>NW_027206143.1:0-701999 GCF_024711535.1 Dipodomys merriami | reverse complement strand
AATTAAACATATTTAAAATATTAAAACTTTTAACAAACGTTAACATTTGCTGCAATGATCATTATGACAAGTGCCTTTTGTAGAATAATTGAATTCCTCCTCCTACAAATCTCATGAACAACAAATATCTGGAATTATTTTGTTTTTGATATGTCAATCTTGACTTTATTCTTAAATGTGTGCTTATGTAAGCAACACATGGTTCTAAAATTTCACAATTCTTTTGAACTTATTTTTGTTGAATTGTCAAGTTTAAGAAAATCAATTACTCTTTATATATAAAAAATGTTTTGTGCTCAATTTGGCTGCACATACACTAAAATTGGAACATACAGAGAAGATTAGCATGGTCCCTGCACAAGGATGATACACAAATTAATGAATCGTTCCATATTTTTACAACAAAAATGCTGGAAGGGATATGGCCAGAAGGGAGCCTACTGCATTCTTGGTGGGAGTGTAAACTTGTTCATCCACTTTGGAAAGCAGTTTGGAGGTTCCTCAAAAGCCTCCACATAGAGCTCCCTATTATACAGCAATCCCACTTTTGGGCATTCTCCCAAATGATCACAAACCAGTCCATACTAAAACTACCACCACAACAATGTTTATTGTAGCATTATTTTCCATAGTTAAGATATGCAACCAACCCTGATGCTGCTCAGTAGAAGAATGGATCAAGAAAATGTTCTCTCTCTCTCTCTCTCTCTCTCTCTCTCTCTCTCTCTCTCTCTCTCTCTCTCTCTCTCTCTCTCTCTCTCTCTCACTCACTCTGTGTGTGTGTGTGTGTGTGTGTGTGTGTGAATGTACACTTACACAACCACTTTGGAAAGCAGTCTGGTGAGTCCTCAGAAAGATAAATATTGACCTTCCTTATGGCCCACTCATACCACTTCTAGGCATCTATCCTGAACAACAGGTACCAATATTCAAGGACAAATGCACTTCCATGTTTATTGCAGCACTGTTCACAATAGCCAGGATATGAAAACAACCCATATGTCCCACCAGAGATGAATGGATCAAAAAACTGTGGTAACTATACACAACGGAATATTTTCCAGCCATTAGAAAGGACAAAATAATGGCATTAGTAGGGAAATCAATCAAGCTACAGGAAATCATGTTGAGCGAGGTAAGCCAAAAGCAAAGAGACAAATGGCACATGGTCTCCGTGTTAAATCCAAAATGTAAGGTGATATGACAAAATTAACAACACTTAAGAAACCAAGAACTTCCACTCATCTGGTCGAATCGAATCACTACTAAATAACCCCATTCTGCTGATCATATGTGCACACTGAAGGGAAACCAGGAGGATGACACAGAACTAGAGGGAATCAGGGAAAAACATACAACAGTGGGATCCAACAGCTGCACTGGACATTGACCAAAATGAACTAAGCATCTCAATGTCACTGGAGGGAGGGAGGGAACAAGTGGGAAAGAGGGAACAGCTGACGCTATGCAATACAAAAGGAATATACATATTTCAAAACAAAAAAGTTTACATATGGAAGAAATAACTCTATTGCAAAGCTCATAGAATTCATAAATGTTGTAGACCATAATAGACAATTTGCTCCATCGAAGTTAGAATGTGTTTGTGACTTAAACTAAGCATCACTATCCCACAATATTTTGAAATTTGGGAAATTATTTAACCACTTAATCACAATAAAAACATTTGAAAAAACGATGAAGGTGGAAAACTAAGTTGCTCTAAAAAACAAAAAAGGAAAATGTTCTGTGTGTATTTGTGTGTACACACACGCACACACATATACTATATATATATATATATATATATATACATATATATGTATATTAATTCTATGCCTCCATCAGAAAGAATGACATCGCTCAATTTGTTAGGAAATGGAAAGACTTGGAAAAAAATTATATTAACTGATGTAAGCCAAGTCCAAAGAAACATAGGCCCCATGGTATCCCTTATTTGCAATAACTAGTATATGTCTGGGATAAGCAGAAAAGTTGAAAGCCTATGTGTATATGACTAGATAAGTTGATGTTAAGCTAAATAACCCCCAAGATAGAGACACAAGTGTTTTTTTTTCTTTATTGCTGTTGTTTCTCACATATTTATAATGTATGACGTGATTGTTTTTCTTTTTTATACGTTCCTCCCCAACAGTATAACCCTGTTTTCACTTTATTTGATGTTGGTGCACCTGCATCTTGAATGTACACTTCTCTAATTTGGGGAGGGAAAGGGAAAAAACATGCTTAAATAGGAATACAGTTTGACCCATTGTAAAACAATAGATGCACAAGACATTATTTTGAAAAACGAACTTTACAATTTAGGCTAGGGACATTTGGTGGGGCTTTGGGGTATGAGGAGTGTACTTGTGGAGGTGTAAGGGAAGGAATAGTGGGGGAAAAACAAAGGAGGAGGTAACAATGCTTGATAGGAAATGTACTTATTACTTTGCTCATATAACTATAACCCCTCTGTACAGTATTTTTACAACAAAAATGTATAAAAATGTTTTGAGATGGAAGAGTTTATGAAGCCCATTTTACCCATATAATATCGTTAACAAAGAAATTAATGCAAAACACTGATATGAAGATATTTTGAAAAAGTGAGTGTGTATGCATTCCTGTGTGTTGGCATGCTCAGAGTTTGAAATCAGGGCTTCAACATCTTGCTAAGTCTTTGTCTCTAGATTGGTGAGTTACTATATGAGCTACATCTCCATTCCTGGCCCTTTGCTCTTTCGTTAAAATTTTGAAAAATAATCTCATGAATTTATTTTGTCCTGTTGGCTTCCAAATATTATCCACAGATCTCAGGCTCCTTAGTAGGTATCCTGAGTAGTTAGGATTACAGGTGTGACAAATCAGTACCAGGCTTTCAGAATAATTTTAAAAGTAGAAGAAAATTTACTTCACAGAGGCCTGTTTTATCATCTCCTAGTCTTAATGCATTTTGCAGTGATTATATGTGAAATTTTTCATTCTTGAATTATTAAAATAGAGTAAGTGATGATATTTAAAAGATTTAGTACTTTTTAAAAATGATACTGGAACTATGGGACAGAAGAAATTTGCCTCTCTTTGGACCATAATTTATAATCTCAGCTCTGTGCATGATAACCCAATGTCACCAACACAGTCTGTGTTGAAGACAAAATGTAACAGAAAACAATTACCATGGGCAATAATTGCTATGTTATTATTTCTTGGACAGTATGGATATTGAATTGAGAGTATCAGAGAATGGAGAGAATTTATCTACCTTTTGTGTATTGCTGGAAGACTTTTGGAAAATTTGACTCATTTCCTTCCTCACTGTGTGTCTTGGGCCATGCACTTAGTGCCTTTAATTACAATTTTTCCCAACACTAAAATGGTAATAACATTAGCATTATAGCAAATGTTATCTTAGAATTAAGGGTCCTTAGAATGATGAACTCTTTTCTCATTCTTGTAGAGGCATTATCAGATGAGAGGAACTGTATTTTTTTTTGTTTGCTTACTTCCATTTATTCTTGAGTTTGAAATCTGAACTTCTTAAGACTGAAAGAAACCAAAATTAGACACACAAGCTTTGGAAAGAGCAATCAATGTAAAATAAATAAAATACGTATAGATATGTAAAAAGTCTAACTAAATTGTTATATAGTCTCCAGCATAAACAGAAAATGATTTAAGCAATATCATGTTATTGAAAATTGAAAAATGTTAGGAGTTGCTTAATTTTTTCCTTTTTACTACCTTGAATTAATTATTTTTGTATAGAGAGATTAAAGATGAGTTTAACAAGAAACTTGATTAAAAATGGACAAAAGTTTGAATAGACATGTTTTCCATAAACCCCTCTATATCACCAGTGGGTTTACACAGTTGTGTTTAATACAACTTCTGTGCTGGCTTAATGCTGTGAGAAGTCATTAGAGAAATGTAATTCAAAATTACTATGATACTACTTTATAACTATTATAACTCTTATCAAAAAAAATCAAAGGAACCAGGTGTGGTGGTAAAAGTTTGTAATTCCAAGCATTTAGGAGGTTGGATTTCAGTCTTAAGCCAGTCTAGGGTACTGAATATAGTAAAAACTTGCCCTTTATTACCTTTTGAATAAAAGGTAATCATGTTGGTGAGAGTGTGAAGAAAAGGAAATTTTCTACACTCTTGGTCAAAATCCAGGTTAGTATTCTCCTTGTAGAAAGTAGTATGCAGTTTTCTAAAGAAATCATACTTGAAATATCATCTGACCCACCAATCATGTGATTATTTCTCTCTGGGTAATTCATAAATATATCTGTAGTTCATTGTTATTCACATTATTCACATCAACAGCTAAGATAGAAATCGAAGTCCAGTGTTCACCTACAAACAAATAAAGCAAGTGTGGTACATGCACAAATATCTTTTTCTGTTGATCCCAAAGTACACACACACACAAACACTCCAGTAAGCACAGCCAGACAGGGTTGCTATCACAGCCTACAAGAAGTCAGGCAAAAAACAGAAGCTGAGAATCATTTAGCTGATAACTAATATCTTTTTTATGAGGCATACTCAAATGAGACTCCAGAGAGAGGATTAGAAAGACTGATCAGACTAAAATTGGTCACACAAAGATTGGAAAGTAGAATTCCTTGTAGAACAAATAAATCATAGAAAGCTTGTGCATGTAAGAACATGACAGAAGACCAAATTCCAGAAATGCACATTTTCTTAGAAGTCAGCTTAATCAATTTTCAGTGCAAATCTTTGAATTCTTAAATATTTGACCACATGTGGGAGAAGGTTGAAAATAAAGAAAATTTCATCACTCTATTAGGAAGTCCAATATCACATTAGGGAATAATCAAGCACAGATTTGTAATAAAAAGAGAAAACAATTATTCCAAGTAAGGATTTCATTTCTTCTGATGTGAAAGTTCTTAAATTAGGTGTTAGCAGTTACCATACAATTGATCCAGTCCCCCAGCTGAGTTGATATTGACTGCAGTATTCCCACATGAAGGAAAAGAGAAAATTTACAAATGTCTGATGAAATGAGGTGAAGGTGAAGTGTTCTAATAGTAATATCTGAGGTTTAGACACAGGTGAAGAGGTGGATTTTCATTTCTAAAAATCCCCCATTTTTACCTGGTGCCAGTAGCTCACAGCCGTAATCCTAGCTACTCAGGAAGCTGAGATCTGAGGACTACAGTTCAAAACCAGCCTGGGCAGGATAGACCCGGAGACTCTTATTTCCATTTAACCATCAGAAAACCAGAAGTGGCACTGTCACTCAAGTGGTAGAGCACTCACCTTGAGTTGAAGAGTTCAGGGACAGTGTCCAAGTCCAGACTTCAAGCCCCTCGAACAACAACAAAAACAAAATCTCCTTTTCATGGACTACCTACATCTCTTCCTAACATTCAACAAAGGAGCCATTTTATCACCCACTAACATTTAAGTCCTAATCTAGCTACTGCAAATAGATTGATTTGGTATCTTATATAAAATGGTTCATATTTACGGAAACAAATACCAGCAGTGGTAACATTTTTCAAGTCCTTGAACTCTGGGTCTGAGCCCTGAACACGGTTATGCTGGTAGCTTTCATGTGAGCTTGTTTGTTATTTATTGGATTACTGCCCATGAGGGGAATTACTGAGTCTTAAGGGAGATCTATATTTATTCTTTTCAGGAAACTCCGTACTGCCTTCCGCAGTGGTTGAACATGTTTAATTTCCCACCAACAGTGTAATAGAGTTCCCAATTGGCTACATCCATGCCAGAATTTGCTATAGTTAATTTTCTTAGTAATGGCCATTCTAAGGGACGGTAGAATCTGTCTTGTTTACTTATAGATTTGTAAGCATCTTCTAGCTATCATAAATGAATGAATCCATGAAACCTATATTGCTCTGAGTCTGCATTCCTTTCTCTTTTCTCTTAATATAATTTTCCCAAACCTTTCATTTTCCTTACTACTGGTAAAAGTCATCTTTCTGATGGGTGAATATAATTCCATTTTGTGTGTGTGTGTGTGTGTGTGTGTGTGTGTGTGTGTGTGTGTGTGTGTGTGTGTGAGCGTTTGTGTTGGTAGGATGACTATAGGCCTATGTATTCATTTCTAAGCATTCTGTTTCATCTGTAATTTTGTAATTCCATATTATAGTTGCATTGCTTCTCTTCTACTTTGAAGAATATTGTTGGGATTTTGATGAGTATTGCATTGCCAATTGTTTAGAGGAAGTATTGCAGTTTTCAAAATGTTAATTCATCCAACCAGGAACATTGAAATACTTTCTATTTCTTTGAATCTCCTTCAATTTCCCTTTTTATATTTTTAAAGTTTTCACATATAGGGCCTTCACAATTTTAGATAAATTAATTAATTCCTAGTTTTGTTGTTGTTGTATTGTTTTGTTTAGATTTGATTTGATTTTGAGGCTAGTACATATGAGGTTGTGTTTTGGATTTCAGCGTGCATCTTCCCATTGTTGGTAACAGAAAAACTACTGATTCTTGTGGTTTTTATACCTTGCTACATTGCTGAAGGTTAACATCACCTTTACTAACTAGAGGGAGGAATCCACAGGGTCCTTTAAATACAGGATCATTTCAATTGTAAAATGAGATAGTTTTACTCCTTCCCTATTTGGATCTGCTTTATGTTTTTCTCTTGTCTATTGCTCTTGCAAGAAAGTCCACTACCATATTGAAGAGTAGTAGAGAGTGGACATCCTTTTCTCATTCCTCATGTTAATGTCTTCATGCTTCCACCCTTAGGTAAATGCTAATTATCTGTGTCATATACATACTCAGTTTAATATTGAGGAATGTTCCATATATTCCTAGGTTCCCAGACCTTTTGATCATAAAGGGGCATTGGAGCTTGTTAAAAGCTATTTCTACATCCCTATTGATGATCATGTGTTTCTTGTCCCTGCTTTTGCGGATGGTTTGTATTATGTTTATTGACAAGAATATTGACTCAAATCGTATCCAAGCTGATTCCTATTTGATCATACCATATGATTTTTTTTGTTAGTTGCTGAAATTGGTTAGTGAGAATTTTATTAAGAAGTTCTGTATTAATGCTTACCAAAGAGTTTGGTTCATAGTTCTCTTTCTTTGGTGAGTCCCTATGTGTTTTGGGGAGGAGTCTAATTCTAGCTTCATAGAATGCGTTTGATAATGTGTCTCTCATAGATACTAAATGGATGCATCTTGGTTTTTGATACAACTATCTAATCTATGTCTTCTATTTGGAAATTTATGTCCATTGATATTGAGAGTTAAGACAGAAATATCTGATAAGTCCTGCTATGTTATACACCTGTTATTAGGAGCTGTGATTCATCTACTCTTAACATATTTACCTTGTTCTCTGGTAGGGAGCATTTTATATGACCAGTTCCTCTTCTTCTTGATCTTCTCTATGTAGGATATATTTGATCATATTCTATTCTGATAATTTGGTGGACATACTTTGTTTCAAGTTTTCTTTGTCATGAAATATGTTTATATATCGTTTAAATGTAAAGGAGAGTTTAGCTTGGGACCGTATTCATGGTTGGTAGTTGTTTACCTTTAATGTTTGTCATATATAATGCCAGGCTCTCCTTTTTACCATATCAGTTAAGAAATCTGTATTTATTCTGACTGTATATTCTTTATGAATAATCAATCTTTTCTCTATGGCATCTTTAAGAATCCTTTCCTTGATCTTTAATAATCCTCTAATGGATTATGATGTGGTGGTGGATTGTTCAGTTCTAGAATTCTGATTGGTTTCTAAAGGCTTCTCTTCTTTGAATGAGCCTATCTCGTTGGATTTTTGGCCTGTTCTCTGCTAGAATTCTGTAATATGCTTCCCATCCATTTAGTATCTTGCTCTTCTCCTTCTTGATACCTATCTCCCCGAAATTTGATCTTCTAACTGAGTTTTGAAGTTCTGGCAAGATCATTTCTTATTTCTTAGATTTGTTCTAAATGATTATTTCCTCTTTCCTATTAGATCTATTCTGTCTTTGACCCTGAGATTATCTTCTATGTCATCTATTTGCTGTGGAGACTTCTACTTTGTTTTTGTATTTCCCTGTCTTCTAATTGGTCATTTTTTAGGGGTTCTGTCTCTTTATTAAAGCTTTGTTTTAGGTCTTGTATGGACTTTCTGGACATTTTTTCTTTGGTTGGGGGAGACGTAAGGATTGTTTTCTTAACTGTGTCTTATGTCATATCTTTTAACTAGGCATCCATTTTTTCTTGGACTCCCTTGTCTTCTCAGAATTTATTTATCTTTCTGTTTGAAGTCTCCATGAATTATTTTGCTAATGACTGGTTGGTCTCATCTTGTTTACAAATTTCCTTGTAGAAGTTTTCTATCTTCCCATTAATTACATTTTCCATCAGTATCTGTAATACATTTTGATAACTATCTTCTACGTCCTTGATTGTCTATTCTAATGCCTGGTTATTTACTGTATGAATAATACTACTTTGACATTACTTTTTTTGTATTTTTCTGATTTTTTTCTGTCCATTTGGAGGTTTTCTTTTGGGGGATCTATGATATTAATACGTGAGTCTCTATGTTCTTAGTTAATTTGCAGGGTCTTGGTTTGGCTTCCAGTTGTAATGTGTTTTTCTGGAATTGCATTTTTGTCGAGTCCATTAAGTGTAGGAATAGAAATCAGTTGTGGTGAGATGTTGTGATGTTAATATTTGTGGTTCCAGTGACCATTTGGACTGTCCAGTGGTATGGCAAATTGTCTATGTATATGGATGTGGCTTTCTATGATGTACACTTCTGTTCCTGTTTTTTTTTTTCCATATTGCCTTTTATTTCCACACTGCACATGTGCTTTTGAATGTGTTGCCCAATATGTTCCTGGGTGGCACCTTTTCATAGATTTCTCTTTTTTTGTGAATACAGTATAAAACCTTCTTATGAATTGTATGTCTATAATTATATCTATATTTATAGCTGCATATCTATAATTATAGCTGATTTCATGTGACCCTCTAGCTGTGGAGTACCTGCTGTGACTCTAAATCTCTGCTTTATTAGAGATAGCTAGGATAATTTTCTGTTCTTATTCTGTCATTGTTTTTCCTCTTCCTCAGATTTATTTTTTATATTGTGGATTTTTTCACATAATTTAGGATTTGTGATTGTTGTATCAGGTTATTTTGTTTTCCTGCGTATGCTACTTTGAAATAGTGATTTCAGGCTTTTAAGAAGAAATAGAAATGTATGTTATTAAATTGAGAGAAAGAGAAGACTTTTAAACCTATTTACTACAAGTAAATTAATATTAAGCAAAGCTAATGAAAATAATTACTTATTTACTCTTCAGAGGATGACTATAGTACTCTTGGATATCTAGGAGGAAAAGACTTTAGACTCATTACAATTGATGACTTACATTGAAATTACTGGCTAAACGTTCTTCAGAAAGGGAAAAGCTCCATTACTTCCATATTAGTATTATAAAATCATAATAGCTGCATGTTGAATTGTTTTCCCTTTGCTATTTTCAATTCCATTATTCATCCATTATGTATCTAGGGCTTTGAATGACCACTTCCTTAAAATACCTGTATTGTTTATATTGTGATGTAAATCTCAGTAATATAAATATGAATTTATCTGTGAGTCTCATCTTTAGTTACATTCATATGAAATTCATGCAGTCTCAGGCAAGAAACCTGACTTTTTTACTCTATTCTATGCTTTAATCAATAAATCCAGTCTCTTTAGAAATGCGTTCTCAGCTTTTAAATTGCTTCAGTAAACATCATGTGTTTCTAGTACTTTTACTGAAGTAAATATAAAGTTTGGAACATGAGGACAACTCCCCTATTATCACTTTAAAGTAAACCCTTGGGAATTATTTTATATATAAAAATAAATAAGTGCAATGCAATGTTTATACATGAATAATATAATGGTTAAGTCAATTAGACACAAGAACTACCATGCAATTCTCAATTAACTTAAAGGCATCAAAATATTGTGTTCATGAATATCACTCATTTTTAAAAAATTACTAGTCAATACAAAGTTTACATTCTATTTGAAATTTACAAAATGAAAATTACACTCAGATTTGCTGTCAATATCCTGTTTCCAGGAATACATTTATTTAGCAAACAGGGAAACAAAAAATAAGGGTTTGTCACATAGAATGAAAAATGTAGAAGCAGACTGTCTTTCCTTAAGATGTTAAGTACCTGCAAATCATGTGATTTATTCAAAGATACTATACATACTCATAAGAGAATTTGTGATCAGAAGTGATAGGTAAGCAAAGTAACTGGAAAACTGTATGCTTAAATTGAGCTTTCAATAGAGGATGACAAGTTTTCAATAAATGAGCCTATTATTCTGTATCTCTAACACACATACAGCATTCTACATCTTCCCACATACTCCCATTCTCTTAGCTCAGTTCCTGATCGATATTCTTCTATTTCATGACTTCAATTCCTTCTGAAACAACAAAGTGGGCGTTTTTTTGTCTCGACATCCAATACATTCTAGTATCTTGGAACACTAGTGTGAATTCACGGAGTTTGACTTGAATGTCAAGTATGAAGATATTGTATTCAAGGTACTCTTAATTGGCCTGAAGCATACAAAGATACACAGTATACTTAGAACAAGGGACTTGATCTCAGGGAAACATACAAATCCAGGCAAGATCCTGAAGAAAAGAAAAGCAAGGGAGCACAAACATCAGTCAACTATAATTACAAAGGAATGGAACTGAGCTCTGATGTGTCTGGGTGGCAACTCTATGTGTTTGTATGTGTGTGTTTGTGTGTGTGTGTGTGTGTGAGTAGAGAGAGAGAGAGAGAGACAGAGAGAGAATTTAGTGTGGCTTCCATATTTACAGTCCATAGAGCATTACTTGTTAGGGAAGAGGTGCTCATATCAGAGCTGTGATACTACTGTCATCACTTTACTGCAAAAAAACACTTGCTTAATCTCTAATTAAATAGGGAAAATAAACTAACATCTTACACGAATGTTTTGACAATTAATTAGTATATTGAAGGCCAAAGGGAGGAATTGCAAATCAATATAATCTTTTTTTTCTCTCTTCTAAATATTACACTGCAATAGGTGTGATTTCAGGAGTCTCCTGCCATGTACTTCCAGTTGAATTACTAATATGCTTAATAATATGAAACATGTGATAGAGAAATAGATCAGCCAACAAGCACAAAGAATTTGTGATAAGATTGAGCTTCCAGCAGGGTTGCCACAACTTTTAGGAATGTAATTCCTTCATATGAACTTCAAATTTTGTGGCTTTCCCTGTGTGATTAAATGGCAAGAAAGTACTATAGAAACAAGAATTCTTGTTCAGCCAAGTAGAAAGTGCTCATGTTCCCATCTTCACGTTGCAAATTTCCATTCCATATAGGCTTTCTGTTAGAGTGCTTTCATTTAATATACTTCAGCAACTCATCCTTCCCTGTGGGAGACAAGAAAAAAGATAATTTTGTTTGTATATTAAATTATGTAAATTAGTATGTACAAGCATGATTTGTATAATTACAGAAGTTTGTAATAAATATAAGGAGGGATCATTTCACAATAAAAGTATAATTAAAATCATATAATAAGACTAGAAGTCACAGAATTTTTTGCATGAAAACATGCATTAGATTAGTTGCAGAATTTCTATTTTGAGATAAACTTTATATTGAAGTATAATGCACTTTACCTAAGGATTGAACCATTTTATTGAAAAATATATTTCCTGGAGATACTTTTGCTTCATAATTTTAGGGATACCGTTAGACCCATTGTAATAATGAGATGTACCAGACGTTATGTCGAAGACGAACTTTACAACTTTGGCTGGTGAGGGTGTGGAGATGGGTAAGGATGGGAAGGGGAAACAAAGGAAAAGGAAACTGCTTGATAAGAAATGTACTCATTACTTTGCCCATATAATTGTAACCCCTCTGTATGATATTTTCACAAAAAAATTAAGAAGAAAATGATCCCAAAGAAATCATTTTTTTTATTTTCTTATTTCCATGTGATTTACCTCCAATTTAGAAATCTAGATATATAAATTAATTTAATTTTACCAAAAATATTATTGAGTATAAGATTCTTATACTCCCTATATTCTTCACACTGAGATCATCAAATATGGTGAGTTTGAAATGATTAGTCTCTGTTTCACCCATGTGAATATTATTTACAATGTGAGTGAAATGTTTAAAAAGTAGTATTTATTTTAGTTGCTCTGAAGAGACAATAACTGATAAAAATCAAAGGCTAAAAATGATTAGATTTAAAATTTAGAATTCAGGAAATATTTTTGACCACACTGGTTACTGGAGCCTTCACAAAAACCTCATGAGATAATTTATATTGATGAAGCAAACATCCCACACTGGTTACTGGAGCTTTCACAAAAACCTCATGAGAAAATTTATATTGATGAAGGAAAAATCCCAGAGTTTAGACATTTACGAATAGAAAATCATGTCATTCTGAATATGTAGAGATACATAACAAACATAGAAAATTTAGCTTTTAAATATCTGAATATACTAATACATTTAATTGCAGGGTAAGTACTTGTTCTGAAAGTAGTTAAAATTGCATTTATTTTGAAAAGAAACCTAAGTATTTATTTGAATAAAAGACAATGTTTAAAATATCACTCATCAAAGACACAAGATGTACAGTTCATTGTTTTTATGCCTATTATGTTCTCTAAACTTACTACAAATATTAGATTAGTAAACCTAAATCATTGCTTTGTAGGGAAATAGAAAGATTCTTAAAACTCATGACTATAACTTTTTCTCAAACAATTACTACGTAACTGTTTTATATTTTTTGTCAGGGAATCTTACTTTTATTCATTAAGTTAAATAATTGGCCAATAACAATATAAATTATGCATGAACAAAGTTTAGAACAAGTATTTCTTTCACAAAACATATCAGAGTTCTCTTCACGAACACTGGAAGGCAGTGTGTTATTATTTTTTAATTTATTTTAATTTTATTTGTGAACATACTGTACAGAGTAGTTACAATTACATGGGCAGGATAATGAGTACATTTCATACTAAGCATTGCAGGCTCCTCCTTTATTTACCCTTTATGTCCCTTCCCAGCCTCCCCCCTACCCCCCAATCCCAATACTTCTTCTTGCCCCCCCCGTACCCCCACCCGCACCGACGTTGTAAAGCTAGTTTTGGACATGACAACTTGTACTTCTCATTGTTGCAACAGGTCCACCTGTATCCTTAAATAACTGGTTTTTCCCCATCTCCTCCACAAGTTATACTGACATCAAATATAGTGAAAGCAGGGGTTATACTGTGGGGGAGGGACATACAAAGCAACAAAGAGGTAATCTTATAAATGCGTTAGAAACACATGCATGAAAGAAAAAAAAAACATTAAAATACACATCTAAGGATTCATTATCCTGACATCTCATTATCTGACCTTTTCCGCTTGACTCATGCATATACTAGATATTACAAATAAGGGAAACCATGGGACCTATGTTTCTTTGGGCCTGGCTTACTTCACTTAATATAATTTTTTCCAAGTTTTTCCATTTCCTAACAAATGGGGCAATGCCATTTTTTCTGATGGAGGCATAGAATTCCACTGTGTATATATACCACATTTTCTTGATCCATTCATCTACTGAGGGGCATCTGGGTTGGTTCCAGATCTTAGCTATGGTAAATAATGCTGCAATAAACATAGTTGTGCTGGTAGCTTTAGTGTGGTCTTGTTTGTAAACATTTGGGTAAATGCCCAAAAGTGGGATTGCTGGATCATAGGGGAGTTCTATGTGAAGTCTTTTGAGGAACCTCCATACTGCTTTCCAAAGTGGTTGAACGAGTTTACATTCCAACCAACAATGAAGTAAGGTTCCTTTCTGTCCACATCCCCTCCAGCATCTCTTGTTGTTAGAGTTCTTGAATTTGGCCGTTCTAACTGGAGTGAGGTGATATCTCAATGTTGTTTTGATTTGAATTTCTTTTATGGCTAGGGATGTTGAACATTTCTTCATGTGTCTATTGGCCATCCTTCTTTCTTCTTCAGAGAAGTTTCTCTTTACGTCTTTTGCCCACTAATTTATTGAGCAGTTGTTTCTTTGAGGATTTGTTGTTGGGGGGTTTAATTTTTTGAGTTCCAAGTATATTTTAGATATGAGACCCTTGTCCGTTGTATGGCTAGTAAAGATCTTCTCCCAATCCGTGGGCTTTCTATTGATCTTGCTAGCTATGTCATTTGCCCTGCAGAAGCTCTGCAACGTTATGCAATCACATTTGTCCAACCTTTCTGTGATTTGTTGTGTTTCCGGATCTCTATTCAGAAAATTTCGGCCTCAGCCAAGGAGACCTAGGATTTATCCTATTCCATCCTGTAATGTTTTCAGAGTGTCTGCTTTGAGTTCAAGGTCTTTGACACATTTGGAGTTCATTGTGGTTCAGGATGATATATAAAGATCTAGCTTTAGTTTTCTAAAAGTAGTTAGCCAAGTTTGCTAGCACCATTTACTGAAGAGGTTGTCTTTCTACCATTCTATTGTTTTAGCTCCCTTCTCGAAGATTAGATGGCTATAGGTCTCTAGGTTCATTTCTGGGTTTTCAATTCTATTCCATTGGTCCTGTTTTGATTACTATGGCTTTATAGTAGAGTTTGAAGTTTGGTGTTGATATTCCTCCAGCAGTGTTCATTCCACTGAGGAGCGTTTTTGCTATTCGGGGTCTTTTATAGTTCCATATGAATTTTTGGATTGCCTCTTCTATTTCCTTGAAGTATGAGGTTGGAATTTTGATAGGTAATGAGTTGAATTTGTAGATAGCCTTGGGAAGTATTGCCATTTTCACGATGTTAATCTTGCCAATCCAGGAGCATGGGAGGTTTTGCCATTTTTTAAGTTCTGTGTTGATTTCCTTTTTTAAGATTTTAAAGTTTTCATCATAGAGGTCCTTCACTTGTTTAGTTAAGTTAATTCCTAGGTATTTTATTTTTTGTGGGGCTATTACAAATGGATTTTCTTTCCTAATTTCAGCCACACTTTTCTCATTGTTGGCATCCAGAAAAGTCATTGATTTTGGGGGGTTAAAAATATACCCTGCTACTTTGCCAAAGTTTTGAATCAGCTTGAATAATTTGGGAATGGGGTCTATGGGATTCTTTAAATACAAGATCATGTCACCTGCAAAGAGGGAGAGTTTTATTTCTTCTTTCCCTATTTGGATCCCCTTTATGTCTGCATCTTGTCTTATTGCTGTAGCTAGGCATTCTAATACTAGATTGAAGAGAAGTGGAGAGAGTGGGCATCCTTGTCTTGTTCCTGAGTTAAGAGGAAATGGCTTTAGTTTTTCACCATTGAGTATAATGCTGGCTGTAGGTTTGTCATATACAGCCTTTATTGTATTGAGGAATGTTCCATGGATTCCTAATTTTTCCAAAACCTTCAACATAAAGGGGTGTTGGATCTTGTCGAATGCTTTTTCTGCATCTATTGAGATAACCATGTAGTTCTTATTCTTCTCCTGTTGATGTGATGAATAATATTAATTGATTTGCGTATATTGAGCCAGATTTTCATCCCTGAAATGAATCCTGTTTGATCATGGTGTATGATTTTTTGGATGAATTGTTGAAGTCGATTGGCCAAAATTTTGTTGAGATGTTTTTGCATCAATGTTCATCAAAGAAATGGGTCTATAGTTCTCTTTCTTTGATGAGTCCCTGCCTGGTTTTGGGATGAGGATTATGATGGCTTCATAGAATGTGTTCGGTAGTGAGCTTTCTCTTTCAATTTCATTGAAGAGTTAGAGGAGTATTGGTGAGAGCTCTGCTTTGAAGGCCTTGTAAAATTCCGCTGTAAAACCATCTGGTCCTGGACTTTTCTTAGCTGGGAGGTCTCTTATTGCTGTTTCTATTTCAATGCTTGATATGGGCTTGTTACGCTGGTTTAACTTATCTTGGTTTAATTTTGGTATGTCAATATTTGCTAGGAAAAGGTCCATTTCTGTCAAGTTCTTAAATTTATTAGCATAAAGTTTGAGAAGTATTTCCTTATAATATTCTGAATCTTGGTTTTTAACGTGGTGATGTTTCCATTCTCATCTCTGAGTTTATTAATTTGGGTGTGTTCTGTTCTTTTTCTGATAAGATTTGCTAAAAGTCTGTCAATTTTGTTATGTTTTTGGAAGAACCATCTCTATGTTTTGTTGATTCTTTCTATAGTTTTTTTGGATTCTAATTCATTTAATTCTGATTTAATTTTGATTATTTCTTTCCGTCTACTGGATTGGGGTTTATCTTGCTGCTCTTTTTCAAGGAAGTTTAGATGTGTCATTAAATTCCTAGTTTCAGATCTCTCCAATTTGTTGATGTAGGAGCTCAGAGCTATAAACTTGCCTCTGAGTACTGCCTTTGCTGTGTCCCCGAGGAGCTGGTAATTTGTGTGTTCATTTTTGTTAAATAGCATGAACATTTGAATTTCCTTTCGAATCTCTTCCATGACCCACTCTTGATTCAGCAGTGTGTTGTTCAGCCTCCATATGATACCGGACTTTCTTTGGTGGCTTTTGGTGTTGAGTTCTAATTTTATTCCCTTGTGGTCAGAGAGAATGCAAGGTATAACTTCAATGTTTCTGAATTTAGACAAGTTTGTTTTGTGGCCTAAAATGTGTTCTATTTTAGAAAACGTTCCATGTGCTGCTGAGAAAAATGTGTATTCTGATGCTGCTGGGTGAAATGTTCAGTAGATGTCTGTTAAGTCTATTTGATTTATGAAGCTGTTTAGATCTGCGGTTTCTCTGTTGAGATTTGCCGAGTAGGTCTATGTAGTGGGGCGAGTGGTGAGTTAAAATCCCCAACAATTAATGTCTTTGGATCTGTATGGGATTTGAGGGAAAGTAGTGTTTCTTTGATAAATTTGGGTGCTTCATTGTTTGGCGAATAGATATTTAGAATTGTAATATCCTCCTGAAGGAGAGATCCTTTAATTAGTATGTAGCAACCTTCTTTATCTCTTCTCACGAATTTTAATTTGAAGTCTATTTTATCTGATATTAGGATTGCAACTCCCGCCTGTTTATGGGGACCGATTGCTTGGTAGATTTTGTTCCAGCCTTTAACATTGAAAATGTGTTTGTTTTTATGGGCAAGATGTGACTCCTGCAGGCAGCAGATAGAAGGGTCTTGTTTTTTAATCCAACTAGACAGACTATGTCGCTTAATTGGAGATTTCAGTCCGTTAACATTAAGAGATAGGACTGAGAGGTGTTTGGGAGTTACTGCCATGTTATCCACCTTCTTGGTGGCTGTGAAAAGTGTGTTCTTCCTAAGGTTCTTGGATTCTCAGTTTGGGTGCAGTTTCTTGGCCTTTGTTGCGGTCTTGTTGGTTTTCTATTTGTAGGACATCTTTAAGAATCTTTTGTAGGGCTGGTTTGGTGGAGATGTATTGTTTCAATTTTTCTTTGCTATGGAAGGTTTTTATTTGGCCTTCATTTATGAAGGAGAGTTTAGCTGGGTACAGTATTCTTGGTTGATAGTTGTTTGTTTTTAAGGCATGGCATACATCATTCAAGGTTCTTCTTTCTTTGATTGTCTCTGCTGAGAAATCTGAGGTGATTCTAATTGGTTTCCCTTTATAGGTGATTACCCTTTTCTCCTTGACAGCTTTAATTATCTTTTCCTTGGTCTGAGTTGATCCTGTGTGGATTATAATGTGACAGTGGGATGTCCTATTCTGGTCTGGACTATTTGGGGTTCTAAAAGCTTCTTGTATCTGAATAGGCCTATCTTTTTGTATGTTTGGGAAGTTCTCTGCTAGGATCCTGTTACACAAATTTCCTAGACAATTAACTTCTGTTTCTAGGTGCTCTTCTACACCCATTATCCTTAGATTCGGCCTTCTGATGGTGTCTTCCATGTGTTTGATATATCTATCATATTTCTTGGACTTGTCTTGGATGGTTGTATGTTCTTTCTCTATAATATCTAGGCTGTCTTCAATCCCTGAGATTCGATCTTCTGCATGGTCTAACCTGCTGTCAAGACTCTCTACTTTGTTTTTTATCTCTTTTCCTTCTAATTGTTCAGCTTTGATGGCTTCAAGTTCTTTGTTGAAGCTCTGTTTTAGGTCTTGTATGAATTTCTTTACATCCTTAATTTAGTGTTCAGTGTTTGTTCTCAAATCACTTAGTTGATTGGTTATGGTTTCTTTGGACTCCCATTCCTTCGGTTGGGTTCCATTCAGCATTCCCTTTGTGGTCTGTTAATGGATTCCATGAATGCCTTTAGTGATCTTTGTGTATTCTCTACCTGGTCTCTCAATTCCTGAATTACTCTTTGATTAGCTTCCTCCCGTTTGTGGGATTCCTGCAGTTCTCTTTCCTCCCGTTCGTGGGATTCCTGCAGTTCTCTTTGAGTGTTCTCATCATGCTCGCGCCATTCCTCCCTTTCTCTTTGAGTATTCTCAAGTTGTTCACGCAAATCCTGTGTCAGATTTTGAGTAGCTTCCTGATGCTTATGATATTCCTGTATAAACTTTTGCAATGCCTCCTCTCTCTCCCTATCTCGCTCATACAGAGTCCTTTTTAAGTTGTCAAACTTCTCATTTATCATGTTTGCCACCAGTGTTTGTAGAGCTATTTGGGAACTCTCCTCTGGATTGTTCATTATCTGATCTGACCCCTGATTATCAAGATTGGGAATTGAGATACCCGGATTTGCCATTTTTCTTGTGTTTTTACGGCTTACTCTGCCCATTTGAGATGAATATAGCACCAGTTTTGTTCTAAAATACTATCTTAAGCAACCATCAACCAACGTTTGCATTTATACAGTCAATAGTCTATAGATACAATCTAGTTCAACAGATACATCTATTCAACATTAAACCAGTATATGTTAGTGGGCTTGGAACCTCAGAGAAGAATTGGGAAAAGCAGAAATTTTTAGGGTTAGGGAGTGATGTGGGTAAAAAATAGGAATAGATTGGTGTGGGGAGGCACAGGGAGAGTTAACTATTTCCTAATCTCAATGAAGGAAATAGCTTTTGTAGGATGCAATTAGAGAGAGAGAGGAAAAGAAGAAATGGAAAGGGAAATGAAAAGAGACCAGAAAAAAGAATAGAAACGTAAAAATTAATATAGTTATAATGATTGAAAGACCATCTATTTAGAGATTAATGTGAATATATTGAGAAAACAGGAGGGAGATAGAGGAGATGTGAAAAACTTTAAAAAATGCTTAAAATATTATATAGCTATAAAGAGGTAGTACTGCTATTAAGCAATTTAAGTCTTAGAGGTTTTGGATTGAGTAATAAATTTGTGGATTAAGTGTGTACACAATGGGGGTTAGGGTATACTAGTTAACTATGTGTTTATCTGAGGATGTGCAGGACAATAGTTAAGTCACATACAGAAGAACAAAAGAGAGGAAAAGGTGAAAAGGATAAGAAAGGCAGAAAAAAAAAGATCAGAAGTTCAGTAGAGCTAACCAATACCAAAAATTTAATTAAGAAAGAAAGAAAAAGAGAAAGAATACAAGAAAAGAAAGGAAAACGCACATTCATGTATTCTTAAAATAAAAATTATAAGAGGGAAAAAAAGTTACTGGAAAACAATTATTTTTTCAAAAAAGGCAAAAATTAAAGATTAATAAAAGTTTTAGAAAAGGAAAAAAATTTTTTATATATATATATAAGGTACCAAAAAAAAAAAAAAAAAAAAAAGAAAAGAAGAAGAAGAAGAAAAAAAAGTTCTTTGATTTTTTTTTTTGGGAGGAGAGGTGGGAAGAATCCTGTATCCCTCTTTTGTCTGTAACCAGCCTCTTGTTGGAGTCTCTGGTCAACTTGAGGTCTTGTGGCTTGATTGGTTTCTTAAGACAGTTTGTTCGAACAGGCAGAAAAATGCTCTGCTTTACCCAAGATTTTGAGATCCCCCTCCCAGATTAGTTTACTGGGAGGGTGATCTGCTTTGAGAATCACAAAAGAGGGGTGATGAGGCTAGGTTCTGGTAGAGTTGAGGCCTTTCAACACACAGTAGCTTTTCCCTGGGGCTATTTTGTGAAAAACTCACAGAGCCCAGCCTGGAGCCATTCTCAGGGTTTCTGTTTTTCAATTGATTGTGGTGGCTGCTAGAGGGAGGGGCAGCCTCTGGCTCTGGTTACCCAGTGAGGAAAGCCACTCCAATGGCTGGTGCCTGAGCTGGGTGACTTTTCCCTGGATGGAGCTGAGTCTGGCAGGTCACTTTGCGTTAAGTTCTTGTGACCTGCTAAATGACTCATTTTATTCCAAGGCCTGAGTTGGAGCTAGCAGCTCCTCTGAGCTTTGTCGGTATCCAAGATGGAGATCACCGGTGCTGGAGGGGGAGGGGTGGCCTTCCCTCTTCTGCTCCCTGAGAAGGAGTGAGGACGTCGGGCTTCTCCTCACGCCGAGTGTTGGATCCTGGGTCGTCTCTGGTCTGCAAACTGCAGGATGAAGATGTCTGCTCCTTGTCAGTTCTTGCTGGTGTTGAGTAGAATCCTCTCGCCTGCTGTGTGTGGCTCCTTCGTCCCGGACTCTCTGTGTGAGCGCTCAGGTATGGCCGCGGCTGCGGTCACCGCTGTGACCCTGCCGCCGCCGAGGAGGCTGCTGGCAGGCGCTCAGATGTGTCTCCTTGTCTTGGCTTCCCCTCTCTTGTCTAACTCTCTGTCCTGTGATGGCACACTTGGTGTGATTCTCTGGCTTAGGACTGTTCACTGGAACTCTAAAACTGCTTTCTATGCGAGAACTTGTTCAGATTCCAGCTTCTCCTCTGCCATCTTCCCGGAACTCTAGGCAGTGTGTTATTTATTTATTTTTAGTTATTTTATTAATGATTATTAATTTTCAGAAGTGGCAGTTTCATTATTCTCTTTCTATAATATATTTAAAACATTTGATTATACGCACTCTATTTCCTTTTTGTTACTCCTTCCTCCAAAGATCTTGTTTTTTACATAAAATTATATCTTTATATATGCACATATAAACTGTTTTGGAAGATTTAAGCTAAACTGCAACTTAATTTTGAAGTAGGCCCTGAGAGGAGTCTCGAGCTAGTACAGCTTCTTTACAGACTTTGTTTTTGTTTTAGGGATTTTAGGAAAAAAACCAAAAACCTCTAAACAAGGTTAACTGGACCTTGGCTCCAACCAGCCCAGTTCTTAGAATGAGAAGAATGCCCCTAGGTTCCCCTCCCCTTAACAACTTAACCCACCTTCATTGTTCTGTTAAGGACTGACCTTTTAAACAGATAGCCAGTAATCAGCCTCATGCTGGCAACATCCTGAGTTTACCATAAACTCCGCCTTTTTCACATGCTTATGTTGAACTCCACTAAACTACTTGTATATGCTTACCTTAATCTTCACTTTACTATTGAATTCGTGAGTCATTTAAACAAAAAGTTATAGGCTGGTTTAAACAGCCATTATGTGACAAAGTGTAACCTCATTGTTCACCTGTGTGTGGTCTGGTATGACTGTGCAATCTTTTTGGTGTGTGACAATCTCATTGGTTGCCTACATGACCAGGCTGTGATTTTTGCCTTTAAAAACCTAAGTACGTGGGCCGCTGGGGGTCGCAGTATCAGCTCCTGACCCTGTGCTGCAGCCCTGGCCGGTCAGTGTAGAATCCTTCTCAATAAAGTTGCTGCTTTAATAACAACTTTGTTGTGGTGGGCTCTCTCACTCCGGACGACTAGGTGGGCTTGCCTGCCTGAGTAGGGGGTCTTCCTACTACAAATTTAAGATGTACAGAGGATTAACAGGATGAACAAAAACGAGTATTTTTGTTAACTTCTAATTGAACTATCATTATTATTATGGTTAGGGTTAGGATACCAGAGAGAATTAGAATTAGGGAGAGAGAAATAGCAAATTTAGGTTCAACTCAGGATGACCTATTGCAACAATAATACTAACAGCACACTGTACTGAAAATGAACTTTACAACATGGAGAGAGAAGAGTGATGGAGATGGGAGAGGGAAGGGATAGTTGGACAACAACAAAGAAGGGAGTAACAATGGTCAACAAGAAATGTACTCATTACCTTACGCATTTAATTGTAATCCCCCTGTCAGCCTCATTACCTACTCAGGAAGCTGATTTCTGAGGACCGCAGTTCAAAGCCAGTCCAGGCAGGAAAGTCTGTGAGTATTTTATCTCCAATTAACTACCAGTAAACCAGAAAGTGGTGCTGTGGCTCAAGTGGTACAAGCGCACACCTTGAGCTAAAGAACTCAGGGATTGTGCTCAGGCCCAGAATTCAAGCTCCATGACCGACAAAAAGAAAAAAAAGAAAAAGAAATGTGTTAAATGTTAAGTAAAACTGAACTTTTTTAGATTTTAGGAATTCAGGAAAATCTGGGATAATGGAAGCACAATGTATTTCATAATATCAGGATTTGAGATCAATGGGTATAATGATTCCTCTTATGGAACAAGATAGGTTCAGAGATAAGAGTGAGAAAATCTGTAGGGCTTAGGAAAACCTGCAATTTATTTCGAGGATTACAGTGGAATTTCAGGATTGCAAAAAATGAGCATTTTTCATAAATTTTAGAATTGGGATACCTTTAGAGGTAAGTTTATGGTTAGGATTCCAGCCATGGTTAGGGTTAGGTTGAAAGAGAAAAAAAATGAGGGTCAAATTGAAGGTAAATTTTAATATAAGCCTGGCAAGAATTAGAATGAATGTGAACTAGAGTATTGCTATTAATATTAGAATCAACATGCAATTAGGCTTATATTTATTCTCAATATTCCAGGTAAGATTAAGTTTAGGGTTAGAAAATGACTAAGATATTGGAAAAAAAATTGAAACTTATGTTTGGAAGGCTTATTTGAATCAAGTTAGGATGAATGAATACTAGTGTAATACTAACTAGTTAGTGTTAGTATTGATATATAATTTGGATTAAAATCAGGGTCAGTATTTTGTTCTGATTATGATTAGCGTTATGAATAGGAAAGTTTTACTATAAAATTGAGATTTCACTAACAAGTAGAAGCAAAAATGTGAGCCTTAATAGTAACTAGAGCATTATCATTATATTTATTTCTCAGTGATCATTCTTGTAATGATTAATGAGAGTTTTACAGCCAGTTTTAGGTTGAGAGTTAGCGTTAAGTAAAAGACTAGGTGATATGTAAATCTGAAATTGTTTTAGGATACAGTGGTGCAGGAAAAGGTAGGATTAATGGAAACTACAGTATTTTTCCTGGTAACAGAATTTGAGGACAAGTAATATCATGGTTCATGTTAGGAAACAAGATAACTTCACAGGTAGAGTCAGGAAATTTGTTGGAATTAGGGCAAATTGAAACTCATTTCCAGAGTGCAAATTGGAATATTCATTAAAATGAATAAATATAGAGTATTTATTATTATTAATTTTGGACTATTATTAGTTTGAAAATTAGGTTCAGTTCCAGCTGGACAGTGTTAGCATTAGGGAAATGGAAAATTTAGGGTCAAACTGAAAATAAATCTTTGAATAACAAGTCAAGATCGAATTAGGATGAACAGGAAATAGGAAACTGCTAATAATATTAGGATTAGGGTATGATTAGTGTGAGGGAGCCTGAATGTTGTGTTAGAAAATTGGCAAGATATTAAGTAGAAACTATTTTAAGAAAGATGAGTTGAATCAAAGACAGGATGTATAAATTTAATGTACTTTTGTGGCTTTTAGAATCCAAAGGCAATTGGTTCTAGGGTTAGGGATACTTTTTCTAATTTATGAACTAATGAATTAAAGGCACATTTCTTTCATTCTTACAAACCAAGACAGTCACGATTTGGGGAAAAAAACAATTTCCTACATGAAAATGTGTCTTAAAATATTTTCCAACCAGGATTAAATAATAGTGAACAGGTTGTCATTTATTAAAATTGGGTAAGTTGATGATAAAACTTTCAAAAAATATCCAAACACATAAAATTGGAACTCAGATATGTTACTGGGAAAACAGATACTTGCTCTAGCTGGGAAATTGTGTGTGTGTGTGTGTGTGTGTGTGTGTGTGTGTGTGTGTGTGTGAGTGTGTGTGTGTGTGTGTGTGTGTGTGTGTGTGTGTGTGTGTGTTCTGTCTGTATGCACCCACCACATGTCTTCAAATCAGGCCTGGGCCCTGTCCTCAGCTTATTCTGTAGAAGTATGGTACTAATCCACGTAGCCACAGGCTTTCTTCTGGCTTTTTAGTAGTTATTTTGAGATAAATATCTCATGGATTTTCCTGTCTAGACTTAATCTTCTGATCCCCAGCAATCTTTGGGTTAGTGTTACTGTGGGTGCTACCACAAAATGACAGTTCATTAAACTGGGAGCAATAGGGAAGTACTCTTGCAAGATATGAAGTAACCAGTTCATTAATGTGGGAGTAACAGGATCACATTAGATTTCCTTCAAACACATTATTTCTGATGAGTTTAACTGAAGCCCAAAGCATAATCCAAACCTATTTGCTACACTGTATGAAGTAGCACATATTCATGGTGTAGAATATGAGCAATGAATTAAATCATAAAGACTTTGTTGGGTTTGCAACAAAGAAATAGAGTGTCATTGAAATGAAGTCCAGACTGGAGGCCTGTAGCAAGCAGGAGAGCATCTGCTTAGTGTGTGTCCAACCCCCAGGACCATAAAGAATTAGAAGAGAAAGTGTAAGAGAAAGAGGAAAGGAAAGGAGGAAGAAGGGGTAAGAGAGGAGGAAGGGTATAGCAGAAGGGAGAAGAGGAGGGGACAGTGAGAAAGTAGAAGTAGGAGAGAAGGAAGAGGGAAACAGGACTCTGGAGAAGAGGAGCAGGTGAGGAGGCAGGAAGCGGAAGATAAATGCAATATATCAACAAAAATTGTTGGGAAACATTTTGCATAAGCGATCTGCATGTTCATGTCAAGATTATTTTCTAATCAAAGAGACAGCTAGCACAGTGACAATATGGGTGATAGATACCTGTTACTCAATCATTTTATTCTCTTTCTTCAGTGAGGAGTTCAGAAGAAATGCTTAGTTCGGTGTTTTACAGATATACTTCAGGATTTCTTTTTCATGAATCAAACAATGGAAAGAACTAAATGCAACTTCCCTTAATTAAAAAAAAATAGAAGGTATATTTATTTGTATTACTATGCATGAAGAAATCCTGGAGATTTCTGGTTAATTCAGAGGGCCCCATGCAAAAATACAGGACAGGGGGAAAGTAAAACTGTTTTTAAAGTATAATAGGTTATCATTGCTGAAAAGTTTTACTGGACGTCTTTTTTTTTTTTTTTTTTGCCAGTTGTTCATTGCTCCAAAGCTGTGCCCTGGAGCCCTTTCCAAGTCACCACATGAAACTCCATTTCTGTTGTCCCTGTGGGTGTGGGTGCCTCCTCAGGTCTCCCGTTGAGATGTGTGGCCAAATCCTTTATGGTGGATGTGCAGTGAGTGGATGTGTGTGCATGCTCCCCAGCATTTCCAGATGAACCCAGCCCACCCATCGCACCTAACTTCCCAGTCTCAGTTGCTCCATTTCACTCAGGAGCTGGCAGCTCTGGGTATGGAGTTGAGGCCACTGTTGCCCTCTCCTCCTCCAGCTTTGTTGGTACTGGTCTTCTGTGCTCCTGAGTGCGTGGCCCATCCTAGGGAGACTCTGTTCTGGGGTCACTGTCTGCCCCCATTAGTGCGGGGTGGGGGACACCCTGTTTGTACACTGTACAGTCCATTGGTAAAGGAAGGCTGGGCATGCAGTCTGCCCCCTTGGGGCCAGGCAGCCCAGCCTTGGTTCACCTCATTTGTTTTTAAGGGGGTCTGGGTACTGGAGCCATGTGTTGGCCCTTCTGCCAGCTGGCTTGTGACAGATGCAGCAGCTCAGCAACCTGGAGCCCCTTCAGCAACTCTGTGGACCTCCATTTTCTGGTCCTTGTGGACTCGGGTACAGGGCCAACCCTACATAGTCCAATCAGCACACCAGCTGCAGCACCGAGGGAATGAAGTTCCTCTTGCTTTGCTGTGTAGCCTCCTCCGTCGCCTTTCTGGCCCACATGGGCCCAGCTCTGGGTGCCATTCCAGGGATACTCCATTTGGAGGCAATGGGCTCACCCCCTACCCTCGTTGTTCTCCAAAGCAGGGGAAAGGGCCTGGCCTTGGCAGTTTAGGCTGCACAGATGGAAGGCAGGACTTGCCTTGCCTTCCCCCTGGCTTTGGCACCTGAGTCTGGGTTGCTTGGTTTGGTCACCAATGGACCCTGGTTGGCTACAGCCCACCGCAAAGGTCCTGCACCTGCTGCAGCAACAATGCAGTGTCCTGGACCCCCTTAGGGTCACCACATGGACCCCTGATGGGCCTACTTGGGCTGGGTGTGGGTTTCATCTCAGGACTCCCATTAGGAAGTGCCACTCTCCTTCGTAGTACTGCAAGCAAGAGGTGCCACATATAATATCTACTTTCTAACATTTTCCTTCACTGAGATAAACAGAACTTGGAGATATAAATAAGTTTTATAAAAACAAAATATATAAACTATATCACTTCAACCTTTTAAACCACTATAATATTTTTACCCAGTAGGAATTCTGTCTGTAATTACCTATTTTACATTTGAATGTAACTAATGTAATGTATTTTGTGTGTATTTTACTATTCTAGTATAATTTCATTTGCACTACTTACAATTTTTTTTTAATTATGTGATTTAATCACGTGTTTATTGATAGGAGTTTTGTTGTACTTTTATTTCAGTTTTCCATTATGGCCTTATGAATACAAACAATAAAATCCATTCTTGTTGGTATAAAGTTCAATGATTTTGGACTAGAGACTCAAGGATATAGCATAGCATTACATATCATACAGTAATGTGTATCACTTTGTTTAATACTGCTCCAAAAAATAATTGATAATTCAGGTGGCAGCCACTTCATCTGGCATGCTGGTCTGTCTGGTGAAGTAGGATCCTAGTGGCAGCCTGCCCATATCAGGCCATTGCAGGCACCTCGCCTGGGACTGTGGGAGAGGATCAGGGTGCACCTGCTGTTCAGCTAGGGCAGCAACCCGGCAGCTGCTGGTGAATGACACAGTGTCACTGACTCACATCTAACACATGCCTGCCCCGTGGGCTTGGGCCCTGAGGATCAGCCCCTCCCTCAGACAGCAGAGTTATTCTGGGTTTTGTAAAACGTTCTGCATCTGAGCATTCCCAAGTTTGGTTTTTGTATTGTTTCTTGTAAATGCTTTGTGAAATTTGTGTTTTAGGTGTTGAGGTGCGAGAGAAGGAGCCAGATTATGAACACAGTTTCCTACCAGTCTTTCATTTAAAAATGAAAGCAGATTCTCTATAAAAATGCCATCAGGAAATAAATTTGAGAGGGGGAAAAAAGGCTGCTTTCTCATAAGATCAAAATGTGCTAGTTTTATATGCATGTTTTATGCGCTCAAAATATAATTAAGTAACTCACTATCTAGGAACAATTGTCCAGAGCTAAGAGTTAAGTGTCTGGGACCTAGAGGCATAGTGTTTGTGAGGTTTATCCAAAGGGAGGGAAGAAAGTTAAAATTCATAAATGACTTTGTAGAATCAAGGTAGCAATACAAAATGAGAATCACAATAAACTTCTTTGCTATTCGGGGTCTTTTATTATTCCATATGAATTTTTGGATTGCCTCTTCTATTTCATTGAAGAGTGACATTGGGATATTGGTAGGTATTGCATTGAATTTGGACATAGCCTTTGGCAGTATTGCCATTTTCATGATGTTAATCCTCCCAATCCAGGAGAATGGGAAGTTTCCCTCTTCCATAGCTCTGTTTTAATTTTCTTTTTCAGGTTTTTAAAGTTCCCATCATAGAGGTCCTTCACCTCTTAAATTAACTCCTAGGTATTTTATTTTTTTGTGCGGCTAGTAAAAAGGGGTTGCATTCCTAATTTCAGCTGCACTCTTATCGTTATTGGA
Source organism: Dipodomys merriami (assembly GCF_024711535.1). Taxonomy (NCBI): domain Eukaryota; kingdom Metazoa; phylum Chordata; class Mammalia; order Rodentia; family Heteromyidae; genus Dipodomys; species Dipodomys merriami. The sequence continues at coordinate 674,022 of NW_027206143.1, read as the reverse complement.
ATACAGGAAAGCCTTTATTTTCTGAGGGTTAATTTTATAATCTGCTAGTTTACCAAATTTTCTGATCAGCTCAAGTAACTTGGGAATGGAGTCCATGGGTTTCATTAAATACAAGACCATGTCATCTGCAAAGAGGGAGAGTTTTACTTCATCTTTTACTATTTGGATCCCTTTAAGATTACATCTTATCTTATTGCCCAAGATAGCATTCTAATATTAAGTTGAAAAGGAATGGAGAGAGCAGACATCCTTATCTTATTCCTGAATTTATAAGTAATGGGTTTAACTTCTCACCATTAAGTATAACGCTGGCTGTAGGTTTGTCAGTTCTTAGCAGAAAGAACAGCACTAGAGCAATATCAGTTCCAAATTTCAAACGCTACTAAAAAGTCATAGTAATAAGAACAGCTTGTTTCTGGCACAAGAACAGACCTGAGGACCAGTGGAGTAGGACTGAAGACTCAGAAATGAACCCCCTGACCAATAGCCACCTAATCTTTGACAAGGGAGCTAAAAAAAGAGAATGGAAGAAAGACAGACTTTTGAGTAAATGGTGTGGGAAAAATTGGTTAAACACCTGTTAAACTAAAGCTGGATCGGTATATATCATCCTGCACAAGAATCAACTCCAAATGGATCAAAGACCTCAAAATAAAAGAGGACACCATGAAAACATTACATGAAGGAATAGGATAAATTCTAGGGCTTTTTAGCACATACCGAAATTTTCTTAATAGAGAGCCAGAAACAAAGAGTAAAGAAAAATAAGTTAAGAAATTCATTCCTTAATTCATCTCTTTATGAAACAAGTAATTTACTATTACAAGATGAGATGAAATTATAAATTCCAAATGCTAATGCAGTCTGTATGTAATAAACATATTACAATATTCAGAAAAAGAAATCAAAGAAACGTTGCACAAATGGGATTGCATGAAACATGAGAGCTTCTGCAAGGCAAAGGTCATAGCTAGCAATATCAATAAAAAAACACACGTTCTGGGAGAAAATCTTCATGATGTATATAAAGGACAAGGTCTTATATCTAAAATGTACTTAGTACTCAAAAAATTAAATCCCCCAACAGCAGATCCTCAAAGAAACAACTGCTCGATAATTAAGTGGGCTAAAACTTAAAGAGAGACTTCTCTGAAGAGGAAATAAAAATGGCCATTAGACCATTAGCCACAAAAGAACTGAAAATCAAGACAACATTGCGATTGCACCTTACTCTAGTTAGAATGGCTATAATCAGGAAATTTAATAACAACATGTGGGAGGGGATGTGGCTAAAACGGAACCCTATTTCATTGATGGTGGGAGTGTAAACTTGTTTAACCACTTTGGAAAGCAGTATGGAAGTTCTTCAAAAGACTTCATGTAAAGTTCCCCTATGTCCCAGCAAGCCCACTTTTGGGCATTTAGGCATTTACCCAAAAGATCACAAACATGGTCATACCAAAGTTGCCTGTGCAACCATATTTACTGCAGCATTATTCACCATAGCTAAGATATGGAACCAACCTCGATGCTCCTCAGTTCATGAATGGATCAAGAAAATGTGATACACACACACACACACACACACACACACACAACACACATACACCACACACACACACACACACACACACACACACACACACACACACACACACACACACACACACACACTCACAGTGGAATTCTATGCCTCCATTAGAAAGAATGAAATTGTCATATTTGTTAGGAAATGGATTTGGTACATATTATATTAAGTGAAGTAAGCTAGACCCAAAGAAACATATTTCCCATGGTTTTTCTTGTTTGCAAGGACTAGTATATGTCTAGGACAAGCAGAGAAGATCAAAGGCTATGGATGTAAAACCATATAAGATGATATTAAGTGAAAGGTACCCCAAGTCACACACACAAGTGATTTTTTCTTTCTTGTTTTTGTTTTTAATGTGCTTATAATGCACTATGTGATTCTTTTGTAGGTTCATCCCCCCATCGTATAATCACTGTTTTCATTGTATTTGATTCCAGTGTTCTGCATTTTTGTATACATTTTGTAATTTGGGGTGTGGAAAGGTTATAGCAGAATGCTGAAATGGGGATGCAGGTTGACCCATTGTGATGATGAGATGTACAGGACACTGTCAAAAATGAATTTACGATGTCGGGTAGGGGTCAAGGAGGGAGGAGTTGGAGAGTTGGGGAGGGAAAGGTAATAGGGGAAAAACAAAGGAGGAGATAACAATGCTCAATAGGAATTGTACTCATTACCCTACTCATGTAACTGTAAACCCTCTGTATAGTATTTTTACAATAAAAAATATAAAACTCTCTTCCTGGTATAGATTTCCAGTGCTGCCCTCAGCATTGCATTTTTTGCCTTTTCTGGCTGAGGTTAGGTCCATCTGCCTAGTGGATCAGTAGTCTTCAAGGCTTCTTGGTCCTGAAGTGGGACTTGGATTATCCAGTGATGGATGGAACTAGGCCAAGGACAGGACAAAACCACTTCCAGGGCATGGCTTCTTCATCCCCCCTACCCCCCCATGCAAGTAGGATTGCAAGCAGAATTTCTATGAATTTGACTCCACAAAACAACCACTGAACCAAAAGGAAAGGTCACCAAACACCTCCCTTCCTCCCCCATTCCTTCCTTTCTTCCTCCTTGGGAAAGTACAAAATAATTTTGCAGGTTTTGGAAAACACACAAATTGCCCACCACTTCCCCTTTTAAACTAGGTTTAAGGTCACTAAGTCATGTAAATGGATAATGCCACACTCATTATTCTGGACAACTTCAGGTTGTTTGATGCTTTAATTTGTTGTTGTTGGTGGTGGTGGTAGGAGGGCCTGAACTCTGGGTCTGGTTGCTGTATCTGATTAGCTTTACAGCTCAAGGCTAGTGTTTCTCCATTTGAGCCACAGAGCCATTTCCACATTTTTCTGCTTATGTGGTGCTGAGGAATTGAACCCAGGACCTCATGCATTCAGGACAAGCACTCTACCACTGAGTCTCCTTCCCAGCCTTAATGCTTCAATTCTTTAAATTTTATTTTTGTCAGTCCTGGGGTTTAATCTCAGGGTGTAAACATATCCCTGAGATCTTCAGCTCAAGTGGAGCCCTCTACCACTTGAGCCACAGTGCCAATTCCTGTTTTCAGATAAACATCTTTCAGACATTCCTGACAGGGTTTGCTTTGATCAGTGAATTTTAAATTATATTTCTTCTATGTATTTATTGGAATATTGCAGTTTATCTGAAATTTAAAGTTTTCTGTAAAACTTTGTCTTCAAGTATTCCAATAGTATTAAATATTACATTTACAATCTATTCTGTAGCAATACATTTTGAAATTATTATGTTAAGATGAAAATCTTGTTGTTTGTAGAAAAGTCCCATTAAAGTCCAAATTGGAAATATGGTCATTTCAGCAGCCTTGAGTCTCCTTCATATTTATTTATTTATATTTGTGAAAATACCATACAGAGGAGTAACAATTACATGGGCAAGATAATGAGTACATTACTCATCAAGCATTGTTGCCTGCTCCTTTTTTTCCCCTTCCCATCTGTTCTCATCTGCCGCCCCCCGTGCTCTCCAGACACCCCTTTGCCCGCCCCCCACCCTCGCCGGCCAAGGTGTAAAGATCGTTTTTCTTTCATTTTTTATTTATTTTTTTTATAGTGAGAATACCAAACAGATGAGTTACAATTACATGGGCAAGATAACGAGTACATTTCTTATCAAGCATTGTTGCCACCTCTTTGCTTCCCCTTCCCATTCCTTTCCATACTCCCCTCCTCTCCCCACCCAACCCTGTCCCCACCCCCCATCAAAGTTGTAAAGTTCATTTTTTGACCTAAAGACTTGTATATCTCATTGTTGCAATGGGTCCACCTGTATCCCTAGATAAAAAATTAGTTTTTTCCCTTCCCCTACAAAATTATAACAACATCAAATACAGTGAAAGCAGGAGCTATACTGTGGGTGATGGACATAAATAGCAATATAGAAATCATCTTATAAATATGTTAGAAAATATCGCAAGGAAAAATATACATGGAATCCTTATCTTGTGGTTCATTTCACCTAACACCAAATTCTCTGACCTATTCTGCTCGTCTCAGACATATTCTGGCTATTGCAAATAAGGGAAACCAGGGGAACTATGCTTCTTTGGGACTGGTTCACTTAATATCAATTTTTCCAAGTCTTTCCATTTCCTAACAAATAGGGCAATGTTATTCTTTCTGATGGAGGCATAGAATTCTATTGTGTGTGTGTGTATATATATATACATATATATATATATTGAACATATATATATATATCGAACATATATATACATTGTACATATATATGATACATATATACATAAATATATGTTATATATATATCATATATATGTATATATATCATATATATGTATGTATATATATCTATACTTATATATAACATATATATATACATATATAGTATATAGATAGATATATATCATATATATCATATATATAGTAGATGCATGGATCAATAAAATGTGGTACATATATATATGATCAATAAAATGTGGTATATATATATAAAATGTGATATATATATATATATAATATATGTATATGATCAATAAAATGTGGTATATATATATAAAATGTGGTATATATATAATGTGATATATATATATCTATCACATTTTATTGATCCATGCATCTACTAAGGGGCATCTAGGTGGGTTCAATATCTTAGCTATGGTAAATAATGGTTCAATAAACATAATTGTGCTGTTAGCTTTAATATGGTCTTGTTTGTGACCATTTGGGTAAATGCCCAAAAGTTGGATTGCTGGGTCATAGGGTAGCTCTATGTGGAGACTTTTGAGCAGCCTCCATACTACTTTCCAAAGTGGTTGAACAAGTTTACATGCCCACCAACAATGCAATAAATTTCCCTTATGCCCACATCCCCTCTAGCATCTGTTGTTATTAGAGTTCTTGATTATAGCCATTCTATCTGGGGTGAGGTGGTATCTCAATGTTGTTTTGATTTGCATTTCTGTTATGGCTAGAGAGGTTGAGCATTTCTTCATGTGTCTATCGGCCATCCTTCTTTCAACTTCAGGGAAGATTCTCTTTAAGTCTTTAGCCCACTTATTTATTGGGCAGTTGTTTCTTTGCGTATTTGTTTTGGGGGGATTTAATATTTTTGAGTTGCAGGTATATTTTAGATATGAGACCCTTGTCTCTTTATGGTAGTGAAGACCTTCTCCCAATAAATGGGCTTTCAACTTATCTTGATAGCTATGTCCTTTGCCATGCAGAAGCTCTGCAATTTCATGCAATCCCAATCGTCCAACATTTCTTTGATTTGTTGTAATTCTGTGTGTCTATTAAGAAATTTCAGCCTGTGCAAAGGAGACCTAGGATTTCTCCTATTCCATTCTTTAATGTTTTCAGAGTATCTGTTTGACTCCGAGGTCTTTGATCCATTTGGAGTTCATTCTGGTTCAGGATGATATATAAAGATCTAGCTTTAGTTTTCTACAAGTAGTTAACCAATTTTGCTAGCACCATTTACTGAAGAGGTTGTGTTTCTTCCATTCTATTTTTTAGCTCCCTTATCGAACATTAGATGTCTATAGGTCTGTAGGTTCATTTCTGGGTTTTAATTTCTAGTCCATTGGTCCTATGGTCTGTTCTTGTGAGAATACCAACCTATTTTAATTACTATAGCTTTGTAGAAGAGTTTGAAATTTGGTATTGATATTCCTCCAGCACTGTCGTTTCCGTTAAATAATCGTTTTTGCTATTCGTGGTCTTTTATTGTTCCATATGAATTTTTGGATTGCCTCTTCTTTTTACCAAAAGAATGAGGCTGGAATATTGATAGGTATCATACTGAATTTGTAGATAGCCTTGGGAAGTATTGCCATTTTCACTATGTTGATCTTTCCAATCCAGGAGCATCGGAGATTTTGCCACTTTGTAAGTTCGGTTTTGATTTCCTTTTTCAGGTTTTTAAAGTTTTCATCATAGAGGTCCTTCTGCTCTTTTTTAAGTCCTAGGTATTTTATTTTTTGTGGGGCTATTACGAATGGAGTTGCTTTCCTGATTTCAGCCCTACTTTTCTCATTGTTGGCATACAGAAAAGCCATTGTTTTTTGAGGATTAATTTTATACCCTGCTACTTTGTCAAAGTTTTGAATAAGCATGAATAATTTGGGAGTGGAGTCCATGGGATTCTTTAAATCCAAGTTCATGTCATTTAAAAAGAGGGAGAGCTTCTTCTTTCCCTATTTGGCTTCCATTTTATATTTGAATCTTATTGCTGTAGCTAGGCATTCTAATACTAGTTTGAAGAGAAGTGGAGTGAGTGTACATCCTTATCTCATTCATTAGTTAAGAGGAAATACCTTTATTTCTTCACCATTAAGTAAAATGCTGGATGTAGGTTTGTCATATACATCCTTTATTGTATTGAGGAATGTTTCCTGAATTCCTAATTTTTCCAGAACCTTCAGTATAAATGGGTGGTGGATCTTGTCAAATCCTTTTTATGCATCTATTGAGGTATCCATGTGGTTCTTATCCTTGCTCTTGTTGATGTAAGTTATTGTTTTAATTGATGTGTGTATATTGAAGCAGCTTTACATCCCTGAAATGAATCCTGTTTGATCATGATGTATGATTTCTTGGATGAATTGTGAACGTCGATTGACCAAAATTTTGTTGAGAAGTTTTGCATCAATATTCATCAAAGAAATGGGTCTATAGTACTCTTTCTTTGATGAGTCCGTGCCTGGTTTGGGGATGAGGTTTATGATGGCTTCATAGAATGAGTTCGGTAGTGAACTTTCTCTTTCAATTTCATTGAAGACTTGGAGGAGTATTGATGTGAGCTCTGCTTTGAAGGCCTTGTAGATTTCCGCTGTAAAACTATCTGGTCCTGGGCTTTTCTTAGATGGGAGGTCTCTTATTGCTATTTCTATCTCATTGCTTAATATGGGCCAGTTAAGATGGTTTAACTCATCTTGGTTTAGTTTCGGCATGTCTATATTTACTAGGAAACGGTACATTTCTGACAGGGTCTCAAACTTATTAGCATAAAGGTTTGAGAAGTATTCTTTATAATGTACTGAATCTTGGTTGTTTCTGTGGTGATGTTTCCATTCTCATGTCTGAGTTTATTTATTTGAGTGTGTTCTCTTGTTCTTCTAATACGATTTGTTAAGGGTCTGTCAATTTGTTAATTTTTCAAAGAACAAACTCTGTTTTGTTGATTCTTTCTATGCTTTTTTGGATTCTAATTCATTTAATTTTGATTTAATTTTAATTATTTCTTTCCATCTACAGGTTTGGGGTTTATCCTGCTGCTCTTTTTCAAGGAGGCTCAGATGTGTCATTAAATTGTTGGTTTCAGATCACTTCAATTTGTTGATGTAGGAACTCAGAGCTATAAACTTGCCTCTGACTACTGCATTTGCTGTGTCCCAGAGGAGCTGGTAATTTGAGTGTTCATTTTTGTTGAATATTATAAACATTTGAATTTCGTTTATGATCTCTTCCATGACCCACTGGTGATTCAACAGTGTGTTGTTCAACCTCCATGTGTTACATGACTTTCATTGGTGGCTTTTGGTTTTGAGTTCTAATTTTATTCTCTTGTGGTCTGAGAGAATGCAAGGTATAACTTCAATGTTTTTGGATTTGGACAAATTTGCTTTGTGACCTAAATGTGGTCTATTTTGGAAAAGTTCCCTGTACTACTGAGAAAACGTGTATTCTGATGCTGCTGGGCGAAAAATTCGGTAGATGTCTGTTAAATCTAGGTGATCTATGCAGTTTTTTATATCCATAGTTTCTCTGTTAATTTTTTGCTGAGTTGATATATGGGGAGAGTGTGTGTTAAAGTCCCCAACAATTAATATCTTTGGATCTATGGGAGATGTGAGAAAAAGTCAAGTTACTTGGATAATTTTGGGTGCTCTTATGGGAAATAGATATTTAGAATTGTAATATCCTCCTGAAGGAGAGATCCCTTAATTATTATATAGCAACCTTCTTTATCTCTTCTCACTAATTTTAATTTGAAATGTGTTTTATCTAATATTAGGATTGCAACTCCTTCCTCTTTATGAGGCCATTTGCTTGATAGATTTTGTCCAGCCTTTCACTTTCAACATGTGTTCCTTTTTATGAGCAAGTTGTGACTCCTGAATGCAGCAGACAGAAGGATCTTTTTTTAAAAATCCAACTAGACAGTTTATGTTGCTTAAGTGTATTGTTAAGTTTATTAATGTTGGGAGATAGTACTGAGAGATATTTGGAAGTTCCTGCCATTTTATGCACCTTCTTGGGGGCTGCTCCAACTGGGTTCTTCCTACGGTTCTTGGATTCTCAATTTGGGTGCAGTTTCTTAGCCTTTATTATGTTCCTGTTGGTTTTCTCTGTGTAGGACATCTTTAAGTAACTTTTGTAGGGCTGGTTTGGTAGAGATATATTGTTTCACTTTTTCTTTGGTATGGAAAATTTTTATTTGTCCTTCAGTTATGAAGGAGAGTATAGCTGGGTACAGTATTCTTGGTTGATAGTTGTTTGTCTTTAGGGCATGGCCTACATCATTCCAGGCCCTTCTTGCTTTAATTGTCTCTGCTGAGAAATCTGAGGTGATTCTAATTGGTTCCCCTTATAGGTGATTGATCTTTTCTCCTTGACAACTTTAAGGATCTTTTCCTTGTTCTGAATTGATCCTGTGCATATTATAATGTGTAGTTGTGATGTCTTGTTATGGTCTGGTCTATTTGGGGTTCTAAAAGCTTCTTGTATCTGAATAGGCCTATCTTTTTGCATGTTTGTTAAGCGTTCTGCTAGGATCCTGTGAAACAAATTTCCTAGACCTTCTGTTTCCATCAGCTCCTCTATACCTATTATCCTCAGATTAGGCTTTCTGTTTGTGTCTTCCAAATGTTGAATAGATCTATCATATTTCTTGGATTTGTCTTAGATAGTTGTATGTTCTTCCTCTATAATATATAGGCTGTCTTTAATCCCCGAGTTTCAGACTTCTGCATGGTCTAACTTACTGTCAAGAATTTCTACTTTTTTTAATTTCTTTTCCTTCTAATTGGTCAGCTTTGATGGCTTCAAATTCTTTGTTGAAGCTTTGTTTTAGATCTTGTATGAATTTGTTTACTTCCTTAATTTCGTGTTCAATGTTTATTCTCACAGGACTTAGTTGATTGGTTATGGTTTCCTTGGACTCTAATTCCTTCTGTTGGACTCCATTCAACATTCCCTTTCGGGTCTCCCTGACTTCTTTCAGCTGTCTTTTAATAGATTCCATGAATGCCTCTATTTGGTATGAAAGTAACACCAGTTTTGTGCTAGAACACTATTTTAAGGCAAGCATCAACCAAAGTCCTGTAGTTGCACAGTCAAAAGTCGACAGATACAATCTATTTCAACAGATACAATCTATTCAACATAAAACAACAATGTATTAATGGGCTAAGAACAGCAAAGTAGAATTTGGCAAACCAGAAATGATTAGTTTTAGGGAGAAAAGGGGGGAAAATAGGATTAGAGAGATGTCGATAGGTAAACGGAGAGTGAAATTAACCAAGTCTTAATCTGAAAGAGGAAAATGGATTGGACAGAATGATAGGAGAAAGAGAAGAGAAAATAAAAGAGGCAAGAAAAAATGGAAAAACCAAAATTTAAATTTAAAAAGTGAAACACAAAAATTATTCAAGTTTAAAGAAGTAATATTGAGTGAAGAATGGGAAAAGGATGAGAGGAGAGGAGGAGTAGAAAGGAGATATAAAGAACTAAAAATACTTATAGTAAAAATAAAAATAAAAATAAAAAATAATTATAATATATAGGTATTATGAGATAATATGGTTATTAAGGAATTTAAGCCTAAGAGTTTTTGAAATAAGTAATAAATTTCTGGATTAAGTGTGTAAACAATGTGGAATAAGGTCTAATGATCAATGAAGGGTATATCTGAGAATGAGCAGAACAGCAATTAAGTCACCCAAAAGAGAATGAAGAGAAGAAAGTGAAAATAATGAGAAAGAAAGAAAGAAAGAAAGAAAGAAAGGAAAAGGATCAAAAGTTCAGTAGAGATAAAATTAAAATACAAAAGTGCACATACATATACACCTAAAAGAAAAATTATAAGAGGAAAAATGATTAATAGAAAACAATTTAAAAAAAAATTACAAGTTAATAAAAATGTACAAAGAAAGGGTTCTTTGGCGGAGGGGGGGGCGGGCGTTAAATGGGATGATCCTGTATCTCCCTTGTGTCTATAACTAATCTGTTGGTGGAGTCTCTGGTCTACTAATGGTATTTGGTTTTCCTGTGGCTTGATTGGTTTCTTAAGTTAGTTTGTTTGGGCAGGCAGAAAAATGGTCCGCTTTACCCAGAATTTTGTGAACCTCCTCCCAGGCTAGTTCAGTGGAGGGAGATCTGCTTTGTTTCTTACAAATGAGTGAGTTGGCTGTTTCCTCTTGTTTGGAAATGCTGTGATGAGCCTAGGTTCTGGGTAGAGTTGAGGCCTTTCAGCAAACAGTAGCTTTTCCCTGAGGGGCTATCTTCTGAGACACTCACAGAGCCCAGCATGGAGTAATTCTCAAGGTTTATGTTTACTGAATTTCAATTGATTATCTAGGCTGCTATAGGGAGGGCAACCCTCTGGCTCTGTTTACCCAGTTTGCCCCCTCTGGGGGCAGAGTTTTCACTGCCTGGGCTGGGTGACTTTCTCCTGGGTGGAGCTGAGCCTGGCAGGTCAGGTCAGGTTCCTGTGACCTGCCAAATGACCCTTTTGTTTTCCTCCAAGGCCAGGGTTGGAGCTATATTCTGAGCCATTGCCAGTATCAAAGATGGAGATTTCAGATAGTGGCACAGTGGGGAGGAGGAGGGAGTGGGGTGACGTTTCCTCCTCTGCTCCCTGAGAAGGTGTTATTATGTCAGGGTTCTACTCATGCCAGTGTATTGATTCTTGAGTCGTATCTGGTCTGTGATCTGCAGGATAAAGATACCTGCTCCTTGTCAATTCTTGCTGGTTTTGGGTAGAATCTGATCACTTGCTGTGTCAGGCACTTTTGTCCAGGACTCTCTGTGTTGTAGGTATGGCAGCAACGGCCACTGCTACCCCGCTGTCACCACAGCCACAGCTACCGACAATTGCTCAGATCTGTTTCCTTTCCTGGATTTTCCCTTTCTGGCAAAACTCTCTACTGGGATGGCACACTTGGTATAATTCTCCCACCTAGGACTGTTCACTGGAACACTAAGATTGCTTTCTAGGTGAGAGCTTGGTTAGCCTCCAGGTTCTCCTCTGCTGTCTTCCCAGAATTACTCTTTTTTTTCTCTACAGTATATTTTTTGTTTTGGAACAAGTGTCATGGATTGTCCAACCATTCAAAAGGAAGCTTATTCCATTAATTTAATAGAAAAGGAATGCAGCCTGCCTGCCTCTCAAGGCAACTTTGAGTATAATCTTAATCTGATAATTCACATCATTGAATTTTCAAATTTGTATTGAGAATTTTTTGTTAAACTATTCATTAAAGAGGTTCCAAATATCAAGAATAAAAACAATGTTTTGCTTTCTAAGAATGTTTTAAAAGCTAGTAATTCAATAAAACACATTCTATTCTTCCAAGATTCCATGGTGAAGAATTTCTCTTTTATCGTAGCCCTTACCAGTGACCCCCTCCCTTCAAACTTGTAGCTTTATTCAGTTTTCTTGTTCCAGGTTTGATTTTGGTACTAGCACGAATAATCTCCGTGTAGTATTTGACAATGAAATTCCATTTGTTGTTAGATAGCTCAATACATATTACCAAAGGCAGACCCATGGGCATATCATAGAGCATAAACTATTGAATATCACTAACATGATCCTATTCAACTAGTCCATCAATTAATATAAATACCACATAAATGTGCATCTTCATATAATTTTTAAAATGCAATGTAGTTACATATCATATGTCATAAAATAATTCAGACCACTAGTAGAAGTGAGTAAGCTCAACTTTTGCATCGTTCCCAATGCTATTTGTAAATTTTTCTTTCTCATTAACTTTCACTGCAGGGCCTTCTTTTCCTAGCAATAAGTTATGTCATGTCCTTGGATTTTTGTCAACTTTGAGTAAGCTGTTTTCTTTCCACCACCAGTTAGTCCCACGCGTTAAAAACCTGAGGAATAACTTGTCCCAATATGCCTGCAAGAGGAGTATCCAAGTCAACTCTCTGTGCCCACTATTCCCTTACTTTGTTTAGGAATGGGGTATCAGAGACCGCGGAGACAGGGGTGTCAGGGTTCAGGTGGCTGGAACCATGGTGTTACGAATTATGGGTAGCAGAAAAGAGTAGTAGAGACTAGGATACCAGGTAAAGGTTAATTGTGACTGTAATTGCTGAGTTCCAGTGTTAGGAAATTGGTTAGCAGCAACAGCTTTGCAGGGGTTGGGGTAGCTAACACAGGTATCCAGAACTGTTTAGCAGGGACATGTAAGCATAGACAAAGTGAAAGAGTAAAAGTTGTGAAGGATTGTGGGGCACAATCAGGGTAACAAGGTCATGGGTGTGTAAACTGGGTAGCCAGTACTATGGTAGAAGCAATTGGCATGGTGGCCTGATGTGGTGCAGAGCTCTGGGATTTCCTGTCCAGTTTTGGCTGTTAGATCTTTAGGGAAACTAGCTCTAGCAGCTCATTATCAGCTTGTGTTCAGGCACGTGCCATATATAAATATCTACTCCAAGTAGATTGCATTCTTTGACATCAGCTATAGGATCTTTGCTCTAAGCATCCTGAGAGACCACACTCCACAATGCTACAGAACAGGCTCCACATAGTGAGCTGCAATCACCGCATACAACTCTTGCTGCTCCTCTCCAGTGTCAATTATAATGGTAGCAAGGGATCTGAGATGTGCTAAGCAGCAGTGCTCTGAAAAGCTACCAATTCTTACCATGGCAATTTGGGAGCTCCCTAGAAATGGGCAAGAGCACTTGCTGATGTTCTTCCAACTTATCTCTGTGGCTCTGCACAACCAGTTTGTTGTACCTCAGATGGAATACTTTGATGTCTAGGTGGCATCAAACTTGCTCTATCTTCTCTCTCTAGGTGCTCTTCTGTTTCAGCTGCCTCTCCATTTCCCTCCAGTTAGCTCGCTTCATCTCCACATCTTTTGAATTGTGCTTCATATCAACCTGTGGCTTTCACACCAAACCCTTCCACTTTCTCATCTACCTCTCTAGCTGTCAATATGGTACAACAAGCTAACGTCTGTATCTGTTTATCAAGATTTGAGCTGGAATCCAAGATGGTACTAGCTAACTGATAACATGGGGAGCTTCTTAAATATTCTGCTGTCATTCACTGCTCATTGAGAAAGATGCAAATGTGTTCTGGTCAGTCTCTCCTCAATTTCTGGTTCACAGCATAAAGTGAATTCACAATGGAGCTACCAGACAGCTGCTATGTCAGCAAGTGACAAAACCAAAGATAATTTATTGAGGGGATACTTACCAAGTGTAGTAGGATAAATGCACATATTTGTAGGATATTACTAAGAGCTTTCATCAAACTGGTTATTTTATGCTCAAAATAGCAGACCAGTGTTAATCTCTCCCCGAGATCTTCCTGTTGTGAAGGCCCTGAGGACTCCTACATACAACTCAGACCTAATGACATGGGTGAATAAAAAAGTAGGTGAGTATGGATTAGAATTTTGAAGGTGTGGTAAGATGTTGTCTTGTCATGACCAAGATGAAATCAATGTTTTTATGTCCTTTCTCTGACCTTCATCATATCTCTTTATTTGGCATAATTGGCAGATTTCTTAGTGTGTCATCTTCTCCTGTTAGTTCAGTGCACAAGTTAAAACATTAAGCATGCCAAACCATGGGTTTCCATTGTCCTAGTAGATGTTTTGCCTTCTAGGACCTTCCTTCCAGGTAACTCTCTGTTTAGCATATTGCACAATGTCCCAATCAATGAAATCATTTTGAGCCTAGGAGAAAACCTCCATTTGTAAAGCAGTACACATAAGAAGGAGATGATGCCCCACACTCAAATGCTCGAGGAGAACAGAGTGTAAGGGTGTCTACACAGTTGGGAAATAGGTTTCTGAGGGGTGGAAATGGATGAGTTTAGATAGCAAACTTAGAAGTAATTATAAGTTTCTGAATTACTAACCTTACTTCCTTCTGCACCTCAGGTTCAATTCAGGTAGTGTTGGAATGTCTATGATCACAAAAAGGAGTTTTTAATCCCAGACCCAAACTCTAAGTGTTCTTGTTACATCTTCCCACCTGCTCCTGATGTAAATTGTCAGAAGGGCAAAGGGGAAGGGAGCCCCCTGCTCAGGAGTAGAAATGGAGCTTACAAGTAACTGCAGTCTCTGACTTTCTATTTTGAAGGTAAGATAAAACGCAGTTTGAGTTTCTACAAAATCAGTTTCTAGGCTCTATGCTTCCTTCAGAACTTCTTTCTCTCCTTCTATGTTTTGACAGCAACAGTTAATAAAGTGCTTCTGTCTCTTAGGGGCAATCCTTCTCTTCACACAATGCTTAAAGTAGACAATAGGTGGAAGCTGCCATTAAATTTTTAAAAAAAAACATAAAATAGCACACAGTGAGTTCTTTCCCTGAATTCCTGGTCCTAACAAGTTATCAATTCTGAAGAGAACGTTATTATTGGTGCGTACTAACAACCTCCACTGAATGGTGAGCTTAGAACACTTTTCCCACGACATGTTATGTCCAGGTTATTAGGATGGCTGAGTTCTACTGCATCAATGAACTTACAGACCATGCAAGACAGAAAAGTCTAAGAGATTGAGATCCCAAAAAGAAACTGGACCAACAAGAGAAAACTTATCATTGTTGAAAAAGTGGGAAGACTTAACTAGGAGAATGTTTCTCTGAATACAGATATGGATATAATTATAACAAAGTTCTAATTTGTGGCTCATCAGTAGAAACTATCAAGTCAAACCTCACTAAAGGAAAAAATAAAACTTATAAAATTAAAAAAAATCTATTTGGATTTCAGTACTAACATCTGTTTTAAGGAGTGCGATTGTGGTATGTGTGTGTGTGTGTGTGTGTGTGTGTGTGTGTGTGTGTGTGTGTGTGTGTGGTGTCTGAGATTATATATGGGACAGCATTAGTTCTTAAAACCCATCATTTTGTCAATATTCTTTAGGTTTCCCATTCAAGTCTTGTGGCATTCTAGCTCTACTATGTGAAACACACAATTCTCGCTTTCTTCTGGTTAAATGGAGATAAACATGTAATGAAACCTGGGTTGGTTTCAAACTATGATCTTCAGGTCTTACTCTCTGGAGTAGGTAATGTATAAGAGTGAGCCACTATGTTCAGCCCAGTATTTCCAGTGACTTACATAATCTTTCTGAATCTCAGTATTCCTGTGTGGAAAGTGAAAAGAATTACTGTGTGGACCTTAGAATCAGGTGGGAGTTATGACTTGGTGTAGAAAGTATACGTGTTTGGGATGTGTGTACAAAGCCTGAAACGCTCATAAAACTACTGATGTTTATATTGAAATGTATTCCAGGAATTGGAAACAGGAGGGATGTTTCTGTTCTAGTTTATCCATTTATGGCATTGAGGGAGCCAGAGACATTCAAGGAGAACAGGCAAACAAATGCAGTACTTGTACACTGTAGATATTGTGTTCACAATGAGCTATACCACTGTGGACAGGGACAGGAGGGATTGGATTGTCAAACAAGAAATGAACTCATTACCTGACTTACAAAATTGTTATCTTTTTATTTTATTTTATTTTATTTGTGAACATACTGTACAGAGGGGTTACAATTACATGGGCAGGATAATGCATACATTTCTTACCAAGCATTGCAGCCTCCTCCTTTGTTTACCCTTCACCTCCCTTCCCAGCCTCCCCACTCCCCCCCCAATCCTTTCCCCTCCCCCCCCAACGACATTGTAAAGCTGGTTTTTGACATGGCAATTTGTACTTCTCATTGTTGCAACAGGTCCACCTGAATCCTTAAACGACTTGTTTTTCCCGTCTCCTCCACAAGTTATACTGACATGAATATAGTGAAAGCGGGGGTCATACTGTGGGGGAGGGACATACAAAGCAACAAAGAAATAATCTTATAAATGCATTAGAAATACATGCATGAAAGAAAAAAACATTAAAATACAAATCTAAGGGTTCATTTTCCTAACATCACATTATCTCACCTTTTCCCCTTGACTCATACATATACTAGATATTGGATATAAGGGAAACCATGGGACCTGTGTTTCTTTGGGCCTGGCTTACTTCACTTAATATAATTTTTTCCAAGTTTTTCCATTTCCTAACAAATTGGGCAATGTCATTCTTTCTGATGGAGGCATAGAATTCCATTGTGTATATATACCACATTTTCTTGATCCATTCATCTACTGAAGGGCATCTGGGTTGGTTCCATATCTTAGCTATGGTAAATAATGCTGCAATCAACATAGTTGTGTTGATAGCTTTAGTGTGGTCTTGTTTGTAAACATTTGGGTAAATGCCCAAAAGTGGGATTGCTGGGTCATCAAGGAGCTCTATGTGAAGTCTTTTGAGGAACCTCCATACTGCTTTCCAAAGTGGTTGAACAAGTTCACATTCCCACCAACAATGAAGTAAGGTTCCCTATAACAATTTTTAAAATACAGTAACAATTTTAAAAATCCAGGTTGATTCTGTACTCCAGTTTTTGTAGGTGCCCTTAAGACTCAGGCCCACCAATGGAGGTTTTGAAGGTCAATTTATATGATAATTAATATAAAGCCATAATATCCTAAGAAATGTTATAACAAGTATTTCATTCTTAGTACTGGTTTCTCTTTGAGTAGCAATTCTATATGTTGTTGGCAGAGCTAATTTTTTACTTTCTGGTTTTAGTATTTGTTAGGTGTTGAAATCCTTCGTAAAGTTTTTCAACAGATTTCTGCTGTATCTTGGCAACCTGCCCCTAACTAAAATTGTAATCAACCTTTGAAATAAATGTACTTGAGTATGAGTTTTATTTATTTAATTTGCTGATGATGGTGAAATGTCGTTGTCCTTTAGCTCTTCAGCTCAAAACTAGTACTCTACCACTTGAACCAAAGTACCTCTTCTAGCTGTTTCTGCTTAGGTGGTGCTGTGGAATCAAACCTAGGGTCTCGTGCATTCAAGATAATCTGTCTATCCCTGATCCACCTTCTCAGCCCCCATAAGTGGTATTTTTGTGCCAGGGTGTATCAAACAAATCTATTGAGCAAATGTATTCATTCACCACTAGACATAATCAAAATTGATGAATTATCTGATATTTTAATGAATAAAACTGTTATCATTTTTACTAGGAATTGTTTGTCTCCCCATGCTGTAAACATGGAGGAGGTATTTTAAACTAAAACTACAAAAGTAATTTTAAGGTCTTGGTGCTAACAAAACTGTCGAGGTGTTATTACACTAAACAGAGATTTCAAAATGAGTTTTCTTCATAAATACAAATTCAAAATGCAAATGAAAGGAAAAATCAGTCAGGAGGTAAAATTTATATTGAATGTTAATTTTTGAAGAAGAAAAGAAGATCTTAGATGGCAGACTAAAAACACTATCAGAGCCCTTTATGCTGAATTATAAAAAAAAGAAGCTTTAATTGAAAAATTGAGCTGGAATGTGCACATCAGGCAAAGGCAAGCAATCAGAGCATAGCACCAACAAAGAAACGCCATAATGTATATCTCAGAAAAAGGAAACAAGTACAGACCAGGGCTCAACATCCTTTTCCTTGATTTCAATGATACACATATACCCCCCTACACACAGATGCACACTCACACACATACACACACACAAACACACACGAACACACAAGAATGTATGCAACAGCTCAACCTAATCACTTCCATTCAACATGAATCAAAGATCTTCCTGTACTTTTTGAAACTTTAAAAGTTTCAAGTCTTGTAAGTAATTGATAAAAGATGCATAGGCAATTATTTTCTGAATAGACTCTGCTATAGAAATGAGAGTTCATGATGGTTATAACTACTTAAACATCTTTGAATCTCAAAAGAATTAAACAAGAGACAATCTGAATTTTGGAACTATATTTCTACCAGCTATTCTTCAAAGGCTTAATAAGAGGTTACCAAATCCAAAATTGAATACCAAGTTAATACAACTAATACTTGTGTAAGTGAAGTGAAAAACACTTCTCAGTGACCTATGCTGCCTCAATTTCTAAGCCTGCTGCACATTGTGGAATCTTTGATTCTGCTGGGCCAGGCCCACAGTTGTCTTCCCCATAGCAGTAGCCCTGCTGGGGTTGGCACTGGGAGCTGTGTGGAGAGGAGGGGAGACCTCGGGGGAGGCTGAGCTGGGGTTGGGGATGGGGGTAGTAGGGAGAGTACGGGAGGCCCTGGCAGAGGCTGGTGAAGGAAGGAAGGAGGCAGTAGGCCAATGGCTCAGGAAGTAGCATCCCCAAATGCAGCTGGGTTCTGGGGAGTGTCTGTGAGGTGCAGAGTTTGGCCCCTGGGGCCTCGTGGCTGGGTGAGGAGAGGAAGGAGTCTTAAATCCCACCCAAACAGACAATGAGAAATGAGACAACCAGTGTTTGAAGAATTTCAATAAAAAAAGGCAGGGATTTGTAGGTAAACTCTGGGGGTGGGGAGGGCAGTAGTGCTGAGCTAGTGGTGGTCATGCCTCTCTGGAGGCCTTTGATGTGAGTGAGGGCCTGCTCTGCTGTGCACTAGGCCTCACTCTTGCCTTGAAGCAGGCACCAGGAATTGCAGGCACAGCCTCAGGTTATCCCACAGAGCTGGCCTGCCATGAGTGCTGGGGACCGGGCAGCTGCTGTGAGGTTATGTGCAGCAGGGCAGAGGAAGAATGGCTGGTGGGTACTGCTCCACCCTAGCCAGGCACAGGGCCACTGGGGAAGTTCTGGCTCTTTATCAGGACCAGGGACTGCCCCCCAGACAAGTGGCCTCTGGGGACTTGCATGGTGGCTGTTATGTGTCGGCTGGGAAATTTCTTAGCAGTGTCAAGGTGTCTCCACGGATAGGCACATTTACTCCTGTGCCCCTTCTATCTTCTGGATTCCCACTTTCCTCCTGCCTCATGCCATTTCCAACTATAGGAGTAAAGTTCTCCCGCCTCTAAGAGGCCATCCCGGAGATGCTTACAGGGCTTCCCACGTCTGGTTCACCATGCATGCAGGGCTCATAGGGTGCCATCCTCCAGGCAAAGGGTACCACAATTTCAGTTTGGAAGAGGGAAA
This sequence comes from Dipodomys merriami, assembly GCF_024711535.1. Taxonomy (NCBI): domain Eukaryota; kingdom Metazoa; phylum Chordata; class Mammalia; order Rodentia; family Heteromyidae; genus Dipodomys; species Dipodomys merriami. Next base: position 654,712 of record NW_027206143.1, on the reverse strand, counting down.
AACTTCATTGCCCCAGATACAGCTGCCCTTGGGGTTCTCTGTGTACACTAGTCTTGTGCTGAGATAATGATCCCCAAAGACCACCAAGGAGCCATTTCTGATGTGAGCACACGAGGGTCACTTATTGCAAGCTCGAGCCTGGACTCACAACTGTCAGCATCGCAGTGGGTCAGAGTTGCAACCTCCAAACTTTCAGTTAACAGGGTTTTTATAGGGCATAGGGCTGAGGTAAGTTGGTTCATAGCTTGTCAGTTACGTGATTGGTTGACATTTAATGAGATAATATTGTAACAATCTTATTGGCTAACATGTGCAAGCTTAGCAGTAAGAAGCAAATTATGTTAACTATGGAATATTAAGAAACATCTGTAGCTTTAGGTACCTTCCTGTCATCCGCTGGTGGCTATTGCTAGAGGAGTTACGGGAAGAAGGTTATAGGGACATATCATGGTTTTTCCAGGAACCTGAGTCCTAACATTCGGTAAAAGTTTTTGCAATAGGTACTTTGAGTAAATGCCTTCACAATGGATACTTTCAGTATAGGCCTTCAAAATGGACTAAGTCCAGAATGGCTATACTTTGGCTAAGGTCTCTCAATAGGGGTGTGTGAGTGTGTGTGTGTGTTTGTGTGTGTGTGTGTGTGTGTGTGTGTGTGTTTGTGTGTGTGTTTGGTATGAGAGAGTCAGACACAGCTGAGGTTTGGTGTAAAACACTTCTTCCCTTCAGCATTGAGTTTTGGTATCTAGTGGTTGTTCCCCCTCCCGAATTCTGAACTCTAAATTTGTTCTTCTATATACTTTTATCCTTAGATCTTCTTAATATTCAGATTCCTAATATCTGCTGTGAACTTCGGAATTTGCTTCATAAAGGGGGTGCCTTTCTTCTAACTTTTATGAAGCCCTTTGCTCTATTTAAATGCAGGATGTGCTGTGTTAGCCCAGACTGTTGTGGCCCAAGCTGTGACTGTTAGTTCTGAGATTAGTTTAGGCTAATATGAAATACTATCATTTCAATCTATCTAGTGAAAAAAGTTCAGCATCTTTATTGAAACAATTTCCTGGCTGTAAAACTAATAAAAAATTCCAGTGGTATAAATGTACATTTTTTTGATTTTAGTTAATTTTGCACCACAGCAATGAAAAAATTCTTCTTACTAAAGTGAATATTTAGAACGTGAAAAAACCAAATATTATAGAACTTAAAAACTGATAAAATACCAAAAGTAAAAGAAAGACACTTATCAGGAATGCAGTACAAATGTAAGTGTTTAATAAATAAGTGAAATATTTGAGATTCTTATCCACATAGGAAATACAAAGGAAAATAAATAGGAAAGTCACTGAAATCCCATCCTACACACCAGAATAACTATCACCACTCGAATAAATAAACATCTGGAGAGGTTGAAATAAATCAGGAACTGTATTTAGTTTTGTGATATTGTAAACTAGTGCAATCCATATGGAGATCATAATGGAAGTTTAGACAATACCAAAAAGACACATGTGTTGATGACTTTTACTGCAACCTTGATACATAAAGAAGGAATATAAATCAACATCAACATCCATGTGCATGGCAGCAAGAAAGAAAGCTGTGCAATCAACTTAGGTGCACAAAAAAGAGGGAATAAAGAAATATGCTATTCATAACTATAAACATGTTCTGGTATATAAGAGAAGTGAATTTCTCCAATATCACTGCTAAATATTTTTGGTTATACACCTAATCCTAATTTCACAGGTTTTGTGGCTTCATGTTTTTCTTTAAAAGGGACCTCCATATTGATTTTTAGAGGAGTTACAATAGGTTGAAGATATCCTATAATATGTGGATATTAGAAGAAATTTAAATATATCAATGAACACATAAAGGACCATCATATACAGTTTATAATTTGATCCAATTTTAAGAAGGCAACAGTTGGGGGACGAGACAATGTTAGAAGCTTAATAACAAAAACACAGACATGGAAAAAAATTTTAAAAATGTGCAACAGATTAGTGCTAATACTAACAAAATATTTTCCTCAAGTTTTAAAAATGAAACAATTAAAATAATACTTAATAACATCAAATAAGTATGCCATGGAAGAAAATGTACCATAGACATATGTTCCCCATAATTTGTTTTAATTTATAACAAATGGACACAGGTCTCATGGTTTCCCTTATTTGCAATATCTAGTATATGTATGAGTCAAGCGGAAAAGTTCAGGTAATGTGATGTTAGGAAAATGAACCCTTAGATATGTATTTTAATGTTTTTTTTCTTTCATGCATGTGTTTCTAATGCATTTACAAGATTATTTCTTTGTTGCTTTGTGTGTCCCTCCCCCACAGTATAACCCCCGCTTTCACTATATTTGATGTCAGTATAACTTGTGGAGGAGATGGGGAAAAACAAGTCTTTTAAGGATTCAGGTGGACCTGTTGCAACAATGAGAAGTACAAGTTGTCATGTCAAAAACGAGCTTTACAACGTCGGTGCAGGGGGGGAGGGGAAGGATTGAGTGGGGGGGCAGGGGGGAGGCTGGGAAGGGAGGTGAAGGGTAAACAAAAGAGGAGGCTGCAATGCTTGGTAAGAAATGTATGCATTATCCTGCCCATGTAATTGTTACCCCTCTATACAGTATGTTCACAAATAAAATAAAAAAAATTATAAAAAGAAAATGTGATTACATGTCTGAAGATGATAACACATTCAAGTATCATTTACTGAATCCAGCAAAGAAAAGTAACAGAGAAGTAGAAAGTAAGAACAACCTGGGGCATGGATAAAGATACTCAGTAGAACTTTGTGAGGAAAAAATGTGTTCCATTTTGCTCATCAACGTTGAGCTAGGACAGCTACCTTTTGACAGAGCACTTGTAATGTAGTCAGAGCAGTGGAGTTTCGAATTTAGGCAGTAATTTATTACTTTTATTCCCTAATCTTATGATGTGATTCCCAAATGATATGAGTGATCCTAGATTTTCTGAGCCCTTTTTCACCCAAATTTTCTAATTCCTTCCCCTGCCAGTAATTCTTCTGCTATTCTCATTTCTCCTTGTTTCTGAACTCAACTCCTGTGACCTTTTGGTTCATGAGAAAGAGCTAAAGAAATATGAGGATGGTCTGGAATCTGAGGAACATCCACTCCAGCTTGGAGGATCTGGTAAAAGACCTCCACCTGGGACTCAGAATCAGATATTAATTGACCTCTTTGGAAATAGACCAACTCAATCCCTCAGGCAGGATTCATCATTCCTTGACTTTCTCTGAAGAGATTTGGTACTATGGCACAATTCAGAGAATGAGTTTTCCCACCACTCACCACAGCTTTGTCAGGACGAATAGGTTCAAAACTAAAAGTGACCTCAGTTCTCACAGGGCAAGTCAGAAACCAAGAGATCACATTTTTCTCCTCATCAGGCACCTTCTGTTAGAAACAGAGTCTGGGCAAAGTCTAAGATGGAGATCAAGTGAGACTGGGCCTAAGGAGTACACAAAAGAATGACCCTTTCTGACTAAAAGTGAGTTGTGCAGGGAGACATGATAACTTCCTTTATATATGAAAATTCACTAGGTGTGTTATCTCACTGCCATTGTGTGGGAGGTCAGTTTCCCCAAAGAAGTTGTTAAATGTTGTGTCTACCAGTTTGCTCTCTAGGCTATTGTCTCTCCCACCCATTCCCATGCCAAGAATGCATTGCTTCTTTCAGGTACTCAACTACTTGTCCTGAATCCTAAGCAGGAATATTGTAGGCTATACTTTGGCTAACCTCTTGCATTGGAGGTAGAAAAGGCCCAGTCTCTGCACATGCCAAGAGGTAGAAAAGGTGAGTATAAGCTCAGATTGGAACTGAACAACAATCATATTGAAAAAAAATAAATGAAATTAATGGTTGAGTAATTTAGAGTGGATAGCCACTAAATTTAGGTAAATATTAGTAACACATATACAATCATGGATTAGGAAGAAAACAGTGAAGTATTTTCAAGATAACATGGAAAAGACACATAATAACCATAACAGGAGATGAGAGTGTGAAGGAACTGTTGGCATAGGTCCATTTATATCTGAGGAGTGACCTTGGTTAGAAGGCTTTTAGAATAATATCTAAAAGAGACTGACTTGCTGGGCACTAGTGGCTCACACCTGTAATCCTAGGTACCCAGGAGAGTGAGATCTGAGTATTACGATTCAAAGCAAGCCCAGGCAGAAAAAGCCAGAAGTAGTCCTGTGGCTCAAGTGGTAAAGCACTAGCCTGGAGCTCAGGGACACTATCTAGGCCCTGAGTTCAAGCTTCATGATCATCAAAACAACAACAACAACAAAATAATGATAAAAAGAAATAAAAGAAGGACTTAAAGATATGCGATGGAATGATGATAGTGTGTAACTGTCTAGGGAACATAAAAGGAGACAAAATTTGGAGCAAAATGATACCTATTCTTACTAATCAAGGATGCTTAGCAAATGCCAAATTCCTCTTCCGAGAAACTTCCAAACCTGGGCTCGGAACATGGCTCATTGGTTGAGTGCTTGCCTTGCAGGCTTGACGCCCTGGGTTCAATTCCACAGCCAGAAGTGGTGCTATGGCAAGAGTGGTAGAGCATTAGCCTTGAGGTGAAGAGGAGAGGGACAGGACCTAGGCCCAGAATTCAGGCCCCATGACCTGCCAAAACAAAAAAAAACCCAAAACAAAAAAAGCTTCCAAACTTATTTTTGCTCATAAATTAGGAGAGGCTTTTTTTTTTTAACAGGAATTCTTATCTAGTTCAAGGTCATCAGAACTTCAGTAAAGTTTTCCTGTTGAGATATAATGTACCAACTCTGCTGAACTTAATCATGACTAGGAAAATATGGACACTAATGTGTTTATTATAATTTTCCTTATAAATATATAATTCTGTCAGATATTATATATAATATATAGTGTAAAATATATTATACATTATATAGTATAATAAATAAATTCTAATATAACATATATTATATATTAACAAACTTCCTAATTTTAGAGTTAGGAACAAGCAAGATATTGAAAGACAAATGCTTGAATCTCTGAGTAATTTCTCTACCACTGGACAATTCCAGGTTTCATTCTTATTACCCAAAGAGCAACATAAGCAAGCGGTGCCCATGGATGTGGTTCTCTGGATTCTGGAAACTGTGATCTGCATATATATATACATATACATATACATGTATATATGAAATATTGTTTTATACTAGTGAATGTGTAAAACTATAGCAACAGATAATTAAGTCAACATCTATGTGCACACACACTCAATCACTTTCAAGTATAAGAATTTCTTTTCTGGCTGGGAAGATGACTCAGAGGTAAAGCGCTTGCCTTGCATGTATGAGGCCCTGGGTTCAATTCCTCATAACCACATAAGCAAAAGGAAAAAAGCCAGAAGTGGTGCAGTGGCTCAAGTGGTAGAGCGCTAGCCTTGAGCAGAAGAGTCGAGGGACAGCACCCAGGCCCAGAATTCAGGCCCCATGACCGGACCCCCCCCCCACAAAAAAATAATGTCTTTTCTATGTTCCGTATGCACCTACACAGAGAGTACATGAGTTGCCCTTGAATTGTCCTGGTAGTTATTTATCTGGCTACTGTAGCTTAACATCCTTTGTTCTCATAGTAGCCAGATGTCATGTGTTCAACAACAATACTTGTTACAGGCAAAAGTATCTACCCTGACATACATAGGAACTTGGATTTCAGAAATGCCACAAATAATTGGGAGGTACAGCAGTACTTATCAAAATTAAATAGATTACATATTTATTAGAAAGTTTGTCAGAAAAATAAACTTCAGTGCAGGATGAAACACTTGAAGAAAATTACAGTTGAAATTACATATAGCTATGTGCTGGTAGCTCATGCCTGTAATTTTGGCTAATCTGGAGGCTGATATCTGAGAATCGGTTCAAAGCCATCTTGGGCAGAAAAGTTGCCATGAGACACTTATCTCCAGTTACTCAATCAAGACTAAAATTGATACTGTGGCTCAATGTTGTAGAGAGATAACCTTGAGCCAAAGACCTCAGGAACAGTGCCCAGGACTCAAGTTCAAACTCTGCAATAGACAATAAATAAAAATAAAAAATAAATTACATATAATTTATTATCAACTCTGTACAAGGAAAATAGGATATGACACATGGCAACATATGACTTCAAGTTACAAAGTTCCAAAGCATTTCCCCACTCTGGAGAACTAGGAGTAATCCACATTGAAAAAAATAAAAACATGAATAATTTATACCAAATTTCAAAGCATACTATATGTTATACAAAGGAAATGCAATAAACATGCATTTCACAATTTAGTAACATCATATAGTATAAAGAATCTGATTAACTGATTCATAAAAATCAATACAATCGAGATAAAACATCCAATATCTCAGGGGTCAAATTAGCAGAATACTTTCCATCTATGGTGGTTGTTCTGTAAATTATCCAGCCCTATCCATCCCACAATTGCAGAAGGCTCCTCCTGAGAATGGCCAGAAACCTGTCTACTGTTAGTGCTCAATGTAGACCTGGTCCCATTCTCTATTATTTGGGCAAGTGATTGACTGACTATCTGAAAACTTGCCAAAGGCACAATTTGGGAATGGCTTCCAGTAACGACATTTTAGTTCTCAGAAAAAAAGGGAAATTGAAGACAGTGGGAAAATGTAACAGACCCGGAAAGATTTCTATCATTGTATTAAAACTGTACCCTTCTACTGACACTTGAACAAACTGCAGCAATTGTCACTCCAACCACATGTCCAAAAAATAGCTTTCCAAATATTGACCTGTTTTCACGTTGGCAAATCAAGACACTCTATTGTGGCCCTGTTTTATTTAACCTATCTGCTATAGTTTGCCCAAGAGATAGTTGACCTTACCAATTTCTTAAATTTTAGGTCATCACATAAACACTTCATAGCCCTTAAACATTAAAAATACCTATCCATATAAGTCTGCATTATATACTTATTATTGTTTTTCTTCATTTGTCATATTATACATATTTGTGTATCCCATGGCTTAGTTCTGTAATCTTCCTTCTCATGAGTGTTACCACTGAGTACATGTAATTATTTCGTTACTTTTTCTCCAGCTCTCTTCTTTCTTTAATTCAATTCCTTAATAGCATCATGTCTACTGACAACTCCTAGCTATTGATTTTAACAAATTCAAAAGAGTCCAAAGTGAGCTTTGGTTGTATCCCTCATTACTATTTGATTAATTGATAACTCTTCCAGTTGCCTTGTCAAAATATCTTGTAGTCATACAAGACTTACCTACTATTTCACACATCATATGAAATGTATGAGCAGGTTTTGACAAATTAACTCACATAATATTTTAGGAACCATAAATATATAGTATATGAATACTAATACTATGACTTAAATTCGTGGCCTTGGTTGTTTTTTTTTTACTTTTCTTTTGTGCTCAGGTTGTCAGTCTTCCATTTGAGCCACAGCTCCACTTTTAGCTTTTTGGTTCTTAGTTGAAGATAAATGTTTCATGGTCTATTTACCTGGTCTAGCTTGAAACTATGATCTTCTGTTTTCAGCCTTATAAATAGCTAGATTTAAAGGTGTACACCAATAAAACCACCCCTATTATATTTGAATTAAAAATAAGTTCAAAGAACGAATATTTGTAGTATTTTCAAATCAATATGTTTTCATTTACACATTGTCTTAAGAGGTTTTTGTTATTACAGCTCACTTATCAAGAAAGGAAAGGAAAAATTCATAACCAAAGAACCTTTGTATGTACCAATGCTCAAGCCTGCTAACCACAATTTCTTTGCTGGGAAATAACAAAGATGATATCGTCTACAGGCAAAGCAAGAGCAAAAGCTCTTCACTGAAGTTGCTGAAAGACTGATAAAGATGAGGACAAGCAACTTTATCCAGAAAGTATCACAAAGTGTTTGCTGTGGATAAGTGTAGCCAATCTTAGAGGATGTTCATAATGATGAGGAGAATATTTGATTACAGAGGTGTGCTTTCTTGAAGATATCTATTTATAACATAGTTTGTGTACTGTTAAAAATGAGACAGTTACGATAGGGATATTGTCATTCCTTGTATCCTTCACAGTATAATATTAAAACCAGTTTTATACATATAGTATTTATAGTAATTATAGACTATCACTAATTATGCATATATTATAAATATATCATTTATATGTTATGTAATATAGTATATTACATATATTATGCACACATAATTTAATTTTTCTACTTGTCTATCCAGGAATTAAACTAGCAATATCTTTGAAAATGGATGATAAAGTAGGGTCCTTACAATTTCGATTGCAACATAGAGTTTTACTCAATTAGTAGTTATTTATTTTGAATTGGTTTAGAAATGGAATATCAGAATATAATTGAGCATTCAAAAATAATTATGTAAGAATATGCCAAGGATGTGGTTAAAAATCTATAACCTGACTCATGTATGTAATTCCTGCTACTTAGGGGCTGAGATCTGAAGATAGCTATAAGAAGCCAGTCTGAGTGTAATGGCTCAGGGACAAAACCCAGTCTCAGTAATGACACAAAAATAAATTATGTTACTAAAACATACATATATATATTTATTTACATAAAGTTGTCATTCCTTGTATCCTTCACAGTATAATACTAAAATGTTTTATACATATATTATTTATAGTAGTCGTAGAATATCAGTAATGATACATATATGTATATATATGATATATAAATATATAATTTCTATGTTATGTAATAAGATACATTACATATATTATGCACACCTAATTAATACTGATAACACTAATATCCGTTAAATTGATATATGTTTTAGAATAGGGAATAGATTTTTTTTGGTACAACAAGGAAGTAAGTAGTCACAAAAATTATTCCTTTTGGATTGTATATCCATAACAATCTATTCCCTGTGTATTGAGGGTACTGATTGATAAAAGCCTGTGTTCGCCAGCACAGGTGTCTTTGATACCAGGAATAATAAACAGTGGAAGCTGAATGATGTTCATTCAGGTATTTCTTTAGAAATTAAACTGATCTTCATTTGATATAAAGATCACTTGTGCTGTCATTATCCACACCCTTTTCATTTAAAAATATTTATATTCTGTATCAATGTTATTGATCTCATAACCATAATTAAGAAGATTATGTGGATTCATCTGCTCCATAGCTCTTGATAAGTAATGAATGTGACACAGAATATCCTCAGATGTGGCTGGTGGAATTCTGGATTTGATTTATGGGTCTCAACTGATCAGTCTTAGCAACTTGGGAAATTTGTTTGGGCTTCTTTCCTACTTTTGTTTTTAATAAAAAACTTAATTCATTTCCTAACTTGAAGAACACTCATGAGCACTTAAATTACCCTAATGCAGGTTCAGTGCTTGGAATGGTTTCTGCACCTTGTGTAGTAGGTCCCAAAGAAGTCAGCTTCCATCAACATGGTCACAGCATCCTTCCTGAAGGACTTAAGAAATATATACCCAATTGATGTTAATATCTTTTTTTGGGGGGGTGTCCGGTCGTGGGGCCTGAACTCTAGGCCTGGGTGCTGTCCCTCAGCTCTTCAGCTCAAGGCTAGTGCTCTACCACTTGAGCCACAGTGCCACTTCCGGCTTTTTTCTTTTTGCTTATGTGGTGCTGAGGAATCGAACCCAGGGCCTCAGGCATGCAAGGCAAGAGCTCTACCACTGAGCCTCCTTCCCAGCCCCTGATGTTAATATCTTTGAAAATTTGTCTTTACTAAAAAAAGTCTTGTCCTCATATGAAACAATGAAAGCAATGTTGGGGTTGTCCTGTGGCTTTTATTATGAAGGAGTTTTGCCTAAATTTCATTCTTACTCTATTAGTGGTAGCAGTAGCATTCTTTAGTGCTACCCTTCATATTTCTAGTTCTGTGTTCCAGTTGGAATACTATTGTAACTTCGTTTATAATCTTTGTTATAAGAATAAATAAACTACAACTGCTGAAGTTTTCAATAGTCAATGCATTACATTTTATGTGCTTAATATTTTGCTGAAATTATTACCTTTGGATTATATATCCCTAACAAACTATTTTTTATGATTTCTCATATGATTTATATAGATTTCTTATGTGATTCTTATATGACATCTTAGAGATCCATACATAAAACAGCTCAGAATAGGAAAAGAGTAGGTAAGAAGTCATAAACAATACTATTATGGTGCTCTTAATGGCTAAGTGTAAAGAATATGTGACAAAACTGTTGGAAGATAGATTTGGTTTTTTTTTTTGTTCTTTTTGTTTGCTGTTCTCTCCCCTTTCTTTGTAGAAAAGTTTCTCACTATAAAGTGCCAATTGGTCTGGACCTTTCAAGGCTTGTCTCAGTGACATAAGTGATGGGATTAGGGACATGTGCTCCCATGGCTGGCTTTTAGGAAGTTCACAATATCGCAATACCAATACACATAAAGAAACTTTTGTGAGTAATGTGTATTCACTTCCTCAATAGCCACAATGTCAAATTACTAACAACTGGCATCACTAACACCTCCATAAATCAAATGCAAACTAAAAGCTCTACTTGAAAAACCAACATCTAAGACAGTGTTGGAAATACAAGAAGACACATAATACATCTAAAGGAGTGAGTTCTTTAACCCTGGCAATGAGCAGTGATAGCTGAATTTTTAACCAGGCTTGAAAAGTTCGGGTGTCCACTAACTATGTGATTAGAGTTGCAGAGTTGACCTTGGTATCAAGATTGGAGGTAACATTCTAAGGCAGCTAAGTTGCTGCAATATTGTAGCTCGATACAGTGTGACCCTTCCTGATAATGGTAAACAGAGAGTAGAAGCTAAGTCAGTAAAATGTATAGGAAGGATTCTCCACTGAGAATAATTTCAGGGGGTGATCATTACTCTTGCGTTGAAAATAAATAGCCCATCATTCTGCTTTAAGCTCTAGAATATTTATGATTTGAGGACAATTATAACAAACCACTGTGCCATGAATGCTGAGCAGTGTAGGTGTATATTACTATAATATATGTAAAAATCCTTACAGGTATGGAATGGCCTGACCCTGACACTTCATTCTGTGTTGTTGAGTTTCATGGAGAAATGTTCATAATTAGGCAATTCACACTCATCTAAATCTGAATCAGGCAACTGAGATAAGACATTAGGGTCATCACTCCAGTGACATGGTCTGTGACCTGTGAAATAAATAACATTATTTAACAATGCATATGTGTTTCTGAAAATGCATGCAATACCAAATACCAAATATACAAAAGGGACAATTATCCATCTCATATTATCAGAAGTAAAGATATTTCTGAATTACACTTACTTGCTAGAGGATCACAGGGACACTGCTAACGTTTGGTATCTTTCCAGGTGCTCAATCTTCCTCAATCTTTTTTGAGGAAGTGTGTTTCCATAGTTTGTTTTGAGGTATTCAGAAAATCAGTACTGTCACTAACCGCAACCATGGGACAGGAAAGATGATGGGATACCTGGCCAAAAAAACTGAGAAATCACTGGAAATGATAGGAAAGAAGACACCAGAGGACCCAAAGCCTCATTGCCAGCTTCTGGATCACCAAATCCTGCTTAACATGTTTATATTCCTTCTACTACAAGGCGGGTGGTGGTCAGTGGCTATAGGTATGTCCACAAACTAAGGCATTAACCTAGCTTAGGTTACAACTATTAACATGAGGTATTGTTTGTATACATAGTGATAATTGAATCCCTTATTGTTAGGGAGCAGAAGGGAATAATAGTCATTACATCCATAACACAGACATACATCTTGTCTCCAAAGTCTTAATCTTTTACTGTCCAACAGCTCGAATTTATATACTTTTGAGGTAATAACTCATACCCCTGTCTTCCCTTGACTGACCTTTCCAGAGCAGAGCTCTCAGTCTTTTGATTGCTGTTTGAGATGGCTTTGCAATCTATCCCTTTCCAGGTTTAACAGTTTGGCCCTAGAATCCCTCACAAGTACTGTGACAGATGTCTTATTTTGAAAACTATATTTTTTCTAGGATAGGTTCAATTTTTAGATTTTATTTTATTTCAAAAATACTGTACAGAGTGGTTACAGTTACATGAATAAGGTACATTCCTTTTTGAATATTTTTATCCACTCCATTGTTGTTCTCATTTCCCTTCTCACTCTCCACACATCCTCCCCACCCCATAGTTGTAAAGTTCATTTCTGAAAGTGTCTTGTGAATATCATTGTTGCAATGGGTCACTCTTTGTACTTCTTTCATCACTATATTTTTTCCCTTTCCATCTCCAAATCAGATAAATGTATATACAAGATGGAAGGTACCAAAATCAAGACAGAGTTTGCTAGGGATAAACCAATAGAAAAGACAAATGAAATAAAATAATATCTAGATACTCTACCGACATCAAAGTTGATATCTGAAAAAAAAATTGCTGTTTCCATGTCATGGAGTTCATTTCAATTAGTATCATTTTGTAAGGTCAAATGTATTTAACTCTGGAGCCAGCAATCCCACTCTTGGGCTTGTAGAAATGATCTCAAGCTAAAACACACTATCTACAACTATATTTTTTGCAGCATTATTACTATAACTAAGATATGGAACCAATCAAGATGCCCCTCAATGGATGAATGGATCAAGAAAATGTAATTTTATGCTTCTATCAGAAAGAATGATAGAATGATAGCCACTTTCTTAAGAAAAGGGAAAGACTTGGAAAACAATCATATTATGTGAAGAAAGCCTTACTCAAAGAAAAATAGGTTCCAAGGTTTGCCTCATTTTTATTAATTAATATATGCTTAGGATTGTCCTGACAGACAGGTTTACTTTTTAAACTCTTAATATTCCCTTTTTTTCTCTCGCTCTTCCTATTTCATGACAATTGTGTGTGTGTATGTGTGTGTGTGTGTGTGTGTGTGTGTGTGTGTGTGTGTGTGTGTGTGTGTGTACGCACATAGTAATGAAACTTGAGTGTACGCGCACAGTAATGAAACTTGATTCGGAGCCTCAAATTATTTTTTTTTTTTTTGGGTCCGGTTGTGGGGCCTGAACTCTGGGCCTGGGTGCTGTCCCTCAGCTCTTCAGCTCAAGGCTAGCGCTCTACCACTTGAGCCACAGTGCCACTTCCGGCTTTTTTCTTTTTGCTTATGTGGTGCTGAGGAATCGAACCCAGGGCCTTGAGCATGCAAGGCAAGCGCTCTACCACTGAGCCACCTTCCCAGCCCCACGGAGCCTCAAATTCTTGCTTGGTTTCTTCATTCATGACTTACTGAGTCTGTACTATTTCAACCAAGGTTTCATTCTGTCTTTGATTTAACAATTGAACATAAATATCTCATGGATTGCTACCCCAGCTATCTGTGAACCATGATCTTCCAATCTCAGCTTCGTGACTATATAAGAATAGAGATGAGGCACTGGCATCCCAAGTGTTTTTTTGCTTTGATTTGTTTTTGTTTTTGTTTTTGTTGTTTTGTGCATTCAAAATCTGTAAGGAAAACAAATCTCTTATAACCAAGAATATTCACATAAAATGTGTGTTGTTTAAATATTACTTTATTAATGTTATCCTTTTACATCCACATTATGTGATTTGATTTTTTTTGAACTCTATCGTTGCAAATGGTAAAATCACATATATAATTTGAATCTTCTTTTCTTGGTTTTAGAGTGTGTTTCAAAACAGAATTTACCAAGGTTTAACTCTGCACTACAGAAGCAGCACCTTTATGATTATTCAATGCCCTGTAAATCATAAGTTCATCACTTCTTGTGGCACCATATGAGCCTATAATAACTCCACATAGTTTAGAACTCAATGCCATGCACTCTTCTGCCAAATATGCAAGGACATCCTTTGTAATTCTCCTTGGATTTTCACTGTTCTTCTCTCTACTCTCCCATGCTAAGTCCTGTGATGATCATGTTGATTTTCTCCCCTGTTACATTCATCATTGCATCTTGGGAAAAAATGTTATGCACTACTGTACTTCTATCCATTCTCCTTGTGCTTCGTCTTGTACCCCTCTCACCGCAGAGGGTCAGAGATTGAGGATATTTTCTTCACTCTTTAGCTCAGACATCTATCTTTACTTTCTAGCAATACATTCATTGAATTCTTTCTGTAAAGTCTAATGCCTTGAAAATGATTACTGCATTTTCATGGCTTTATTATTTGGCATTAGGGAAGTTCATAGATTAGTAATTGTAACTCAGGTAAAAGAAGACTGCAATCATGCCTCCGTAGATGTTGTTCATTGGGTAATGTTTACTTCAAGGTCTTCCTGCCTGCTTCCTATTCACTGTTTATTTTTAAAGTAGCGTTTCCTTCTGGAAAGTATTTATGGGCCTAGTGTAGATCAATTCCTATTTTAATTACTCATTAATTTTTTTCCATCATCATTCTGCAGATCCTTCTGAGTTTCTTCAGGGTCTGTATAGTAATGCTTCACATTCTTAGATATGTTTTTAACATCGATGCATCCGATGATAAAGACACATTGCTTAAGTCACCATTTTGATGATTGAAAAGAAACCATGCTACAATCTCACTATATCGCAATTTTCTGGTATTAAATTCTTTTAGATTAGAATTGATGCTGGAGAACCAACATTCTGTGTACAATTTTATATTCTCCTAATTATTTTTAGTATACTTTCCAATATTGTATAAAGTTAACATTACTACTTACTTAGTGTTAGGATTTCTAAAATGGTTAGAGTAAAAGTTCTGTTCATTCACACTTTTAAGACAACATTGTCCATTATGACCAAGTGAGATATTTTAAACTTTTTATTTGTGGTCCTTAATGGTGGTGCTGGGGAATCAAGTTCTTAGCTTCATGTGTCTTAGTCTACTGTGTGCCTCTGAGCCTGATGTGACCTATGGTTTTATTTTCAATCAACTGGAATAAAGAAAAAATTCCCTAGGAAGGATTTAACACTTGGTTACTTTCTCCACTATCTCTCACACACATAAAAGTAATATAATTCTACACTGACAGAAAATGGTGTTCTTATATTTTATTTATTAGTAGTAACTTTTTGTTTTTTGTAGCCCCACTCTTCATTATGTCTTGCCCATTTGCTATCCCTCCTTCCCATAAAACTTGACTAGATCAACTGGAAACTCACTTCTAGTCAGCCTCCTCCTTAAAAAGCTCAACCTTAAATAACCTACCCCCTGGTAGCCCTGCTAAAAACTTTCAAAGGCCTGACTGCAACCAGACTCCTTCCTGAAAGCCCTCCTCTGCTTTAGGGAAATCCCTCTTCCACTCCACCCCTTCCTGGAATCCCTGCTCTGCACCACCAGAAACCAGGCCACATCCATATCTCCTTCTATGGCCCACCTTGCTGCAATAGAACCCCGCCTACACCAGGCTCCTCCCTCAAATTCCCACCTCGTCCACCAGATGAGATCCGCCCCTAACTACTCTAGTCCCTCATAGTCGCATTGCTCCCATATCCTAGTACCTCCAAACTCCTCCCTTCCCTTTCATACCCCATCCCCAACCAGCCTTCTCACTCCAGCCCCCCTGGATTCATCAGAATCTCTGCCCATAACTAGCCTACTTGAAAGAGGCCTAATCTCTCAGACACAGCCCTGAAACTACCTCTTCCCACAAAGCCCATTATGCTATACCAAAAACCCTTCATCTCCCTATAACTGCCCTTGAAGCCCTGCTTTGCTTGGCCAGAAGCTTCTCACACAGCCCATTTCCTTCCTGGAAAGGAAGCACAGCTCCACCACAAGCCTCTTTACCTCCCATATATACTCTCTCAGTGCCCTGACTTGCTCTCCAGATAAACCCACCCCCCCTTGGCTCCTCCCTCAGTTCCACATCCTACTCCACCAGATACCCTGCCCACAATTATCCTACACCACTGTAGTTCTTACATTCCTTCTCAAAGCCCCTCCTCCAACTAGCCCCATGGCTCCAAATTCTGCCCTGCTCCTGAAAAACTCCACTAGAAAACCCCCACCACACTATGCCATTTCTGGACACCCACATTGCTCCACTGATAACCACTGTTCCAGTTGACCTCCTTCTGGAAGCCTAGAAAACCTCCCCCACACTCTCCCATCTCTCGACACCATCATTGCTTCACTGGAAACCACTGCACCAGTTGGCCTCCCTCTGGAAGCCTGACTAGACTCAACTTTAAACCCCAGTCCCTTCATAGACCCTTTTGGAAGGTTGTTTTGCCCTGCTGGAAATCATGTCCATAGTCCATGTCCTGCCTTACAACACTGAAATACCCATTCAACCTCACTCCTCTTTTCGAAGTGGTAACTGGCAACACCAGAAACCCCATCCTAACTAGTCTAGTGCACTGGAATTTATCACTGCTCTCACAAAGCCCTGGTCCTGAAAAACGCCTCCATACATTGTGACTACATCCTGCTCTACTGGAAACCCCACCTCCACCCTAACACACTTCCCAAAGGACTGCCATTCTCCATGAGAAACCCCGCCCCTTACTAGCCTATGTCTTCCTAGTACACCCTGCCCTCTCAAAGCCACACCCTGAAAAGCCACTCCCTCATAGCTCTGCATTCCTACTCCAGAATCCCCACCTTCTGTCAACCTCTTCCCTCCATTCCCTGCCCTGCCTTATGGAAAACCTCACCCTACATGTCCCACAAGGGCTCACAGTGTTCCACCAGATCCCTTCCTCTAAGTAACCTCCTCCTTTGTAGCCTTGTTCTTCCTTCTCAAAGCCCTGTCCCAAACAGCCTCCTCCCCAGTGACCCCACCTTCTTCCAATGAAAACCTGTCCACCTGACAGCCTCCATCCTAAATCCCACCTACTGCAGAAGACACCCCTCTTCTAACAAGTCTAGTCCTTGCTGTTCCCTCCCTGATGTCTCAAAGCCCTACACAGACTGGCCTTTGCCCTCAAATCCCTGTCCTGTTCCACCATACAGGCTGTGCCAATACCAACTCCTCCCTTAAACCAGACAGAGCTCCACCAGAAACCCCATACCACCTCATCTATGAAGGTCTCATCTAATAACTATTATTACAAATGTGATTTTGAACATATCTGGGAAAATAGAAGTTCCAGCCTCCAGCTGGGCTCAGTCATAGAGAAGGATTTGTGCCTGGTTTTGACTTTTCAGCTTGTCCTGACAATGTAAAGTGCTCTTGTCTAAAACTGGATAAAAATCAGGCCAGTTTAATTTCAGGTGACTCCCCCCCCCCAGCCTTCCTCCAACAGAAGGGATGCAAAAGACCAATTTTTGAAATGCCTTGCTAAATTAGCAAGCCCTGGGAAAATGAAGCTCAACAAAGTTACTTAGATTAAAATAAATACTGTCTTAAATTTTTCTTTCAAAACTTTAAAATGTACATATAACTGATTTTGATTTTTGCGTGCTTAAAAATCTGAGTGTGTTTTGTATGTGCGTGTGAACATGTTCATGATAGAAATTATCAGCATGCTGTAACAATTGGCTGAGTTTAAGTTTAAAGTTCCAAAGGTTATGAGATTTGATCATTACTAAAAATTTTTTAAAGCATTTTCACATTGTTTGAAATAGCTTTTTAAGGATTCTTTAACTTAAAAATTAGAAAATCTGGTATTTTAGAATGCATAAAGCTGTTTACACTGTAATCAAGATATCTGGCTTAACAAAAAGGAGAAATTTAGAAGCCAACAGAAGACCTATCGTTAGGAGTGAAGGATGAACAGGCAGAAGTGCAGTTCAGCTGGTCATGCATGGTGGAACAGGCCCTGGGAAGAGTCCATGCATCGTGAATTAGGGCAAGTGGGCACAAACACAGTTCAACTAAATCTAAAGAGTCGGATTGGGTGTGTGCCCATTCCACAGGAAGGGCCAAGTGGCCCATTTTTATTCTGCCCCTTTTCCCTACAGATAGACACTGGAAACATGATGGTATAAATGAGTGATGTGAAGATCTGATTAACATTGCTAAAATTGCCCCTTGGATGTGTTAAAATTAAAATTAAGAAGGCCTTAAAAAGAGGATCAAAAATTTTATTTGTATAATGTGGTTTGCTCTCTGATATTCTGCCATTGGATATGTTATTTTTAAGGCATAAAGGTGTTAAGTCTAGCTTCTTGGTACAGTGATGATTCTAATTTTTGCATTGAGAAAAAAATGTTATTTGAGCTTAAAAGTTTTCATGTGTATTTGTTTAAAAACAAGCAGCCAAAAGGAAATGAGTGACACCTAGCCTCGAGACTTTAAGGGGTTTTTCAAAATGCAACTAAAAACTAAAGTATAGAATATTAAAACAGAGATTAATAGGAGGCTTACATGTTAGGAATGGATTTCTGTATATAAAGTTTAAAAGTAAAATTGTTCTAAACATTTGCCTCAAAGTACAAAAAGGAAAAATTAGGATTACCAAAGTTATTGCTTAATTCCTATTTCAGTTTGGTCTCATAGGTTTTTTCTTTTTTTTCCGTAACAGATCCCAGCAGATCCACAAAAAGGAGTGAGGATTCTTGGAAGTTTGTCAGATGTAACTTTGGCTCTTAATAAGTTTCAGGTAAGAATATGCTTAAAAGCTACTACTATGTTGACTGCCTTTTTGCTTTTAATTGGAGTAAAATGGCCTTTTATGAGACACATTGATCTGAAAATTGGTTCAAATCCAGCCTGGGAAGATGAAGGTCTCTGTGAGAATGTCACCTCTACTCAGCCAGCAGAAGGCAGAAAGAGTAAGCAGACCTGCTTTAGGATTCAATGTGGCAGAGTGCTAACCTTTAGCTGTAGAGCTGAGGCACAGCACTCAGGCCCCAATTTCAAGTCCAGCAACCAACTAAGGGAATTGCCATTGAGGCATTCTTTCCAGTGTGGAGAAGACACTCCTTGGACGAAAGTAATGGAGGAGCATCCAGAGACCGTAAGCCACTGCTTAGAAGGCAGAAATAATGTCAGATCCTTGAGTCATTTGTGCATGGCCCTTCACAAATTGGTCAGAGCCAGGAGGTCATGGGAAGATAGTTTGTAAGCATGTCTATGACTGAAAGGGACAGGAACTTGTCAGTCATCTGTGATATTAGTAAAAAGCTAAGGTTGCAAAATGTGGAGGATAGTTTAAATCCCAAGCCCTGTATGTGCCAAAAGCTCTAATTGGCAGTAACTTTTGAGCTGACACAAGCTACATGAAATTGATCTTCTCAGGAAAAGTTTGTAAACCTGAGAGTGTGTTTCTATTGATATCTGTCTGAAGGCCTGCATAGGTATCTCAGACATTGTTAGGATTACTAGAGATCACGTTCCGAAGCCATTCATAAAGATCCTTTTGCAAACCAGAAGACTAAAGAAGCTTCACTGCTGTAGCCAGAAAAATGGTCTGTGCATTTGTCAAAAGTTAAAATATTGTTCTTAATGACATCTAACCCTGGTAACCTCTTTGTAAAGTAGGCTAAGTTTATAGGTTCCTGGCTAGGTAGGATCAACACTCCTGAGTCAGCTTCAAGAAGTCACAGAAGATGAATCTTTGTCCATCATCCCTTATTAAGAACAAGGGAAAATATTCACTTTTTAAAAAATATGGCAAAATAGAAGGAAAAGGCATGGGAAATAATAGTACAGGCCTGAGTCCTCTATATCTGCTTAGAAAATCCTAGCTTTATTAAAAGATCTATTTGTTTAAAAAGTTGTCATCTTGGTAAATTGTGCTGGGCTATTGTGTAAATTGTCTTAAAAACCAGTGGAGTCACAGCCTGCCAAGCGTATGCAATGTATCCTTACCAGTCTATGTAGGAATTTGCAGTCCAGCACGAGGTGTGACAGTCCCTTGGAGCCACTGAGAGACCCTGCTGCTGTTGCTGCACATCCTAATGGGTAAAGTTCAACAACAGCCTGACAGTTACCTGGAGGAAATCTACATCATCATCCAGATTACCTCCACCGTGGTAAAGGTACACTGCACTCCTGACTGATTCCATCACCTGAAAATGCTTCCCGGTTGAAAGCTGCTACAACTAAGATTGTGTGGGACATTCACTTGGTAATATGCAGTAATTCTCTATACTCCCACAGTAGATATTGGGAACGAGGATATCACTGGCTTGCCTTAGCCTTTGGAGTCTAAAAGCCACACAAATACATTAGTTTTTATTCATCCTAACTTCAATTCAACTCATCTTTCTAAAAATAGTTTTTAGTTTCACTCATTATCTTGTCTTTATTGTAAACCTAACCCTAACCCTCACCCTAATCATACTCTAATCTTATTATTAGCAGTTTTCTATTTCACATTCATCCTAATTCTAACTCTATTTGTTATTTGAAGATTTACTTTGTTTGACCCTAAATTTTCCATTTCCCTAATGCTTACACTAAGCCTAGCTGGAACTAAAACCTAACTTTCACCCTAATGATAATCCAATTCTAATGTTTAAGAAAAATACTTTAGTTTTTAATCTTTCTAATGAATACTCCAGTTTTCACTCTGGAAATAAGTTTCAGTTTGCCCTAATTCTCACAAATTTTCTGACTCTACCTCGAAAGTTATCTTGTTCCCTAACAGAAGCCATTATATTACTTGTCCTCACATTCTCTTACCAGGAAAAATACTGTAGTTTCCATTGATTCTACCTTTTTCTGAACCACTGTATCTGAAAACAGTTTCAGATTTACTTACCATCTAGTCCATTACTTAACGCTAACTCTTAACCTAAACCTGTCTGGAAAACTCTCATTAATCACTACAAGAATGATCACTGAGAAATAAATGTAATGATAATGTTCTAGTTACTATTCAGCCTCATATATTTGCTTCTACTTGTTAGTGAACACAATTTTATACTAAAAGCTTTATTATTCGTAACAGTAAATATAATCAGAAGAAAATACTGACCCTAATCTTAATCCAAATTATATGACAATACTAACACTAACACAAGTACACTAGTTTTCACTCATCCTTCCAAACATAGGTTTCAATTTTTCCAATATCTTAGTCATTTTCTAACCCTAAACGTAATCTTTCTTAACTGGAACATTGAGAATAACCATCAGCCTAATTGTGAGTAGATTCTAACACTAATAGCAATACACTAGTTTACATTCATTCTAATTCTTACCAGGCTTATATTAAAATTTACCTTCAATTAGACCCTCATTTTTTTTTCTCCTTCACTCTAAGCCTAACCATGGCTGGAATCCTAACCATTACCTTGACACTAATCCTATCCCAATTCTAAAATTTATGAAAAATGCTCATTTTGTGCAATCCTAACTGAAATTCCATTGGTAATTCTTGAAATAAATTGTAGGTTTTCTGTAAACCCTACAGATTTTTCACTCTTAACTCTGAATATATTTTGTTCCATAACAGGAATCATTATACCCATTGATCTCAAATCTTGATTTTATGAAATACTTCCACTATCCCAGCTTTTCCTGAATTCCTAGAACCTAAAAAACGGTTCAGCTTTACTTAATATTTAACATTTCTTTTTTTTTTTTCCTTTTTGTCAGTCGTGGGGCTTGCACTCTGGGCCAGGGCATAATCTCTGAGTTCTTTAGTCCTAGGTGTGCATTTAACCAATTGAGCCACAGCACCGCTTTTATGTTTTATAGTGGTTAATTTGAGATAAAAGTCTCATGGACTTTCCTGCCTGAGCTACCTTTGAACTGCGATGCTCAGAAAATAGCTTCCTGAGTAGCTAGGATAATAGGTGCGAGCCACTAGTTTAACCCATTTCTTTACTCTATCCTCAACTCCGGTTAACCAGAAACCTAATCCAAATCACATTCTGATTTAACATCAAATGGTTAATGTAAAGAAAATTGTCTAGATTCTATTCAATCACACATTTTTTTGGCTTCTAATTCTAATTGGAAAACTAAAATTCACCTTAAAGCTTATCCTTCCCTAACCCTAACTGGAACAAAAAAGTATCTCACACTTTAAACCAAATTATATCTGAATGTTGAAAGTAACACAGACTGGTTTTCATTCATTCTTTTTAAAATATGTGGCAGTTTTACACAATGTCTTACATGTTTTTCTCATCCTAACCCCGTTCTAACTAGCACAACTTTCCTAATCCTAAGCCTACATATAACCGAATCATCATGTTAGTAGCAAGCCTCTTTTTTCATATTTATCCTAACTCTTGCTCAGCGTGTAGGTCTAACTTTTACTTGCATTTTGAACATAAATTTTTAACTGTTTTTCTATGTCCTGTCAGGTTTTATTTTTCATTATTTTTAAAATTTTTATTTTGTTGAAAAGATGATTTAAAGAGGGATTAGTTACATATAAAAGGTAAGGAATACGTTTCTTGTTGAGCATTGTTACCCCTTCCTTTCTTGTTCTCCCACTATCCCGTCCCTCCCCACTTCTCATACCCTTCCCTTCCCATGGTATAAACTTCATTTTCAACATAGTGTCTTGTGAGTATCATTGTTGCAATGGGTCATCCTGTGATGAACCTAAATTTTCTATTTCTCTAATCCTAATTCTAATTCTGTCAGAGATCCTAACCCTAACCATAATAATAATGATAGCTCAATACAAAAGTTAACAAAAGATATTCAGGTTTTTATTTATTCTATTAACTCACTGTACATCTTGAATTAACTTGCAGTTTAGCTTAAATCTTCCAAATTAGTTTATATGCGCATATATAAAGATGTAATTTTATGTGAAAAACAGAAGATCTTTGGAGGAAGGTGTAATGAGAAAGAAATAGAGGGAATATAATCAAATACCGTTAAAGATTTTATGGAATTGTCACTTCTGACAATTAATATCTATTAGCAAAATAACTAAAAATTAATAAAGAACACACTGCATTCTAATGTTCTTTAAGAGAGCCATGCTCTATCTTCTGAAAAAAAACTCGTGTTAGATAAACTTTGTCCATGCATAATTTATATTGTTTGCCAATTATTTAACTTAATGAATAAAAATTTATCGAATAAGATTCCGTGACAAAAAATATAAAACAGTTACTTAGCAATTGTTTGAGAAAAAGTTATTGTCATGAGTTTTAAGAAACGGAATTGCTATTTCCCTACAAAACAATGACTTAGGTTTACTAATCTAGTATTTGTAGTAAGTATAGAGAACATAATTGGCATGAAAAACAACTAACTGTACATCTTGTTTCTTGAATGAGTGATATTTTAAACATTGTCTTTTATTCAAATAAATACTTAAGTTTACATTTCAAAATAAGTTCAATTTTATCTCCTTTCAGAACAAGTACTTACCCTGCAATTAAATGTACTAGCATATTCAGGTATTTAGAAAATAAATTTTCTATGTTTTATATATAGCTCTACATATTCAGAATGACATGATTTTTTTATTCATAAATGTCTAACGTCAGATTTTTGTTTCATCAGTATAAATTGTCCCATGAGGTTGTAGTGAAGGCTCCAGTAACCAGAGTGGTCAAAACCATTTCCTGAATTTGAAATTTTATATCAAATCATTTTTAAGCTTTGATAATATCATTTATTGTCTCTTCAGAGCAATTAATCTAAAATAAATACTACTTTTAAACATTTCACTCACATTGTAAAGAATATTAACATAGGTCAAAAAAAGACTAATTATTCCAGACTCATCATATTTGGTGATCTTAGTGTGAAGAATGCAGAGAGTAGAAGGTCCTTATACTCAATAAATAGTTTTGGTTAAATTAAATCATATATCTGGATTTCTAATTTGGAGGTTAATCACATGGAAACAGGAAAACAATAAAAAAAAAGTACTTTGGGATCAACAGAAAAAGATATTTGTGCATGTACCACAGTTGCTTTATTTGTTTGTAGGTGAACACTGGATTTCGATTTCTATCTTAGCTGTTGTTGTGAATAATGTGCATAACAATGAATTACAGATGTATTTATGAGTTACCCAGAGAGAAATAATCACACGATTGGTGGGACAGATGATATTTCAACTTTGCATTTCTTTAGAAAACTGCATACTACTTTCTACAACGAGAACACTAACCTGTATTTTGACCAAGAGTGTCGAAAATTTCCTTTTCTCCACACTGTCGCCAGCCAACATTATTACATTTTGAGTTTTTTTAAAGGGCAGGTTTTTACTGTGTGCAGTACCCAAGACTGGCCTTAAACTCAAATCCTTTTACTCCAAACTCCAATCACTTGGAATTACCAGCCTTTACCTCCACACCTGGTTCCTTGGATCTTTTTGATAAGAGTTATAATAGTTAAGAAGTAGTATCAAAGTAATTTTGAATTGCATTTCTCTAATGACTTCTGTTCACAAAGCATTAAGCCAGCATTGAAGTTGTATTAAATACAAATTTGTAAATCCACAGGCAATTTTCAGGGCTTTTTGGAAAACATGTCTATTCAGAACTTTTGTCCATTTTTAATCAAGTTTCTTGTTAATCTCATCTTTAATCTCTCTATAGAAAATCAATAATTAATTCAAGGTAGTAGAAAGGAAAAAATTAAGCAGCTCCTAAAATTTTTAAATTTTTAATAACATGATATTGCTTAAATCATTTTCTGTTAACGCTTGAGACTATATAACTCAATTTAGTTAGACCTTTTACAAGTCTATATATATTTTATTTATTTTACTTTGATTGTTCTTTCCAAAGCCTGTACGACTAATTTCACGTGCTTTCTTTCAGTCTCATGTAGTTCAGATTTCAAACTGAAGAATAAATGGAAGGAAGCAAACAAAAAATACAGTTCCCCTCATCTGATGATGCCTCTACAAGAATGAGGAAAGTTTTCATCCTTCTAAGGACCTATGATAAAATATCAAAAAGACAATTTATTCTTCTAGGTCTTCCTTATCTTTGCTATGTAACTTAAATGATGTAAAACACAATATACTGCTCAGATACTTTTATGTTTTATCAGGTTTGCACATTTTTATATGGATTTCACCTCAGTCTACAACATTCCTTCATTGTTCTGTCTCTGATATTTTTACACTATCACGACATAAGATAACCATTTTGATTTACAGCATGAGAAGTTATCCACCTGGCTTCCTTGGAAGCTGAGCATGGTCAATAGATATTACTTCTGGTTGCTAACACTACACGTAATGGTTTCTGTACTACTTATCATATTCTATTTAGTATTTAAAAAAGAATGCTGGGTAAACTCAAAGTTCATTCATAGGTTTATGTTAAGTGTTTCACAAATTTTATTCTCTTACTTCTTAAGATAACATTTGGTATAATGCTAATGTTATTACCATTGTAGTGTTGGGGAAATTGTAGTAAAAGACTATAAGTGCATGGCCCAAAGATACACACAGTGAGGAAGGAAATGAGTCAAAGTTTCCAAAAGTCTTTCAGCAATACCAAAAAGGTGGGTAAAATCTCTCCATTCTCTTATGCTCTCAATTCAATATTCATATTGTCCAAGAAATAATAGCATAGCAAATATTTCCCATGGTGATTGTTTTCTGTCACATTTTGTCTTCAACACAGACTGTGTTGGTGACAATGGGTTTTCATGCACAGAGCTGAGCTTACAAAATGAGGTCCAAAGACAGCCAAATTTCTTCTGTCCCACAGTTCCAGTTTCTTTTTTAAAAAGTACTAAAACTTTAAAATATCATCACTTACTATCTTTTAACAATCCCCAAACGAATTAAATTGACATATAATCACTCAAAAGGCTTTCAAATTAGGTGATGATAAAACAGTCCCCCATGAAGTAAATTTTCTTTTACTTTTAAAATTGTTCTAAAAGCCTTGTGCTGGCTGGTCACACCTATAATCCTATCTACTCTGAATATTTGCTCAGGAGACTGAGATCTGTGGATAACACTTGGAAGCCAATCAGGGCCAAAAAAAACTTCATGAAATTATTTTTCAAAATGTTTAATGAACTAGCAAAGAGCCAAGAATTGAGATGTAGCTTATATCACAGCTCACCAATCTAGATAGGAAAGGCCTAGCAAGGCCTTGAAGCCCTGATTTAAATTCTGAGCATTCCAATATATATGCATGGTGTTTGTTCGCATGCACATGTGTGTATGCTTGTGCGCTGCCGCACTCACACACACACACACACACACACATTTATTCAAATTACCTTCATATCAGTTTTCTGAATTAATTTCTTTGTTAACAATATTATATGGGTAAAATAGAGGAAATAAACTCTTCCATCTAAGAACATTTTTATATGTTTTTTATGGTAATAATACTGTGCAGAAGGGTCACATTTACATGAACAAGGAAACTAGTAAGTTTCCTAACAAGCATTGTTACCTCCTCCTTTATATTTCCCCTACCATCCCTTCCCTCCCACCTCCACAAGTACACTCCCCTCCCCCTTCCTTCCTCCTCCTAAATTGTAAAGTTCATTTTTAAAAATAGTGTCTTGTGCATCTCATTGTTACAATGGGTCAACCTGTATCGCTATTTGAGCATTTGTTCCCTTCCCCTCCCCAAATTAGAGAAGCATACATGCAAGATGTAAGTGTACCAACTTCAAATACAGAGAAAACAGGGGTTATAGTGTGGGGAGAAACATACAATAAACAAAAAAAATGACATCACACATTATAAGTACGTTATAAACAATAGCAAGAAACAAAAAACCACTTGTGTCCCTATCTTGGGGTTCAATTTCTTTAACATCAACTTATCTGGTTATATGCACATATCTTTTGAATTTTCTGCTTATCCCAGACATACATTCGTTATTGAAAATAAGGGAAATCATGGGACCTATATTTCTTTGGACTTGGCTTACTTCACTCAATAATTTTTTTTTCAAGTCTTTCCATTTCCTAACAATTTGGGCGATGTCATTCTTTCTGATGGAGGCAAAGAATTCCATTGTGTATATATAACACATTTTCTTGATCCATTCATCTAATGGGGGCATCTGTTTTGGTTCCATATCTTAGCTATCATAAATAATGTTGCAATAACCATAGTTGTGCTGGTAGTTTTAGTATGGTCTTTTTTATGATCATTTGGACAAATCCCCAAAAGTGGGATTAATGTATTATAGGGGAGTTTTATATGGAGTCTTCTGAGGCACCTCCATACTGCTTTCCAAAGTAGTTGAACAAGTTTACACTCCCACCAAGAATGCGGTACGGTTCCCTTGTGGCCACATACGTTTCAGCATCTGTTGCTGTAAAAATATGAAACGCTCCAAGAGTTTGCATGTCATCCTTGCCCAGCGTGCATGCTAATCTTCTCTGTATGGTTCCAATGTTAGTGTATGTGATGCTAATTGAGCACAGAACAGTTTTTATATATAAAGTGTAACTTTTAATTGATTTTATTAAGCTAGGCAATTCAACAAAAAGTAAGTTCAAAAGAATTGTTGTGAAATTATAGAATCATGTATTTCTTACATAAGCACACATTAAAGAATAAAATCAAGATAGACATGCCAAAAACAAAATAATTCCAGATATTTGTAGTTCAAGAGATTTGGAGGAGGAGAAATTCAATTATTCTATACAAGGCACCTGTCGAAATGAACATTGCAGCAAGTGTTAAGGTTTGTTAAAAGTTTTAATGTTTTAAATATGCTTAATTTTGTGATTTTGCTTATATATGCCAAAAATAGGACTGTTTGGCAGGTATAAAACTTTTCTGTAAAGTATTTAAGATTTATGATAGCAGACATTAAGTACTAAGTATGTACATTTTAGAGTTTATGGAAACTTTATTAATGAGAAGTTGCAAAGTCTGTGTAAAGAAGCAGAGTGAAGAGTTACAACTTTAACTACACAGTTTCTGTTAAAACTTTAGTGATTCCTTACTTTATTTGTTAGCAAGAAATAAATGATGATATAAGCCATAATGTACACATGTATGTTACTATTCACACACATACATATTCTCATGTATACATGCACACATGGAGAAAGACACATAATTACAGCCAACACAAGTTTCACCAGTTGTTGAATATGCCTTAAAAGGAATACTTGGAACAATACATGCTGAAGATGTATTTGTCCCTAAGAGTTGATTTTCCACTCCTCTTATCTCTTAAAACTGGTAGTGTTAGAGAGATTTGACTTTCAAAATGCAGTACAAGTGATAACAAGTGACTTGGAAACATCAGTAAGTATAAGTCATATGGTGTCTCCCTGCTCCTCATGGAATGCTTACTCTTGTAGACATTCTCAGCAACCAATGTAGCAGGAGAATACCCTGGTAAAGAGTAAAGGTATAAGGCTTTAAATAGCATCCTTACTTGAGCTCTTTTTCCAACAACCAGCATGAATTCCTAGGCAGATGAATGAGTCCTCAGAAAACTGGACTCTACATATACATTTAACTAACCCATGTGAAAATTCCTAGGTGAGAAATGCTGACTGAGGTCTTGCTGATTAGCTGGCAAAGAAAATAAGAAAAAAAGAAAGTATTTTTAATGTTTTAAAGTTTGAGAATAATTTGTAACCTGTCAATAAATGTGTAGAACACAATTATACCAACTGACGAAAAAATGATGGCATTTCATTTATGTGCTCTTGGACTTGGGCAGTGATTTTATATGTGTCTACACAAGTAGAATCAGCATAAATCAAGCCAGCATTTCTTCATTTAAGATATAAGGAAAGGATACTGGTTGACCCATTGTAACAATGAAATATACAAGACATTCTAACAGAGGATGGGTGAAGGGGAGAGGTGGAGAGGTGTGAAGGGAAGGGATGTTAGGGGAAAAACAAAGGAGGGGGTAACAATGCTCAATAAGAAATGTACTCATTACCTTACTTATGTAAATGTAACCACTCTGTACAGTATTTATAATAAAAATATATGTTAAAAAGATACAAGGAAAACTTCTGTACTTACATGAAGTTGTATTTGTCACTCAATATAAGTAAGGTATTGGTTTTAGGACCACAGGCTTATTACTTTGGATACTCAAAATCTCTACATGAACACAGCATATTATTTACATCAGAATCTGCCCACAATCTAGCGCAGAATAATTGTTATGAGAATTTTTACTACATTCTATATTTGTAATGAAAACTAAAAGTATATGCAATATAAACAGATACAATTTTTTCAGATAAGTTTTGTATGCAGTTTGTGGATGGAATTTGGAGAGCAATTTTGAAAAGCACAAATTGCATCAAAAAGACCAGTCTGAAAATTGTAACAAGGAGCTAATACAGCATCATTGAATAGTATGGAACTCCAAGGAGAAGTACTTGAATTGAGACAATATCAGAAAGTGTAACAACCCAAGGTCTTTTTAGAGATGCAGCTGCTAGATTTCTCATGTAGAGCTTTCATAACAGTTTGTGAAGCACAAATCAGAACCTCACTGAAGTGTAGAAGGTTTTCCCTCAACTTTCCGTCATGATCAGTCATTATTAATCAACATATAGCTAATCTTGAATAATCCTCTAATAAAATGTTGATGGAGTATTTATATGCAAAAACCTCGGAAGGCTAACTTTTTCAATTAGGACAGTCTGTATTCTATGATCCAGCCGAGGGAAAACTAGGTAAGCATCCATTTACAACCTTCTGAATAATTCTGATTCTGCCCACATCACTTATCTATCCATACTTATGCACGAGTGAAACAATTTTAAAAGAGTTTATCATTTAAAATTTAAATTTATGGTTCCGGGAAGATAGTGAAGGAGAAGCTGGAAGCTTAACTAAGCCAAAGAATCACACCAAATGTGCCATCACAGTACAGAGAGTTAGGCCAGAGAGGGAAAATCCAGGCAAGTAGACAAATCTGAGCACTTGCCAGCAGCCGTGGTTGCAGCTATGGTGGGGGCGGTGGCGGCCGTAACCACCATACCTGCAACACAGAGAGTCTAGGACAAAGGCGCCAGATGCAGAAGGTGAGAGGATTCTACTCAACACCAGCAAGAACTGACAAGGAGCAGACATCTTCATCCTTAATATCGCAGATCAAAGATCACCCAGGAACCAGACTCCTGTGTGAGTAGAAGCCAGACTTCCTCACTCCTTCTCAGGGAGCAGAGAAGGGAAGGCCACCCCTCCCTGCCCACTACTGGAGATCTCCATCTTTGGTACTGGCAAAGGCCTGGCTGAGCAGCTAGCTCCAACTCAGTCCTTTGATGAAAACAGAAAGTAATTTAACAGGTCACAGGAACCTAACCTGACCTGCCAGGCTCAGCTCCACTCAGGGAAAATTCACCCAGCCAGGGCCTGCACCAGCCCCAAGCTTTCTTCATTGGGTAAACAGAGCCAGAGGCTGATCCTCCCTAGACAATCAATTGAAATTCAGTAACAATAAACCCTGAGAATGGCTGCTGGCTAGGCTCTGTGACTGCCTCAGAAGCTAGGCCTCAGGGAAAAGCTACTGTTTACTGAAAAGCCTCAACTCTACCCAGAACCTAGCCCCATCACAGCATCTCCAAACTAGAAGAAACAGCCATCTTTTGTGATACTCAAAGCAGATCTCCCTCCCATTGAACTAGCCTGGGAGGAGGATGACAAAATCCTGGGTAAATCAAAACATTTTTCTGCCTGCTCAAACAAACTGACTTAAGAAAACAACCAAGCTACAGGAAAATCAAATACCACAAGCAGACCAGAGACTCCAACAAGAGACTGGTTATGAAGGGAGATACAGGATCTTCCCTTCTCACCCCCCAAAAAGAAAGAACTCTTTTTTGTCACCTTTTATTAAAATTGTTTTAACATTCTTAATTTTTAACTTTAAAAAATTGTTTTCTATTAACTTTTTTTTCTTCCTCTTATAATTTTTATTTTATGGGTATACGTGTGTGTGTGTGTGTGTGTGTGTGTGTGTGTGTGTGTGTGTGTGTGTGTGTGTGTGCTTTTTTCCATTTTTGTTTAGCACTACTGACCTTTTGATATTTTTTTCCTTTCTTTCTCATTCTTTTCACTTTTTTTCTCTTTCGTTCTTCTTTGTGTGATTTAGTCACATTTCTGCTCATTCTCAGATATACCTGTAGTCGATTATTAGACCTTATCCCCGATTGTATACACACTTAATCCAGAAATATATTACTGAATTCAAAACCTCTTAGACTTAATTTCTTTAATAGCTGTACTACCTCTATATACCTATATAAAATATTAAGCATTTTTATTTTTTATTTCTTGACATCTCTTTTCTATCCCTCCCCTTCTCTTATCATATTCCAGTCCTTCTCTGAATATTACGTTTTTATTCTGCATAATATTAAGTGTTTCACTTTTCAATTTTTAATTTTTGTTTTACTATTTTTCCTTGTCTTTTTTTTCTCTTTTTCCTCCTCCCCCCGGTGTCTACTATCATTCTATTGAATCAATTTCCTGCTTTGAGATTAGGACTAAGTTAGCTCTCCCTCTACCTTTCCACATCCCTCTATTCCTATGTATACCCACATCTCTCACTAAACCTAATAATTTCTGGTTTGCCAAATTCTTCTTTGCGGTTCATAGCCTATTAATACATAGTTGGTTGATGTTGAAAATGTATCTGTTGAACTAGGTTATATCTGCAGGCTTTTGTAATATTTATTTGTTTATTTTTATTGTGAAAATACTGTACAGAGCGGTTACAATTACATGGGCAAAATATTTGCTGCCTTCAGGAGTCACACCTTGCCCATAAAAACAAACACATTTTCGAACAAAATCTACCAAGCAAACAGCTCCCACAAACAGGCAGGAGTTGCAATACTAATATCAGATGAAATAGACTTCAAATTAAAATTTGTGAGAAGAGATAAAGAAGGTCGCTACATAGTAATCAAGGGATCTCTCCTTCAGGAGGATCTGCAGGCTTTTGACTGTGCAACTACAAACTTCGTTGATGCTTCACTTAAGATAGTTTTCGAGCACAAAATTGGTGTTACTCTTATGCCAAATGGGCAGAATAAGCTGGAAAAACACAAGAAAAATGGCAAGTCCGGGTATCTCAACTCCCACTCATGATAATCAGTGGACAGAACAGATAATGAATAATCCAGAGGAGAGCTTCCAAAAAGCTCTAAAAACACTAATGGTAAACATTGTAAGATTGAAAACCTTCAAAGGACTCTGTGTGAGCATGATATAGGCAAACAAATGTCAAAACAGGAAGCTCATAGGTGTGAGGAAGCTACTCAAAGATAGATAAAAGAATTGCATGAGCAGCTTGTGAAAACTCAAAGAGAAATAAAGGAATTGTGTGAGTATGCTGAGATTGGTCAAAGAGAACTACAGGAATTGCATGAACATGAGGAAGCTGATCAAAGAGTAATACAGGAATTTCAAGAGCTGGATGAGCATAGACAAAGATCACTAGAGGAATTCATGGAATCCATAAACAGAGAGCTGAAAGAAGTCAGGGAGTCCACAAAAGAAATGCTGAATGGATCCCAACAGAAGTAATGGGTGTCCAAGGAAACCATAACCAATCAACCAAGTGATTTGAGAATAAACACTTGACACTAAATTAAGGAAGTAAAGAATTTCATACAAGATCTAAAACAGAAGAGTCCGGGAAGATGGTGGAGGAGAAGCTGGAGTCTAAGTAAGCTCTCCCATAGAAAGCAGTTTTAGAGTTCCAGTGAACAGTCCTAAGTCAGAGAATTACACCAAGTAAGTCATCACAGGACAGAGAGTTTGGCCAGAGAAGGAAACCCAGGCAAGGAGATACTTCTGAGCCCTTGCCAGCAGCCGCCGCGGCGGTGACAACTGTAGCAGTGGTGGGCAAGTGCAGCCACCATAGCTGAGCAACAGAGAGTCCCAGATAAAGGAGCCAGATGCAGCAGGCGAGCGTATTCTACTCAACACCAGCAAGAACCAACAAGGAGCAGACATCTTCATCCTGCAGTTCGAAGACCAGAGACGACCGAGGAACTAAGACTCAGCGTGAGTAGAAGCCTGACGTCCTCACTTCTTCTCAGGGAGCAGAGGAGGGAAGGCCACCCCTCCCCCCCAGCACCAGTGATCTCCATCTTGGATACAGACAAAGCTCGGCGGAGCTGGGAGCTCCAGCTCAGGCGTTGGAATAAAACGAGTTATTTAGCAGGTCACAAGAACTTAACAGGGGAGTGACCTGCCAGACTCAGCTCCATCCAGGGAAAAGTCACCCAGCTCGGGTGCCAGCCATAGGAGTGGCTTTCCTCACTGGGTAACCAGAGCCAGAGGCTGCCCCTCCCTCTAGCAGCCTCGACAAGCAATTGAAAATC
This sequence comes from Dipodomys merriami, assembly GCF_024711535.1. Taxonomy (NCBI): domain Eukaryota; kingdom Metazoa; phylum Chordata; class Mammalia; order Rodentia; family Heteromyidae; genus Dipodomys; species Dipodomys merriami. The sequence continues at coordinate 621,581 of NW_027206143.1, read as the reverse complement.
AGTAAACAGAAACCCTGAGAATGGCTCCAGGCTGGGCTCTGTGAGGTTTTCACAAACCAGCCCCAGAAAAGCTACCAGAACCTAGCCTCATCACTGCATCCCCCTCTTTTGTGATACTTAATGCAGATCTGTCTCCCAATGAACTAGCCTGGGAGGAGGATGGCCAAATCCTGGGTAAAGCAGAGCATTTTACTGCCTGTTCGAACAAACTGACTTAAGAAACCAACCAAGCCACAGGACCACAAGCAGACCAGAGACTCCAACAAGAGGCTGGTTACGGACACAAGGGAGATACAGGATTTTTCCCACTCCTCCCCCCAAAAAAATCAAAGAAATTTTTGGGTTTGTTTTGTTTTTTGTTTTTTTGTTTTTCTTTTTTCTCTTCTTCATTTTCTTTCTTTCTTTTTTTTTTTTTTTTTTAGTTTTTATTTTTGGTACCTTATATAAAAAAATATATTTTTCTTTTCTAAAACATTTTTCAATCTTCAATCTTTGCCTTTTTTGATAAAAACAATGTTTTCCAGAAAGTTTTTTTTCCTCTTATAATTTTTATTTTGGGGATACAGGAGTGTGCGTTTTTGCGTTATTTTTTGACTTCTTTCTCTTTTTTTTCTTTTTTTAAATTATCTTTTTGTTTTTTGTTTAGCTCTACTGAACTTGATGTTGTTATAATTTGAGGAAGGGAAGGGAAAAAACAAATCGTTTATATAATAGGGATACAGTTGGACCATTAAAACAATGAGATGTACAAGTCATTATGTCGAAAACAAACTTTAAAATTTTGGTAGGGGGAGGACTGAGTAGGGAGCGGGGAGAGGATGGGAAGTTATGGGAAGGGGAAACAAAAGACGAGGTTACAATGCTTGATAGGAAATGCACTCATTATCTTGTCCATGTAATTGAAACCACTTTGTACAGTATTTTCACAACAACAACAAAAAAATAAATTTAAATATGGAATGAAATTAGTTCCAATAATGCATTGCATTAAGGTATTTAGAAATAAGTGAGAAACTTAAAGGTGCATACGATATTTTTTATTGGAAATGAAGCGATATTGGAATTTGGTTCTCTACATTTTAAGCAATTTGCTTAAAAGAATAGGCAAAATAAAATTTATATTTGCAGCAGACTTCACACATTAAATTTTGTACATTGAAAGGGAAACAAGCCTCAACAATATGTCAATTCTCTCTTCTTATTTATCTCTAAAGGTTTATGCTTCTGGTCTCTGAATATTAAAACTTCAAAAAAATTATGTTTAGCTAGTTGTGCAAAGGGCTTTTGCTTCATCATGTCTGTGTTGAATAGAGTGTGTGTGCATTTCAATATACAGTGCATTTTTCTTCCTTCCCTTACCCCAACCCCACCTATCCCTTCATGTTTCCTACTTATATTCTGACATGTGTACATTGAATGGTATGACTGTACTATTCCACCATTTCCCTCTCCATTCTTCTACCCTACTCCCTTTTAGCCCAGATCCCCTTTTAAGACTTGTTTCAACTTCATGGTATTTTGTTAAATATCTCTACTTTGGCATTTGGCTATGGGCTTGCCACATCCTCTCTTCCATGTTTGACATACATAAATGAGTATATTTCTCCACATTTCTAATCTCAGATTGGCTAAGATAAATCTTCTTTACTATTCGCCTTCTGTCCTAAATTTAGAATTGGACTTTCAGGGCCATCCAATAGAGCATTTTTATTCTCTACTCACTGAAGATGGAAGGGAAATGATTTCCATGCTGTCAGCATTATGTTATCCATCATGAATTCCCATTGCTTATCACTTCAGCAGTCTAAATTTAAAGTCATATTTTCTGCATTATATTCACACAATATAAGTGAATATCAAGGGTAATTTACCTAGTATTGGACGTTTAGGGACAATCTTCAATTTCTGATGATAGAGGCAGGAATGAGTTTCAATTTTCAGATTCCACTATGTAGTGAGTTCTGAAGTCTTCTAAATTTTCGATAAATTTCGAGTTACTTTTTGTTAATAATTTAAAAAGTTTTATTTCAGTATTTGAAATGCTGCTCCAATTATTTTAAAAGTTTCACAATAAGTTAGACTGAACTTTTTCCTCCCATGTTCCCCACTAGTTCAGGTTAATTCTCCTTTCGCTTTATATTTTGAGAGACCAAGGGATGAGGGTAAACAGAGAGATAATCATTACTCACATATCTCCTTCCTCTCCTGTTTCTGCTGTTCTGTTGAGAGGAAGACTGAAGCAGGGAACAAGAGTGAAGCTTGACTTCACTATACAAGGGAGCATTCCTGGCATGTCCATTATTGTTTCTCAGAATTACTTAAATTGCTTACTCTTGCCTTCTCTCTGACAGTAACCTAACTGTGGCTTCCTTGGTGCAGAAGGAAGCACACTAACAGGTTATTACCTGTAAATTGGTATTTTATATCTCAGCTTACTACTACCAAAAATAAAAAGCTTTGGCTACATAAATGTAAAGGTACTGATTGTCCAACAAAACCTTAGTGAGGAGTAGACAATTCTACTCAGCTACCCCCTCCTCTTGTATCCTTCCTTCCACTCCCCTCCCTTCTTTTAATCTCCCTTCCTTTCTTCATTCTTTGTGTCTCTCTCCTGCATATTCATCTCTATTTTCTCTTTTTCCCTTCCAGTAGTAAGTGCTTTGGTTTATCAGACAACACATAAATAATTGAACAAATACTTTTTCTCCTCTTTTTGTGATTTTTTATTTTTAAGAAGTGAGTTCTAGCACAGAACCAGTGGCTTACATCAAGATAGTCGGTAGGTTCAAATTTGACAATTGAAATTCGAAGCTATTCCAAGTGGATAAACCTAAGAGATTCTTTTCTCCACTTGTGGTAAATGGAAGAAGTGAAGGTGTGGCTCAGGTGGTATAGAGCAAACATTGAGAATTAAAGCCCAGATATAGCTCAAGTCCAGGAGTTCAAACCCCAGTACCAGCACAATATTAAAAAAAATGAGTCCTTTGTCTTTGAAAAGGGATATTTCTGCAAAAATTCATACAAAGGACAGTTTCCAAGGTCCAAGACTGTTTCTAAGGCTCTTTCACATCTTAAACTGATTCCTCTGCTTGATTCAGATTAAGGAAAATAGGAGTCACACTTCATATTAAAAAGTATGCACATTACTGAACAGTTCTTACCATTTTTAATGTAAAGGAAGCATGAGAGAAGAATTCACCTCTGGGGTGAGTTAGGTTTGATACACTGACAGACTTTTGCAAGTAAATGAGGGTCTGTTTACATGTAAAGAAGTCTATATAGATTCTTTCTAGGAGAGAGAACAAGCTACCTCTTTCCAAGTTTGAATCAGATTAAGTTTATTTCTATGAAATGGTAAAGAGAAGCTCATCTCATACAACATTATGCAGACAGCAATTTCAAAAATATTAAAAACCTATGTCTATGTTTTGAACAGCTAAGTTTTCACAAACAAAAAACAGTTTACTGAACCAAGAACATATAAGTTAGAGCAATAGGAACTATGTGAAATATAGTTAATGGCTGAGTGATATGTGTAAAAGAGTTCTGTAATCACAATTAAACTATAATTTTTTTCATCATGTCCCTAACAAGAATCTCTAAGATAGGCCTTTCTAAATCTGTCATAGAGGGCGGTGTTTATGCAATTGTCAGGTTTGTTTAGGGTACAATATCTCCCACAGTCACTTGGGTTGCAAACTGCTCACACCACATGCAGTGTACGGAAACACATGCTGTCTTGCTAGGCACTTAAGGAGTTTTTGTGCAACTGTGAATAGTTATTGTTTTCTTCTTGTAATTATACCTGTCAGTGTGAAGTCCTTTCATGATAAGAATAATAGTTTCTGTATCCTTTGTTCCACTAACAAATCTCAGATATAAGTATGGTCGAGTGCCTGTGGCTCATGCCTATAGTCCTAGCTACTCAGGAGGCTGAGATCTGAGGATCACAGTTCAATGCCAGCTCAGGCAGGAAATTCCATGAAATTCTTTTGTCCAATAACCTACCAGAAAACTGGAAGTGGCGCTAGGTCTCAAGCGGTAGAGCTCTTGCCTTGAGCAGAAGAGCACTTGGACAGCGCCTAAGCCCAGAGTTCAAGCCCCACGACTGACCAAAAAAAATCTATCTATCTATCTATCTATCTATCTATCTATCTATCTATCTATCTATCTATCTATCTATCTATCTATCTATCTATCTATCTATCTATCTATCTATCTATCTATCTATCTATCTATCTATCTATCTATCTATCTATCTATCTAATCTATCTGTCTATCTGTCTATCTGTCTTTCTCTCTGTCTGTCTGCCTGTCTGTCTGTCCGTCTGTCTGTCTGTCTGCCTGTCTAGGTATCTATGATGAGATGAATTACATTTAAATATAAATCAATATTTGTGATACACATTTAAAATATAAGTAAATATATGATGTATTTATAATATATACATATACATAACATCATATTATATCTGTACGTTTATAAATATACCTGTAATTTATATCCAAAGAGTACATCTGAAGATTTTGGGGAAAATGTAGAGTGTCTAAAGGCTTACAACTGACCCACCATACTTTCAATCATTTTTTCCACTTATTGCAATGTCTGGATTACTAAGACTGAATGATTATGAAACAGAGTTGTTGTTTTAATCCTTACGATTTTGGATTAGAAACATCTACTTACTTGGTATAAAACCTACCAAAATGAGATCTTGAAATCACACTCCACAAACCAGACATATATATCAATTTAGCAACTTACAGGTCTTAAACTTTTATTTGAATCCTGTATCTCACATACATTCAGTTTCCTTCGAGTCAGCTACATGTACAAACATGCCTAGATTTTCATGCTCACATACATCCCCATACTCACATTACATACTAAATGTAACATTGTAATAAAAAATAATATATATACTGAAAAAGAACACCTTTGCAAATGTAATTAAATTTTATTTTTAAACACAATGCATTATTGACATACTGATGAAAGAGCAGTGGAGAGATGTTTCAAATAGTAGATTGCCTGCCTAAAGAGCATGTTTCTTATTCCAAACATCATTATTTCCATCCTTCCTTCTCCCACATAAAAAAGCATAAATAACTACAGAATTAACTGCATGTTCCTTAATCACTCCTTGAAGAGAGAAACTGTTATATATATATATATATATATATATATATATATATAGAGAGAGAGAGAGAGAGAGAGAGAGAGAGAGAGAGAGAGAGAGAGAGAGAAATTGTTCAAGTTATTATATTAGAATATTTCCAATTGACTCTTCAAAATATTACCCTATAGGTATATACTTTTTGCTACTAATTGAATATCTTTCTACTCAATTACTATATACCATTTTCTGAATGAAGTTTGGTAAATGTAATTAGGATATATTATACCTGACCAGGAAATCAATTATTCAAACAGTTTTTATCAAAAATGCCTATAACAAAATAAAGATATAAATCCAAATTATGTATATTTGAAGACAATACTTGCTTAGTCCTCGTCTCGTATTCTTCATTCCCTTCTTGAGAATAATACACATTGTAAGGGAATGCTTAACATGTATCAGAGAAATAGATTGACTTTAGTCAAATGAGTTACTCTATGCTGCAGTTTGGTTTACTTTATATCCAGAAGAGCTAAATTCTTACCTTATGATTTTCCTTAGATTTTATACTCAGGATTAACCTCTGATAGGTGACAGATAAAGGTATAAACATTTTTTAACTGTGGCTAAATTTAGGCTGAGGAATCTAGGTACAACTTTACTCATGCAGATAGGCCTGATCAGTCATGAGACCACGATATCAAAATGTTAACCTATGCTTCCTGAAATCATGCTTATGAGATTTTGTGTATTATAAACAGAGGTTATTAGAATTTGTTTTGTAAACAACATCATTTCATCGGTTAAGAGCTGAAGTGAGATATTATATCCAGAACAAAATTTAAGGAGGCATCCAAAATCAGTTACCAAGATATAAATCATTTAACACAACGTTTTAAAAATGCAAGACAAAGGAAATAATTTATGAAAAAAGACAACGTTTAAAATAAATACAGAATCAGTATGACTGATTTTTCTTTTTATCCCAGTTGCAATACGGATTGCATGATGACTTTTCTAGTTATATGTTTAGTTAGGTCTTGATATTTAGTTGGAGAAGTTATGTTCTTTCATATACTCATTTGTCAGATCAAAGAGGAAATGAATTCCGTGCCAGAGTCAATATCAATAATAATGTTACTGATATATTCTACTACTTTGCCAGTTTCAAATCAGCTCGAGTAACTTTGGTCTTCTTTGGATCTAACTAATTAGGTATACAATTTAGTCAGTACTGGATTTTGACCACCATTTATTAAAGTATTATTTTCAGAAACTACTACTATTCTCTCTTTTCATGAGATTTTTAATTTCATTTATATATTGTGCTGATGTTTTCCTTTAGATAATCCACATTCAGTCTTCTAAAAACTGTATAATTTAGAGTATTTTTAAATTATGTACACTCATGTACACTGGTCAGATTCTATTATTTGCACATTTTGTTCTTGTTAAGTCAGTAAAATTTAGTTCTCATTATGGATATTTTGGAATTACTAATTGCATTTCAGAAATTTTAAGAATGGTATGATTTTTGTGATTTCATACTGTAGCATTTTTTCTTTTAAGTATGTGCAGATCTTTCTTTACATACAGTTACATTTGTTTTAAACAATTTGATCCATTCAAGGGATTTTCTATATTAGGTTGATCCAGATGAATTGAATTACAAATTAACACAACCTTATTTCTGAGGGACAGTTATAGCTCTAATTAAATTAACATGTGTTTGAAAGTTTTGTAGTTTAAAAAATAAACTGGGCACATGTTTTTGTTCCTGGGGAAGTTCCAATTTGTTGGTTGTTTTTCCAGCTGTGATGACTTCAAAATATGTGTGCATTTTATTTCAATAGTTTTGTACCTACATTTTCTTTCATATAACAGAAAATACAAAAAGAATCAGTGATTTAGGAAAGTTCCAGGAAGATGGCGGAGCAGAAGCTGGAATCTGAACAAGCTCTCGCATAGAAAGCAGTTTTAGAGTTCCAGTGAACAGTCCTAAGCCAGAGAATCACACCAAGTGTGCCATCACAGGACAGAGACTTAGAGAAGAGATGGGAAGCCACGGCAAAAACACACATCTGAGCGCTCACCAGCAGCCGCCGCGGAGGGGGCGGCAGGGCCGCGGCAGAGAATGCAGCCGGGGCCATAACTGAGCGCTCACATGGAGAGTCCCGGACGAAGGAGCCAGATGAAGCAGGCGAGCGGATTCTACTCAACACCAGCAAGAACCGACAAGGAGCAGACATCTTCATCCTGCTGTTTGCAGACCAGAGACGACCCAGAATCCAACACTCGGTGTGAGTAGAAGCCTGACATCCTCACTCCTTCTCAGGGAGCAGAGGAGGGAAGGCCACCCCTCCCCCCCCAGCACCGGTGATCTCCATCATGGATACCAACAAAGCTCAGAGGAGCTGCCAGCTCCAACCAGGCCTTGGAATAAAACGAGTCATTTAGCAGGTCACAAGAACTTAACTTAACGGTGAAGTGACTTGCCAGACTCGGCTCCATCCAGGGAAAAGTCACCCAGCTCAGGCGCCAGCCATTGGAGTGCCTTGCCTCACTGGGTAACTAGAGCCAGAGGCTGCCCCTCCCTCTAGCAGCCTCAACAATCAATTGAAAAACAGAAACCCTGAGAACGGCTCCAGGCTGGGCTCTGTGAGTTTTTTTTCACAACACAGCCCCAGGAAAAAGCTACTGATTGTTGAAAGGTCTCAACACTACCCAGAACCTAGCCTCACCACTGCATCCCCCTCTTTTGTGATTCTCAATGCAGATCACCCTCCCAGTAAACTAATCTGGGAGGGGGATCTCAAAATCTTCGGTAAAGCAGAGCATTTTTCTGCCTGTTCGAACAAACTGACTTAAGAAACCAATCAAGCCACAGGACCTCAAGCTGACCAGAGACTCCAACAAGAGGCTGTTTACAGACAAAAGGGAGATACAGGATTCTTCCCACCCCTCCCCCCCCCAAAAAAAATCAAAGAACTTTTTTTTTCTTTCTTACTTTTCTTTTCTTTTTTTTCCTTTTTTTTGGTACCATATATATATATATATATATATATATATATATATATATATATATATATATATATATATATAAATTTTTTTCTTTTTCTAAAAATTTTATTAATCTCTAATTTTTGACTTTTTTGAAAAAATAATTGTTTTCCAGTAACTTTTGTTTCCTCTTATAATTTTTATTTTAGGAATACATGAATGTGCGTTTTCCCTTCTTTTCTTGTCTTCTTTCTCTTTTTCTTTCAATTTTAAATATCTTTTTGTTTTTTTTGTCTAGCTCTACTGAACTTCTGATCTCGTTTTCTCCCTTTCTAATCCTTTTCACCTCTTCCTCTCTTTTGATCTTCTTTATGTGACTTAACTCTTGTCCTGCACATCCTCAGATAAACCCTTAGTTAATTAGTAGACCCTATACCCCATTGTGTACACACTTAATCCACAAATTTATTACACAATTCAAAACCTCTGAGACTTAAATTCCTTAATAGCAGTACTACCTCTTTATACCTATATAATATTTTAAGCATTTTCTAAAGTTTTTCACTTCTCCCCTATGTCCCTACAATTCTATTAATATACTCACATTCCTCTCTAAATAGATGGACTTTTAATCATCATAATAATATTAAATTTTACGTTTCTATTTTTTTCTGGTCTCTTTTCCTTTCCTTTACCCTTTCTTCTTTTTTTCTCTCTCTCTACATGCATCCTACCCAACCTATTTCCTGCATTGGGAATAGGACATAGTTAACACTCCCTGTGCCTCCCCACACCAATCTATTCCTATTTTTTACACACCTCTCTCCCTAACCCTAATAATTTCCAGTTTTCCAAATTCTTCTCTGCGGTTCAAAGCCCATTAACATATAGTTGTTTGATGTTGAATATATGTATCTGTTGAACTAGATTGTATCTGTAGACTATTGACTGTAGAAAAGCAAACTTTGATTTATGGTCGCCTTAAGATAGTGTTCTAGCACAAAACTGGTGCTATTTTCATCTCAAATGGGCAGAGTAAACCGGAAAAACACAAGAAAAATGGCAAATCCGGATATCTCAATTCCCAATCTTGATAATCAGGGGTCAGAACAGATAATGAATAATCCAGAGGAGAGTTCCTAAATAGCTCAACAAACACTGCTGGCAATCATGATAAATGAGAAGTTTGACAACTTACAAAGGACTCTGTATGAGCGTGAAAGGGAGAAAGAGGAGGCATCCCAAAAGCTTATACAGGAATATAATAAGCATGAGGAAGCTACTCAAAAACTGATACAGGATTTGCGGGAACAACTTGAGAATACTCAAAGAGAAAGGGAGGAATGGCGTGAGCATGTTGAGAACACTCAAAGAGAACTGCAGGAATCCCACGAACGGGAGGAAAGAGAACTACAGGAATCCAACAAATGGGAGGAAGCTAATCAAAGAGTAATACAGGAATTGAGAGACAAGGTAGAGAATACACAAAGATCACTAAAGGCATTCATGGAATCCATTAACAAAGAGCTGAAGGAAGTCAGGGAGACCACAAAGGGAATGCTGAATGGAACCCAACCGAAGGAATGGGAGTCCAAAGAAACCATAACCAATCAACTAAGTGATTTGAGAACAAACACTGAACACCAAATTAAGGAAGTAAAGAAATTCATACAAGACTTAAAACAGAGGTTCAACAAAGAACTTGAAGCCATCAAAGCTGAACAATTAGAAGGAAAAGAGTTAAAAAACAAAGTAGAGAGTCTTGACAGCAGGTTAGACCATGCAGAAGATCGAATCTCAGGGATTGAAGACAGCCTAGATATTATAGAGAAAGAACATACAACCATCCAAGACAAGTCCAAGAAATATGATAGATTTATCCAACACCTGGAAAACACCATCAGAATGCCTAATCTAAGGATAATGGGTGTAGAGGAGCACCTAGAAACAGAAGTTAATGGTCTAGGAAATGTGTTTAACAGGATCCTAGCAGAGAACTTCCCAAACATACAAAAAGATAGGCCTATTCATATACAAGAAGCTTTTAGAACCCCAATTAGACCAGACCAGAATAGTACATCCCACTGTCACATTATAATCCACACAGGATCAACTCAGACCAAGGAAAAGATCCTTAAAGCTGTCAAGGAGAAAAGGGTAATCAACTATAAAGGGAAACCAATTAGAATTACCTCAGATTTCTCAGCAGAGGCAATCAAAGCAAGAAGAGCCTGGAATGATGTATGCCATGCCGTAATAACAAACAACTATCAACCAAGAATACTGTACCCAGCTAAACTCTCCTTCATAATTGAAGGCCAAATAAAAACCTTCCATAGCAAAGAAAAATTGAAACAATACATCTTCACCAAACCAGCCCTACAAAAGATTCTTAAAGATGTCCTACACATAGAAAACCAACAAGACCACAATAAAGGCCAAGAAACTGCACCTAAAATGAGAATCCAAGAACCATAGGAAGAACCCAGTTTTCGCAGCCCCCAAGAAGGTGGATAACATGGCAGGAACTCCCAAATAACTCTCAGTTCTATCACTTAATGTTAACGGACTGAACTCTCCAATTAAGCGACATAGACTGTCTAGTTGGATTAAAAAACAAGACCCTTCGTCTATCTGCTGCCTGCAGGAGTCACATCTTGCCCGTAAAAACAAGCACATTTTCAATGTTAAAGGCTGGAACAAAATCTACCAAGCAAACGGCTCTCATAAACAGACGGGAGTTGCAATCCAAGTATCAGATAAAATGGACTTCAAATTAAAATTCGTGAGAAGAGATAAAGAAAGTCGCTACATACTAATGAAAGGATCTCTCTTCAGGAGGATATAACAATTCTAAATATCTATTCGCCAAAAAATGGAGCACCCAAATTTATCAAAGAAACACTACTTTCCCTCAAATCCCATATAGATCCAAAGACATTAATTGTTGGGGATTTTAACACACCACACTCCCCACTAGATAGATCAACTCGGCAAAAACTCAACAGAGAAACCGCAGATCTAAACAGCTGCATAGATCAACTAGACTTAACAGACATCTACTGAACATTTCACCCAGCAGCATCAGAATACACGTTTTTCTCAGCAGCACATGGAACGTTTTCCACAATAGACCAATTTTAGGCCACAAAGCAAACTTGTCTAAATTCAGAAACATTGAAGTTATACCTTGCATCCTCTCTGACCACAAGGGAATAAAATTAAAACTCAACACCAAAAGCCACCAAAGAAAGCCCAGCATCACATGGACGCTGAACAACACACTGCTGAATCATGAGTGGGTCATGGAAGAGATTAGAAAGGAAATTCAAATGTTCATGCTATTCAACAAAAATGAACACACAAATTACCAGCTCCTCTGGGACACAGCAAAGGCAGTACTCAGAGGCAAGTTTATAGCTCTGAGCTCCTACATCAACAAATTGGAGAGATCGGAAACTAACAATTTAATGACACATCTAAACCTCCTTGAAAAAGAGCAGCAAGATAAACCCCAATCCAGTAGACGGAAAGAAATAATCAAAATTAAATCAGAATTAAATGAATTAGAATCCAAAAAAACTATAGAAAGAATCAACAAAACAAACAGTTGGTTCTTCGAAAAACTAAACAAAATTGACAGACCCTTAGCAAATCTTACCAGAAAAAGAAGAGAGCACACCCAAATTAATAAACTCAGAGATGAGAATGGAAACATCACCACGGAAACAACCAAGATTCAGAACATTATAAGGGAATACTTCTCAAAACTTCATGCTAATAAGTTTGAGAACTTGACAGAAATGGACCTTTTCCTAGCAAATATTGACATGCCAAAACTACACCAAGATGAGTTAAACTATCTTAACAGGCCCATATCAAGCACTGAAATAGAAACAGCAATAAGAGACCTCCCAGCTAAGAAAATTCCAGGACCAGATGGCTTTACAGCAGAATTTTACAAGGCCTTCAAAGCAGAGCTCACACCAATACTCCTCCAACTCTTCAATGAAATTGAAAGAGAAAGCTCACAACCCAACACATTCTATGAAGCCATCATAACCCTCATCCCAAAACCAGGCAGGAACTCATCAAAGAAAGAGGACTATAGACCCATTTCTTTGATGAATATTGATGCAAAACTTCTCAACAAAATTTTGGCCAATCGACTTCAACAATTCATCCAAAAAATCAAACACCACGATCAAACAGGATTCATTTCAGGGATTCAAAACTGGCTCAATATATGCAAATCAATTAATATTATTCATCACATCAACAGGAGCAAGAATAAGAACCACATGGTTATCTCAATAGATTCAGAAAGGGCATTCGACAAGATCCAACACCCTTTCATGATGAAGGTTTTGGAAAAATTAGGAATCCATGGAATATTCCTCAATACAATAAAGGCTGTATATGACAAACCTACAGGCCAGCATTATACTCAATGGTAAAAAACTAAAGCCATTTCCTCTTAACTCAGGAACAAGACAAGGATGCCCACTCTCTCCACTTCTCTTCAATCTAGTATTAGAATGCCTAGCTACAGCAATAAGACAAGATGTAGACATAAAGGGGATCCAAATAGGGAAAGAAGAAATGAAACTCTCCCTCTTTGCAGATGACATGATCTTGTATTTGAGGAATCCCATAGACTCCACTCCCAAATTACTCAAGCTGATTCAAAACTTTGGCAAAGCAGCAGGTTATAAAATTTACCCCGCAAAGTCAATTGCTTTTCTGTATGCCAACAAGGAGAAAAGTGTGGCTGAAATTAGGAAAGCAACTCCATTTGTAATAGCCCCACAAAAAATAAAATACCTAGGAATTAACTTAACTAAACAAGTGAAGGACCTCTATGATGAAAACTTCAAAATGTTGATGAAGGAAATCAACACAGAACTAAAAAATGGCAAATCCTCCCATGCTCCTGGATTGGCAAGATTAACATCGTGAAAATGGCAATACTTCCCAAGGCTATCTACAAATTGAACGCAATACCTATCAAAATTCCAACCTCATTCTTCAAGGAAATAGAAGAGGCAATCCAAAAATTCATATGGAACAATAAAAGACCCCGAATAGCAAAAATGCACCTCAACGGAAAGAACACTGCTGGAGGAATATCAATACCAAATTTCAAACTCTACTATAAAGCCATAGTAATCAAAACAGCTTGGTATTGGCATAAGAACAGACCTCTGGACCAATGGAATACAATTGAAAACCCAGAAATGAACCTAGAGACCTATAACCATCTAATCTTCGAAAAGGGAGCTAAAACAATAGAATGGAAGAAAGACAGCCTCTTCAGTAAATGGTGCTGGCAAAATTGGTTAACTACATGTAGAAAACTAAAGCTAGATCCTTATATATCACCCTGCACCAGAATCAACTCCAAATGGATCAAAGACCTCGAAGTCAAAGCAGACACTCTGAAAATATTACAGGATGGAATAGGATAAACCCTAGGTCTCCTTGGCTCAGGCCGAAATTTTCTGAATAGAGACCCGGAACACAACAAATCAAAGATCGGTTGGACAAATGGGATTGCATAAGTTGCAGAGTTTCTGCATGGCAAATGACATAGCTAGCAAGAACAATAGAAAGCCCACTGATTGGGAGAGAATCTTTACTAGCCATACAACGGACAAGGGTCTCATATCTAAAATATACTTGGAACTCAAAAAATTAAATCCCCCAACAACAAATCCTCAAAGAAACAACTGACCAATAAATAAGTGGGCGAAAAACTTAAAGAGAATGTTCTCTGAAGAAGAAAGAAGGATGGCCAATAAACACATGAAGAAATGTTCAACATCCCTAGCCATAAAAGTAATGCAAATCAAACATTAAGATATAACCTCACCCCAGTTAGAATGGCAAAAATCAAGAACTCTAACAACAACAGATGCTGGAGGGGATGTGGACAGAAAGGAACCTTACTTCATTGTTGGTGGGAATGTAAACTTGTTCAACCACTTTGGAAAGCAGTATGGAGGTTCCTCAAAAGACTTCACATAGATCTCCCCTATGACCCAGCAATCCCACTTTTGGGCATTTACCCAAATGTTTACAACCAAGACCACACTAAAGCTACCAGCACATCAATGTTTATTGCAGCATTATTTACCATAACTAAGATATGGAACCAATCCAGATGCCCCTCAGTAGATGAATGGATCAAGAAAATTTGGTATATATACACAATGGAATTCTATGCCGCCATCAGAAAGAATGACCTTGCCCCTTTTGTTAGGAGATGGAAAAACTTGGAAAAAATTATATTAAGTGAAGTAAACCAGGCCCAAAGAAACATAGGTCCCATGGTTTCCCTTATTTGCATTATCTAGTATATCTATGAGTCCAGCGGAAAAGGTCAGATAATGTGATATCAGGAAAATGAACCCTTAGATATGTATTTTAATGCTTTATTATATCATGCATGTGTTTCTAATGCATTTATAAGATTATCTCTTTGTTGCTTTGTATGTCCCTCCCCCACAGTGTAACCCCTGCTTTCACTATATTTGATGTCGGTATAACTTGAGGAGGAGATGGGTAAAAACCAGTTGTTTAAAGATACAGGTGGTCCTGTTGCAACAATGAGAAGTACAAGTTGTCATGTCCACAATGAGGTTACAACATCCGTGCGGGGGGGGGGAAGGTGGGAAGGAGAATGATTGGGATTGGTGGGGAGGGGGGAGGCTGGGAAATGATGTGAAGGGTAAACCAAAGGAGGAGGCTGCAATGCTTGGTAAGAAATGTACGCATTATCCTGCCCATGTAATTGTAACCCCTCTGTACAGTATCTTCACAAATAAAATAAAATAAAATAATAAAAAAAAGAAACATAGTTTGCCTAATTTCCCTCATTTGTTGTAGTAGAATTTGCCTCTAATTCTACAAGTAAACGCAACTGGATGGTAAAAGAGAAAACATTACACTTGGACATGATAAATTTTATGGGATTGTAAACATTTATACAGTGAGATCAAATGAGGATACCCTTTGGAGAGGATCACAAAGGATCAATAGCTGTACGAATATTATCATATAAAATAATGTTCATTAAAATGATCTCCAAGAAATGATTATGAGAGTTTCTTTATTATTTTGCTTTTTCCTTCAGTGTTCTGATGCCATTTTTTTAAATTTCTGCACCTTTGGTCTTAAATGTACGTTTGGATAGGGCAAGGGGGAATACAGAAATGGTGGGACAAAGGCTTAAATGCAGCAGTGCTACTCAATAGACCTTACATTGTAAATGAACTATACAATTTATGTGAGAGGGAGTTTGAAAGGGAAAACTGGGGGAATATGTGTGAAGAGGTGACACTGTTCAAAAAGAAATGTGCTCATCACCTGACTTATGTAATTGTAACCCATCTGTAAATCATCTTTACAAATTAAAAATGGACCTCATAAACAGGAGAGTAGCTATACAAATATTAGATTAAAATGGCTTGAAAATAAAAGTGGTATGAAAGTAAAAAGAGACAAAGAAGGACATTAAATATCGACAAAGAAAACTCTCCATTAGAAGGATATAAAAATTCTAAATATCAATGTCATGAATCCTAGAAAAATTCATCAGAGAAATACTACTTACCCTAAAAACATGCATATATCCAAATAAATTGTTGGTTGCTTCAACAAATCCTGACAGGCCATCCAGGTGAAAACTTAGCAAAATTTTTTTACAGCTAAATAATTGTATTGACAAGTTATACCTAACAGATATCTACAGAGTATTTCACCTACCAGTGTCACAATATATATTCCACTCAGCACCCAAGGAATGTTCTCCAAATTAGATCATATCTTATATCACAAGGAATATCTTTCATAATTCAAAAATAAAAACAAAACTACTCTTTGTATCCTGTCAGACCATGATGGTACCAAATTAGATCTCGACATCAAAAGGCATCACATAACATTCTGAAACCCACAGAGATTGAATAACACATTGTTAAATCATCAGTGAGTCACTGAAGAGATATACAGGAAAGTTGCAACGTTTATGGAATTCAGTGGAAGTGAACACACAAAATATTACCTCCTCTGGGACACAGCAGCAGCACAGACAATACTCAGAGGAATATTTATAGCTTTGAGTATGTACATCAACAAATTAGAACAATCTTAAATCAGCACTAATGATGCACCACTAAGTCTTTGACAGAACAGGAAAAACAAAACCAAAAACCACTAGACAGAAATAATACAAATTAGATTAAAAAATAAATGAATCAGTCTCAAAAAACATACAATCATAATTGACTTTTATCTACTAGTAGCTCAAAAATTCACCCAATGAATGTCAATTTAGCTATTTTCAGAGATAGACTCAACAATCTCAAACCAGTGAACAAAAAAATCTAGAATTCTGACAAGCAACATTCTGTTTGACTTTAAAAATTCTCTGTTGTTATTATTAAGGTGATTTATAGATGGATTCTAATTACAAGGGTCAGGTAATGAGTACACTTCCTTTTGTGAAATGTCTTCAGTTCCCTCACTTGTTCCCAGTCCCACCCTTCTGTCCCCACCCATGTGTTAAATAGTTCACTTTCAGCAATGTTCAATGAACTCCACTGCTGCAATTTTTCACTCTTTTCCCTAAAGCTCTGTGCCCACGCCTCACTTTCCTGAAGACACACAATGAATATTCCAGGCATAAGGTAAAAAAGACAGAATCATCACAAACTATAAACAACTACAAACACAAAACAAAAAAGAAGTTTTCTGTTTCTGTATCTCATAGTTCATTTGAGTATGTATATGTTGTTATATAAATCTAATTGTTTTTTATCATGAAGTCAATTCAGGGATTAAGGTGTAATAAAATAATATTGCTTTCTATTTAGTAATGCTTTTTATTTTAATATTAAATTTGTAACACAATTCAAGTCCTAGTGAAATTTGAAAGTTCATATTTAGATGTTCCAAATGTCTAATAATTCCCTTTTGGCAACCAAAATTAAAAACAGGCATGTTTTATCCTCACGAATGTCATTATTTCATGTGTAAAAAGTAAAATAAATGTAATGTTAATTCAGGGGACATAAGGAATCAAATACTTATGCAATACATCAGTACCATAGATTATGACATCTATTAATAAAATTAATAAAACTTGTTTTAAGTAGATTACTTCAGACATGAACCAAGTGATAATTTTCTTTTCTAAGTGAAGTTATATAGAAATCACAGTCCAAAGATTCCAGAATTCTGTGTGCTTTATACATGTCAATTTACACATATGCTAGGCTCATCTCAAAGTTATTTGAAGATAACTGAGAACAGGATTAGAATAAAAAAATCACGTAAATGGTTAGCTGTATTTTGTGACTAAATAGGTCTCTTTTATATCTCTTTATTTTATTTGAAAAATCTGGAAAATTTTTTTAAGTCACATCAAAAATAATGAGAAATAAAGACCCTTAGCTCCTTAAAAGACAATCAATAAAAAAAGGAAACAACAAAGAAAAAATTGAACCTCATTTTGCACGTGGTCTTTGTATATTGTGGTGCTTTGTTACTGTGGATTATGTGACTCTCCCATGAATCTGGGCTCAAATCACAAGGGCTACGGGAAGAAAATTTCAAAATCTAGAGCAGCTAAAAACCGGTGCAGTTGTTTGTAGGTTTCACTAAAGTCGCAGCTGGATATCAACTGTACAAAGGAAATAATTCTACTTCTCTGCAGGCAAGAACGTGATGGAAATCATAGTGTTATCTTCTTAGATGAAATAAGAACACCACACTTTAAAAGCTGACTAAATGATCAGCCCTTTGAATAACAGTGCCATTTTTAATGCATTCTAGATAATTCAAATCCTTCATCCCTCCACAACCACTAATGACATTCACAAATCATTGCCGAGGGGAATTTCCAGTTCTATTTGATATTTCAAATGGATTAGGAGTAACATAAACAATAATTTCAAGTTGTTGAGAATATTTAATTTAGAATAAGCAAACAAATCAGATTCAACTCCATAGCATAACCTTTAGGAAAAGTGAATTAAGGTATATGGCATGTCCTTTGTAATTTAATTATAGACATTAGGGCAAAATGCCCGAAACACTCTCCAAGTAGGAAAGAGAAGTCTTTGATAAGATCTATTACAGATTACAAGTAATTTTACCTACAATTTCTATTATATGATAGCAAATTTTTTCTGCTAATCAGAGACAAAAATATTTTTAATTATGATATGAAAAATGCATCATCATGAATGAATGAAATCAGGGAGTAGATGGCTCAGTGCTGGTTGGTTCTGTTAAATATTCTCATTATTTTGAATGATCTGGTGTTTTTGTCTGTGTGGAATTATGAATGTATTTAATGTCTGGGCTGGAAAATTTGATTATTAGATCACTGCTGACACCCAATGTCAGGAATCTAACATGAGTCAGAGTGGTAAATATATATGTGTGCGTGTGTGATTGTGTGAGTGCCTCCAAGTTTGTATTTAGAAGGAAGTATCTTATTTCCCTCAGGGTATATACTTAATTCTATTAGTTATACTTCATTAATGACAGCAGATAAAGGTAATTAACATTGTGAGACATATGTTTATGTTCCTATGTTTGTATGAACAAACTAAAAAGTTATATTTTGGGTATGAGTTTTGTGGAAGGTCAGCTGAAAGTATAAATATCTTCAGAAAGATGTCAATAGCAATCATTTCAGTGTAGATCAATTTTAAACAACACTTGGAAGGATATGTAATCATATGTGAAAATGCAACATTTATTGATTTTCAAAAGCTACACTATTCGAGAAATATTTAGTAAAACAAGTTAAATTATGGAAAGATAAAAGTAATGTGATTATTTATTGCATACAGTTTTATATTTTAGTTTCGTCAAGTAAAAATGACATTTATTTCTACTGTATAGGAAGGTAAACCCTAAATATTACAGTTTGGCAGCTCCTCCTTCTGGAGTATGGATAATATACTCCTGATATTTTTAAGCCACTTACTTTAAAATATTTTAACAGCCCAATGGCTGACAAAATGCAAAGTTTTGATTTAAATATCACAAATTCTGATAGAAAAGATTCACAAGGTTTTATTATTTGAATTTTATTCTCCAAGTCTTCGGGTTTTAAATGGGAATTGAATTGAGGTTCAACTCTCTATTGAACTATCATAATTAATTTATTTTATTTTATATTATTTTTAATTCAATTTTATTTTATTTGAGAACATACTGTACAGAGGGGCTACAATTACATGGGCAGGATAATGCATACATTTCTTACCAAGCATTGCAGCCTCCTCCTTTGTTTACCCTTCACTACCCTTCCCAGCCTCCCCCCTCCCCCCACCCAATTATACCCCCCTCCCCCCCCACACCGACATTGTAAAGTTGGTTTTGACATGACATTTTGTAATTCTCAGTGTTGCAACAGGTCCACCTGAATCCTTAAACGACTTGTTTGTCCCCATCTCCTCCACATGTTATACTGACATCAAATATAGTGAAAGCAGGGGTTACACTGTGGGGGAGGGACATACAAAGCAACAAAGAGATAATCTTATAAATGCGTTAGAAACACATGCATGAAAGAAACGAAAACATTAAAATACATATTTAAGGGTTAATTTTCCTAACATCACATTATCTGACCTTTTCCGATTGACTCATACCCATACTAGATATTGCAAATAAGGGAAACCATGGGACCTATGCTTCTTTGGGCCTGGCTTACTTCACTTAATATAATTTTTTCCAAGTTTTTCCATTTCCTAACAAATGGTGCAATGTCATTCTTTCTGATGGCGGCATAGAATTCCATTGTGTATATATACCACATTTTCTTGATCCATTCATCTACTGAGGGGCATCAGGGGCATCTTAGCTATGGTAAATAATGCTGCAATAAACATAGTTGTGCTGGTAGCTTTAGTGTGGTCTTGTTTGTAAACATTTGGGTAAATGCCCAAAAGTGGGATTGCTGGATCATAGGGGAGATCTATGTGAAGTCTTTTGAGGAACCTCCATACTGCTTTCCAAAGTGGTTGAACAAGTTTACATTCCCACCAACAATGAAGTAAGGTTCCTTTCTGTCCACATCCCCTCCAGCATCTGTTGTTGTTAGAGTTCTTGATTTTTGCCATTCTAACTGGAGTGAGGTGATATCTCAATGTTGTTTTGATTTGCATTTTTTTATGGCTAGGGATGTTGAACATTTCTTCATGTATCTATTGGCCATCCTTCTTTCTTCTTCAGAGAAGCTTCTCTTTAAGTCTTTCGCCCATTTATTTATTGGGCAGTTGTTTCTTTGAGGATTTGTTGTTGGGGGATTTAATTTTTTGAGTTCCAAGTATATTTTAGATATGAGACCCTTGTCCGTTGTATGGCTAGTAAAGATCTTCTCCCAATCGGTGGGCTTTCTATTGATCTTGCTAGCTATGTCATTTGCCCTGCAGAAACTCTGCAACCGTATGCAATCCCATTTGTCCAACCTTTCTTTGATTTGTTGTGCTTCCGGGTCTCTATTCAGAAAATTTCGGCCTGAGCCAAGGAGACCTAAGGTTTCTCCTATTCCATCCTGTAATGTTTTCAGAGTGTCTGCTTTGAGTTCAAGGTCTTTGATCCATTTGGAGTTGATTCTGGTGCAGGGTGATATATAAGGATCTAGCTTTAGTTTTCTACATGTAGTTAACCAATTTTGCCAGCACCATTTACTGAAGAGGCTGTCTTTCTTCCATTCTATTGTTTTAGCTTCCTTATCGAAGATTAGATGGCTATAGGTCTGTAGGTTCATTTCTGGGTTTTCAATTCTATTCCATTGGTCCAGAGGTCAGTTCTTATGCCAATACCAAGCTGTTTTGATTACTATGGCTTTATAGTAGAGTTTGAAATTTGGTATTGATATTCCTCCAGCAGTGTTCTTTCCGTTGAGGCGCGTTTTTGCTATTCGGGGTCTTTTATTGTTCCATATGAATTTTTGGATTGCCTCTTCTATTTCCTTGAAGAATGAGGGTGGAATTTTGATAGGTATCGCGTTGAATTTGTAGATAGCCTTGGGAAGTATTGCCATTTTCACGATGTTAATCTTGCCAATCCAGGAGCATGGGAGGTTTTGCCATTTTTTAAGTTCTGTGTTGATTTCCTTTTTCAAGATTTTAAAGTTTTCATCATAGAGGTCCTTCACTTCTTTGGTTAAGTTAATTCCTAGGTATTTTATTTTTTGTGGGGCTATTACAAATGGAGTTGCTTTCCTAATTTCTGCCACACTTTTCTCATTGTTGGCATATAGAAAAGCCATTGATTTTGGGGGTTGATTTTATAACCTGCTACTTTGCCAAAGTTTTGAATCAGCTTGAGTAATTTGGGAGTGGAGTCTATGGGATTCTTCAAATACAAGATCATGTCATCTGCAAAGAGGGAGAGTTTTATTTCTTCTTTCCCTATTTAGATCCCCTTTATGTCTGCATCTTGTCTTATTGCTGTAGCTAGGCATTCTAATACTAGATTGAAGAGAAGTGGAGAGAGTGGGCATCCTTGCCTTGTTCCTGAGTTAAGAGGAAATGGCTTTAGTTTTTCACCATTGAGTATAATGCTGGCCTGTAGGTTTGTCATATACAGCATTTATGTTATTGAGGAATTATCCATGGATTCCTAATTTTTCCAGAACCTTCATCATAAAGGGGTGTTGGATATTGTCAAATGCTTTTTCTGCATCTATTGTGATAACCATGTGGTTCTTATTCTTGCTCCTGTTGATGTGATGAATAATATTAATTGATTTGGGTATATTAAACCAGCTTTGCATCCCTGAAATGAATCCTGTTTGATCATGATGAATGATTTTTTGGATGAATTGTTGAAGTCGAATGGCCAAAATTTTGTGGAGATGTTTTGCATCAATGTTCATCAAAGAAATGGGTCTATAGCTCTCTTTCTTTGATGAGTCCCTGCCTGGTTTTGGGATGAGGGTTATGATGGCTTCATAGAATGTGTTGGGTAGTGAGCTTTCTCTTTCAATTTTATTGAAGAGTTTGAGGAGTATTGGTGTGAGCTCTGCTTTGAATGCCTTGTAAAATTCCGCTGTAAAACCATCTGGTCCTGGACTTTTCTTAGCGGGGATGTCTCTTATTGCTGTTTCTATTTCAATGTTTGATATGGGACTGTTAAGCTGGTTTTACTCATATTGGTTTAGTTTTGGCATGTCAATATTTGCTAGGAAAAGGTCCATTTCTGTCAAGTTCTCGAACTTATTAGCATAAAGTTTTGAGAAGTATTCCTTTATAATGTTCTGAATCTTGGTTGTTTCCGTGGTGATGTTTCCATTCTCATCTCTGAGTTTATTAATTTGGGTGTGTTCTCTCCTTTTTCTGATAAGGTTTGCTTAGGGTCTGTCAATTTTGTTAAGTTTTCCGAAGAACCAACTCTTTGTTTTGTTGATTCTTTCTATAGTTTTTTGGATTCTAATTCATTTAATTCTGATTTAATTTTGATTATTTCTTTCCGTCTACTGGATTGGGGTTTATCTTGCTGCTCTTTTTCAAGGAGGTTTAGATGTGTCATTAAATTGTTAGTTTCTGATCTCTCCAATTTGTTGATGTAGGAGCTCAGAGCTATAAACTTGCCTCTGAGTACTGCCTTTGCTATGTCCCAGAGGAGCTGGTAATTTGTGTGTTCATTTTTGTTGAATAGCATGAACTTTTGAATTTCCTTTCTAATCTCTTCCATGACCCACTCATGATTCAGCAGTGTGTTGTTCAGCCTCCTGTGATACCGGACTTTCTTTGGTGGCTTTTGGTGTTGAGTTCTAATTTTATTCCCTTGTAGTCAGAGAGAATGCAAGGTATAACTTCAATGTTTCTGAATTTAGACAAGTTTGCTTTGTGGCCTAAAATGTGGTCTATTTTAGAAAAAGTTCCATGTGCTGCTGAGAAGAACGTGTATTCTGATTCTGCTGGGTGAAATGTTCGGTAAATGTCTGTTAAGTCTAGTTGATCTATGCAGCTGTTTAGATCTGCGGTGTCTCTGTTGAGTTTTTGCCGAGTTGATTTATCTAGTGGGGAGTGTGGTGTGTTAAAATCCCCAACAATTAATGTCTTTGGATCTATATGGGATTTGAGGGAAAGTAGTGTTTCTTTGATAAATTTGGGTGCTCCATTGTTTGGCGAATAGATATTTAGAATTGTAATATCCTCCTGAAGGAGAGATCCTTTAATTAGTATGTAGCGACCTTCTTTATCTCTTCTCACGAATTTTAATTTGAAGTCTATTTTATCTGATATTAGGATTGCAACTCCCGCCTGTTTATGAGGGCCATTTGCTTGGTAGATTTTGTTCCAGCCTTTAACATTGAAAATGTGTTTGTTTTCACGGGCAAGATGTGACTCCTGCAGGCAGCAGATAGAAGGGTCTTGTTTTTTAATCCAACTAGACAATCTATGTCGCTTAATTGGAGAGTTCAGTCCGTTAACGTTAAGAGATAGGACTGAGAGGTATTTGGGAGTTCCTGCCATGTTATCCACCTTCTTGGGGGCTGCGAAAACTGGGTTCTTCCTATGGTTCTTGGATTCTCAGTTTGGGTGCAGTTTCTTGGCCTTTGTTGCGGTCTTGTTGGTTTTCTATGTGTAGGACATCTTTAAGAATCTTTTGTAGGGCTGGTTTGGTGGAGATGTATTGTTTCAATTTTTCTTTGCTATGGAAGGTTTTTATTTGGCCTTCAATTATGAAGAATAGTTTAGCTGGGTACAGTATTCTTGGTTGATGTTTGTTTTTAAGGCATGGCATACGTCATTCCAGGCTCTTCTTGCTTTGATTGTGTCTGCTGAGAAATCTGAGGTAATTCTAATTGGTTTCCCTTTATAGTTGATTACCCTTTTCTCCTTGACAGCTTTAAGGATCTTTTCCTTTGTCTGGGTTGATCCTGTGTGGATTATAATGTGATGGTGGGATGTCCTATTCTGGTCTGGTCTATTTGGGGTTCTAAAAGCTTCTTGTATCTGAATAGGCCTATCTTTTTGTATGTTTGGGAAGTTCTCTGCTAGGATCCTGTTAAACAAATTTCCTAGACCATTAACTTCTGTTTCTAGGTGCTCCTCTACACCCATTATCCTTAGATTGGGCCTTCTGATGGATAGACCTATCATATTTCTTGGACTTGTCTTGGATGGTTGTATGTTCTTTCTCTATAATATCTAGGCTGTCTTCAATCCCTGATATTCGATCTTCTGCATGGTCTAACCTGCTGTCAAGACTCTCTACTTTGTTTTTTATCTCTTTTCCTTCTAATTGATCAGCTTTGATGGCTTCAAGTTCTTTGTTGAACCTCTGTTTTAGGTCTTGTATGAATTTCTTTACTTCCTTAATTTGGTGTTCAGTGTTTGTTCTCAAATCACTTAGTTGATTGGTTATGGTTTCTTTGGACTCCCATTCCTTCAGTTGGGTTCCATTCAGCATTCCCTTTGTGGTCTCCCTGACTTCCTTCAGCTCTTTGTGAATGGATTCCATGAATGCCTTTAGTGATCTTTGTGTATTCCCTACCTTGTCTCTCAATTCCTGAATTACTCTTTGATTAGCTTCCTCCCATCTGTGGGATTCCTGCAATTCTCTTTCTTCCCTTCGTGGGATTCCTGCAGTTCTCTTTGAGTGTTCTCTGCCTGCTCATGCCATTCCTCCCTTTCTCTTTGAGTATTCTCAAGTTGTTCACGCAAATCCTGTATCAGTTTTTGATACAGGATTATGATATTTCTGTATAAACTTATACGCTTATGATATTTCTGTATAAACTTCTGGGATGCCTCCTCTCTCTCCCTATCACGCTCATACAGAGTCCTTTGTACATTGTCAAACTTCTCATTTATCATGTTTGCTATTAGTGTTTGTAGAGCTATTTGGGAACTCTCCTCTGGATTATTCTTTATCTGTTCTAATCCCTGATTATCAAGATTGGGAATTGAGATACCCGAATTTGCCATTTTTCTTGTGTTTTTCCGGCTTACTCGGCCGATTTGAGATGAAGATTGCACCAGTTTTGTGCTAGAACTCTATCTTAAGGCAACCATCAACCAAAGTTTGGGTTGTACAGTCAATAGTCTACAGATACAATCTAGTTCAACAGATACATCTATTCAACATCAAACAACTATATGTTAAAGGACTTCGAACCGCAGAAAAGAATTTGGAAAACCAGAAATTATTAGGATTAGGGAGAAATGTGGGTAAAAAATAGGAATTGATTGGTGTGGGGAGGGTCAGGGAGAGTTAAATATGTCCTAATCACAATGCAGGAAATGGGTTGGGTAGGATGCAAGAATAGAGAGAGAGAAAAAGAAGAGATGGAAAGGGGAATGAAGAGAGACCAGAAAAAAAATAGAAACGTAAAAATTAATGTTATTATAGATGTTAAAAGACCGTCTATTTAGAGAGGAATGTGAATATGTTCATAGAAGGGGAGGGACATAGAGCAGATGTGAAAAACATTAAGGATGGGAAAGGGAGAAAAAAAGATCAGAAGTTCAGTAGAGCTAGACAAAAAACAAAAAGATAATTAAGAAAGAAAGAAAAAGAGAAAGAAGACAAGAAAAGAAAGGAAAACGCTCATTCACATATTCCTACAATAAAAATTATAAGATGAGAAAAAAAAATTACTGGAAAACAATTATTTTTTCAGAAGAGGCAAAAATTAAAGATTAATAAAAGTTTTAGAAGGGAAAAAGTTTATATTTATATACATATATATATATATATATATGGTAACAAAAAACAAGCAAAAAAAAAAAAGAAGAAGAAGAAATAAAAAGAAAAAAAAGTCTTTTGATTTTTTTTTTTGGGTGGGAGGAGTGGGAAGAATCCTGTATCTCCCTTTTGTCTCTAACCAGTCTCTTGTTGGAGTCTCTGGTCAGCTTGAGGTTCTGTGGCTTGATTGGTTTCTTAAGTCGGTTGGTTGGAAGAGGCAGAAAAATGCTCTGCTTTACCCAAGATTTTGAGATCCCCCTCTCATGTTAGTTTGCTGGGAGGGTAATCTGCTTTGAGAATCACAAAAGAGGGGGATGTGGTGATGAGGCTAGGTTCTGGGTAGAGTTGAGGCCTTTCAACAAACAGTAGCTTTTCCCTGGGGCTATTTTGTGATAAAGCTCACAGCGCCCAGCCTGGAGCCATTCTCAGGGTTTCTGTTTTTCAATTGATTGTGGTGGCTGCTAGAGGGAGGGTAACTAGAGCCTCTGGCTCTAGTTACCCAGTGAGGCAAGGCACTCCAATGGCTGGCGCCTGAGCTGGGTGACTTTTCCCTGGATGGTGCTGAGTCTGGCAGGTCACTTCGCCGTTAAGTTCTTGTGACCTGCTAAATGACTCGTTTTATTCCAAGGCCTGAGCTGGAGCTAGCAGCTCCTCCGAGCTTTGTCGGTATCCAAGATGGAGATCACCGGTGCCGGGGGGGGGGGGGGGGGAGTGGCCTTCCCTCCTCTGCTCCCTGAGCAGGAGTGAGGACGTCGGGCTTGTACTCACGCCGTCTTGGATCCTGGGTCGTCTCTGGTCTGCAAACCACAGGATGAAGATGTCTGCTCCTTGCGGTTCTTGTTGGTGTTGAGTAGAATCCGCTCGTCCGCTGCGTCTGGCTCCTTCATCAGGGACTCTCCATGTGAGCACTCAATTATGGCCCCCTGCATTCTGTGCCGCGACCCTGCCGCCCCTGCCGCGGTGGCTGCTGGTGAGAGCTCAGATGTGTCTTTTTGCCTTCGCTTCCCCTCTCTTCTCTAAGTCTCTGTCCTGTGATGGCACACTTGGTGTGATTCTCTGGCTTAGGACTGTTTACTGGAACTCTAAAACTGCTTTCTATGCAAGAGCTTGTTCAGATTCCAGCTTGTCCTCCGCCATCTTCCCGGAACTCCAACCTATTTTTCTTTGAATCTGTCTTTCTTCACTTAATATAAGTTTGTTCCACGTCTTTCCATTTCCTTATGAATGGTGTAATATCATTCTTTCTGGATCAATAGAATCGCATCATACTGAAGAGTTTCTACATGGCAACGGAAAAAGTAAGCATGATATATAGAAAGAGAACAGAATAGAAGAAGATTTTTATTAGCTAAGCTTTAGACAAATGTTTTAATAACTAACCCATATTTAGAGATCAAAAAGTTGAACCCAACAAAAATCAACCCTCAAATAAACAAGAACTCAATTAATATATGGGATAAAGACTTAAAGATAACTTCTTAGAAGAAGTAAGAATGACCAATATCTGCATCTCTCTGCATAAAAGAAATGCAAATCCAAACAACACTGAGATTCATCTCACCCTTCTTACGATGCCATTATGAAAAAAGGAAAAATCACAGATACTGATAGGGATGTGGCCCAAAGGAAACTCTATTACACTGTTGGTGGGAATGTAATCTTGCTCAATCACTTTGGAAAACAGTATGGAAATTGCTCACAGAACTCAATAGAGAGATACCCACCTATGATCCAGCAATTCCACTTATGGTCATTTTTCCAATAGAGCAGAAACAAGGCCACTCTGAAGTTACCAGCATAATCATGTTTATTATCGCATTATTTTCTGTAGCCAACATATGGAATCAGCCCAGATGCCTCTCATTGTAAAAAGAGATCAAGAAATATATATGTATATATATATATATACATATATATTCCTTGATATATATATATACATATATATATATAATTTTATTGGTCCCAATTTACAAGTATATATGTACGTATATAAATGTATGTATACAAACATATATGCATATATATATGTACAAACATATAAATACATACATAATGGAATTCTGTTCATTCATCAGAAAGAATTACATTGCACCATTCTAAAGGAAAAATGAAACACTTAGAAATAATATTAAGTGTATAAAGCAGACCCAGAGAAACTTACTTTGCATGACTTTCCTCACTTGTGGTAGATAGGAGTGTCTATAAATGTAAAAGTAAACACATTGGATGGTATGCAAGGAGGTACAAATGAATTAGCTGAAGTGTCAGAGTCCATGGAGAGTGAAAATACTATAATTCTCTTAAAAGGCTAAGTGAAAACCAACAAAATGAATACCAGTAAATGTGTAGTGAAAGAGAGGATAGTGGTGGGCAATGTGAGAGGGGTAGGAAATTGAAGGGGAAATGGATAGAATACAGGCAAGAATCCATTGTATGCTTCCCAGAATTGAAATGTACAAAGCACGGGGTAGTTTGAAATGAGGTTGAAGACGTTGAATTGGTGACACAATTCCAGGTGCATTGTATACCTAAACTGCTTTGTTAAATGGCAAGAAATTCCATAATATGATATTGAGATACATAAGGATTGGATGAGAGTGTTGAAAGGGGTGACACTGATCAAGATGCACTGTATCCATATACTGTTTCAGTGAATAGCAACAGCTTTGTACAACTAAAGAAAATAAAAATATTCAAAAAATTAATTATGAGGTTCAGGAGCCTGGGAAACTGATAGGAGTCTATGGCGGTAGAAAAGATGACTAGGAGAAGATGGCGGAGGAGAAGCTGGAATCAGAATAAGCTCTCCCATAGAAAGCAGTTTTAGAGTTCCAGTGAACAGTCCTAAGCCAGAGAATCACACCAAGTGTGCCATCACAGGACAGAGAGTTAGACAAGAGAGGGGAAGCCAAGGAAACACATCAGCTGCCGCTGCGGCGGCAGGGTCACGGCGGTGACAACCGCAGCGAGGTCGTACCTGAGACACAGAGAGTCCGGGACGAAGGAGCCAGACGCAGCGGACGAGCGGATTCTAATCAACACCAACAAGAACCGACAAGGAGCAGACAGACATCTTCATCCTGCTGTTTGCAGACCAGAGACGACCCAGGATCCAAGACTCGGCGTGAGTACAAGCCCGACATCCTCACTCCTTCTCAGGGAGCAGAGGAGGGAAGGCCACCCCTCCCCCCCCCAGCACCGGTGATCTCCATCTTGGATACCGACAAAGCTCGGAAGAGCTGCTAGCTCCAGCTCAGGCCTTGGAATAAAACGAGTGATTTAGCAGGTCACAAGAACTTAACGGCGAAGTGACCTGCCAGACTCAGCACCATCCAGAGAAAAGTCACCCAGCTCAGGCACCAGCCATTGGAGCGCCTTGCCTCACTGGGTAACCAGAGCCAGAGGCTGCCCCTCCCTCTAGCAGCCACCACAATCAATTGAGAAACAGAAACCCTGAGAATGGCTCCAGGCTGGGCGCTGTGAGCTTTATCACAAAATAGCCCCAGGGAAAAGCTACTGTTTGTTGAAAGGCCTCAACTCTACCCAGAACCTAGCCTCATCACCGCATCCCCCTCTTTTGTGATTCTCAAAGCAGATCACCCTCCCAGAAAACTAACCTGGGAGGGGGATCTCAAAATCTTGGGTAAAGCAGAGCATTTTTCTGCCTCTTCCAACCAACCGACTTAAGAAACCAATCAAGCCACAGGACCTCAAGCTGACCAGAGACTCCAACAAGAGATTGGTTACAGACAAAAGGGAGATACAGGATTCTTCCCAATCCTACCCCCCAAAAAAAAATCAAAAGACTTTTTTCTTTTTTTTTTCTTCTTCTTCTTTTCTTTTTTTTGCTTGTTTTTGTTTTTTGTTACCATATACATATATTTTTTCCCTTCTAAAACTTTTATTAATCTTTAATTTTTGCCTTTTCTGAAAAAATAATTGTTTTCCAGTAACTTTTTTTTTTCTCATCTCATAATTTTTATTTTAGGAATATGTAAATGAGCGTTTTCCTTTCTTTTCTTGTCTTCTTTCTCTTTTTCTTTCTTTCTTAATTACTTTTTGTTTTTTGTCTAGCTCTACTGAACTTCTGATCTTTTCTTCTCCCTTTCCCATCCTTAAAGTTTTTCACATCTCCTCTATGTCCCTCCCCTTCTCTGAATATATTCACATTCCTCTCTAAATAGACGGTCTTTTAACCTCTATAATAACATTAATTTTTACGTTTCTATTTTTTTTCTGGTCTCTCTTCATTCCCCTTTCCGTCTCTTCTTTTTCTCTCTCTCTGTACTTGCATCCTACCCAACCCATTTCCTGCATTTTGATTAGGACATAGTTAACTCTCCCTGTGCCTCCCCACACCAATCTATTCCTATTTTTTACCCACATCTCTCCCTAATCCTAATAATTTCTGGTTTTCCAAATTCTTTTCTGCGGTTCGAAGTCCTTTAACATATAGTTGTTTGATGTTGAATAGATGTATCTGTTGAACTAGATTGTATCTGTAGACTATTGACTGTACAACCCAAACTTTGGATGATGGTTGCCTTAAGATAGAGTTCTAGCACAAAACTGGTGCAATCTTGATCTCAAATGGGCCGAGTAAGCCAGAAAAACACAAGAAAAATGGCAAATTCGGGTATCTCAATTCCCAATCTTGATAATAGGGATTAGAGCAGATAAAGAATAATCCAGAGGAGAGTTCCCAAATAGCTCTACAAACACTACTAGCAAACATGATAAATGAGAAGTTTGACAATGTACAAAGGACTCTGTATGAGCGTGATAGGGAGAGAGAGGAGGCATCCCAGAAGTTTATACAGGAATATCATAAGCGTGAGGAAGCTACTCAAAAACTGATAAAGGATTTGCTTGAACAACTTGAGAATTCTCAAAGAGAAAGGGAGGAATGGCATGAGCAGGCAGAGAACACTCAAAGAGAACTGCAGGAATCCCACGAACGGGAAGAAAGAGAACTGCAGGAATCCCACAGACGGGAGGAAGCTAATCAAAGAGTAATTAAGGAATTGAGAGACTAGGTAGAGAATAAACAAAGATCACTAAAGGCATTCATGGAATCCATTAACAAAGAGCTGAAGGAAGTCAGGGAGACCACAAAGGGAATGCTGAATGGAAAACAACAGAAGGAATGGGAATCCAAAGAAACCATAACCAATCAACTAAGTGATTTGAGAACAAACACTGAACACCAAATTAAGGAAGTAAAGAAATTCATACAAGACCTAAAACAGAGTTTCAACAAAGAACTTGAAGCCATCAAAGCTGAACAATTAGAAGGAAAAGAGATAAAAAACAAAGTAGAGAGTCTTGACAGCAGGTTAGACCATGTAGAAGATCGAATCTCAGGGATTGAAGACAGCCTAGATATTACAGAGAAAGAACATACAACCATCCAAGACAAGTCCAAGAAATATGATAGGTCTAACCAACACCTGGAAGACACCATCAGAAGGCCCAATCTAAGGATAATGGGTGTAGAGGAGCACCTTAGAAACAGAAGTTAATGGTCTAGGAAATTTGTTTAATAGGATCCTAGCAGAGAACTTCCCAAACTTACAAAAAGATAGGCCTATACATATACAAGAAGCTTTTAAAACCCCAAATAGATCAGACCAGAATAGGATATCCCACCGTCACATTATAATCCACACAGGATCAACCCAGACCAAGGAAAAGATCCTTAAAGCTGTCAAGGAGAAAAGGGTAATCACCTATAAAGGGAAACCAATTAGAATTACCTCAGATTTCTCAGCAGAGACAATCAAAGCAAGAAGAGCCTGGAATTACGTAAGCCATGCCCTAAAAACAAACAACTATCAACCAAGAATACTGTACCCAGCTAAACTCTCCTTCATAACTGAAGGCCAAATAAAAACCTTCCATAGCAAAGAAAAATTGAAACAATACATCTCCACCAAACCAGCCCTACAAAAGATTCTTAAAGATGTCCTACACATAGAAAACCAACAAGACCGCAACAAAGGCCAAGAAACTGCACCCAAACTGAGAATCCAAGAACCTTAGGAAGAACCCAGTTTTCGCAGCCCCCAAGAAGGTGGATAACATGGCAGGAACTCCCAAATACCTTCAGTCCTATCTCTTAACGTTAACGCACTGAACTCTCCAATTAAGCGACATAGACTGTCTAGTTGGATTAAAAAACAAGACCCTTCTATCGGCTGCCTGCAGGAGTCACATCTTGCCCGTAAAAACAAACACATTTTCAATGTTAAAGGCTGGAACAAAATCTACCAAGCAAACGGCCCTCATAAACAGGCGGGAGTTGCAATCCTAATATCAGATAAAATAGACTTCAAATTAAAATTTGTGAAAAGAGATAAAACCAAAATCAGAGTATGCTAATTTCGCTGATAAAACACATAAGAAAATTGTTACAATTAATATAACATAAAGGCTAATATTAATAGCATTATAATTACTAGTATTCACATTATATAATATATTGACATCTCTTGGTTACTTGAATTTTTAGAATATTTATAACTAA
The DNA here is from genome assembly GCF_024711535.1 of Dipodomys merriami. Classification (NCBI taxonomy): domain Eukaryota; kingdom Metazoa; phylum Chordata; class Mammalia; order Rodentia; family Heteromyidae; genus Dipodomys; species Dipodomys merriami. The sequence goes on along the minus strand of NW_027206143.1, from coordinate 589,208 downwards.
ATGTAAATTGTTTGCAAATAATTATTTGATGATGGATGTAAAATGAGAAAAATATTTGCATACATTTTTACTACAGATGCAAACAGATTCACCTGGTTATTTCTGAACCGTCATTTGTTGGTTTCATTCATGCATTGGGAACATGCAGAGAAATGAAAATTGCAAACTTGCATGTACTAAAGGGTTAATTACAAGTTTATGTTGGGCTAAATAGCACATTTTATGAATTAAATTGTTTTTGTCCCTTCCTTCCTCCCTCCCTTCCTTCATTTCTTTGTGCCTTAATTCCTTAATTCCTTCCTTTTTTCCTTCCTTCCTTCTTTTCTTCTTTCCTTCCTCCCTCCTTCCCTTCATCCCTACTCCTCTCTCTCTTTCTCTCTTCCTTCCTTTCTTTCCTTCTTTCTTTCATTCTTTTTCTTCCTTTCTTCCTTTCTTTCTTTTACTCAGACTATCTCTTATGGCTATAGAAAAAATACCAACTCTTATACTCCAAGATATTATGAGTAATTATAAATATACTATATTAACATTAATTTTAATAACCTAAGTTATATCTTAAGACAAATGATAATAAAAACAACTTCACAAAATTTCAGGATATGTAACAAATATTACTTTCCATGATGTTGTTTATTTCTTTAAACTAAAATAACAATTTATACATAATATTGTATGTGTGTTGTTCTTGTGATTTGAACTCCAGACCTATCCCTTGATTTTTTACTTAGTATGGACATTGCTCTAACATTTGAGCCACAACTCCACTTCTGGCTTTGTGTGTGTGTGCATGTGTTCTGATGTGTATGTGATTAATTGAGATGTGACTCACAAACTCTTGGCAAGTCTGGACTTTTTTATTTTTATTTTTTTTACTGTGAAAATACTGTACAGAGGGGTTATAATTACATGAGCAAGGTAATGAGTACATTTCTTATCAAGCATTGTTGCCTCCTCCTTTGTTTCCCCCTCCCAAACCTTCCCATTTACCCCTCCTCCGCCCCTCACCCGGCCAAAGTTGTAAAGTTCATTTTACAATATAACGACGTTTACACCTCATAGTTTTAATGGGTCCACCTTTATCCTTATTTAAACCATTTGTTTTTCCCTTCCACTCCACAAATTGTACCAACATCAAATACAATGAAAGAAGTGGATGAGGGACATATCTGAGACAAGCAGCAAAGGTCAGATAAGTTGATGTTAGGTGAAATGGACCCCAAAATAAGTATTCAAATGTTTTTTTTCTTGTAATTGTTTCTAACATATTTATAAGATGATATCATTGTTGTCAAGGCTGGCTTTGAACCCCAGCTTCCTGAGTAGTGAGGATCACAAGCTTGAGATACCCATATTCAGCACTGATATAATATATGTAAGAATAAAATAAATTTGTTATTATTTGAATTCTAGAGGCTCAATTTAACCAATTAATATTTAGATATTTATTTAGTTAGTGAATCTGAACCTGCAGTGTGAAAAAACGTTTTCATTTTTATGAAAAATATACACTCAAAGGTTTAAATGACAGAATCTTTGCACAAATTGAAATACTCTAATATTCAAAAGTGATGAAGGGATCGTTAATCAAATTTCTCATGTAAGCTAAAAGCAATAGGCTCTGTTAGGGTGAATGAAGTAATTTTTCATTAAATTAAATATTATCTACTCTGGTCACATAATTTTCTCTTCTTTTAAACCAAAACTTTTTTGGCATAAAATATAGATTCATACATTTTTGGAGTATATAAACATCTTAATTACTAGTTATTTATTTCTGAGGTTTGAGTACCGAGACATTTCAGAGAAACACTGAATTTCATGTATTTTATGTCAACAGTGATTTTTAGAAATTGAATCGGTCTCCATATGAAATAGAGCAAGATATTCCATTACATGCAATTATTCCTATAGACTTGAATATAACTTATTTTTGAATGGTAGGAAATTCATATTATTCCTACTCTATGGAATGATTAAGAAATAAATGATTGTGATAGTATTTATTTTTCCTTCAACTAGAAAGAAAGAATCTAACTATAGATGACAAAAACTTGAATAGAAATGTCATAAAATTATGAAAAATTAAAGTCATTATGAGTTAGATGAAATCGTCATTTTTGAAGGTCACCAAATGAAATCTCTGAAGCTTCCTTATCTGTTAAATAAAATGTATTTGCACTCAAAATGTTTCTCCAGCAATGGTATAACCAAACCACCTCCATGCCAAATAGCTTCTTTGATTAATTCAAGTAAATATTTAGGAACAGAAGTTATCACAATGTATAGAAATATCTACCCACCACTCTAGAAATTGAATCTGAAATCATAAAGGATTGAGATTAATAATTAGCTTTCACTAAGTTGCCATAAAGAGGTGAAACCTTTCATGTGGGCATAGTTGTAGAGATTTGGTCGCTGAGAACTTGTGATCAAAGGTGTTCAGATCAAAGTCCTTTCCTCCTCTTCCTTCTTTTTCTTCTCTGTCTCCTTCTCCTCCTTCTTTTCCTTCTCCTTCTCTTCCTCCCTCTTCCTCCTTCGCCCTCTCCCACTCCTATTCTTGTCGTTCACGAATACACATATTCCAACACATATTCCTGACATGGGGTACTGTGCCACCACCAACCCATGTCAATGAGGATAAGAAACATAATCTGAAATGTATAAAATCAGAAGTCAAGTTTAATCTTTCCCCCTTTTAAGTTAATTTTATAAAGTATTTTTTCATATTAATAGAAGACTGTCACAGCATGCTCTCATTTATTATAGGGATAAGATTTACTGGAAAAAATCTAACCAACCTCACCCTAATGAAATGATTGATTAAATTAATATTATATTAGGACAAATCTACTTTAAAATATCAGATATAGTTCAATACAAGGCAAAATATCACCTCTATGATTTCGTATAAAAGACAGCAGCGTACAATGTGTTCCTCAAGGAAATTGACCTATAATTGTCAGTATTGTCAATTTCATAAATGATTTAAGAAGACTATAGAACAAATTTCAACTCAAACTGCATGATATAATATATACTTTGTTCCCTGTATACCATCTTTGTCTGGTTCCCAAAATGACTTGTATTTTATCATATTTTTAATTAACTTTAAGTAGTTGTGTGGGACTTGCTGTTTGACAAAGCAGTATATTAACAGTGTATAGTGAGTTTTTTTTTCTTTTTCCTCTCCTGAGGTTTGAACTCTGGGTCTGGGGGCTGTCCCCGAGCTCCTTTGGATGAATGCTAGAACTCTATCACTTGAGGCACAGCAGCACTTTCTGATTTTTCTGAGATTTAATTGGAAATAAGAATATCACAGACTTTCTTTCCTGGGCTGGCTTCAAACCTCAATTTTCTGCCTCCTGATTATCTAGGATTACAGCCGTGAGCCGCTAGTGCCTGGCTTAATAAAATGCACCTTTTTGTTTGCCTAGTCCTGGGGCTTGAATTCATGCCTTGGCAACGTCCTTGAGTTTTTTTTCCTCATGGTAGTACTCTATGACTTGTGTGATAGTGCCAATTCCTGCTTTTTTGTTTATGTAGTACTGAGAAATCAAACCCAGGGCTTCACACATGCAAGTCAAGCATCTACCACTAAGCCACATTCCATGGCCAATACAATGCATCTTATGATCAATATCCCTCATCCTTCTCAATCCTATCTCATAGCTCAATTTACATGAATTTGTAGAATACTCAGTCTCTTAATGTCATATATAGGCACTCAGAGGACATATCACAGATCATATTTTCTTGATAGTCTTATTCATCAGTGTACTAAAGTTGTGCATTATAGAATTCTGTGATTTTAAATTCTAAATTATCACTCAGATTAACCCACTAGTATTCTAAAAAATTTCCTAAGGTTAATGCAAATGCAATCTGTGATTCTTCGATAAAGTCCAATGATTCTTAGAATGTTAAAGAGTTGAGTAAGAACATCACCTTCAGTTCAGGAACATTTTATCATTACTACACTCTCAAAAATCTCAAATATTTATTAATAGTCATTTCCTGTCATCATTTCAACCTACTCTCCCTTTGAGCAGCTAATATTTCATATTCTACCTCTACAGATGTGCCAATTTTAAAAACCTCATATAATTAGAAAATGTAGTCTATTTTATCCATTTCTCCCATGTAATATCACTGTTTCCAAAGTAAGTCCCTGTAAATTTTTCTCATGGATAGAGCATATTTTTTTGTATGCTTGTGTATATTGGATTAACATCCTCAATGAGCATTTCCATGTCTTATTATATGATATTATGAAGGGTTTTGCTATGTATATTCTTGTACATGTGTCTCATTGGACATATGTTGTAACCTATTTTGTATATAAAATTATAATTCAAAATACTGGATCATAGAGACAATTCTATGTGTAATGTCTTAAAGATTTCCAGTATATTTAAGAAACTGACTATACCATTTTAAGTGCCAAGCACCAATGTATAAGGATTGCAATTTCTACATAATGGTTGTGCACGGCTATCTTATTCTTTCTATTTCCACTAATCTCTATATGTCTAGGTATGTTATGATCTTTCCATATGTTCCTTGATTGTTATTATATTACTATAGAGATATGTATTTGGATTTTTGGATAACTTATTCAGGATGGTTAAAGTATTTCATTGGCATTAATATGCTCTTAATATATTTCTGATTCAAGTTTATTTAAATAAATAAATATGTGTACACACTACATGTACATATGCATATAGTCATACTTATATGTGTATATATTCAAATACCTATATATGTATACATATATAAGAATATATAGATGTGTACATACATGTATATATACAGATACATATATTATAATTTTTATTTGTCTGTAAGTTAATGGCTCATGCCTGTAATATTAGGCACTCAGGAGGCTGAGATCTGAGCATCATGGTTCAAAGCCAGCCTGTGCAGGAAAAGTCCATGAGACTTTTATCTCCAATAAACCACCAGAAACCGGAGGTGATACTATGGCTCAAGTGGTAGAGCTCTAGCCTTGAGTGGAAGAGCTGAGGGACAGAGCCCAGGCCCAGGGTTCAAGGCCCAGAACCACCACCACAACCAGCAACAAGGAAAAGAATATTGACTCAAAAAGCAATAGTATTAAGCAGTTTTAAAGATAGGATCAAGTCTAACATTTTAGAAATATTTTAGATACCAGCAACTTTCGAGTCCAATGAGCCATGAGCCCTCAGAATGTTGACTGAATTTCTTAGTTTATTTACACAATCATTATAAGTATGCATTTTCTCATCTATCTTCCTTTCATTTCACCACAGAATGTGTATTTATCCTTTATGTCATACTTGAATAAAAAAGCCTTTGGAAGATAGATATTAATTGGTGCATATTAATTATATGAAGATATCTTATTGCAATATCTTACATTCTCACATATTGATGAAGGCCCTAATTAACCCGTTTCTGGCTTTCTCCATTTCCATTGCTCTTTATATTTCAACTGTTTTCTTTGAATTTCTTTATGTTACCTTCACACATTGTCAAAATGTATTAAAGTGCTATTTACTCACCATCATTGAAAATTATACAATGCTGAATATAAAAGCAAACATCTAAATAAATGGAGACATAATTTTTGTCGATTGGAGGATACAATTGAGAAAAGATATAAATTGTCTCTTCCCCTTTTTTTGGTCATTTATGGGGCTTGAAATCTGGTCCTGGCGCTGTCCTTCTGCTACTCATTTCAAAGTGAATGCTCTACTCATTGAGCAACTGTGCCACTTCTGGTTTTCTGGTGGTTAATAGGACATAACAGTCTTATAGACATTCCCATTCCAGCTAAATTTCAACCACAATCCTCAGATCTCAGCCTCCTATGCAGCTAGAATTACAAGCATAAGACAACAGCACTCAGCTTCACAGTTTTATTTATGCTTATGACAATTTCTAAGAACACCTGACTAGCACTATTTGAGTCATTGACAAAGAAAAATAATCTGGAATATATTTCTCTGTCCAATATTAAAGCTATTAGTGTAAAATTGTTATATTTGTAGAGGAAAGATTATCCAGCTCAATGGGTCTGTAGGGCACCAGATTAGATCCACATTAAATATTATCAAGGAATATTTAATAAGGGGTAAAACCAAACATTTGTGGAATGATGTTCTGTTTAATAAGCGGTGATACATTAGGCAGTATTTGGGAAAATTAAAAAGTGAACATTGACTTAAACATAACAATTTATTCAAATGTTAACTTCAAGCAGGATTAAAACGTGGCATATAAAACAAAAAGAGAGATGGGAATTTACAGCAATGGAAGATGTTTTGACAATTTTGAGATTTGGCATTAAAATTATAGGAAAGGAAAATGAAAGAGTTGAACTCACGGAAAGTGTAAAACAATTTAGCCTATGAAAGTTCATAAAAAAGTGGTGAGCAGGTGGCTCATGTATCTCATCCTAGCTACTTGGGAGGCTGTGACTTGAGTTTTGCTGTTTGAAGGCAGCCCACAAAATAAACTCCCTGATAATCGTATCTCTGATTAATCAGCAAAAAAGCCAGAAGTGAGGCATGACTGAAATCGTAAATTGTTAAAAAATTGCAACAAATCTCAGGGACTCTGAGTTCAAACCCCAGGACCAAACAAGTTTGAATCAACTTGATATAATGTAACGGTAATAAATTTTAACAATTAAATCAATGAATATTACACATTCCCACCGAAATATAATTGGAAACAAAAGGCATAATTGTTTTCTTAAAACATGTAATGGAACCATGAATTTCTTTCACTTTACAATTCATGTTTTATGTAACTTTAATTAGCAGACTTCCAGGACTAAAACTAAATATATTAACTGTATACCACAAGAAGAAAAGTGATTATAGTTAAGAATAGATATTTCATCCTAGCCAGAAGATAAGTTTTTGAGCATTCTCTCTAAAAAGAAATGTTACATGCAGAAATTAATGGATATGATGTAGCTTTATTATTACACAACATATAAATGAATGGGATTATCAAGCAATATTTCATAGCTATGTAAAAAATAATTGTGTAGCTAGGAGTCAGTGGCTCATGCTATAACCCTAGCTACTAAGAAGGCTGAGAGCTGAGACTCATGGTTCAAAGCCAGCTTAGGCAGGAATGTCCGTGAGACTCTTATTTCCAATGGGCCACCAGAAAACTGGTAGTGGCTCGAGTGGTAGAGCACTAGTCTTGAGCTGAAGAGCTGAGGGACAATGTCCGGGCCCAGATTTCAATCCCCACTAACAACAAAAATTAAAAATAAACAGTTACAAATAAACAAATATTTTGAAATAAATGTTAAAAATATATTCTAACAATTTTTAAATCCTTACTAAGTATAATAGTTTATATAAATATAAAGAATTGCTTTCTGGATTAGTTGTTATTGAGTCAAATTTGTAAATCACACATTTGTTACTCAATTCATATTTGTATATTTCTATACTTATATACTTTAAGTATAATTAAGTGATAAGTGAAAGGCAATACTGTTTTAGGAATCTCCCTTGGCTTTCTATAATTAAGCCTCCTACCCTAAAATCAATATGCCCTCCAAAATAGTCAGAGATTTCAACTCATTGGAGAAGAAAACTATAAGCCATAATCATTGCTAGAACAAGTAACATTTCACATGTATTTCACTTAGTTTAAGAACCAAAACATTCAAATCATATTAATAATGCCAGTAATAGCAAAATGTCTTCTGAGCTTTTCAGTCTTTAAGGAGATGAAAATCTTTAATTATACATCTATTTTTTCTACATAACATCCTATATCTTAGGAAGATATTTTTGGTAACCCTCTGTTCCTGATTAGAAGACCGGAACAAAGGCAATAATGAAAATAGCCAAGGAAAATACTTGAAATCTATTAAAAAAGCAATCACAGACACTCTTGTTATCATCAATTTCAATGAGAATGTACGTAAAAGTATCACGTTTTGTTGCATTTAAAGAGCAATAATTAAACTTTAATTAGCAGTGAAGAAGGGAACAGAAAACTTTGTTTGAAGACAGCTTGACTTTGAACAATTCAACACAAGCATAATGGATTTATCTTGTTTTTCTATGCAGTTGCCAAAATAATGGAGAGCAACACCCAAAGGCAGGAAAACACCTAAGTCAAAGAAGTAAACTTTTGTCTATAAAATAGTTTTGAGGGTCTGACTCTTTCAAAGCCAGGCTTGCAAAGAGGAAAGTGTATTTGCTTTGGAGTGAACAATAAAAATATAAAAATCCTCTATTAATGTTTATCATATTTTGATTAGGACTTCTTGTGTTGGAGAAGAGTACAGTCATGAAAAAGTTCAAGATTATTGGACTATTCCCCAATATCATTATTATTTATCAGCTATAACTATGGAAGTATCCTTGATTACTCTTAATATCATTCTTCTTTACATTTAGAAGCATTGTTTGTTTCTGGGTTATAAGCTGCAAACACTTGAGTGTTAATAAAGGGTCATTTCTTAAGAGTGGAAAGATGCTGTGCAAACAAACCTAAAATATCAAAGACTTAGAATAGTGGAAACTATTTTCTAGCTATATCACAATCTGTAGATGTACATTTTGTTTCAAATTGTTCCAGGGGAACCATTTTTGTTATCTTCTTTTTGACCATCTAGTGATCCTATACCATCCTATACCATCCTGGGATGGCTGTACATTTACTGGATTCTCTAATTACTGTTGGAAAGTTAGGAGGGATAGAAAATTGAGTTTTTGTATCTGTTTTACCTTATTTTTTTATTACTTTAAAAACTGTAACTCAAAATGACATAAATTATCTTTATAATATTAGGAGACAGATTTCATTTCCATATTCTTACCCTAGCCTTCTACATAATTTTGGTATTTAGTGATCCCCAAATGTGAAAATAAAGATAGGAAATCTCTTATTTAAATATTATTTAGAATTTCAAGTTTTCTTTATGTAAGGCCCGTAAGTAGTATTCACATCATACATGTGTACAAAGCCAGTGGCAACATTTTCTCATATTCTCAAAAACTAGGAAATGTGGTGTCCCTGTAGTTGCATCAGGAAAAGGCTGTAGTTGAATTAGTTTACTAATCTAAATCTGCTGTAAAATATTTCTACACGTTAGTTGGCTTGAATAATCCGTATTTATCATTTTGCAGTTCTAAAGGACAGAAATTTAAAAGAAGTCTCACTAGATTAAAATCGAGCCACCTACAGAGCTAAAATATTTTTCAAATGATTCTAGTGGAAAAAGCATTTACTTGCTGTTCTGCTTTCCAGAAATTCAGAATCTGGGTTGTTGTTGTTTTCTTTATTTTCTAATGTAGCATCTTTTCATGTCTCTGATGGTTGAAACCTCATCATGTCCTTTCAAACTACACCTGGGACTTTAAAGTACGCATTTGATTATATTTCCCCTATCTGATAATTCTTCATATTTGTGTTCATTGGATTATGAAAGGTGATTATTTTACAAACTTATATACATATAATGCAAATGTACATTTGAGGGATTAGTTATTTGGGGAAGACAGATATTATGGAAAAGTATTTTGCTATGTAAAATGAGTGTATAGCATTCTTTCTAATATAAACTGTTATCCTTTCATTAATTTTGAACAACATATTTCTTCAATGAAATATAACTAGAAAAAAATTAATCCCTGAAAGCAACTAATCATCATTAAAACCTTGTCATGTACTAGAAATCCTAAATGCCAGAGAGCAGCTCCTGAAGTAGTTATGGAACTATAACTTTTTGTATATTCTGCTTACAATCTTCTCTTTTCAAGAGCATTTGATTGTTATTATTTTGGAATTATGGTTAATATTCATTTGACTGCTATTTTTAAAAATGCATTACCCAATACTGGTTCTCTTTTTCTAACTTTTTTGGGTCTATTCTATTTCGGGAAGAAACACATCCATTTGAATTACATTAACTGCTTATTGAAGTTGAATCATCACGGAGAGGAAAAGAAGAAAAAAATATGTCTCTGTGGGTATGTTAAGGTAAAAATGTATCTACAGGCTATTTATTTTAAAATCATCTAATTTTCATTATGTTTGGATTCTGATAAAATTAAGCCTCTCAACTCACACAATGTTAATGCAGTCTTATTTCATGCCTCCCAAAAGCAAACAACAAATTACTATTTATTTTAAAATTATTTTTAATGTTTTTAATTATCTTTTTTTAAAAAAAAAACAGTATTTTTAAAAAGTTAGCCAAGGCAAATGGTTCACTAGCTATTTAGAGTCATCTTCAGAGTCTATGGTGAAATCCAGAAAGGGAAAAAAAATCATGTTTTTATTCTTGCTTGAGCCACTCTGATTTACTGAAAGAATAAAATTCTGGCTTTGAAGCCTTTTGCTTCATATCCACAATGTGTCATTCTTCCTTAATTAATGGGAGAATTTGGAGAAAAGATGAGAATCCACAATAGAAAAAGGAGAAGAAGAAAAGAGAAGGAGAAATCTAGATATTTTTTTCTTCCTCATCTTAATCACAAGATCTGGATAATGATTGTGGATATTAGATCCAGTGCTCTAGAGTGATTAAACACATCTATAGAAATAGATAACCCCACAAGTGATCACATGGAGAATGCTTATTTATAAAAATTGTAATATTGCTCTCTGCTCTTTTCTAGCTCTCTGCTCTCTCTCTCTGCTCTAGCTTTCTTTGCTCTCTATGCTCTTTTCTAGCTCTTTCTGTTCTCTGGTCTCTCTGTTATTTTCTAGCTCTTCTCTCTCTCTTACCCAGCTCTCTCTCTTTCCCAGCTCTCCCAGCTCTCTTTCCCTGGCCTTTCCCCATCGCATTGAGTACCAAAATGGCCTGGTGCCAGCTGGAATGCTCCATGTAGTACGTGCGTTACCTAGGCAACTTGGACACCTGGAAGAGGTCACATCTGAATTTGATGTGGCCATACCTTTCTCTGCACATAAGGCCTAGTTCAGGCCCAGGCGCTCTCTCTCTGCTCTTTCCTAGCTCTCTCTGCTCTCTGCTCTCTCTCTGCACAATCTCTGCTTTCTCTGCTCTTTTCTGCTCTCTCTGCTCTTTTCTAGCTCTTTCCTCTCTTTGTTCTACCTCCCTTCTCTTTCCTAGTTCTCTCTCTTTCCCACTTTTTGCAGACACGCTCTCTCTCTCTGCTCTTTTATCTCTTTTTCCTCTCTCTTTCCTCTCTTTCCCAGCTCTCGCTCTTTCCCAGGCCTTTTCCAGCCACGTGGAGTGCCAACCTTGCCTGGTCCCAGAAGGTCTACTGAATAAACCTACCCTTTACCTGAAAAAAAAATAATATCTTCCAATAGGAAATGTTATCAATTTGTTTAGTTCTTGTTTAGGATTTGTTGAATTCTGGTGTGCTATAGCCAGCTATCATATATATATATATATATATATATATATATATATATATATATATATATATATATATATATATATATATATATATAAAGAATGGTAAGAAACTAGCATCTTAATATATTCTAATATTAGCTTAGTTCTGCCTATGTTATATGTATGAGGATGTATTTGAGTTTTGCCTCAATTTCACATGCTACACTCTTCCAACACATAAGTTGAAAGAAGACTCCCTCTGTAAATATGCTATTTTTATAGCTAAGGAGAAAAAGACACAGATAATGAGATAGAAATCTTCCCCTAGAAATAACCTTTCACGACTTCTGGTTCACTTTTGTAAGCTGAAGTAAGTCACATGACCCATCTTGACACTGCAGAGTAGAGGTAAATCTCACCTACAGGAAGCTGATTCAGGACATAGAGTAATATGCCAAGATATGCAACACTTGAGATAAAGAGGGAAAAAAAAGAGAACCATAATACAATCATACTTGCCATCACATGTCTCTGCAGGAAGGATGCTATTACGTTCCTTATTTTCTAAAACGACTGAGATCTTCAAATCATGTCGTTTATGTTTGGATGTTACAGAAATTAGAGAACATTTTGATACTGAAACAGCATAAAATTTCAAAGAAAGTTGGAGTAATCACTTCAATACTACCTTTTGTTCTCCAAGAAAAGAAACCATTTTATAGACAATAATTTGTAATTTCTTACCTAGTATCTTATTTTTCCAGAAATGGATTTTGTTAATATATGTGCCTATCCACCAGAATAAATGTCTTCATTTATCTGCATCTTGTGCAAACAGCAAGTCAATTAGATGTAAGTGGGAGTTCATCAGTAGCGCTTTTTAAAAATGCAAAAAATGTGGACAGGGACCCAATATACATCTTTTTCCACCATCACTTACTACATCCTCTTTCTTCCTTCCTAGGAAACACACCCAATCAATAAAAAGGCGTACATATTTGGTTCTTGACCTGGAAAGTGGAAGCAGAATGTTATGGATGTCTGGGATGACAGTTAATAGTGTTTTACATAATAATGTCACATACAACAGCCCTAAGAGTCCTGAAGGTCTTAACACTACTTCCTTAGTGATGTGATCGGAATGTCAGCCTTACTGGACTTAGTATTGTTTTCCACTTCCTTTTCTACCACTTGGCCAAAATTGTAATACATATTAACCGAATAAAAAAGTAATGTCATCTAAAGAAATTCTTATTGCAACAAGACATTATGTTGAAAAAACAACTTTACAACTTTGGCGGTGGATGGGGGGGAATCGGAGGGCAGGGATGATAAGGGGAAACAAAGGAGAAGGCAAAAATGTTTGATAAGAAATGTACTCATTACCTTGCTCATGTAATTATAACCCCTCTGTACTGTATTTTCACACAAAAAACTTATTAATATAAAAAAAGAAAGTCATTTAGGGCTCTGGGTATGTGGTTTCATGGAAGAGTTATTGCTTAGCATGCATGAAACCACATAAACAGAAAAAGAAACAGTGGAAGTGGTGTTTTGCCTCAAGTGGTATAATGCTAGCCTCAATAAAAAAAGAAGCTCAGGGACAGTTCCCTGGCCCTGAGTTCAAGCCCCAGGACTGTCAAAAGAGTCATTTAGCTAGGAAATGCAAAATAAAGAACCCATACTTGGAATATATAATTGCTCCTTCCAACTGATACCTATCAATAGTCCTTAATTCATGTACTTAACCTATATTAGAATACTGTGTTGAACAAAAAAAAACCGTTTTGTTAATAGGTCATGGCAATTAATACCAAGAATGTGCTTAGATATCAGTGAAGATTAATCCTGAAAATTTAAAGATTCCAGGCTCTTGAGTGGCCACTGCTAATCACAATCAGAAGGGTAGTATAAGTGGAATTTGGAAATCTTTTTGGTAAGTTAAGACACCAAAAAGGCAGAGGTTAATTGGTAGTTTTGACAGAAGGAATAACTCCAGATGGAAGGAATAAATGATAATAATAACTAAGTTATACCATATACTGTTCTACAGAACCATTTTTGATTATAAATAACCAAATAACTTAGGCTAGTTCGTAATTTCTGTGTGATAAATTGTATATACTTCTATGCTGCTCTTTCAAACTTGATCTCCTTTGCTTTCTACAAATCTGTCTTTCTCTATTTCTCTATGAACAATTTCTGATACTAAGTCCACAAATGCAGACAACAGAGGATGCTAATGTAAGAGTCCCTTATAGGTCATGAGTCATTAATGTAAGAACATGGAAAAAGAGGACATATTTATTGCTACCTCCATTTTATTGAAAAGCTGCAATGTCACACCATTTGATTCAAATTTCCATTCTTTGTCAACATAGTGTCATTAGGTGTACCTAAATGCAAATATGAGCTGGGTGCTGGTGACTCACACTTGTAATACTAGCTACTCAGGAGGTTGAAACCAGAGGATGGTCGTTCAAAGCCACCCTGGTCAAGAAAATTCATGAAAATCTTATCTTCAATTACCACCAGAAATCTGGAAGTGGTGCTGTAACTAAAGTGGTAGAGCCCTCAACTTGAGCTGAAATGCTGAGGGACAGCGCCCAGGATCAGAGTTCAAGCCCCATGACCAACAGAAAAAGTTCCTCAAAAGGCACGATGAAGTCAATACTAATCTTCCCAAGCAGAGAACATAATTCCATAATAATTCAGCGCACCTACTTTTGCTGAGTTAAGTTATGGTTTCTTTGCTGAACATATTCTCTTCTTTTAAAAATTTGTCGAATACTAAGCTTTATAATAAACTTCATCTAACATGTATTGGTTCAAAAGAGAAATCCATATAGTTGATCTCACTTGGATTTATTACAGTCTCAAAGCCAACAGGCAGAAGAGTCTGTCAAACTCTTATCTTTAATTAAACACCAAAAAACCAGAAGTGGAGTTTTGGCTCAAGCAGTAGAGTACTAGCTATGGTGACAATAGGGCAGGAAAGACAACTGTTCAGGGACAGGGGCCAGACTTGAGTTCAAGCCCCAGAACCAGCACAAACTAAACAAACAAGCAAGCAAAAAACGTCCACATATTTATTTTGGACCATCCTTAAAGCACTGGTTTGAAAAGAGGCTCCTTTTGCTGATCATACTCACTGGATCCTGCTTTTTGGAATCCTTATTGCTATGGTGAACTCAGGACCAGATTAAAGTAATGGATAACTGACTTCTGCAACAAGACAATCATGTCAGGAGTGAAATATCTAGGCATGTTACCTTTAAACCTACATGTCTTTGTTTCTTTGCAGTAGAACACTTTTAAAACAAGGTTATTTCCTTTTAATCTATGTTGGCCTTCAAATGGCATATTGTTTACTTTTGTAATACTCTCAACTAGAAATTTACAGACAAGTTTTATGTGAGTAAAGAACACACTCGAAAAAGTCAGGGACAGAGTTTCCTTCAAGCTTTGAATTCTTTTCTTGTACAGTAAACTGAGCGCACAAATTAAGTTGAACTTGTCATTTCTCTATGGTCAATTCCTCTCTTGGAATCAGTTTCCACTTCCAGTAACAGTTCCTTCCAGTTACTTCAAGTAACAATCTATGGTGCTGCTCCAGGTAAAATGAACGTTTTGTGGCTTCATTGAAATAGCACAAGCACATCTTTGTACATGAGATAAAGTGCTTCAGAAACAACTTAGTCATGAGAAAATACGGAATTTAAATCACTTATAAAACATTATACATGTACATATAGCCATATAAAATGATGTTAAGTGAAAGGGACTCCAAGATAGGACACAACTTGATTTTTCTTTATTGTTACCTAACAGGTACTATGTGATTTTTTTTTCTCTTCTATTTTCTACCACCATGGTATAAACTCTGTTTTTACTGTATTTGATGTCGGTGATCTGCATCTTGCATATACCTTTTTCTAATGTGGGTAGGGGAAGGGAAATAATAAAATGCTGAAACAAGGTTAGAGTATGACCCATTGTAACAATGAGTTCTACAAGACACTATGTAGAAAATGAACTTTATAACTTGGGGAGGGGAGGGGGGATTTGGGGCGGTGAGGTGGAAAGGGAAGATGGGAAAAACAAAAGAAGAGGTAACAATGCTTAATAGATTATGTACTAATTAACTTACAGATATAACTCTAAACCTTCTGAACAACATTTTTCCAATAAAAAACATGAAAAACCATTATCCTGGAGTACATTAAGTTCAAATTTCCTAAGTGCTCTATAAATTAAGACCAATTTTAAGTGAGAAGAAGGTTCTCAGAAATATGTGTGTGTGTTGTACATTTTTTCACAAGTGTACATAAGTTAACAGTAGGAGAAACAACATGAATAATAGGAGAAAAAGAAGTTCTGTGTTTAAGTATGGTTGTTCAAAACAGTATAGAAGACTCTGCAAATAGGACAAATTTGAAACAATAAAGCCAAGGCCAGTATGTATATCTATGGGAGTGATGTAGAGAAAGCATTACTACTCAGTGGAACATGAAGGATGAGGCCACTCTGATTCTTCTTCTATCTCTAAATCATGGCAACTAATCATGCAAGTTTGTAAAAACTAGAATGGAAGAATAATTCTAGTTTCAAAGCAAGTCATATATAAGAGCATGAACTTAACTGGAAAAAGAAAGCCATGTGGAGAGAGCAGGAATTATACTAGCAATGAACTGTTGGCTAAGTTCACATATCTTTTACTTCTTTACTTTTCTTTTCCTTTGGTATTTGTGGGGCTTGAAGTCTGGGCCTGGGCACACTTCCTCTACTCTTCACCTTAAGGCTAGCAGTCTACCGCTTGATCCACAGTGCCACTTCCAGTTTTCTGGTTGTTAATTGGGGATAAGTGCTTCAGAAACTTTCCTACTTGTGCTTGATTTGAACTGCAATCCTCAGATCTCAGCCTCCTGAGTAGCTAGGATTATAGGTGTGAGCCACTGTCATCTGGCTTAAGATCACTTATCTAGCAGTGTACACTCAATGTATGTAATGTGTATTTTAATCTATTTTTATATGAATTCTTAAGTTAAAAATCTGGGCTACAGGTTAGACTTTACACTCACAAAACTGTTTCAAGTTTAAAAAATGATACTCCTGGAAAGATAAAACCTAAGAATGTAAAGGATTCTGGGAAGTTCAGTTTGCATCCAGCCTGGGAAAAAAAGTATTTGCCACAATACCTATAATTAATCAGCCTAAACCTGCATTGTAAGAATGGCTGAAGTGATGGAATACTAGGTATGAGCAAGACTGCTGAATAAGAGCTTGAGGTTTTGGCATAAATACATGCAAGCATGCACATACACAGAGGCACTTATATGTGTAAACACACATATAAAACAACTCTCAGAATGTGTAGAAAAAGTTGGAAAATAACAGTAAATATGTCCTGAGTAAGACTACAACAAGTGATAATTTTAAATATTAGAAAGTCCTCAAGTGAACTTTCCCCCAAAAAGCTTGAGAATATTACAAAGATAGGGACCAGAGATATTAAGAAAGTCAAGTAATCATTATTAAAGGGATCAGATCCATGGAGGAATGAATCAGAGAACCCTGCAGGTGCATCTGAAAATGTTCATATCCTGTGTCAAATGTTAGAACATCTTTGAAAATTGTACATAAACAGTCAAACCAGTCAGTCTAGTGGATAAGATCATCGGAGAAGTTCAGAATTGCTAGCCTGTTTCTAGATTAAATAAACCAACAAACTATGGCAGGGCAATGTGATACAAGCCTAGAATTCTAGCACTCAGACTAAGATAGGAGATTAGAGAGTGGAATTACATAGCGATACCTTCCCTGGACCAGGTAGTATAATTTGTCTCAATAAAACAAGCCAAACAACAAGAAAGGAATACCCAGTTGGAAGTTTGGGCTAATTTTTTCACTATGTTTGGATAAGTCAAGTTTCCTAGTGAAATGCAACTCATATATCATCCTCACTTCTGTTTTACATGCTCTCTTCATTACAGAACATTGCTAGATGCAAAATAGCTCATGATTCCCAATCAAAAATTTGAAAAAGTAAGCACCATTCTGTTGGATTCTAAAGAAATGATGAAGGATTACAAAAGCTTAAGCCTGGAGAAATAGCAAAGTTCATCTAATGTAGGACTTTGGAGACCTGCCTAAATTAGAATTTAGATTTGAAATAATTGCTTTTTGTTTGTAATTTCATATTCTCTAGGATACTACAAAAATGTTTTCAAGTAGAAGATTTAATTTAGAAATTCACAAATGATTCTGGCATTCTAATTGCCTAGAATATTCTTTCAAGTGAGGTATAATTAGAAATTAGTTAATACATAATTCCAACAGATCATGTATAACATGATAATCTGAATAATCTAGACAAAGTTGCCAACAAATGGATGCTATTAATATATAAATTTAGAAAAAGAGCAATTTTTTTTAAATTTTACTTTTGTGAATCTTTTTTTTTAATATTATTTTATTTTATTTGAGAACATACTGTACAGAGGGGCTACAATTACATGGGCAGGATAATGCATACATTTCTTACCAAGCATTGCAGCCTCATCCTTTGTTTACCCTTCACCTCACTTCCCAGCCTCCCCCCTCCCCCCACCTAATTATACCCCCCTCCCCCCCCACCGACATTGTAAAGCTGGTTTTGACATGACATTTTGTACTTCTCATTGTTGCAACAGGTCCACCTGAATCCTTAAACGACTTGTTTGCCCCCATCTCCTCCACATGTTATACTGACATCAAATATAGTGAAAGCGGGGGTTACACTGTGGGGGAGGGACATACAAAGCAACAAAGAAATAATCTTATAAATGCGTTAGAAACATGCATGAAAGAAACGAAAACATTAAAATACATATTTAAGGGTTCATTTTCCTAACATCACATTATCTGACCTTTTCCGATTGACTCATACCTATACTAGATATTGCAAATAAGGGAAACCATGGGACCTATGCTTCTTTGGGCCTGGCTTACTTCACTTAATATAATTTTTTCCAAGCCTTTCCATTTCCTAACAAATGGGGAAATGCCATTCTCTCTGATGGAGGCATAGAATTCCATTGTGTATATATACCACATTTTCTTGGGATCTACTGAGGGGCATCTGGGTTGGTTCCATATCTTAGCTATGGTAAATAATGCTGCAATAAACATAGTTGTGCTGGTAGCTTTAGTGTGGTCTTGTTTGTAAACATTTGGGTAAATGCCCAAAAGTGGGATTGCTGGATCATAGGGGAGATCTATGTGAAGTCTTTTGAGGAACCTCCATACTGCTTTCCAAAGTGGTTGAACAAGTTTACATTCCCACCAACAATGAAGAAAGGTTCCTTTCTGTCCACATCCCCTCCAGCATCTGTTGTTGTTAGAGTTCTTGATTTTTGCCATTCTAACTGGAGTGAGGTGATATCTCAATGTTGTTTTGATTTGCATTTCTTTTCTGGCTAGGGATGTTGAACATTTCTTCATGTGTCTATTGGCCATCCTACTTTCTTCTTCAGAGAAGCTTCTCTTTAAGTCTTTCACCCACTGATTTATTGGGCAGTTGTTTCTTTGAGGATTTGTTGTTGGGTGGTTTAATTTTTTGAGTTCCAAGTATATTTTAGATATGAGACCCTTGTCCGTTGTATGGCTAGTAAAGATCTTCTCCCAATCGGTGGGCTTTCTATTGATCTTGCTAGCTATGTCATTTGCCCTGCAGAAGCTCTGCAACCGTATGCAATCCCATTTGTCCAACCTTTCTTTGATTTGTTGTGCTTCCGGGTCTCTATTCAGAAAATTTCGGCCTGAGCCAAGGAGACCTAAGGTTTCTCCTATTCCATCCTGTAATGTTTTCAGAGTGTCTGCTTTGAGTTCAAGGTCTTTGATCCATTTGGAGTTGATTCTGGTGCAGGGTGATATATAAGGATCTAGCTTTAGTTTTCTACATGTAGTTAACCAATTTTGCCAGCACCATTTACTGAAGAGGCTGTCTTTCTTCCATTCTATTGTTTTAGCTTCCTTATCGAAGATTAGATGGCTATAGGTCTGTAGGTTCATTTCTGGGTTTTCAATTCTATTCCATTGGTCCTGAGGTCTGTTCTTATGCCAATACCAAGCTGTTTTGATTAGTATGGCTTTATAGTAGAGTTTGAAATTTGGTATTGATATTCCTCCAGCAATGTTCTTTCCGTTGAGGCGCGTTTTTGCTATTCGGGGTCTTTTATTGTTCCATATGAATTTTTGGATTGCCTCCTCTATTTCCTTGAAGAATGAGGGTGGAATTTTGATAGGTATGGCGTTGAATTTGTACATAGCCTTGGGAAGTATTGCCATTTTCACGATGTTAATCTTGCCAATCCAGGAGCATGGGAGGTTTTGCCATTTTTTAAGTTCTGTGTTGATTTCCTTTTTCAAGATTTTAAAGTTTTCATCATAGAGGTCCTTCACTTCTTTGGTTAAGTTAATTCCTAGGTATTTTATTTTTTGTGGGGCTATTACAAATGGAGTTGCTTTCCTAATTTCAGCCACACTTTTCTCATTGTTGGCATATAGAAAAGCCATTGATTTTTGGGGTTAATTTTATAACCTGCTACTTTGCCAAAGTTTTGAATCAGCTTGAGTAATTTGGGAGTGGCGTCTATGGGATTCTTTAAATACAAGATCATGTCATCTGCAAAGAGGGAGAGTTTTATTTCTTCTTTCCCTATTTGGATCCCCTTTATGTCTGCTTCTTGTCTTATTGCTGTAGCTAGGCATTCTAATACTATATTGAACAGAAGTGGAGAGAGTGGGCATCCTTATCTTGTTCCTGAGTTAAGAGGAAATGGCTTTAGTTTTTCACCATTGAGTATAATGCTGGCTGTAGGTTTGTCATATACAGCCTTTATTGTATTGAGGAATGTTCCATGGATTCCTAATTTTTCCAGAACCTTCATCATAAAGGGGTGTTGGATATTGTCAAATGCTTTTTCTGCATCTATTGAGATAACCACCTTTACATCCCTGAAATGAATCCTGTTTGATCATGGTGTATGATTTTTTGGATGAATTGTTGAAGTCGATTGGCCAAAATTTTGTTGAGAAGTTTTGCATCAATGTTCATCAAAGAAATGGGTCTATAGTTCTCTTTCTTTGATGAGTCCCTGCCTGGTTTTGGGATGAGGGTTATGATGGCTTCATAGAATGTGTTGGGTAGTGAGCTTTCTCTTTCAATTTCATTGAAGAGTTGGAGGAGTATTGGTGTGAGCTCTGCTTTGAAGGACTTGTAAAATTCCGCTGTAAAACCATCTGGTCCTGGACTTTTCTTAGCTGGGATGACTCTTATTGCTGTTTCTATTTCAATGCTTGATATGGGCCTGTTAAGCTGGTTTAACTCATCTTGGTTTAGTTTTGGCATGTCAATATTTGCTAGGAAAAGGTCCATTTCTGTCAAGTTCTCAAACTTATTAGCATAAAGTTTTGAGAAGTATTCCCTTATAATGTTCTGAATCTTGGTTGTTTCCGTGGTGATGTTTCCATTCTCATCTCTGAGTTTATTAATTTGGGTGTGTTCTCTCCTTTTTCTGATAAGGTTTGCTAAGGGTCTGTCAATTTTGTTAAGTTTTTCGAAGAACCATTTCTTTGTTTTGTTGATTCTTTCTATAGTTGTTTTTGGATTCTAATTCATTTAATTCTGATTTAATTTTGATTATTTCTTTCAGTCTACTGGATTGGGGTTTATCTTGCTGCTCTTTTTCAAGGAGGTTTAGATGTGTCATTAAATTGTTAGTTTCAGATCTCTCCAATTTGTTGATGTAGGAACTCAGAGCTATAAACTTGCCTCTGAGTACTGCCTTTGCTGTGTCCCAGAGGAGCTGGTAATTTGTGTGTTCATTTTTGTTGAATAGCATGAACATTTGAATTTCCTTTCTAATCTCTTCCATGACGCACTCATGATTCAGCAGTGTGTTGTTCAGCCTCCATATGATACCGGACTTTCTTTGGTGGCTTTTGGTGTTGAGTTCTAATTTTATTCCCTTGTGGTCAGAGAGAATGCAAGTTATAATTTCAATGTTTCTGAATTTAGACAAGTTTGCTTTGTGGCCTAAAATGTGGTCTATTTTAGAAAACGTTCCATGTGCTGCTGAGAAGAACGAGTATTCTGATGCTGCTGGGTGAAATGTTCGGTAAATGTCTGTTAAGTCTAGTTGATCTATGCAGCTGTTTAGATCTACGGTTTCTCTGTTGAGTTTTTGCCGAGTTGATCTATCTAGTGGGGAGAGTGGTCTGTTAAAATCCCCAACAATTAATGTCTTTGGATCTATATGGGATTTGAGGGAAAGTAGTGTTTCTTTGATAAATTTGGGTGCTCCATTGTTTGGCGAATAGATATTTAGAATTGTAATATCCTCCTGAAGGAGAGATCCTTTAATTAGTATGTAGCGACCTTCTTTATCTCTTCTCACGAATTTTAATTTGAAGTCTATTTTATCTGATATTAGGATTGCAACTCCCGCCTGTTTATGAGGGCCATTTGCTTGGTAGATTTTGTTCCAGCCTTTAACATTGAAAATGTGTTTGTTTTTACGGGCAAGATGTGACTCCTGCAGGCAGCAGATAGAAGGGTCTTGTTTTTTAATCCAACTAGACAGTCTATGTCGCTTAATTGGAGAGTTCAGTGCGTTAACGTTAAGAGATAGGACTGAGAGATATTTGGGAGTTCCTGCCATGTTATCCACCTTCTTGGGGGCTGCGAAAACTGGGTTCTTCCTAAGGTTCTTGGATTCTCAGTTTGGGAGCAGTTTCTTGGCCTTTGTTGCGGTCTTGTTGGTTTTCTATGTGTAGGACATCTTTAAGAATCTTTTGTAAGGCTGGTTTGGTGGAGATGTATTGTTTCAATTTTTCTTTGCTATGGAAGGTTTTTATTTGGCCTTCAGTTATGAAGGAGAGTTTAGCTGGGTACAGTATTCTTGGTTGATAATTGTTTGTTTTTAGGGCATGGCATACGTCATTCCAGGCTCTTCTTGCTTTGATTGTCTCTGCTGAGAAATCTGAGGTAATTCTAATTGGTTTCCCTTTGTAGGTGATTACCCTTTTGTCCCTGACAGCTTTAAGGATCTTTTCCTTGGTCTGGGTTGATCCTGTGTGGATTATAATGTGACGGTGGGATGTCCTATTCTGGTCTGGTCTATTTGGGGTTCTAAAAGCTTCTTGTATCTGAATAGGCCTATCTTTTTGTATGTTTGGGAAGTTCTCTGCTAGGATCCTGTTAAACAAATTTCCTAGACCATTAACTTCTGTTTCTAGTTGCTCCTCTATACCCATTATCCAGAGATTGGGCCTTCTGATGGTGTCTTCCAGATGTTGGATAGACCTATCATATTTCTTGGACTTGTCTTGGATGGTTGTATGTTCTTTCTCTATAATATCTAGGCTGTCTTCAATCCCTGAGATTCGATCTTCTGCATGGTCTAACCTGCTGTCAAGACTCTCTACTTTGTTTTTTATCTCTTTTCCTTCTAATTGTTCAGCTTTGATGGCTTCAAGTTCTTTGTTGAAGCTCTGTTTTAGGTCTTGTATGAATTTCTTTACTTCCTTAATTTGGTGTTCAGTGTTTGTTCTCAAATCACTTAGTTAATTGGTTATGGTTTCTTTGGACTCCCATTTCTTCTGTTGGGTTCCATTCAGCATTCCCTTTGTGGTCTCCCTGACTTCCTTCAGCTCTTTGTTAATGGATTCCATGAATGCCTTTAGTGATCTTTGTGTATTCTCTACCTAGTCTCTCAATTCCTTAATTACTCTTTGATTAGCTTCCTCCCATCTGTGGGATTCCTGCAGTTCTCTTTCTTCCTGTTCGTGGGAATGCTGCAGTTCTCTTTGAGTGTTCTCTGCCTGCTCACGCCATTCCTCCCTTTCTCTTTGAGCATTCTCAAGTTGTTCAGGCAAATCCTGTATCAGTTTTTGTGTAGCTTCCTCACGCTTATGATATTCCTGTATAAACTTCTGGGATGCCTCCTCTCTCTCCCTATCACGCTCATACAGAGTCCTTTGTACATTGTCAAACTTCTCATTTATCATGTTTGCTATAAGTGTTTGTTGAGCTATTTGGGAACTCTCCTCTGGATTATTCTTTATCTGTTCTAATCCCTGATTATCAAGATTGGGAATTGAGATACCCAAATTTGCCATTTTTCTTGTGTTTTTCCGGCTTACTCGGCCCATTTGAGATAAAGATTGCACCAGTTTTATGCTAGAACACTATCTTAAGGCAACCCTCAACCAAAGTTTGCATTTGTACAGTCAATAGTCTACAGATACAATCTAGTTCAACAGATACATCTATTCAACATCAAACAACTATATGTTAAAGGACTTCGAACCGCAGAAAAGAATTTGGAAAACCAGAAATTGTAAGGATTAGGGAGAGATGTGGGTAAAAAATAGGAATAGATTGGTGTGGGGAGGCACAGGGAGAGTTAACTATGTCCTAATCACAATGCAGGAAATGGGTTGGGTAGGATGCAAGTAGAGAGAGAGAGAGACCAGAAAAAAAATAGAAACGTAAAAATTAATGTTATTATAGAGGTTAAAAGACCGTCTATTCAGAGAAGAATGTGAATATGTTCCGAGAAGGAGAGGGACATAGAGGAGATGTGAAAAACTTTAAGGATGGGAAAGGGAGAAGAAAAGATCATAAGCTCAGTAGAGCTAGACAAAAAACAAAAAGATAAGAAAGAAAGAAAAAGAGAAAGAAGACAAGAAAAGAAAGGAAAACGCTCATTCACATATTCCTAAAATAAAAATTATAAGATGAGAAAAAAAAAAGTTACTGGAAAACAATTATTTGTTCAGAATAGGCAAAAAGTAAAGATCAATAAATGTTTTAGAAGGGAAAAAAAATATATATAAGGTAACAAAAAACAAAAAACAAGCAAAAAATGAAAGGAAGAAGAAAAAAAAGACAAAAAAAGAAAAAAAAAGTCTTTTGATTTGTTTTGGGGGGGGGAGGAGTGGGAAGAATCCTGTATCTCCCTTTTGTCTCTAACCAGTCTCTTGTTGGAGTCTCTGGTCAGATTGAGGTCCTATGGCTTGATTGGTTTCTTAAGTTGGTTGGTTGGAAGAGGCAGAAAAATGCTCTGCTTTACCCAAGATTTTGAGATCCCCCTCCCAGGTTAGTTTTCTGGGAGGGTGATCTGCTTTGAGAATCACAAAAGAGGGGGATGTGGTGATGGGGCTAGGTTCTGGGTAGAGTTGAGGCCTTTCAACAAACAGTAGCTTTTCCCTGGGGCTATTTTGTGATAAAGCTCACAGCGCCCAGCCGGGAGCCATTCTCAGGGTTTCTGTTTTTCAATTGATTGTGGTGGCTGCTAGAGGGAGGGGCAGCCTCTGGCTCTGGTTACTCAGTGAGGCAAGGCACTCCAATGGCTGGTGCCTGAGCTGGCTGACTTTTCCCTGGATGGTGCTGAGTCTGGCAGGTCACTTCGCCATTAAGTTCTTGTGACCTGCTAAATGACTCGTTTTATTCCAAGGCCTGAGCTGGAGCTAGCAGCTCCTCTGAGCTTTTTCGGTATCCAAGATGGAGATCACCAGTGCTGGGGCGGGAGGGGTAGCCTTCCCTCCTCTGCTTCCTGAGAAGGAGTGAGGATGTCGGGCTTGTACTCACACCGAGTCTTGGATCCTGGGTCGTCTCTGGTCTGCAAACAGCAGGATGAAGATGTCTGCTCCTTGTCGGTTCTTGTTGGTGTTGAGTAGAATCCGCTCGTCCGCTGCGTCTGGCTCCTTTGTCCTGGACTCTCTGTGTCTCAGGTATGACCCCGCGGCGGTGGTCGCCGCCGCGACCCTGCCGCCGCAGCGGCAGCTGATGTGTTTCCTTGGCTTCCCCTCTCTTGTCTAACTCTCTGTCCTGTGATGGCACACTTGGTGTGATTCTCTGGCTTAGGACTGTTCACTAGAACTCTAAAACTGCTTTCTATGCGAGAGCTTGTTCAGATTCCAGCTTCTCCTCCGCCATCTTCCCGGATCTCCCCTCAAAAAGAGCAATTTTTTGAGGCTTTGGTGTAACATTGTATGAAGAGAGTAATTGTATGACATCTTTTTCTTCTACCTATACATAACACAGGAAGAAATTTCCTCACATACCTCTTAAATACTCATACAATGAGGGAAAAAAGCTACATTTAATGCTTGTTTATATTTTGTTTTTGTTGTTTAGTTTATGCTAGGGCTTGACCTCTATGTCTGGGCAATGTCCCTGAGCCTGTTTTTGCTCAAGACTACTGCTCTACCACTTGAACCTCAGTGCAACTTGTGTCTGGCTATTCCTTATGAGTTTATTGGAAATAAGAATCTAAGGAATCTTGCTACCTAGGTGGGTTTGAGCCATAATCTTCAGATCTTAATATTCAGATATTCTGATCTCCTGAATATCTATGATAGATAAAAATAATACATAATAAAATTAATATGAAATAATAATATAATACTATTTGCAAGTGTTCTGATCTCAAGAATACCACTGGAGGGAAAATGATGCAGAAAAGTTTAGTGTAGTGTTCTTTGCACAATTGGGAGGGCATCACAGCAGAAGTGTAGTATTTATTTCACAATAGTGATAAGCTAGTCATGATGTGAATTTAGGCAATTTTAAGGTGCACCTTACAAGTTGTAAACTGTAGGGCTAGCATAAAAACTTGGGATTGATTCTCATAGAAATAATAGTTTATTCTGATGAACAAATGTTTACTCTTCAGGAATTAATTATTATAGATAGGTCATAGTTTTATCTTCTACCAGAATGTGGCTATTTTTTCTATTCACTTTTACATATGTAACATCACATTGGAAATTTCATCTATTGCAGAATTAATTAAAATGCAAACAGATACTGTTTTAAATGTCTCTGGCATGGCATGATCAGAATTTGAAAATGATTAGTTAGTAGTCATCTGAATTTTGAAGAATATATATATTCTGTTGTCGTAACAATTATTCAGTTTTAAAAGTTAGGAGTTTCCGTAGAATTAAACTTTTCTCTTTTAGTATGAGGTAATGGTTTTTTCAACATAAAGGCAAATATATTGTGAAGATATTGTATAGTTTGATAACATTCAAGTTGATGACCCTCTGATAAAGAAAGGGGGAATAGAATGGTATTTACTATACCAATACAGTGAAATTATATTTTATGTAAGTTATTTTTTTATTTAATTTTATTATCAAGGTAATATATAGAAGAGGTTGCCGTAATTGTAAGATGGTGAATACATAACATGTAGAACTTTTTATCCACTACCTCACTTTTCTAACAGTTTTCCATCACCCCAATACCCTTCACTAGTTGTAATGTAAATTTCCATTATGTTGTCTTGTGAGCATTGCTATTACATTGGTTTATACTTTGTCCTTTGTCACGCCATGTTGTTGTTCCTCTTCCCTTCCCTAATTAAGATAAACATATATACAATAACACATGATACTGAAATCAAATACAGCAGGGGACAAGCCATAGGGGAAAACACAAAAGAAATAAGAATCACAGAGTACATTAAAAACAACAACCACGAAGAAAACCTTTGTTTCCATATGTAGAAGTTCATTTTGTTCATCATCATCTTATACATAGCTACTGAGCCATTCTGCTCATCTGCTAGGACTATCCTAGATATTTCCTACTTGTTGCAAATTAGGGAAACCATGAAATCTCTTTCTTTGTGTCTTGTTTATTTTACTTAGTAGGATTTTTCCATTTCCATATGAATTGCAAGCATAGAATTCCACAGTGTATATATTTATCACATTTTGTCAATTCGTTCATCTCCTGAGAGGCATATTGACTTAAAACATGATTGCATGTAAGTATCACTTAGGGTCATTCAAAAATGACAGATGCCACCTCCCCAGATATACTAAAATCATGATTTTTATGAAGATAGGATTTCATGTTGGTACAAGTGTTGAGATATCTAGATGAGTCTAATGTATATCTTGCACTGAATTAGGCAGGAAGATATCCAATATCATATGGGTTAAAATGGTAGTGACAAAATATTCCCTTGAGAAAGATAGAGGAGGCTTCCAGAAGTATGAATTAGTTCAGATAATTTTGAAGGATTTAGAAATGCAAGCTCAAGTATGTCTCTTTAAATAAAAATTATGTAATTGTTAGGGCAAAAGATGGGGAGGGGAAAGAAAACGACTGACAGCAGATCATTTTCCCAAGTTAGAGTATAAAAAGACATAATCTACAACTTCCCAGTTAAAAGGAGAGTAATATACTATGTCCCACTTAATTTAGGTACATGCAAAAAATTTACTTGGGTTTTTCCTACTTTAACCCACCAAAATAAGTGAAGTCTTATAGGAAAAATTATGTTATTTCCATTACTTCAACCTGAACACTAACTGAGATGAGCCCTCTTTTTCTCACTTTGCACTTGGAAAATAGTCCCTAAGTTGTTGATGATGTGGCTGATTAGAGTCAGAGTTAGGGGCTTCTACTTGTACAATTATCCCCGAAGAGTTTAAAGCAGTTTTTCCCCAAGATACCCAACTACATTTTCTTAAGCTGTACTTTGAACCCACCCTCACACCTGAGCACATAATTTGAAATTATACTTCAGCATTTCCTTGGCACATTCCACTTTGTGCCTTTCGCTTTTTTGCACATTCCTTTTGAGTTCATAGTTTCTCTCTTTCCATTTCATCTATACAAACTGCTAAGAACATTGTTCAACTACCACTTCTTGTTTGCACAAGACCAGTCTATGTATGAAAGTACTTTGTCCATATTAAGCAATAGGGTAGTACTCACTCTTTGAGGAGAAAAGTTCCACAGTGTAACCCTATGCCCACATTAGAGAATGTAGAATTTAAAGCATTTTGAGAAAAACTGATATTAGAATTGAAAATCTCCTTAGGTCAATTTCCATGGGACTCATTAGGTTTCCCATGAGAAATATAAATATCCACAAAATCTAAAGCTATTTAGTAAGTATCCTTATTAACACTAGATCCAAGATGTTGTGTTAGTACAAGTCAGCATTGTAGGTGAATCCTTCCCTACTTGCCAATGGGTATGAGAAAATGAAAGGAAGGCATTACAGCAAAATATCTTACCTTTTTAGGCATTCAGTCGTACTGGTGAGGGTAAAGTCTGAACTCTCCAATTCAATAAAATCTTGAAGTTTATAAAAGCATTCCCTACATATAAGAATTTGTGGCAGGATGATTGACAGGGTTATTTCACCATGGAGATATCCCTAACAAGAACTAGAGTTAAATGGAGTATATGGCAGTTATGATGTGTCAATGACTATTGAGGCATTTTCTATTCTAAAGAAGAATCAATTCGTGGAATCTTCAGTCACATCAGTAATGCTGTTTGTTCAACCTAATACTTAGTGTTACTTGGCTTACATTTATAACAAATAGGCTCATAAGACATCCAAACATATCTAAAAATATTTCAATAAAATCCCAAACTGATGTGGATACATGGGCCACACATTGGAACTGTAGGACAAATTAGGCTTGTCTGTGCTGTAGTTCAATCTACAATCTCCTGAATAAACAAAGCCTTCAAAAATGTTCACACAATACCTATGAGTAAAGTTCATGACAGTTATATCTGTATAATTTTTCTAAGTTCAGGATAAAAACATTGGTTCCCAAAATTTAAAATCAACAGGATCTGTTGAATTTATGGATCCAGAATTTTATGGCTTCATATTTATATCCCAAAATTTTATCAATATGACTTTCACCAAAACAATGATCTTATTGAACTTGTCTATGTCCTTTTACTTTTCAAATCCAAATAGCATATTTCTTTCAATATCTTCTTTCAAATTCCTTCCTTTACGTCTGTAAATCTGTGTTTGTTACTTTTTTATTTCCTTATTTATCTCTTTCTTCCAATCTTGTCTACAGTGGTGCCCACATTGCTCACACCTGTGTCAGAACTTTCCTTTTCCTTTTCCTTTCAATAATGCCCCCAATTTTATTATTCTTTTTCATATTCATGGTTGTGGATATTTTGATGATGTCTAAACAGACCCATCTTTGCAACTAAACTTTAGAACTATCAGATTTTTCCCCTAAATCCATCATTTCCACCTGTGGTCCTTATAACTAAGAGTAGAACTAACAGAGTTGCCACCCAAACGTGTGGAAGCACATTAGATTTCTTCTTACCCTTCTACTCCCTCCCATTAGATAAGATGAATGATCCAGATTTTCTCAGTTTCTGTCACTCAAATGATTTCTAATTTTTGGGTGGGTGCATTCGTTGGGCCTGACCTCTGGGCCTGGGAGCTGTCCCTCAGTTCTTCAGCTCAAGACGAGCACTCTACCACTTGAGCCACAGCACCACTTTCGGCTTTCTTCTCTGCTTATGTGGTGCTGAGAAATCGAATCCAGGGCTTCATGCATGCAAGGCAAGCGTGCTACCACTGAGCCACCTTCCCAGCCCCCACTGAAATGATTTCTATATACTACTTTTTATGCCCCTGACACCAGCCTGTTTCATTTACTCAACACTGTCACCTAGTCCTAAAACAACCGTATCCAAAGTATGCTTTTTTCCCATAGTCTTTTCATATTGGTCCCCTCCATCACCAAATTACTCTCTTTGTAAGCACACAGAGTGAAGAACTCAGACACAAATTCTAGTATCATTATTTACTCACTACATTGACTGTTGGCCTTACATTTCTCATCTATAAATGAATGTAATCTACCAGAAATAATGAAGAATATATGGGTTGACTTCTAGAGCAGGAAAAAAGAAAAGTGAAGAGTCCTTACATTTTCCACCTTACCTTACAAATAAGGAAAGACTCAAATTCAGTTTGTTGGTATAAAGTCACAAATTGTTTCCTGCAGAAATAAAAATAAATTTTACCTCCTGGCTCTAAGGTCTATGTCATTTTAAGGTAACTACAGATATGTAAGTGGTACTATGTAAAAATAAATAGTGTCATGTTTTTTCAGATGTATTGAAGAACATACGCTTAATATATCATTGGAAACATTGGTTACTGAATAGTATCTATAGGAGAATGTTTTTGAACTAATCACACTAAGCTGAAAACTATACCTTAGTCCATCAAAATATGGAAATAAATAATTTTATTTATAAGAAAATAATACCACCAAGAAAAGTGTGTATACATTAGAGAGACTTCAGGAATAACATTAGGGTTTTTACTGTCTCTACCCATTTATGTGATAGTATTTCTTGATATTGAAACTCTCCTCTTGTTATTCTTATTGTATGTAATCCAACGCTATTTTTTACTATATATTTAAAATGGGAAATATAGCTTCAAAAATGTGTAAAGTTTTTTCCTTTTCAATCACAATATTGTCATTATCAGGGTACTCTGTGATCATCATTATCCTCATCAAAATTATTATTAGAATCATAAGTGGTAACTATTGAAACTCTGATATGTATCTATGATTTTGCAATTATTCGTTTTGTCTTTAGATTAATAATTTTAATGTTACCACTGTGAATGCATCTATATTAAAATTTTGAACAAAGAAACAAAAGACTAAACCATAGCACGTAGCTTGGCTATGTGCTTATAACATATTATAGAATAGATTTTTGAAGTATTGCAATTTCCTAACAAGTACGAATTAACTTCCTCTCTCCTCACCACTACACACAAATATTTAAGAGTTTGAACAGAATTATTTCCAGTAATATAATACAATATCATGTGTATATCTAAAATTCCCTTAAAAGTAATAAACGCTACATTCTATAGAAATATTAGATATTTTATTCTAGGAAACTTTTGGAAAAACATACTGTATATCTTTGAAATAAAAAGGTAAAAAAATAGTAGCATAAGAAGTTTTAGAAGGAGTCTGTCTTCAGAAATGTATTTGTATATATATATATATATATATATATATATATTATGTGTAGAAAGACATACATTCTTAGAGATTGTCATCAGAAATACCTACATATATCTAAATTTATGTGTAGAACGATATACATTATAATGAAACAAAAATCTTGAAACATAATTAAAATTAAAAAATACATTAAACCAAGTGCCAGTGACTCACACCTATAATTCGAGCTATTCTGGGTAATGAGGTCTTAGAATTATTTTTGAAACTAGCCCAGACAGAAAAGTACTTGTTAGATTCTCCAATTAGCCACTAAAACCAGGAATTAGCTCAATACCTCAAGTTGTAGATTGCTGGCTTTGAACACAAAATGGCTTAGGGACAATGCATAACCTTGCAAACAACATCTAGAACAACAACAAAATATATCACATTAATTTCACAGAAGCATCTTTTACCTGCTGTGAACATTTCTTAGAAACATGAATACATGCCCATGGAAAATGTTAGGTAAAAAGTATAGAATATTTACATCTATGTTAAAGACATGACTATTTAGATTGTTTAAGATATTTAGGTAATGATTTAAAATTAAGAATAATGATAATATATTGGGACTGTCTTTCATTCTATTTTACAATAGTAATAAAATATTTGTAATTATTCTGTAAAATTACTCTGGCTTGGTATTTGAATTATAATAAGTGATATACATTTTTAAATGATTTCCATAGGAAAGTATAATTTTAATGCTATTAATTCTTTTGTAATTTCAAAACAATTAAGAAAATTATTCCAAGGCTGGTTTTCTCTAAAACTATATTTGTTTTCTTATTCTAATTTTCATATGTTCGTAGAAATTAAAATTCCAAAAATTCAATGGATGTTGGCATTCAGGATCATCTTCATAGATACTAATAATGGAGTCGCTTAAGTGGAATTGTTTTATTTCATTTGTTTTTGTCACAAATAAATCAAGATGATTGTATGTTTTGTTTCTTTTCACTTTATTAGCTCTTATCCTGAGAATACTTTTTTCTAGCAAAGTAGAGAAAAGCAATTGGATTGAGCAAGTAACATATGGCTATCAAAAAATGCAGATGCATAGATTTGTGTTTTCTATCATTTGCTAAAAGTTTCTTCCAGAAAAGGTTATCAATTATGTATAAGTGATGTATAATTCCTAGATATTCCAGTTATCACATACATTTTTTGATTGGGTTATCTCTGCATAAAGTATAAAACAGACAAAAAACTCAAAATAAACAGAACTCACATCTTTGTTTTAGAAACTGCAGTTTACAAAGAATTTTTAGCCAACACCAAAAACATTAGTCATTTTGCATTTTGTAGGAAGTATTTTTAACTATAGTTTTATTTTTTTGCTGACATGAAATTCACATACAATATATTATCTCCTTTCATTGTATACGTTTTAGTGCTTTGGAAGTGAATTGTACACTCTTAGGTTTTCCAAGCCTAATTTTCACAAACTTGGATTTCTTCAAATAGAAATGCTATAAATTTTAGAACAGATATTAAAATAGATATAAAATTGAGTTACAGGAATTTGTCCTGCATACATCTTCTATAGGGTATCTTTTCAAAATTTGTTTTGAGGAATTATTTCAGGTTCTCACTCATACTGTCCAAGTGCACAGTCAATGAACTACATTCCCGATCCATTCAAGTTTTTTACTTCTCTTTAATACATACATAGAAGTGTAATAGTTAGAACATATACAATTCTCTTTGACCTTTTAAAGACTTGAAAAATTGCTTAATAAAATGACTGCAGTATTACACAAATCATTCTACTATGCGAAGTATATCAATTACTCCACAAATGCATTACTATATTTGGTGTCATCTTTTTATATTTTGGTCATATTACTGAATTTTCTTTTTCTTTTTTCTTAGATACTAAAGAGGAGCTTAATTCATATGCTCCTCCTATTGACTATTAATTCATATATGTCCTTTATAGAAATATCCTGTTCAGGAAAAATTTATACAGAATTAGAAGATATAATAGTACTTAAGATTCAGGATCACTGTAGCATTAACATTGTAGCATTAACAAATATGTGCCCTCTATCTGTTGGATATGTTTTCACTACTTTCATAGAATTAAGAAAGATCATCAGTTGATATTAGTTCATTCTTACTTTTCTTTAGCCACTAATGCTTTCCATGTCAAATTTTTGGAAACCGTTACTGATCCATTGTCATGAATTTTTACATGTATGTTTTGTAGGATTTTACAACTCACATTTACTTTGATAATCATTTTTTATTTAAAAATTTTTGTATAAGGTTTGAGGTAGTAGTCTAAGATCATTCTTTAAAACTAGAGAGGCAGTAGTGCCAATATACCCATTTAATATTCTATTTTTCTTTTATTAAGTCATGGCATCCTTTTCAAAATCTATTGACAATAAAACTAAGAATTTATTTTTGATAAATCTGTTACATTCTTCTATGTGTCAGTTCTTTCACTAATAAACATGGTAATAAGATTCAAATCTAGTTAGAGTGCTCAAACTACACCATTTTACAAGATTGTTCTGATTGACCTGTATTCCTTGAATTTACATACAAGTTTATTGAGCAGGTGGACCAATATTCTACAGATATCTAGATGTTTGATAGTCACTCATATTTTGCACCTTGTGAAAACACAAGACCCCAGATATTATATAGTGAAAAATGTCTTTAGAGAATGCTTAAAACAACTAAAATTAATTTAGGAATGAGTTAAGATTTAGATAGCACTATAGAATAATAAAGTTGAATGATAACGACTACAGAGAAGAGTGAAAGGGGATAGAATGATGGGCCACCTAGGAGCTGTATGTCATTGTTATTGTGTTTCAAAAACAGAAAGACTTCAGAGAAGAGAAGGAGGAAAATAATCAAAGGGTCCTTAATCAAGTTCTTTTTAATCCACCTAATAGTGTGGACTGAGAGTCAGAGAATATAGGAAAAATAAAATAGAAAATAAAGCATTATATAGACCTCTTACAATGTAAATAAATTGTAATAGCAATATGATAATTAATTTCCAAAGAAATAAAGTAAACAATAGCTAAACTCTAAAGGCAAAAAGAATGAAGAGAGAAAAGAAGCAAAGCAAAACCTTTATCAATAACAAACACAAGAATTTGGAAGTGAAAAAGCAGTGGAAATACTCTAAATAACAATACAAATTGCTAACATGGATAGAAAATGGATCACATTTAATCATATATAATTTTGAAAAAACATACTAGGAATGAAAATTTTAAAGCCATAATTTAAAACACTATTTACATTATAACTACACAGTATAGTTCAGTGGTAAAATCTTGACTTAGCATATGTGAAATAATGATGTGATCTCCCAAGCATTACAAAGGTTCACACAAAGCACACACACACAAAAACCACATAAACACACACACACACACACATACACACACATACCACATACACACATTTGGAATATTGATATTATAATATTAAATAGAGGAAATTATCACAAATAATAAAAAGATTAATATATGAAATCATAATATTGCTCATATTATTTAAACGTTTAGTAGAAATCAAATGATCACAATATACTTGGATTCTTATAGATTAAGTAAATGGAAAATTAAGAAATAGAAGACATGAGAACCTTTGTAAATAAGTTTTAAATAATAAACATTTTGAAACATGTATCCTTTAAATTTGACAAAAGATTAATATTACTGGTATTTAAGTCTCAAGATTTAGAATACAATAACCAGGTGCTCTATATCTCGCTATGAGTGGCTATATCTCAAATCATTTCACTCTGGATATTTTTATGATAAGGTCTCATAGTTTTTCAGGCTCTCCCGAATTACAAACCCTATTCACAGTTACTACCATAGGTAGAAAACGGAACACCCAAATCACCATGCCCAGCTCAAACTTTTTTTTTAATTCAAGTACAAATATTTACAAAAAAGTGACCAGGAAATGAAGCCTTTCTTAATATAGTATGTGATTCTTGAAAATACAGTAATTATTTGTTACCTGGAAAAATATGTTTAGAACTATAAGAAAAGCAATTTATGTAAATTCACCAACCATATAATAATTAAGAAAATAATATTAAATATTCATATGTTAAATATTTTAAAAGTAACATATTTGTGAATAATTTACATGTGTAAAAATCATGCAAAATTAAATGAACTAATCCTACAACTCTGAAAAAAGAATTATCTTAAAAAACAAGAAAATAATTAAGACCAAAAGTTGAAATATAGAAAATAAAATGAAGTGTACCCTTTAGTTGCCTTAAGTAACTGTAAACACTTTTTATATCAATTTTATAATAAAAAAAGTATGAAAAAGAAAGCAAAAGTACATTTGAACAATACCAACAGCAAAAGCATCAGTAATTGAGTGTACAAAAAAAAATCGATGGAGGGGATAACAATAGTCCTTCCAAAAGAAATGTACTCATTACCTTAATTATGTAACTGTAACCCCTCTGTACATTACCTTTAAATAAATTATATTGAAATTAAAAATAAAACAGATAATATAGCAATTACGAATTCTTAGGAGCCATTAGTTAAAAACTTTATAAAAAACTGCCCCAAGTAACCAAGGAATATATTTTGATGATACTATTTAAATACATAAACTTCAGCAGAAAAGCAAAATGTTTAAAATCTTTTACAAATAAAATAATAAATTAGAATATATTACTATAATAATCATTGAATGGATTTTTAATGGCAGTCACATATGTAAGAAATGAGGCAATATGCCATTCGTTTGCACTTAATAAGTGAGAAAGAATTTTTTAGGTCTTTTAAAATATATCATAAATTTAATGAAGAAGCTATTCTGTCACATCATATGATAATTAGATAAAGATGATATTAGAGCAAAGAACAGATTGTACTAAGTTTTGGGATGTTAATGTATGTACTTATTTTGGTTTTGGAAAATTGTGAGATTTTAAACTTGTTCTTGTGGAAAGGGAACCCCTATCCTAAAATTAACCACTGATATAATTCCAGCCTAACAAGAACAATAATGCTAGGCTGGCATTATATCAGTGGTTAATTTTAGGACAGGGGTTCCCTTTCCACAAGGACATGCACCTGATGCATCAATGGCATCCGAGTTGCACACCAACTTGTCTAGTTTCCTGGATACTGCAGTCCTTCCAATTTTAGTCTCTAGATAGTGCAGGATGGTGGAAATGATCCAATGCACCCAGGTATAGATTGGGAAGGAACTCCCCTAAAATTTGTCCTGCTCTTTGTTCTCAAGCGTCCTAAGTAGTTAAAAGTAGAGATTGGAGCCCCTGAAGCCAAGCAGTAACAGTATTTTTAAAGCAATTAGACACATAGATGACAGGCTTGTGATTACCTCAGGAAAAGGATAAAAAAGCAGTGAAGTATAGAGGACAGACAGAATTTTAATTAGCTACTCAGAGGTTGAATTAGCTTAGCTAGCTACTCGGGAGTCCGAGATCAGAAGACCACTGTTCAAAGCCAGTCCAATCATGAAAAAACATGTGATTATCTCCAAAAAAACCAGAAGTGCAGCAGTGGCTCAAGTGGTAGACCACTATCCTGGGGCACAGAAGCTTAGAGCAGGAATGATGAATGCATGCATGAGCACATGAACATGCACGTGTGTGTACACACAAATGAGTATTTCAATGCAGAGTTCTTTATTTTTTTACCTTGCTGTACTTTATTTCCCTGTATTAGTTCACAAATTAACAAAATTAGCAAAGCAACTATTTACATACAACTCATCATGTTTCTCTAAAGTCTACTCTCTTCATGGCAGCCTGCTTTTATTTGACCCAAAAGTAAATTATTCAGGAGATCAATTCATCTCCCTCAACTCTGTGATGTTGGATGATTGTTTAAGTTCTTCCTAGCAATGTAATTTTGTGAATTCCTGCATCAAGTAGCATATTTCTTTCATGAACTGGGAAGCCTCTGGGGAAAAAAAACCTATAGGTTTTACTCCTCCTGGCAAGCATCTGGAAATTTATTAACTTCATATAACCCATGATCAGTCTATGTATGCCAAAGACGGCTGTGAATATAAAAAGACCCTTCTAAGCACATAGAATTTATATACCATTAATAGGTATAAAGGTTTTTTTATTATTCTGAAAATACCATAGAGAGGAGTTACAATTACATGGTCAAGATAATGAATACATTTCTTATCAAGCATTGTTGCCTCCTCCTTTGTTTCCCCTTTCTATCCCTTTCCATCTCACCCCTTCTGCCCCTCCCCGTTATTCCCCGCCTTGCGAAAGTTTTAAAGTTCGTTTTTCGACATAACATCTTGTAAATCTCATTGTTACAATGGGTCCAACTCTATCCCTTTTTAAACGATTTGTTTTTCCCATCCCCTCCACAAATTATACCAACATAAAATACAGTGAAAACAGGAGTTATATCATGGGGGAGGGACATACAAAGGAACAAAAATTCATCTTATAAATATATTACAAACAATCGCATGAAAGAAAAAAATATTTGAATACTTATGTTGGGGTACATTTCACATAACATAAACGAATCTTACCTTTTCTGCTTGTCTCAGACGTATACTATTTACTACCAATAAGGGAAACTATGGCGCCTAAGTGCCTTTGGGCCTGGCTTACTTCACTTAATATAATTTTTTCCAAGACTTTCATTTTCCTGACAATGGGGAATTGTCATTCTTTCTGATGGAGGCAAAGAGTTCCATTGTGTATATATACTACAATTTCTTGATCCATTCATCTACTGAGGGGCATTTGGGTTGGTTCTAAGCTTAGCTATGGTAAATAATGTTGCCATAAACATAGTTGTGCGGAGAGCTTTAGTGTGGTCTTCTTTGTGATCATTTGGGTAAATGCCCAAAAGTAGGATTGCTCAGTCATAGGGGAGCTCTAAGTAGAGTCTTTTGAGGAACCTCCATACCACTTGCCAAAGTGGTTGACCAAGTTTACACTACCACCAACAATGCAGTAGGGTTCCCCTTTCCACATCTCCTCCTGAATCTGTTGTTATTAGAGTTCTTGATTTTAGCCATTCTAACTGGGGTGAGGTGGTATCTCAATGTTGTTTTGATTTGCATTTTACTATGGCTAGGGAGGTTGAGCATTTCTTCGTGTGTCTATTGGCCATCCTTCTATCTTCTTCAAAGAAGTATCTCTTTCGCCCACTTATTTATTGGGCAGTTGTTTCTTTTAGGATTTGTTGTTGGGGGATGTAATTTTTTGGAGTTCCAAGAATATTTTTGATATGAGACCCTTGTCCGTTGTATGGATAGTGAAGATCTTCTCCCAATCCTTAGGCTTTCTATTGATCTTGCTAGCTATGTCTTTGCCATACAGAAGCTCTGCAACTTCATGCAATCCTATTTGTCCAACCTTTCTTTGATTTGTTGTGTTTCTGGGTATCTATTAAGAAAATTTCGGCCTTTTCCAAGGAGATCTATGGTTTCTCCTATTCCATCCTGTAAAGTTTTCAGAGTGTCTGCTTTGACTCTGAGGACTTTGATCCATTTGGAGTTGATTCTGGTGCAGGGTGATATATAAGGATCTAGCTTTAGTTTTCTACAAGTAATTAACCAGTTTTGAGAGGACCATTTACTGAAGAGGCTGTCTTCCTTCCATTCTATTTTTTTTTAGCTGCCTTATCAAGATTAGATGGCTGTAGTTCTTTAGGTTCATTTCTGGGTTTTCAATTCTATTCCATTGGTCCTGAGGTCTGTTCTTGTGCCAGTACCAAGCTGTTTTGATTACTATGGTTTTCTAGAAGAGTTTGAAATTTGTTATTGATTTTCTTCCAGTCCTGTTCTTTCTGTTAAGGATCGTTTTTGCTATATGTGGTCTTTTATTGTTCCATATATATTTTTGGATTGCCTTTTCTATTTCCTTGAAGAATGAGGTTGGAATATTGATAGGTATCATATTCAATTTATAGATAGCATTGGGAAGTATTGCCATTTTTATGGTGTTGATCTTTCCAATCTAAGAACATGGGTTTTTTTGCCACTTTCTAAGTCTGTTTTGATTTCCTTTTTTAGGTATTTAAAGTTTTCATCATAGAGGTCCTTCACTCATTTGGTTAA
This sequence comes from Dipodomys merriami, assembly GCF_024711535.1. NCBI lineage: Eukaryota > Metazoa > Chordata > Mammalia > Rodentia > Heteromyidae > Dipodomys > Dipodomys merriami. The sequence continues at coordinate 549,913 of NW_027206143.1, read as the reverse complement.
GTTAATTCCTAGGTATTTCATTTTTTGTGGGGCTATTAGGAATGGAGTTGCTTTCCTAAGTTCAGCCACAATTTTCTCATTGTTGGCATACAGAAAAGCCATTGATTTTTGAGGATTCATTTCATACACTGCTACTTGCCAAAGTTTTGAGTCACCTTGAGTAACTTGGGAGTGGATTCTTTAAATACAAGATCATGTCATATGCAAAGAGAGGGAGTTTTACTTCTTCTTTCCCTATTGGGATCACCTTTATGTTCACATCTTGTCTTATTGGTGTAGATAGGCATTCTAATACTAGATTGAAGAGCAGAAGAGAGAGTGGGCATCCTTGTCTCATTCCTGAGTTTAGAGGAAATAGCTTTAGTTTTCACCATTGAGTATAATGCTTTCTGTAGTCTTGTCATACACAGCCTTTATTGTATTGAGGAATGTTCCATGGTTTCCTAATTTTTCCAGGACCTTCACCACAAAGGGGTGTTGGATCTTGTCAAAAGCTTTTTCTGCATCTATTGAGATAACCATGTGGTTCTTATCCTTGCTCTTTTTGATGTGATGAATTATGTTAATTGATTTGCGTATATTGAAGCAGCTTTGTATCGCTGAAATAAATCCTGTTTGCTCATCGTGTATGATTTTTTGGATGAATTGTTGAAATCGATTAGCCAAAATTTTGTTGAGAGTCTTTGCATCAATGTTCATGAAAGAAATAGGTCTATACTGCTCTTTCTTTGATGAGGGTTTTGGTATGAGGGTAATGATGGCTTCATAGAAAGTGTTCACTTTATTGGGGAGTTACATCCGTTAATATTGAGAGATAGGACTGAGAGGTATTTGGATGTTCCTGCCATTTTATCCTCCTTCTTGGGAGCTACGCCTACTGCATTCTTCCTATGGTTCTTTGATTCTGTTTTGGTGTGGTTTCTTGGCCTTTATTGTGGTCTTTTTTTTCTATGTGTAGGACATCTTTAACTATCTTTTGTAGAGCTGATTTGAGGGGCATATATTGTTTGTTTTTCTTTGCTATGGATGATTTTTATTTTACCTTCAGTTATGAAGGAGAGTTTACCTGGGTACACTATTCTTGGTTGATAGTTGTTTGTCTTTAGGGCATGGCATACATCATTCCAGGCTCTTCTTGCTTTAATTGTCTCTGTTGAGAAATCTGAGGTGATTCTAATTGGATTTCCTTTATAGGTGACTGATCTTTTCTCCTTGGCAGCTTTAAGGATCTTTTCCTTGATCTGAATTGATCATGTGTGGATTATAATGTGATGATGGGATGTCCTGTTTTTGTCTGGTCTATTTGGAGTTCTAAAAGCTTCTTGTATCTGAATGCCTATCTTTTTGCATGTTGGGAAGTTTTCTGCTGGGATCCTGTTAAACAAATTAACTTCTGTCTCTATGTGCTCCTCTACACCCATTTCCCTCAGATAAGACCTTCTGATGGTGTCTTCCAAGTGTTGAATAGATTTATCATATTTCTTGAATTTGTCTTGGATAGTTGTATGTTCTTTCTCTATAATACCTAGGCTGTCTTCAATGTCGGAGATTCAATCTTCTGCATGGTCTAACCTGATGTCAAGACTTTCTACTACATTTTTTCATTTCTTTTGCCGACCACGGTTTTTATTGCTTCAAAATCTTTGTTGGAGCTTTGTTTTAGATCTTGTATGAAATTCTTTACTTCCTTAATTTGTGTTCAGTGTTTATTCTCAAATCACTTGGATGATTGGTTATGGTTTCCTTGGACTCCCATTGCTTCTGTTGGGCTCCATTCAGCATTCTCTTTGTGGTCTCCCTGACTCCTTTCAGGTGCCTGTTTATGGATTCCATGAATGGCTCTATTGATCTTTGTCTATGCTCATCCCGCTCTTGCACTTCTTGTATTACTCTTTGATTAGATTTCTCACGTTCATGCAACTTGTGTAGTTCTCTTTGTCTGATCTCAGCCTGCTCACACAATTCCTTTATTTCTCTTTGAGTGTTCTCAACCTGCTCACCCAATTCCAGTATCAACCTTTTAGTATCTTCCTCAAGCCCATGAGCTTCCTGTTTTGATCTTTGGTTTGCCTCCTCTCTCTCCCTATCACGCTCACACTGAGTCCTTTGCAGGGTTTCAATCATTTCATTTACCATGTTTACCAGTAATGTTTGTAGAGCTTTTTGGGAACTCTCCTCTGGATTATTCATTATCTGTTCTATCACCTGATTATCTTGAGTGGGAATTGAGATACCCGGACTTGCCATTTTTCCTTGTGTTTTTCTTGCTTCTTCTGCCCATTTGGGATTAAAGTAATGCTAGTTTTGTGCTAGAACACCATTTTAAGGCAAGCATCAACCAAAGTCCTGTAATTGCATAGTCAAAAGTCGGCAGATACAATCTATTTCAAGAGATACAGTCTATTCAACATTAAACAACTTTATATTAATGGGGTAAGAATAGCAAAGAAGAATTTGACAAACCAGAAATTATTATGTTTAGGGAGAAAGGTGTGGAAAAATAGAGTTAGAGGGATGTGGAAACGTAAAAGGAGAATGAAATTAACCAAGTCCTTCTCTCAAGAGGGAAATGGATTGGAAAGAATGAAAGGAGAGAGAGAAAAAAATTAAAAGAAGAGACAAGAAAAAAAACGGAAAGACAAATATTTAAATTTAAAAAGTGAAACTCTTAAAAGTAATGAAAATTTAAAGAAGTGACATTGAGTGATGAACGGGAATAGGATGAGAGGAGGGGAGGGATAGAAAGGAGACCTGAAAAACTAAAAAAAAATAATTTGTGGAGGGGAAGAGGAAAAACAAGTCGTTTAAATAAGACACAGGTGGACCTGTTGCAACAATAAGAAGTACAAGTTGTCATGTCGAAAACGAACTGTACAACTTTGGTGGGGGGGGAGGATTAAATGGGGGGCAATGGGAGGCTGGGAAGGAATGGGAAGGGGAAACAAATGAGGAGGCTACAATGCTTGATAAGTAATGTTCAAATTATCTTGCCCATGTAATTTTAACCCCTCTGTACAGTATTTTCACAATAAAAAATAAATTAAAAAATACTTCAAATATTGTATAGTTATAAATAGATAATACTGCTATTAAGGAATTTAATCCTAAGAAGTTTTGAATTGAGAAATACATTTGTGAATTAAGTATGTACACAATGGGGGATAAGGTCTTATAATCAATGACAGGTATATATGAGGATAAGCAGAACAACAAATAATTCATGCAAAAAGAACAAAAGATGAAAAAGTAAAATGAATGAGAAAAAAGAACAAAAAAGACCTAAAGGTCAGTAGAGATTTTTTTTAAAAAGCACATATACAGACATATACACCTAAAATAAGAGTTATAAGAGGAAGAAAAAAAGATTAATAATAACAATTTTTATAATTAAAAAGTAAATATTTTAAAAGATATAAAAAAAGACTTCTTTGATTTTGTTTTTGGGGAGTTGATGGGAAGATCCTGTATCTCCCTTGTGTCAGTAACCAGTCTTTTGGTGGAGTCTCTGGTTTGCTTGTGGTGTTTCGTTTTCTGTGGCTTGATTGGTTTTTTTTAAGTCAGTTTGTTTGGGCAGGCAGAAAAATTCTGTTGGTTTACCCAGAAGTTTGTGATCTTCCTCCCAGGCTAGTTCAGTGGGAAGGAGATCTGCTTTGAATATCACAAAAGAGGTAGATGGCTGTTTCCTCTAGTTTAGAGTTGCTGTGAAAAGGCTGGCTTCTGGGAAAAGTTGAGGCCTTTCAGAAAACAGTAGCTTTCCCTGAGGGGCTAGCTTCTGAGACATTCACAGAGCCCAGTCTGGAGCCATTCTCAGGGTTTATGTTTACTGAGTTTCAATTGATTGTCAGGGCTGCTGTAGAGAGGAGCAGCCTCTGGCTCTTTTTACCCAGTGAAGAAAGCCACTCCTTCGGGGGTGTAGCTTTCTCTGCCTGGTTGTGGAGTTCAGAATGGCAGGTCAGGGTAGGTACTTGTGACTCACTAAATGACTTTTTTGTTTTCATCAAAGGACTGAGTTGGAGCTAGCTGCTTAGCCAGGACTTTGTATCAAAGATGGATATCTCCGCTGTTGGGGGAGGAGTGGCCTTCCCTCCTCTGCTTCCTTTGAGAAGCAGTGAGAATGTCAGTTTTGTACTCAAGCGGGAGTGTGGGTTCCTGGGTAGCCTATGTTCTGCTATCTGCAGGATGAAGATATCTGCTATTTGTCAGTTCTTGTTGGTGTTGAGTAAAATCTGCTCACTTGCTGCATCTGGCACATTTGTCCCAAACTATCTGGGTTGTAGGTATGGTGGCTATGGACACCACAACAGCCGCCACAGCCGCCGCAGCCATGGCTGCTGGAAAATGCTCACATCTGTCTCCTTACCTGGATTTTCCCTCTCTGGCCAAACTCTCTGTACTGTGATGCACACTTGGTGTGCCTAGGACTGTTCACTGGAACATTAGAACTGCTTTCTCTGCGAGAGCTTGTTTAGCCACCATGTTCTCCTCTGCCATCTTCTCGAAATTCCTGAAGGTGTTTAAATGTTACTGGATTTGTTTTGGAATAAATATTTTTTACCTTGACTATCTTGAGAAAGAAGATTTGGTTTCTCAGCACTATAGGTAAGAACTTCAGTGAAAGAAACAAAAGGAAAAATGAGGAACAACTCAACACATACATTCAAAAGAAACAAAACAACCCAAGCAAACCCAAATTAACTCAGTACTCAATAACCTGCAGGAAATTCAAAGGTTTTTAAAAATAGATATGATAGGGGCTGGGAAGATGGCTCAGTGGTAGAGCAGTTGCCTTGCATGCATGAGGTCCTGGGTTCGATTCCTCAGCACCACATAAGCAAAAAGAAAAAAGCCGGAAGTGGCGCTATGGCTCAAGTGGTAGAGTGGTAGCCTTGAGCTGAAGAGCTGAGGGACAGCGCCCAGGCCCAGAGTTCAGGCCCCACGACTGGACTCAAAAAAAAATAACTATGATAAGCTTATGAAAATCCTGACTACATGGGAGCCTACTGTGGTGAGGATAGTGGTTAAAGCTCAGACTGGACCGAAAGATCTGTACACAATGCCAGGAACCTGTTATTCTAAATTCCAGGAAGAATAACACGAAATAGACTGACCCCACGATCATACACAAGTTGGAAGCGAGATTCAATCTGAAAGTTAATCAGGATAATTTAGGGCTGGGGGCATGCCAAAGTGGTAAGAACATCCATTGAGAAGACACAAGACACTCAATTGAAATTCTAATATTATGGGTATTAAAGAAAAAAAGCTATGACTTTAAATAATTGGAATAATTGCAAGATTTGAATATTGAGTGGAGAAAAATCCATGAGACAGATAGAGTTTACCCATGTTGCAATGCTTTCTACTTATGTGATAATATTATGTGTTACTCCAGATACAACAGAGTTACCTTGCAATGAGCATGGATGTGCAATTGGGTGAAAGAAATACTCTACTTACACAGGTGTAAATTAAATACTTTTTTGGGGTAGATTTTAGTTCTTGAACTAAGAGCCTGGGTGATATCTCTGAGTCTTTTCTCTCAAGGCTATCACTCTACTACTTTGAGCCACAGTTCCAATTCTGATTTTCTGTTGGTTGTTTGGAGATAAGAGGCTCATGGACTTTCCTGCCCAGGATGGCTTCAAACCAAGATCGTCAGATCTCAGCCTCCTGAGTAACCAGGATTCTAGGCCTGAGCCGTCCATGTTTTTAATAATTTAGTAAATTGTACAGTTACAGAAGTTAAAATTTATCATTATAACTTTTATAATATATGTGTGTATATTTATATCAATGCATACATATAGAAATATTTTAATGTATTTTTGTATCTACAGTAGAATTACGAAATCATCCTTCATTACAAAATAACATGGAAACAAGTTTAATGAGGAGCAAAGCATAGGGAATAGTCACGTTTCTTGTTGAATGAAATATGAATTGTGAGAATCAGTTTGAGAAAACCATTTAACAAAATGGATAATGGCTATTAATTCCAATCCCTTTATTTGCCCATATTGTGCATCCTCACACATGAGTGTTAAAGTCAAACCACACATTTTTGCCTTTGTAGTTAAATCATGCTATAACTTAGGGGATAGGTGAAGTAATCAAATAAAGATTAAAATAATAGTAAGTGATGCTATGAGAGCTGAAAATTATTTTAAATATGATAGTAGCTAATTAAATTCCATATCTCTTACTTTTACTCTATTGTCATATCCCTCATTACCACAGTAGGAAAGTACATAGATGATTCTCACTAAATTATGTGTAAAATTATGAAAAATGTATTAAAAGAATATGGGCACATCGGGGCTAGGAAAGTGGCTCAGTGATAGAGCTCTTGCCTTGCATGCATGAGGCCCTGGGTTGATTCCTCAGCACCACATAAGCAAAAAGAAGAAAGCTGGAAGTGGCGCTGTGGCTCCAATGGTAGATTGCTAGCCTTGAGCAGAAAAGCTGAGGGCCAGCGCCCAGGCCCAGAGTTCAGGCCCCTTGACCGGACAGAAAACAACAACAAAGAATATGGGCACAGTGTGGTTTTAGCTGATTCAGACCTGTAGGGGGTAGTGTGTTTTTGACAACTTAAAAAACCTTGTGATGGAGATGAAGGAAGGGATGTGCTTATTCTGGAAAATTGGCTAGAGGGTTGCTCCTAGAAAAATAGTGGTGAATTCTTCCCAAAGGTTACAGTAAAATCAATCTCACAATCATGTTCTCTACTGCACTATTCACCATAGAGAACTTATGGAATCAGCCCAGACGCCCTTTAGCAGAGGGATGGTTGGAGAAAGTGTTGCACATATACACAACTGGATTGCACCCATCCATTATAAAGACCGGTACAGCATTTGCAAACAAATGGATAGATCTAAAACTATGTTAAGTAAACAACGTCAGAGCCAGACACACAAAGGACGCGTATTTGGAATCCAGAATTTTATGCAAGTTAAACAACAGTATTAATCAAAGCATGCTATTTGCAGAGGAGTAATTTCTTATAAAATTGAACTTTTAATCCAACAAAATGAATACCAGGAAACTATCACTTGGAAAATGTGAGGGGAAGTCAAAGGGAAGGATTAAAGAGACTTACGGTAGAGAGTGAAGCCATAATATTCAATGCAGATAGTATGAAACTAGGAAAAAATGAAAGTGGGGTTAGGTTTGGAAGGATGTGAGAAATTTATGTAAAAATCCATCATACTTAAAAACTGATTCTTTGAATGGAAAACCCTTCGTACATTTATTTACTAAAAATATAATGAAAAACAATGGAGACATCTGATCTTAATCCATGAGTCAATATGATAATTTCCTTCTCAGAAATTTTCTTTGCAGGTATTATCCTCATAATAACAGAAAAGTGAACAACGCAGTGTATATCAATACATCACTTTGCCTATCCTAAATCGATGCAATATAAAAATCATAGTACAAATATTTCAATATATCACATGATAAAATAACAAGTAGAAAATATCAAACTATGATTGTTTTTCCAAGTACTTTACCTTTGGTATCTAATTTAATCCTCACAATAATCCCATAAAGTAGAACTACTTCTATTTTTAATTCTAAGATGATGATATGTAAATCTTCAGAGTTGGAATTACTAGTACAACATTGTACACACGTTAAGTGTTAGGCTGCGGTCAGTTCCCACCATATCAAATAACCTCATTCTATTTTATAACTGAATACCAGCACTCAGTCTACTAATTCTAGGAAAATTTCCCAAAACTATTGTGCACACTCTAATAATATTTCACTTTATCTTTGTTAGAAAATAAGTAACTAAGCCGGACACCAGTATATCACACCTGTAATACTAGCTACTCAGGAGGCTGAGATCTGCTGATTGTGGTTCAGAGCAAGTTCGGGCAGGACAGACTGTGAGACTCTTATCTCTAATAAACCACTAGCAAACTGGAAGTGGCACTGTGGTCCAAGTGGTAGAGACCAGGGACAACACCCAAGCCCAGAGGTCAAGCCCCATGACCAACAACAACAAAAAAAGAAAATAAGTAACTGTAATATGAAAACTCCAAGTTCATAATCAATTTATACCTCCCTGGTGAAAGGAACTGCTAAACTATAACATTCTTGATTTCTAGCTCAAAATACTAGAAATCATATTTTATGCCTTCACTCAACACTGCACTGCCTGGGGACCCCATCTCTGGTTAACACAGTCTTACTGAAAGAATGACCTGCCCAATTCCTGATGGAAACAGACTGCAGGTCTTTTGGAGCAATCGTTTCCACATTGTAGCTCACCTAAATTGTTTACCATTAGAAGTATTTTGATTGCTTTTTATACCCAAAATTTTGAGAGAAATGTACTACTATATAATGTTATTAAAGACTGATATAAAAATCACTTTTCACCCCAGATAAATATTTTACCTTTTGTATACACAAAAATGCAGTCTGATATATTAATGTTAGGAATGAGAGGTTAAAAATCATAGGCACCAAAACCTAAGTATGAATTAAAGACTCTCCAACTTGTGAATACAATTGTTTTAAAAAGACATCAATACTACTGCATTTTTAATGATAATGATAATGATAATGATAATGATCCCCTATGATAATAATGAAAATGATAAACTCTTAACACTTAAAAATAACTCATTTTCTTGGGAGTAGGACACAAAACACAAGGTTAATTCTAATCATTTAAAAATATCGTTATTTATACAAAACATTCACTCAAAACTATAAAGATTCTAAAACTAACTGAAGTACAGAGACACAAAGGAAATAATTTAACAGCATCATGTACATTCAATGGACTGTTAATAGAAAACAAACTTATACTAATAATTAGCTTACCCAATTCACTTACATTCTATTCCATTTACTTTCATAAAAACTGGGCTTTCATAAAATGATGCATAAAAAAGCCTATATGCCCACTTACATTTTCAGATCTTAACAATATTTATTTCAGAAATTTTAGCTCTATAGTCAATGAACTGAAATAATACTAAAATATTCAAAGGACTTTCAGAAATTGCAAGACTTCCTCTGGGATGTTATGTATATTGGAAAAGATATTCAAAAAGCCTTATTTGTTAAAGTTGCCGTAGTTACTCCCACAAAAGAGCCATTGGTAAAGATCCCTGTGCATGTACAAAACACCTTCAAATGCATACACAATCTGGACATTACACATGCATTTTGTTTGTTCGTTTTTGGAAGGAATATCTAACAAGCATATCGACAATACTTATTTTGTCAATAAGATGGGATATTCAAACTTAATATGGGTTTGATTAACTCTTAGTGCGAATAGATATGGTCTTGCAAAGAAAGTGATTTTCTACCGAAATCCGGAAAGAGTTTATCCAACTTGTGTTTCACAGGAATAACCAGAGAGTAATACCTGTTTGGTCAAGTCTGTCCAAATCACTCCATGAGTGTATCTTAAAAGTATAACCAATTTAAGAGGTCAAATTTTGTACTGACAATCATCTTACAGCAATAACTTACTACATAATTATGTCTGTATCTTCTTACCTCACATACAATAAGAGCTGAAAGCGGTCTCTTTATCTAACTTAATGCTGTAAATGCTTTGATTATGATGACTTTTTTAGTAGACAAATAATATGTACAGAAGGGTGGTTCCACTGAAATGACATGACAGAACATTGATAAATAAAACATTGCAACACAGTTAGCTCTGTTCAGCCTCACCCTGTCCAGATTGGCAAGCAACATTGCAACAGCACACGCACACATATACATGTATACACATGTTTGCACATGTACACACACATATACATGCATGCTAAATTCAGGGTTTATTGTACAAAAAAGTTCAAATAATATATTAGTGATTAGGACAAATGATAATATGCCTTATTACAAAATAATACATGAACCATCACCACCCTTGTTACATTTTACATGCCTCTCCAAATGTGACCACTTAATTTATTTTTAATTAATTGATTACCTTATTAATTCGTTTGGTGCTAATACTAGGGCTTTAACTCAGGGCCTGGCTTTGTCCCAGAATTTATTTTTTATTTCAGTTTTCTCAAGGCTAGCATTTTACTGCTTGTACCACAGCTCCATTTCTTGCTTTTGCTGGTTACGTTCAAATCAGAATCTAATGGACATTTTTTTTCTTGGTCTGCTTTCAAACCACAATTCTCAGATTTCATCTTTTTGATTAACTACTACTAAAGACATAAGCCATCAGTGTGGCTTCTACTTTTTCCTATATAGTTATCTAATGCACATACTTAAATAGTAATTTAAAGCTGAGAGTATAGAAGCAAGATGTACAGTGATGATACTGTCCTGTCAGAAATTCAAGTTAGTAATGTAAATTATTCTTAAGACCATACACAAAAAATACCATATTATAGTGTAAGAGAACTCACTATTGAACATAGGAGCCTTAAGAGCTTTCTAATAGATCCATTATTTATTGGTACCCAACATTAGAAAATTGTATGCGGCATTGGTAAAATAGAAGTCCTTTGCATGACTACATATATTCCTTGTTTTTATAAGACACTTGCTTTCATCTAAAAAGTAGGCCTGTCTATTGTCTTCATGTGATTTTGATGATTGAAAGTGCTTAGTGAGAAGGTCAAAATGTATTAGTAGTCCTTCATTATCAATTCTCATTTTCTTCTTGGAGAATATAATAATCAAATCAATAGTTCAGAATCGGCAAGCAATACTTCAGAATCATGCTTCCAGTGCAAGTGGATCACCAGTAAGAAATCCTCAATACCAATTTCCACAAAGTTTTGTCACAGATACAATCTCCCTGCCTTCTCTAGCTGCTTTACTACCCTCTTATTCCTTCATTGTACAAGAAAAGTATGATTCAACTGATTTCAGTCAGATCTGTTACTAGAACTATCAAGGATTTATTTTACTGTCTGTAGTTTGGTAAAATTATGTCTCTTTATGTAGGCTACTAAAAATGTATTTACTAACTTCAAGTAAATACATAAATTCGATTTCCATCTCTTTTAAAAAATAAAATTTTGTTTGCTCTACAAATTGATCAGAGGCATGGATTATGTGGCTAGCTACGTCATTACACATCTTTCTCTTTCTTTCTCTCTCCCTTTCATGGTTCTCATATATAACACGATTGCTCCATAATTATCCTAATTTATTTTGCTTTTATATTTTTTGTTGTATCATTTCACTTTTTGCTCTGCCATTTCCCAAATCATTTATATGGAAGGCATTATTTCCTAGTTTCTCATGCCTAGAATAAGCTGCACATGGAGACATCACTGGTCCTCATTTTCAGTGTGTACATTTGAATATGGAGGAATATCTTTCCTCTGCTCTCCATCAATTCCATACTCTCCAGTTAGAATAATTTCGAATAGTAAAATTGGAAAAAGAGAAAATAAATCATGGTGAATAAACAGTTGCAGAAAATTCACTGGATATTTTTGACCAGTTCAACCAATGTGAACTATTAGGGAAATACATGGACACCTCATTCCCACTGGCACTCAAAGTTTCTGGTTAGGCAATTCTTAGGAATATGGGGAACAAGATGAAAAAGTAAGGAATGGTATCAATTGCAAGAAAAAAAATGGAAATGGATCCAACCATATTTCTTCAATTGGCTGTCGAAAATATTCAGCTTACTACAGTGCGGAGACTTCTTTTTCAAAAGGCCACTTATGTGAATAGTAGGGATGATGATCAGTATATCCCTCTTCAAGAAGCCTACGGTGGACACTTAGACATTGTCAGTCAGTTGGTTTCTCAAGCGGCACATGCAATAACTGTAGATGACTGGACACCCCTGAACAGTGCATACACGTGGAATAATACCAGAGTCGCTTCTTTCTTACTTCATCATGATACAGATACCAATGGCCAAACTAACGGACTTTTTTTTAAAATTTTTTTTGGTCTGGTCGTGGGGCCTGAACTCTGGGACTGGACGCTGTCCCTCATCTCTTCAGCTCAAGGCTAGCACTCTACCACTTGAGCCACAGCACCACTTACCGCTTTTTTTTCTGCTTATGTGGTGCTGAAGAATCGAACCTTGGGCCTCATGTATGCAAGGCCAGCGCTCTACCACTGAGCCACTTTCCCAGCCCAAATATTTTTGTTTGTTTGATTTTTGTTGTTGTTGTGATTTTTTTTTTTGGTGGGTCATGGGGCTTGAGCTCTGGGCTTGGGTGCTGTCCCTGTGCTCTTCAGCTAAAGGGGAGTGCTCTACCGCTTGAGCCACAGTAACACTTCCCCAAACTAAAGGACTCTTGACACCCTTATATCTTGCTGTTGAGAATTGAGATAGCAAAGATACGCTGGATCGCCTTCTGTTGAACCATTATATAAATCCAGGCCTGAAGAACAACATAGAAGAAACTCTATTTGACATTGCCAAAAGCATAAGTATGTATCACTACCTCTATGAAGTTGTAAAAGGCTGTACAAATTGTTCACCGAAGTCCTAATGGTCGGATTAAGTTTCTTAAATTTCAAAAATGCAAGTTCATCTTTTGTGTCCCTACAAAATATTTTCACAATCCAAATAAGAGCAATATCTTTCCTTTTGGTCGGTCATGGGGCTTGAACTCTGCGCCTGGAGCTATCCCTGTGATCTTCAGCTCAAGGTGAGCCCTCTACCACTTGAGACACAGCTCCACTTCCAGTTTTCTAGTGGTTTATTTGAGATAAGAGTACCACAGACTTTCCTTCCCAGGCTGGCTTTGAACCATGATCCTCAGATCTCAGTCTCCTGTTTAGCTAGGATTATAGGCATGAACCACCAGTGCCCGGCAGCACCAATATTTTACTGTAAAAATTCATGGATTCTGCGGAATTCTTCCAAGTGAATTGCCTGCCTTGGATGGAAAAATGTATTCAATAGATTTTGTAAACATGTATAATAATTTCTTCAGAGTTTGTGATTTTTTAATAAGAAATAATTTTAATTTACCTGTTGAAATGAGTAGTACAGAAACTAAAATATTTCTGGTGCTTGTCTGAAAAAGTATATTTTAAAATATTCTATATTCTATGTTTGCATAATGTTCACAATTTATTTTCTCCTAGATATACATTGAATTCTATATTATTTTATAATATATACGTTCATTAATGTGTCCTTTCCGATTGTATTCCATAAAGAAACAGTTTGATTCCTTTTTTTCTAGGTCTTAATATTATTTTTCTTTGGGATAAAATGACAATGTTGTTTAATTTGAAAAGTTTTGTAAAGTTTATGCTATGTAAATGCCTTTCTGAGGTGATTTAATACACTGATGTCAAACTAAATTTAATTATATGAATTACGTGTATTGTTACACTTGTAATTTTGTAATCAACTTTTTAATCACTTTTTTTTCATTTCTTGCATCTGAAGAATGAAAATTATGGAATTCTTCTCAAATTTTCATATTATCCTTGTGCAAGTGCCATGTTAATCTCTGTATTGTAGTTTGAGTATACGTGCTGCTGAAGCATGTAGTATCCTCTAAATTTAATAGTTAATGCTGCAATCTTTATACAGGCTTATATCTATGGGTGCCTACTTGTAACAAGGAAACCTTATTGTTCCTAACAATGCTATCGATCTTATTTCCCTAAAATTCTGTGAATATTGGAAAAAATTATATTGATCAGTCGATTGCTCACATTTGCAAACTTTTTTTGCCAATGAATATCTTAAGTCTTTTTATTTGGAATTTGATCATACTCTCTATTATTTATAATTAGGTCCAAAGGTGATGGCTTTTTCAAGTATTTATTTATCCAGCTTTGTGGACCTAATGGATTCAAACTAAGCGTTGCTTAAGAGCTACTTCTAAACTTCTTCAGCTGACATTTTCCCAAATGAGGTGTTACTGGAACAAATGTCTACCTGAGCCTTTACCCTTCTTCCATGTGGGAACAGAACAACCAGAATACCTTACCCTGACAGCAAAGATTTTCTTACTAGAACAAAACTAATCTTGGTTACAAGGGATCATAGAGAGATGAACAGTTCAAACAGAACTGTTCAGACGAGAAGGTATTTTATCAAAATATAATTGTTTATTATACCTTCCATTTAAAAGTAGCTAAAGCCAAGAAGTGAAAAAATTGTTCGTATGCATGATTACTTAATGTCCTGGCCTGTCTGTAAGTTCCTGGCAGGAACTTACACTACTGCCTTTTTATCACCAAATATTTTCATAGTTGCAGGAGAAGTGCATATGTTTCTCCTCATTATTAGGCATTAAATTGATAATGTTTTAATCACAGTGTTTCCTCTTGCCTCCATGCTGTAAATCTACAAATGATAAAGCTTTAGATATAACTCTATCAAACACTGAAGTAGAGATAATGGAATCATACTTTAAAACAGAGTTGCCTTTGATACAGTAACTACAACAGAACAATACAAAACGTGTGTCTTTTAATCATATTATATATAGTTATATGTGCTGATTTTATATTTCACACAATGAAACTTACTAGAATTAGTTGATAATTTGACAAATAAATTGATATTTATTTACTCCAATAAACAGAATTGGAATATAAATATTTAGGTTTCAAATATGTATTAGACTAGAAAACGTATCAATGCAATCTTTTTAGTATAAACTTGTGATACATTATAACTCTTCTTGGTCTTCTGAATCCACATGATAAAAAAAACAATGTTTTCCTCTAATCTGTAATGGATTTTACTCTGCTGCTCTGTTTATTGTTTTAACTTGCTTGTCCCATACTGCTTTTGTCCATATTTCTGAAGCATTCTTACTGATTATGCCCAAATTTTGCTAAGATGTCTAAAAAATATTATTCTTCTGCAGTACCCATGGGTCCTAGGATCTCAAGGCCCATTTACCTGCATCATCAGATAACAGGGGCAAGACTTTTCACCAAGGCCCATGCAATATATCAACACAAAGTAATTGAAGACCCATCTCAATTTCGCATTTCCTATATTTCAGGGCCCCAATTCCTTGAGATGCAGGAATTAGCAGTAAGCAATTGTGAAATGCAAGGCAACTTAAAATGAAGGATGAGATCACAAAATTTGAGAGAAAGTACTGTAATTCAAACATTCAACTTACAGATGACCAGCCCATATGAATGAACAAGTTCACAAATTGTCATAAGATTATTTTTAATACCCCTCACCTATGATTAACGAAAGATTTTATTCCAACATAAGTGGGCCAAAAAATAGTTCCTAGAAAGATAGATCTATAATTGGTCTACCAAAGCCCGAAAACTTGACTTAGAGGTCAAATGTAATTCAGAAAAACATTTGAAGCACTAAGGAGTGCTTCAAAACACTGGGAATTCAGTACAACATGGTTCTGTGGTATAAAAATGTCACTCTCAAACCAATGATAATCTACATTTAAATAAACTTTTAAAAATCACTTTCGCCCTTACTTCATTGTTGGTGGGAATGTAAACTTGTTTAACCACTTTGGAAAGCAGTATGGAGGTTCCTCAAAAGACTTCACATAGATCTCCCCTATGACCCAGCAATCCCACTTTTGGGCATTTACCCAAATGTTTACAAACAAGACCACACTAAAGCTACCAGCACAACTATGTTTATTGCAGCATTATTTCCATAGCTAAGATATGGAACCGACCTAGATGTCCCTCAGTAGATGAATGGATCAAGAAAATGTGGTATATATACACAATGGAATTCTATGCCTCCATCAGAAAGAATGACATTGCCCCATTTGTTAGGAAATGGAAAAACTTGGAAAAAATTATATTAAGTGAAGGAAGCCAGGCCCAAAGAAACATAGGTCTCATTGTTTCCCTTATTTGCAATGTCTAGTATATGTATGAGTCAAGCGGAAAAGGTCAGATAATGTGAGGTCAGGAAAATGAACCATTAGATATGTATTTTAATGTTTTTTTTCTTTCATGCATGTGTTTCTAACGCATTTATAAGATTATCTCTTTGTTGCTTTGTATGTCCCTCCCCCACAGTATAACCCCTGCTTTCACTATATTTGGTGTCAGTATAACTTGTGGAGGAGATGGGGAAAAACCAGTGTTTAAGGATACAGGTGGACCTCTTGCAACAATGAGAAGTACAAGTTGTCATGTCCACAACGAGGTTTACAACATCCGTGCGGGGGGGGGGTGAGGGGGGGAAGGAGAAGGATTGGGATTCGGGGGGGAGGGTGGAGGCTGGGAAGGGATGTGAAGGGTAAACCAAAGGAGGAGGCTGCAATGCTTGGTAAGAAATATACGCATTATCCTGCCCATATAATTGTAACCCCTCTGTACAGTATGTTCACAAATAAAATAAAATTAAATTTAAAAAAATCACTTTCGCCAAAATAACATTTGACAAGTTAATGATACTTAGTGACATTACAAGTTTTTCAAGTGTAGGGAGCAAGTTACAATAGAGTTGAATTATTTATACAGCACTAATGCCAAACATGTTCAACCATTCAATAAAGTGTAGAAATAGTACCACCCACAATTTGTGTTTTTCAGTATGGGCCTTTCAGAAATGTGTTTAATATGTCAGCCTCCGAAATTTCAAACCCAAACCTTAGCTAATAAATTTCATCATTTAATAAGGTACATTTTAAACAATCACAAATAGTTGCCTCATCATATGTTATTTTATGTTTTCCCTCTGTCTAACATAGTAAGAAATATGACTTTAAGTCTTGAGTATGGGTAGTAATCAGAGATATGACAAACATAATATCTGTCTTCTATTTCTATCATATTCCTATCTAGGAATAAATTATAATGTTCTTCTTTTTCCAAAACTTATAGGTAGTAGAAAATATTATTCCATGTAAAATAAAAGAATCACACGATTTTACAAAGCCATTTATAAAAATGCATAGTTAGAAATACATTCTAAGCCATTTTTTAACTTTCTTTTTGACTAAAGATTAATCTTTCAAACGGTTGAGAAAAAATCATGTTTAGGTGCTTCCCGTCTCCAGTCTTGCAAATTGTTGCTGCAGATGAATGAATTATGGAGATATAAGCTGACATCATTTCAAGAATATGCAGGATTGAAACTCCATGGAATGTATATAAACCTTTCAAAGTATTAATAGACAGTTTAACAGAATGACTATCAGAAGTTGGAACCAAAGAGGAATTATAGTAAAGACATAGAATGAATGAAAAATGAACAAGGAGCAAATACAGCTAGAATCCTGAATGTACACATATGATGAAGGAAGTGGTAAATTGGAAATAAATCTTGGAGAAAGGGTTGGTTGAGAATGATAGAAGGAGTGACTCTGATCTAGGAGCATTGGACAATTAGATGGATATATTTAATTGTAACACAATTGCACAAACTTTTAAAATTCAGTTAAAAACACATCTAGAAACAAAAACACACAAAAATCACAACCAAACAGCAATCTCTAGAGAGTATGAATATGACCACTCAAAATTTTAATCAGTTAATGAAGGGCAGTCTTGGGAAAAGCAAACAAAGCTGTTCAAAGAGGGAAGTTTGGGATAGGGGAGAATTTTCAACAGAATTAAATAGATTGTCTAAGGTTATAAATCACCTGCTGCATACAGTATCTTACTTCTAAGAGATTTCTGTCTGAACTGGATAATCCAGTCCTGAGAAACACTTGGTAGCTTGTGAGGTAGAATGGAAGAAACAAGATCAAGAACGCATTACTCCACTGGAGAGAAAACGATCCTCTATATTTTCTCTAATCTCTCTTCCCTACTCTTTCTTCATACTTTTAAGTCAATTGATTTTGAATTATATTTTTCCTTCTTTCTTCTGGCAAAGTGATTGGTCAAAGTAATTTCATTAAATATTATTTGCCATTTTCTTCTTTCATGCTGTTTAATTGGCCAAGCGAGTCCATAAAACTTCCCTCTTGTATTTGGTTGCCATGAAACAACATCTATGTTAATAAGGAGAAATCTAATGTAAAACTTTGTCTGCAGAAAACAGTCCAAGATGCTGTGATCACAAATATTTGGCTATATTTTTTTTCTTTTACCTTGAAAGACTTCTTGTGTCTAAAGTGCCCACAAAAATAAGTACTCCATCACTTGTTGGTTCAATCAGAATTGTCTAACATCAAAGATATATTTTTGCTAAGAAGATGCTTAGAGGAAACCAAAAAATACTGCACTTTTTTATCTTCTCTCTTAAGATTCTCCTTCGATACTATATCAGGAACAGTGAAGTTATTCTATGCAAAATTATTTTAATAGGTTATTTTTCTCTTGGTCTTGCATTTGTTCACCAAGATGTATGGAGGAGAATAGAGTTAAATCACCCATACCTTGGAAGAAAGTGTCTGTTACAAAAGGAAAATGCTTCTATGTCCTACTTCTATGTCCTACTCTTAGCTCTTGCCAGAGTTCCAATTAATCACAGCTTCTTGGCTTCCAGTCTAGTGAAGCTGAAGGACCATACGGGCTCCACCACTGCTACATCTTCATTATTTCTCTTTTAAAACTCTTCAAGTTGCCTCATTTGGATGTGGAATGTATTTTCATGTCTTCATTCAAGCAGTTCTGCATTGTAGTGAGCCAAATGGGCTCTGTAAAATCACTTTAGGGAGTAAAAATACTAACACAATTTACATCAAAAAGTTTTGGCTTCCCTTCACTGCTGAAGTCAATACGCTTAGCTAAGGCTTCTAAGAAAAATTTTATTATTAATTTTTCCATTTTCTCAATTCTTTTCTGAACTTTTTGGCATATGTAATAAAAGAAGTCTAGACTACCTCATATTAATAAGAATATTATTTTTTGTGAGCCACTTAGAAATGTGAAATCATTGGTTTGAAGTATCCAATCAAATTTTTTTCTGTGTTTCACTGCTTCACGTCCAAAGACATTGTGGAAAGTGACACCTTCTTTCATTGTGGAGGGCACTTTCTCCCTAAATATTTTGACTCAAATTATCTTTTTCAGAGAATTAGTATTTGGTAATTGAAGGTACATTCACAAATTTTGATGCCTTATTTTTTAAAGAACTTTTATTTTGTTTGGTTTTTTTTTAACTGTATTTTTTTTGTCTTTTCTTTTTTGGTACTGGGGATCGAACCCAGGACGTTGCACTTGCTAGGCAAGCGCTTTGCCACTGAGCTACATCCCAGCCCTTAAAGCACTTTTAATTTAAATTCCAATACAACCTTCTTTCAAACAGTGAGAATATAGTTCCTGGGTAAGGTCAATTCCAAGGGAACCTACAGGATTTACAGCAAGGTTTCTGAGGTTTGTTTGTTTAGTTTGAAAAAGAGCCATCTTCATCCATATTGCTCCCTCTCTACTAAGTCTCCATGGATTTCTTTGCATGAGAGCCTATTCTTCTAGGCAATTTTAAATTTTCTTAATAGGCTAAGTTATTAAAAATTTTGAACTATTGAATTTTACCTGTCATAAATTTAAATATGTTGAAAATCCTTTATCAGAACCGCAAATTCACCAATCCTAATTCCACCTTTACCATCAAAATGTTAACATGTTGTTTTCATGATATAGTATCCATGCAGCTATTATTTTCCAGTGGCTTTGTTATGCATATATGTAACCATATTAGCTGATGCTAAGCAAAATGAATTCCGAGATATGGAACCAGATTTTTTTTTCATTTGTGGTTGTTGTTTTTGATGAACTATGTGATTTCTGTTTTCTTTGGGGTTTTCCCCTATGGTTTATCCCTGCTGTATGGTGAGACAATGGTGAGACAAAGGACAAAAGGCAATCCAATGCAATAGCAATACTCACAAGACAATATGTTGGAAATGTACTTTACAACTTGTGAGGGGTGAAGGGGTGAAGGAAAACTGAGAAAAATGAGGGAGGGGTAACAAGTTTGAAATGATTTTTATTCACTACCTTACAATTAGTGTAAAGTCACTGTACATCAATTTGATAATAAAATTGAAAAAATAAACTGTGTAAAATGTAATTTTACTGTACTGACACAGTAAATATTATTCTTTATGTAGTAACATTTTAAAAATCAATAATATTTGGCTTCTAATTTGAGTTAATTACCCCTTATTTATCAGAGGTTCATCAACTTGAATGTTATCCAACTAGACACTATTTTCACAATATACTTGCCAAATTTTTCAAAAAAGAATAAATTTAGTACTTTCTCATTCTAAAACAGAAAACAGGGTCTGGGAAGATGGCTCAGTGGTAGAGCGCTTGCTTTGCATGCCTGAGGCCCTGGGTTCGATTTCTCAGCACCACATAAGCAAAAAGAAAAAAGCCAGAAGCTCAAGTGGTAGAGCGCTAGCCTTGAGCTGAAGAGCTGAGGGACAGCGCCCAGGCCCAGAGTTCAGGCCCCACGACCAGACCCAGTTTAATACTATGTAAACCCATAATTTTAAAAGTAAGTAAGTTTTTAAAGAGGACAGAATATACGTATTCTTCAAAATTCCTATGATTAACAACTACTCATTTTTAAATTCTCAACATTCCTAAGAGATTCAAAACAGTACCTGTTTGCATGTTAATTAATTCTGCAATAGATGCAGTTTCCAATGGGGTGTCCAGATTGAGAAGTAAACAGAAAAATAGCCACATTCTTGTAGAGGATAAAACTGTGAAGCATGTGTAATAATTAATTCTTCAAGAGTAAGCAATTGTTTATAAGAGTAAGCTATTATGTCTATGACCATCAATCCCAAGATTTATGCCATAAAGTCATCCTAGCCCAAAAGTTTCCAACTTATAAGGGACACCTTAAAATTCCTTAATTCACATTATGAATACCTTATCTCTATTTTGAAAAAATACTACACCTCTGCTAATGTGACACCCTCCTTGTTCTGAAAAGAACACCACAATAAACTGAGCTGCATCATTTTTCCTCCACTGGTATTCTTGAGATCAGAACACTTGCAAATATTATTTATATTTAGACTTTTTTAAATATCATAGATATTCAGTATGCTAAGATAGGAAAATTATGATTCAAAGCCCACCCAGGCATGAAGGTTTCTTAGAATCTTATCTCCAAAAAACTTCTCTGCAAAATCCAGACTCAAGTGGCACTGAGGTTGAAGTGGTAGGGCACGAGACTTGAGCATAAACAGGATCAGAGACCCTGTCCATGCCAAGAGTTCAAGTTCTACGATGAATCAATGAAAAAAAACTGAAAAGAAAACCCCAAACCTAGCATTTTTCTCTATGTATACAGAGGCACGTAAATAAGGAAATGGCTTCCTGTGGTACATATAGGTAGAAGAAAGAAGATGTCACACAATTACTCTCTTCATACCATATTAAACCAAACCTTGAAAAATTGGTTTTTCTAAATGTATAAATTAATGTCATCCATTTTTGGCAACTCTGTCTAGATTATTCATATTAACATGGTATACATGAACTCTGCAAATTATCTATTAACTATGTTCTAATTATAACTGTCGTGAAAGAATATCTAGGCAAATAGAATGCCAGAATTATTTGTGAATTTTTCAATTAATCCCTCTACTTTGAAAGAATTTTGTAGTATCCTATAGAATATGAAATTACAAACAAATCCAAAAACTATATTTTAAATCTAAATTCTAATTTAACAAGGTCTACAAAATCCTACATTAGACGAACTTTGCTATTTCTCCAGTCTTAAGCTTTTGTAATCCTTCAACATTTATTTGGAATCCAACAGAATGTGGGATGGGAAACATGAGCTCTTTTGCATCTACGAATGTTCTGTAATGATGAGAGCATTTAAAACACAAGTGAGGATATATATGAGGTGCATTCAATAGGAAACTTGACTTCTCAAAACATAATGACAAAATTAGGCCAAACTTCCAACTGTGTATTCCTTTCTTGTTGTTTGGTTAGTTTTACTGAGACAAAATTATTCTATCTGGTCCAGGGAAGGTATCATTATGTAATTCCACTCTCTTATCTCTTGTCTGAGTGCTAGAATTCCAGGCTTGTATCACATTGCCCTGCCATAGTTTGTTTATTTAATCTAGAAACAGACTAGAAATTCTGAACTTCTCCTATGATTTAATCCACTAGACTGACTGCTCAGACTGTTTATGTACTATTTTCAAAGGTGTTTTAACATTTGACACAGGATATGAACATTTTTGGATGCACCTGCAGGCTTCCCTGATTCATTCCACTATGTATCCTATCCCGTTAAGAATGATTGCTTGACTCTCTTACTATCTCTGGTCCCAACCTATGTAATATTCTCAACTTCTGGGGGAAAGTTCACTTGAGGGCTTTCTAATATTAAAAATTATCACTTGATTCTAGTCTTACTAAGGACCAATTTTCTATTGTTTTCTAACTTTTCTACATATTCTGAGAGTTGTTTCATTTATGTATTTTTGTGTGCACCTATAAGTGCCTCTGTGTGTATGTGTATGTTTGTATGTATGTATGTATGCAAAAACTTAAAGCTGTAATTCAGCAATCTTGCTCGTGACTGGTATCCCAGCTTTGGCTGGTTAATTATAGGTAGTGTTTCAAAGCCTATACTGTCCAAGCTAAATGCAAATTGAACCTCCCAGACTCCTTTACATTCTTAGGTTTTATTTTTCTAGGAGTATCAACTTTTAAACTTCAAACACTTTTGTGAGTGTAAAGTCTAACTGTAGCCCAGATTTTTAACTCAAGAATTCATATAAAGTTAGATGAACATATACATTACATATCCTGGGTGTACACTGTTAGCAATGTGATCATAAACCAAGTTTTTGTGAGATCTGAGGATTGGGTTTTAAAGTCAGCACGGGTAGGAAAGTCCTGGAGACTCTTTTTCTCCAATAATTACCAGAAAACTGGAAGCGGCACTGCAGCTCAAGTGGAAGAGCACTAGCCTTGAGCTGAGTTTCAGAGGGACAGCGCCCTGTCCCATATTCCAAGTGCCACGAAAAACAACAACAATAAAAAGGAATATAAGAAAAGGAAAGAACAAGAAATGTGATCTTAGCCACCAGGTTCATTGCTAGTATAATTCCTGTTCCCTCAAGATAGACTCTTTTTTTCCAGTTAAGTCTGTTCTCCCATATGTGTCTTGCATTGGAAAAAGAATCATTCTTCCATTCTCCTTTTTGCACATTTACATGATTAGCAAGCGTGATTTAGAAACGGAGTGGCCTCATGCTTCATGTTCCACTTAGGGGTAATGCTTTCTCTATATCACTCCCATAAATCTACATATGGGACTTGGCTTTATTGTTTCAATTTTTTATTTGTAGAGTCTTGTATATTGTATTGAACACTTATACATAAACACAGAACTTTTTCTCCTATAATTGCTATTGTTTCTTTTATGGTTAACTCATGTACAGTTGGGAAATTAATGCACAGCATAGAGACTCACAAAAAATTATCTGAGAACCTTCTTACCATTTAAAATTCACCTTAATTTACAGAGCACATGAGAAGTTTGAACAAAATATTCTCATGGATAATGTATTTATAAGCAATTTAAATTGCATTTGTCTTTACTAAGTGGTCTCTGAAACACGTGTTACCTCATGTCCAAAAGTGTCTTTGTGCTATTTCAATGAAGCCAGAAAACATTCATTTTTTTCTGGAGCAGCACCATAAATTGTTACTGGAAGTAAGTGGAAGAAACTGCTACTGGATGTGGAAACTGATCCCAGGAGAGGAATTTAACATAGAGAAATGACAAAGTTCAAGTTAACTATTGCATTCCTTTGTACTGTACAAGAAAAGAATCCAAGGCTGGAAGGAAACTCTGTCCCTGACTTTTTTGAGTGTGTCCTTTACTCATATAAAACTTGTCTGTAAACTTCTGGTTGAGAGTTTTGCAAAAGGAAACAATATGCCATTTGAAGGCAGGCATAGAACAAAAGGAAATAACTTTAAAAGTGTTCTACTGCAAAGAAGCAAAGACGTGGAGGTTTTAAAGTGTCTTATGGATGGATGTTTCACTCCTGAGATTATTCTCTTGTTGCAGGAATCAGTTTTCAATTCATTTAGTCTGGTCTTGAGTTTTCCATAGCAATAACAATTCCCAAAAATCAGGATCCAGTGAGTATGATCAGCAAAAGCAGCCTCTTCTCAGACCACCACTATTTTAAGGAGAGTCCCAAAGAAATACCCAGGTTTTGTTTTATTTGCTTGTTTGTTTAGTTTGTGCTGGTTCTGGGGCTTGAACTTAGAGACTGGCCCCTGTCCCTGAACAGTTGTCTTTCTTTCCTACCTGGCCCAAACCTAGTACTCCACTGCTTGAGCCAAAACTCCACTTCTGGCTTTTTTGGTGTTTAATTACAGATAAGTGTTTGACAGACTCTCTTGCCTGGGTTGGCTTTGAACTAAGACAGTAAGAAAGCTAAGTGACATCAACTCTATGGACATCTCTTTTGAACCTAGAAATATTAGATGAAGTTTATTATAAAGCTAATAGTTGACAATTTTTAAAGAAGAGAATATTTTTAGCAAAGAAGCCATAACAAATAACTCAGTAAAAGTAGGTGCACTACTAAATCATTTGGGAAGATTACTATTGATTTAATCATTCCTTTGGGGGAAACATAAACCTATATTTGCACTTTTTTGTTGGTTGTGGGGATTGAAACTTAATCCTGGGCACTGTCTCTCAGCTCTTCAGCACAACTTGAGCACTCTACCACTTTATCTACAGCACAACTTCCGGGTTTCTGGGGTTAATTGAAGATAAGGGTTTCATGGACTTTCCTGACCAGGCTGGCTTTGAACCACAATCCTCTGGACTCAACATCCTGAGTAGCTAGGATTACAGGCATGAGCCACCAGCACCCCACTCATATTTGCATTTATGTGCACTTAATGTCACTATGTAGACAAAGAATGGAAATATGAACCATATGATATGATATTGCAGCTTTTCAGAATAATTAAGGTAGCAATAAATATGTCCTCCTTTTCCATTTTGTTACATAAATGACTCATGAGCTATGGGACTCTTATATTAGCATCCTCTTTCATCTTTGTAGGTGTATTTAGTATTAGGAAATGTTCATAGATAAATACAGCAAGACAGATTTTTAGAAAGCAAAGGAGATCAGGTATGAAAGATCAGCATAGAAGGAGATACATTCATCACAAAGAGATTAAGAACTAGCCTAGGAGATTTTGAATGCCGAAGGCAATGAGGAATAAGCCTAGTTGATAACTAGTTCTTTAATAAGCAAAAATGGTTCCCTAGAACGGTTTCTGCTATACCTTAGTTACTATCATTTATTCTTTCCATCTGGCGTTATTCCTTCTCTTCTGTCACAACTGTTAATTAGCCTCTGACTGTTTTGTAAGATGACTGGCCAAAATAGTTTCTGAATCTCACTTACACTATCCTTCTCATTGTGATTAGCAGTGACCCCACTCAAAAGCCTGGAATATTTGAATTTTCAGAATTAATCTTCACCTGACATCTAAGCACATTCCTAGCATTAATTGCTGTGACCCAATGAACAAAATATTTTTTTCAACACAGTATCCTTACATAGGTAAAGTACATGTATTAGGAACTATTGTCAGGTATCAGTATGGAAGGAGCAATTATATATTCCAAGTATGGGTTCTTTATTTCGCATTTACTAACTAAATGTTCATTGTTGTTGTTGCTGTTGTTTTGGCAGTCCTGGGGCTGAAACTCGGTGCTTGGGAATTATTCTTCAGCGTTTTTTTTTTCCTCAAGGCTAACCCTCCACCACTTGAGGCACAGGACCACTTCCAGTTTCCTTTTCAATTTATGTGGTACTGAGGAATTGAACCCAGGGTTTTATGCATGCTAGGGAATCACCATACCATGAAGCCACATTCCCAGAACCCTAAATGACTTTCTTAAGATGGCATTACATTTTCATTCTATAACTTTGTATCATAATTTTAGCCAGGAATTTTTGCTAGAAAAGAGCATTGAACACAGTACTTGAGTCCAGTAAAGCTAGATGGACAATGGATTACTGTCACAGTGTAGCCAGGGCACAGAGGGACTTACCTCATGGAGCTGGTACAACAGACTGAGCGAGACAGCTCCTGACCCACAGCCTACCTCGAGAATGAGAGGACCACCTTGGTTCCAGCCACATGGGGATGCTGGACCACCTCCTCCAGCACCCATTGAATCAGTTCCTGAGAGAGAAAGCAAAAGAAAGAAGGTCAGAATTACACTTAAGCCAGGTGCTGGTGGCTCAGGCCTATAATCCTAAGTACAATGGAAGCTGAGATATGAAGAATGTGGTTTATAGCCAGCCTGGGCAGGAACACCTGTGAGACTCTTATCTCCAAAGTGGTGCTGTGACTCAAGTGGTAGAGTGGTAGCTTTGAGCTGAGGAGCTCAGGGAGCTGCCCTAGGCCCAAAATTCAAGCCTCATGACTGAAAAGAAGTGGACTTCCCACCACAAGAAGTGGACTGAATAGCACCCATTGTCCTAGGGAGCATGGCAGAGAAGTCAGGCCGAGCTTCCTGTCAGCTGGGAGTCATTAGTAGGTCACCCGGCTTCTCTATGCCTCAGTTTCCCCAGCTTCAAAACTGAACAAAGTGAAGGATCCCGTTACTCATGGGGATAGAGTAATAAAGAAAGAGAGCCATGTTTTGTTTCATAATCCCATAACTGTTGCACTGTTAAGAACACACACCATCTGAGATCTTTCCGGGTATCTTCCTATCATATGCTCACAGAATTGCCAAGAACAGTATCAGATGGCCCCTCCCTCTGTGCCTGTCCCTGCTCCAGAGATCCCTCTGTATCAATCCCTTGTTTCCTCACAACTGTCCAATGAAGAGATTGAAGTCCAATGGTTGAGGCCCAACCCAGAGATTCACCTCTGGTCAAGAATTGGCTGCCGTGGACTGAGTTTGGAACAATCCATCTAAACCAATGACTGAGCATGTCGCTACATATCTACCATCCCAACTACAGAAGAACGGGCCTCGTAGCTCAGGCCTGTCACAGATCAGAGGACCATGATCCAGCCCAGAATGAGCATATATTAATTCTCCATCTCAGAAATGCCCAAGACAGAAAAGCTTGACTCGATGTTAGAAGACTTGACTGGCAAGCCTAAGGCTATGAGGTCAAACCCTAATATACCAAAAAGAACTAGAGTCCCAGTGCCAGAAGCTCATGCCTATAATACAGGTACTCAGGATGCTGAGATCTGAAGATCACAGCTCAAGATTTAAAATAGGGTTGGCCTTGCCCATCAGACATCATTATGAGAAGACCCAGAGACTGACCTATGCTGTTGCGCTCCATACTAGCAGAACTCATATCCTTACTAAGAGTTGGCCATGCTCTCTGTCCTCCTGGGAAGCCATCCCCTGCAGGCCACACTCCCAGATCCTCCCAAGCTCCCACTGCCACCAACCAGGCCCAAGGGAGTACACAGCTCCATTGCACACAGATCACTTGTTCTTGTAATTTAACTGTGCTGTGTCCCCTTCAAGCCTCTCACCCTTCCTGGCCCCCAGACCTCAGGTGTGAAGCCCATACATGCCCCAAAGATTACAGGTAGAAGTTACCAAAGCATTCAGCCTCCTTGTTACAACCCAATTCTACACACACACACACACACACACACACACACACACACACACACACACACACACACACACACACACACACACACACACATCCAGACAGGTGACAGAAGACTCCTCCATGCAGTACCTGCAATTTGCCAACTGATCACTCACCTGAGCACAGTCAGGCTGTAGAAGGAAAAAGATTATCTCTCTGTCTCTCTCTGTCTCTGTCTCTGTCTCTGTCTCTGTCTCTCTGTCTCTCTCTCTCTCTCTCTCTCTCTCTCTCTCTGTCTCTCTGTCTCTCTGTCTTCAGGTGAAATTTTGACTGAGCACAGAAGACAAGGGCTCATACAGCAAGGGTGTCTATCTTCTGCATCCAACACCTCCCATCCCCAGAAAAAAAGGAAAAAAACCCCAGAAGGCAGGTGTAGACATGCTGCTCCCCACCTCTGACTAAAGCCACTGGGCTCCCACCAGGGAGTGGAAGGGCGCAGATGTGCTGCTGTGTGGCTCCCACTGCTCCAGGCCAGGGGATCTTTGGCACCCACTCCTCACCCAACCTGCATCTCCCCATATCCTGGACACTAGTGGCTGGGGATGGGGGTGGCATCCTCGGGTCAACCCCCACCCCCACCCCTGGGGCACATTTGTGACAGGGCGTGGGCCAGACTGTGGGGCACAGGGGAGGCGAGGTCCGGGTTGGAGGGGAGGTAGTGGTGTCAACAAACAGAGTGAATCAAGGTGCTACTGGGCAGCAAGGAATGTGGGCGTGGCCACCATTCTTGTATCTCATTAGTCAGAAAGAACCATGAAGCATTAGAGGTGTGGCTGGAATCTTCTGATGCAGGCAGAATGGGTGGAGTCAAAATGAAGGCAGCCCCTTTCCCAGGGAACTCTGTCCAATCCATTTGGGGACAAGAGAGTGACCCACTTTAGCCGGATGGCTGCACAGATTGTTGTGTATGTCTGTTTGTTCCCAGATCTTGAACTCAGGATCAGGGCACAATCTGTGAGTTGTTTTTGATCAAGGCTAGCTCTCTACCACTGGAGCCACACGGCTTTACTTCTGTCTTTGATGGCACAATTTGGACAGGAGTCTCAAGGACTGTCCTGCCTAGGGTGACTTTGACCATGATCTTCCTTTCACAGCCTTGTAAGTTTTAAGGAGGACTGCTGAGAGCCACTGATGCCTGGTTTGGCTGGTGATCTTGGACAGACCTGTGAGTTCCCTATCCTCAGGTTTAAGTGGTAGGAGCTGGAGCCACAGCTTGAATCCTGGGCTGCCAGCAACAAATGGCAGGAGATCCTATGAAATTCATTCCTATTCATATGATTACCAAAGGAATGTGATGTATGTCATGATTAAATGGGCAGTACTTGAATGATTCGAGGATAAAATTATACACAATTACATAATAGGACACTGGTCGATATTAATTAATACTTTATGAAGCATTTAAACAATCACCTTCATTAAATGGAGGCCAAATGAAATACCTACGAATTGGACATCACATAGCATAGAGATGCCATTTTTTTTCTGCCAGGACTGGGATTTGAACTCATGGTCTAGGTAACCCTGCTGTTGCACTTTGTGGAAAGGGGAAGCTTGCCTCCTTGAATTTAAGAAATTCAAGTCTGTTTTTTAGGCCTGAAATCGATGCCCACAACTAGAAAACATACTATTTGTTTACATTTTAAATATATGATTTATATTTTTAAACATATGTTGACTCCATATTGCATTCAGTGTAGTTATTTTATTTTTTGTTTTATTCATATACTGACTACTCATTTTATTAACTATTATGACACATAGAACAGTGATTACATTGATTACATAGGATATAGGTTTGCATATGTATTGCACGTCCTTCCTGACACCCAGGACTTTCACAGAAAAGGAAAACATGTGCCATCATCAGCTTCTTACTACACGATTCATTTTTTGGGAGTGCTAGTATCTGAACTCACAGCCTTCAAGGCCCAATTCATGAATGGGTGAGTGTCAGCCTGCCATCCTGTGGCAAATTGAGCTGACAGGCAGTCCCGAGTACCTGAGATCGAGCCCCAGCAGTTGACAAAATAAGAACAGATTGACATACAGATGGTAGTAAATGTATATCTTTATAGAGTGCCTGAGATGTCTATACATTATTCAGTTATATAGACTACATTCCTACCAATTCTTGGGTATTTATAATGCCTCCATATAATTAATGTTATTGTTTTCATTCTTAACATGGAATCTAAATTTGTAGACATGTTCTCCATCATGCCAGACACCCAGGACTCTCAGAGAAAAGGAAAAAAGTTTCACACTTGGCTTCTTACTGCATGATCCAGTTGTTGGTAGTGCTGGGATCTGAACTCAGGGCCTAGCAGGACAAATTGGTGAATAGTTCAAGGTGACCACACCAGCCTGTGAGCAACAAAGGAGTTAGGCCATCCCAGGATATGACATTGATCCCCAGGGTGGGCCATGATAGTCATAAACTAATGATTTAAACATAGGATCTATATTTACATATATGTGTGGACAGTATCTTGCCTTTGGAGTACTTTTCTCCTTATTTCTGTCTTATGTAAATATTGTGTATTTTACTGAATAATGTAACGGATATAGCAGAACTTACATGGAAGACAACCTATTGCCCTGGCTATAGGGTTTCCTATTCATTCTCCATCCAAGCTGAGACCCAGGACTTTCACAGGACAGGAAAACAGGTGAATCAATGGGCTTCTCACATCAGGATTCATCTTTTGGCAGTGTTGGGTTTTGAACTCACACTCTATCAGGCCCAATTGGGGAAATGGTCAAGGTGAGGACACCAGTCTGTGAGCAACGAAGGAGATAGGCCATTCCTAGGAACTGACATCGAGTCCCAGGGAGGTCCAGATAGTCATAAATTCGTAATTCAAATATAGGATCTATATTTACATACATGTGTGGACAGCATCTTGCATTCGGTGCACTTCTCCTTAATTTGTGTCTAATTCATGGAGTTATTGTGTATTTTACTGAGTATGGTGACAGGTGTACTGTGCTGACATGGATGACAATCTGTTCCCATAGTTATATGGTTTCCTATGCATTCTACATCCTAGTGAAAGCCCGGTTCTTTCACAGGAGAGGAAAACGTTCAACGACTGGCTTCTGACAACAGAATGAAACTTTTGTCAGTGCTGGGATTTGAATTGAGGTCTGGGTAGCTCTGTTGCACTTTGGGGCAAGGGAAATCTCACCATCCTAGAAGACTATAATGTCAGGCCTCATCAAGGGCCTGATTTGAAGCCCCAGTACTGGACAAAATAACAAGCCCGCCTTTTTTAAACATAGGATCTCTCTTTACCTACAAGTTTGGTATGCATCTTGCATTCAGTGTAGTTATTCTTTTTATTTTGTGTCTTATTCATGGATGTATTGTGTATTTTATTGAGTATGGTGATAGATATAACTATGCTGACATGGATAACAACCTATTCGAATGCCTATAGAGTTGTCTATATAGAATTTCCATCCTCGCTGAGACCCAGGATTTTCACAGGACAGGAAAACAGGTGGACCGATTGGCTTCTCAAATCAAGGTGAATCTTATGGCAGTGCTGGGATTTGAACTCAAGCCCTAGCAGACCCAACTGACGAATGGGTCCATGTGAGCACACCAGCCTGTGAGCTACTAAGGACTAAGGCCGTTCCCAGGACCTGAGATGGACCCCCAGGTGGGGGGGGGGGAGGAGGATACACAGTCATCCATTCATAAGTTGAAGGTAGTATGCAAATGAGTACACATTTGTATAGATTAGGAGAGACGATAACCTGTGATGGAATCCAATCTACCATGTGTATACTGCTTCTTGGATCTTTCCAGATGTCTTCATTTCATGACTGTGACGATTATTGTCATGCTTAATCAACACTGCTTTACAAATAAGTGATACCCCATGAGTCTTGCCTATCATTTCCTAGTCACATCATGCATGAAATACTCATTCGATGAGATCGATCACATTCCATGACTTTTCCTGGTCCAGAAACCAGTTTCTCAGGATTTCCTGCCATTGCTTTCTCATGGGGGTAGGCTGAATTCAAGCCTCAGGCATGGAAAACATACTCCTTATATAAATATTAGAGATAGAATTTATACTTCCATACAGATGTTCAGTAGATACTGTGTTTGGTGTGGTAGGATTTATACTTCCATACAGATGTTCAGTCCATATCACGTTTAGTGTTCTTATTCATTTTATTTCTTTTTTTATCCATTTATTTACAATTTATTTTATTGTCTTTAATGACACCTATACCATTTATCCACTTATTACAATTTTTACATCATATCACATACCATCTAGATTTGTAGATGTTTTCTCCATCATGTCTGACACCCTGGACTCTCCCAGAAAAGGAAAACATGTGTCACACTCGGCTTCTTACTCAAAGATTAAATTTTTGGCAGTGCTTGGATCTGAACTCAGGGACTAGCAGGCCCAATTCATGATTGGGTGAGGGCGAGCACAGAAGCCTCTAGCCAATGAAGCTGTCAGGTGGTTCCCAGGCACTGAGATCAAGCCCCAAGTTTAGCCAAAACAGCAATACATGGCTAGGCAGAGGTGGTATACAAATAAATATATATTGTTAAAGAGTTCCAGAGCTGTCTATCTATGACTGAATGACATCTACTACGTTCCTACCAACGCTTAGGTATTTATTATATCTCCATTGAAACAATATTATTCTTTTCATGCTTAATAAACTATTAATTAAGGTCAATCAGCATCCTAGGATTATTGCATCCAAACTTAGACTAGACAAATGCATAAACTACTCTTTCAATCTGTAATCTTATGCATAGGAATGAGTCTCTTGTGATCTCCTGCCATTGGTAAATGTAAGGATTAGGATTTGAACCGAGAGCCTATGTTGACATGTTGGCTTATGGCTTCCCTGATAGCCTGCCAGCCATCAGCAATGGCAGGCCAGCTCCACTTTGAAACCATGTCATTCAGACCCAGGATGGTCACCATGTAAAGAAAAAAATTGTAAAACCCTGAGCCCTCTACAGCTCCCCACTTTTTGTGCTGTTCTGCTTTTTTTCCTTCTGCAAGCCCCCTGGGCCTAGGGTCCCAGGATCAGCTTTGGGTCTCGAGGCTGCACCCCAGCCTAGGGAGAGTGAAGCTGAGTCAGAGTTACCATGACCTGAGATCAAGCCCCATGGTTGGCAAAATTAATTAACTAACTAATTAATTAATTAATTAACTAACTAAATTGAAATAATAAAGCTCCTTGGTTTAGAATTTCTGCCAGTTTTCTTTAATAGCCTGGGATTTGAACTCAGAGTTTTGATGAATCCGTAGCAATGTGACAGAATGTGCAGAGTTGCCAATATTTGAGTTCAATCCCCATGCCAAGCCTAAAATAAATAAGTCACTGACCTCACCAGGGAAGTTAGTTGTGAAGATAGGAGGGAAGGGATGGTAGGGGAAAAACAAACGAGGAGGCAACAATACTCAATAGGAAATGTACTCATTACTTTGCTCATGTAACTGTGACCCATTTGTACAACATTTTTAAAATAAAAAACGTACAAAAAATTATGTAGTGCTCAAAAAGCACTTTGGAGTTAAGGGATGTATGTCTGAACAGCTGTACAAAATTCTATACTGATTTTTTTTTCAGTGTTCAGTATGGAACTGAATAAACATAACTGTTTCTGTTACAAATATTAAGTCACTGTCTTGGAACTGGGGCCAGTATTTCTGCCATTGCTGGGATTTGAGCTCACTGTCCATGTAACTCTTTTGCACCTTGGGTGAAGGCTAAGATCCCTGTCCTTGAGGAAAAGATTTTCAAGTTAGAGTTCCCAGGGCCTGAATTAAGACCCTGCAATAGAACAAATATTTGTGTACATGTGTAATATAAGATATATAGGTAAATATGTATGTATATTTCATATTATGATTATTATTATTAATTTTGTATTTAATTTTCATTTTACTCATTTTATTGTTTATTGTATTTAGTATTATTATACACATAATATTTATTATGTTGTGTATATATATTATAAAATTATACACAATAATTCAGTACATTGACTAATTTTCATTAATACTTTATTAAGTTTTGAAATATAATACTTAATTAAATGGAGGCATTTGTCAAGTCATCATTTGGTTAGAGTCTGTCCCCAGTATGAGTTTTGTCTTATTTATCTTTGGACAACGTCCTATAAGGATTTGTTTAGATGATTTATACTCAGAAGCCTTTTCTTGTGGATAGGCAAGTTGAGGGATAAAATCGTAAGGTTGGGTCTGGAAATGTGGCTTAGTGGTAGAGATCTTGCTCAATATGCATGAATGCCAGGGTTTGAATCCTCAGTGCTACATACTCAGAAAAAGCCAGAAGCTGTGGTGTGGCTCAAGTGATAGAGTGCTAGCCTTGAGAAAACGAAGCTCAAAGACAGTATCCAGGCCCTAATTTCAAGCTCCAGGTCTGGCAAAAACAATACTCCAGATTCCAGTGGCTCTGGAAACCTACTTTCTCAGGAGGCTGAGATCTGAAGATCACAGTTTGAAGACAGCCTAGGGAAGGAAAGCCTGTTAGACTCTTACCTCCAATGAACCATCAAAAAACCCCATGTGGCACTGTGGCTCAAGTGGTAGAGTGTTTGCCTTAAGCTGAAGCGCTCAGAGACAGCACCCAGGCTTCAGTTTGAGACACACAACTGGAAAAAGATTGAGGGATAATCAAAATAATTTTTTTGCTATTTTTTCCTATTATTTTGCTATTATTTCCTATTTTTTCCTATTTGCTACTTATGAAAATATTTTTAGGAAAATGAATGCTGATGTACACCAGAATTGGAGTCAGACCTCAAGGTTCAAGTGTAGCACATCCATAAGCCCAGCCTCTCAGACTCTAGCATTATAAACTTA
This sequence comes from Dipodomys merriami, assembly GCF_024711535.1. Taxonomy (NCBI): domain Eukaryota; kingdom Metazoa; phylum Chordata; class Mammalia; order Rodentia; family Heteromyidae; genus Dipodomys; species Dipodomys merriami. The sequence continues at coordinate 515,502 of NW_027206143.1, read as the reverse complement.
TGTCCTACAGGGTTCTGAAAGGCACATTGTTGAAAGTCTTAATATGCTCCCCAAGCACTTTGTGATAAGCAGTTGACTTGTATTGTCAATGTCATTACAGTTCTGACCCTAGCAGAGAACCAATACCTCACGCCCATCAAGCTTGCTCAGGAGGCTGAGGTCTCTCATAGGGTGAAACCAGCCAAGGCAGGGAAGTCTAGGACATTCTGATTTCCTGTTCTGAAAGGTCAGATGCTTAAGAAATTCATGTTTCACTGGGTGATGAGAAGTTACTTGCACTCTAAATGTTTTTGGAGTTCTTGAGCTACAGAAGAAGGAAAGAAATATTATTGACCCAATCAGGATTCAAATGAAGTTCTCAGGATCCAAGCCCTAACTCTGTTAGCTGGAAGAACTCCAGTGTAACACTGTATTTGAAGGACAGCAAACAGTTTCAAAAGCCAGGCTAGGTGCAGAGAACTAGGCCTCCAGGATTAGGAGGCAGAATATACACATTCATCACGGAAGTGAGCTGCAAAACCACTTCATTCATTCCAGGCACAGCCAGCAATGGGGGCAACCTGAAACATTTGTTAGAGTTACAGCAGGATCAGGCTTTTCTCACTCTCTTCAAACATTGATTAATTAACCTTCCTTCCTAATGTGAAGGGAGCCTCAGGCTATCTTTAGATTACCAATAGAGAGCCAGTCTAGTGCTGGAGAGGGGAGTAACAGAGTAGAAAACCCTGCTCTCTAGTCTCAGGGAGTAGGTTTTTGACTCTCAATTTGTCAAGTTTGAAGGCCCTTCTATCTCTGCCAGTCCATTCTCCTTACTTCATTCTCTACATCATTAATGCAAATCCCCAGTCCAAGGAGGGGCAGGGCCATTTCTCTTCTGTCTCCAAGCACCTGAGTTAGAACCTGGCTCTACCCTCTTGACTCTGGGGCTCTTGGATGCCTGAGAAGTCGGACAGAGACAGTCATCCTGCTCTGCATTTGTGTGAAGGCGATGCTGGTGTCCTGGCGCACTGCAGAAAGCCTCATGACTGGGAATGTTCCCTTCTTTCCTTCTGACGTCAAAAACAGATTCATCTATCAACTTTCTTTCCTTCCTTCCTTCCTTCCTTCCTTCCTTCCTTCCTTCCTTCCTTCCTTCCTTCCTTCCTTTCTTTCTTTCTTTCTTTCTTTCTTTCTTTCTCTCTCTCTCTCTCTCTCTCTCTCTCTCTCTCTCTCTCTCTCTCTCTCTCTCTCTCTCTCTCTCTCTCTCTCTCTCTCTCTCTCTCTCTCTCTCTCTCTCTCTCTCTCTCTCTATTTCTTTTTATCTATCTACCTACCATCCTACCTAGGTAGCTATCTCTTTGCCAGTTGTTGGGATGAATTCAAGGCCTGGGAATTGTCTCTAGCACTCTGGTACTTGAGCCACAGCACATATTCTGGCTTTGTCTGTGTACAGGTGCCTGAGGAATTAAACCCAGGGCTTCTTGCATGCTAGGCAAGCACTCTCTCATTAATACATATTCCCAGCTCCTTCATTTTTTTCTTAATGGTAGTTTTTACATAAGTATGCTACCATTTTATGTTCTCAAGTTTAATTTTCTGAATACCGGTTACTTCTAAGAAACCTGATCTCTTCCCTTGCCAGATATGTGATTGTTCCTGGATTGCCCTCATAATAAAATGTAAATAAAGGCTGCTGAGAGCTTCAGTGTGCATCATATAAAGACACAGGCCTAGAACCCTGGAAGAGAAAAGCATTGGGCCTGAAATGAAGAGAATGATGCAGTATGTACAACTAGCATATCTGAAAAATAAACCAGTAAATAAAAGCAGAGTTTGCACTATGGATGGTAATATATATACACACATAAGTAGGTAGGGCACTGATACATAAACTTGGCCTTCTCTTTTTGAATGTTTTTGTGGTCATCCCAGGATTTAAACTCAGGGCCCGATGTGTTCCTGAGCTGTTTTGCTCAAGGCTGAGTCTCTACCACCACCACAGCTCCACTTCCTGCCAGCTGGTAGTTAATTGGACCTAAGCAATTCCCAGGCTTTCCTGCCTGGTCTGGATTGTATCTCCTACTCAGTTTTCTCTCTCAAAGCTGGAGCTCTACCCTCTGGGCCATTGCTTCACTTCCGGTTCTCTGGTGGTTTATTGGAGAAAATAGTCTCAGAGACTCTCCTGCTCTGCTGGCTTGAATGGCGTTCTCCTGAGAAGGCTTCAAATGGTTTCCTCAGGAATTCACTGAGGAGCCACTCCACACAAACCCTTAGTCTAAATCTCGAGGAGTACTAGAGAAAAATGGAAACATTGTTATACCCCAGTCACAGGACCCCCACCAAAAAGACCACCGAGGGTCAGACTTTACAGCTGTTTTAAGGTTTTATTTAAACGGGCTGCAGCTCGGGTCTCATCCTACACTCCAACACAGCAGCACCTAGGAGAAGAGCCCAAAGGTAAAGATTTGCAGAGTTTATAAAGGCACACAACCAACCAGGTGTTTAGATTACCACCACGTGTTGCTCTGCTAGAAACAAGCAACAAGTGGTCACTGCCTCAAAACTTTAACCCTTCATTCCCCCCCTTGACTTATGGTCTTGTGGCTCCAGCCTCAAACTAAACTCCAACAGCTCTTGATCTTGAATGGGTATGGTCCCTAACTGACCTTAGCCATACTATTAAACAACAATACCAATAATAATCAGCTCATTTTTTCTTGAGTTTTATGCAGTGGTTGGATAGGATGCTTGGAGACTTCCCATGTTTCCCCACGGTTGTCCAGGTCAAAGGGATCTGCTGGTCTGGGGTGGGAGCAGTGGATCCAAGCAGCAATGCCATCCACTTAAGGGCAGTAGGTGTAGCCAGTAGCACCATGTAAGTTCGCTTCCACTGTGGTTCCAGAAATATCAGGTTGTGTCTTCCAACAAACACCCAGTCCCCTGGTTTAAACAAATGGCGGGGGGTAGGAATAGAAGCAGAATCATATAATGCTCTAAGCTGGGTCCACATCCTCTTATGCACCATCTGTAGTCAAGCTTACACAGAAATTCAATATCATCCAAATCAGCAAGCAATTCAGTCTGAAGGGTAGGGATAATGGGTGGAGGGTGTCCATACATTATTTCAAAAGGAGTAAAGCAAAGCTGATAGGGTGAATTTCTTACTCTAAACAGGGCAAAAGGTAACAGCGATACCCAGTCTGGGCCAGTCTCCAAGGCCAATTTAGTTAAGGTCTCTTTTAGAGTCCAATTCATTCTTTCTACCTGCCCTGAACTCTGGGGTCTATAAGCACATTGCAATTTCCAATCCATCTCCAGTGCCACGGCTATTCCCTGACTTACTTTTGAGTCGAAGGCTGGTCCATTGTCCTACCCAGTTGTGGTTGGGAGCCATCCCTGGGTAGGATTTCTTCCAGGATCTTCTTAGATATGACGTTCACAGTCTCATGCTTTGTTGGGTAGGCTTTTACCCATCCTGAAAAGGTGTCTACAAAAACTAGCAAATATTTATATCCAAATTTTCCAGTTTTAATTTCTGTGAAGTCTACTTCCCAATACACACCTGGCCTATCTCCATGGAGATGAGCTCCTTTTGTAACCAGTTGATTAGGGGCATTGTTGAGTTGACAGGCTTTAAAATTTTTTAACAATGTCCTCAATGAGTTGATTTCCTTGCCTGATTTTTACTTCTGAGAGTAGGAACAAGTTCTCCATTCTTTGGGTTCCCATGTGAGAGACCCGATGGATTCTCATAAGAAACCTCTTGTCCAATCTTTGTGGCAAGATAAGCTTTCCCTCACCAGTTTTCCACCAGTCTTTATCTCTTTCTCTGTTTGGGGGTTTATAGGCCATGGAAATTTTCTTTATCCACTCCAAGTCTTCTTGGGAGTACTGAGGCTCAGGAGGCAAAACTTGTGGCCCTGGGCTGGAGGCCCACCTCCTTAGCTGCCTGATCGGCCAAGTTATTTCCTTTGGTTATTGAATCAATTACCTTTTGATGGCCAGGAAAGTGCATAATGGCAATATTTGCTGGTTCCCATAAGGCCCGGATGAGGCTTAAAATGTCTTTTTCGTTTATAATAACCTTTGCCTCAGCTGTCAACAGCCCCCTCTCTTGGTAAATGGCTCCATGGACATGCACAGTGGCAAAAGCATACCGACTGTCCTTGTAAATGTTTAGTCTCTTCCCTTATCCCATCTGTAGGGCTTTTGTTAGTGTCACTAGTTCTTCTCTTTGTGCAAACGTTCCCTGGGAGAGTGCTTCTGCCCACACTATCTCAGTGTCCATGGTGATTGCTGCACCGGCGTACCTTTTTCCCTCTCAAATGAAACTGCTGCCATCTGTGAACCAGGTATGCTCAGCATGCGATAGTGGCAAGTCCAACCAGTCTAGCCTCTTTTCTTTGGCCTGGTCGCTCTTTTCACACTCAATTTCATGTTCTTTGTCCTTCCATTCCTGTCTTTGCTACTGTCTCTCTCTTATTGTAAACCCTTTCCACTGCAGCTACTAGATCACTAATAGACTTTTCACTAAGTCTGTCTAGAGCCTGCAACTTTCGCTTTATGTCTGGTGCAGCTTGATTTATATAGGCAAACATAATCATCTGAGCCGACTCCTGGGTCTCAAGATCATACGGGTATATTGACTAAAAGCTTCCATGAGCCACTCAAGATATGCTGCCAGACTTTCACTTCCTCCCTGTCTAACATCATAAACTTTGGCCATATTAGTAGGTTGGCCACCTTGAGACATGCCAACAGAGCCTGGCGATAGACGAGGAGTCGCTCCCTACTTTCAACTGTATTGTTGTCTCAATTGTTGGTTGGATCTCAGGAAAATAGGCAGTGATCAGGGCAGGATCCGTGATAGGTGCTCCTGTGGGGACACGGATATGTTTCCGGGCTGCCTCTTGGATATATCTCTCTCTTTGGTGGTAAAAAGGACCTGTAAAAACTGACTAAAATCATGCCAAGTGGGCTGATGAGTAAAGAGAATAATTTCAAGCAAACAAATTAAATCTTGGTGTTTCTCAGAAAAGGGGGCATTTTGGGTGTGCCAATTGTGTAGATCACTGGTAGAAAATGGCCAATATTGGAGTTGCTGTTGACCATCTGCATCCACACGACCTATGGTGCTTATGAGAAAAATAGCTGCGTTAGAAGGGGGGTTGATCCCACTTTGTCGTGGAGTGACTGGCCACTCAGAAACTTTAAGGGCAGGTGCTGAGTGTTTTATAGCTCCCTCCTCCTCTTGACCATTCTCAGGTTCTGCAAAAGGAACCTGGAAAGGAGAATATGGGGGAGGAAACATTTCTTCTTCCAAGTTATCTCCCTGAAAAACCGGGGGTACCTTTTCTTTCCCTCTGTCTCAGTTACTTTTTGTAAGTCTAGGAGGCTAGATGGAGTGGTGCCTATGGTTTCCAGTCCCATCAGAGGTACAGTCCAAAAAACAATAAACAGTACAAACAAAACACACGCAGGCCTGACAATTACAAAAAAGGGCTTACAAAGTGGAGATCTCCCAAATTGGTCCACTGACTACAGTCACAGTGGGGTTCCACACCCAGGCCACACAACAGAAAGAGCAGAGCCAGAGTGGGCGAGTTGCGCCACTGTTAGAAGGCCCTCTTGGTCAGTTCCAGCCCAACACTGAACCGACCCCCACCCCACAATTCACACGGCGGTGTTCTAAGGACTGCCTCCCCTTCCCCACACAGTGGGGTTCCAAGGACCCCTGCCCCACAAGAGGATCTTGGACATCTCCCAGTTCCTCCAGGGTTGTGGTGCAAGCGCCATCTGCCTCAACAACCCTTTACGAATCGGAGTGGCCATCCTCACAAAGGAAAACGAAAGTAAAACAGACAAATGACAGGACAAGACAAATTAACAAAGACAGCTCTGTATTACCTTTGGAGACTGAGATCTCGAGGGTCTATGGGGGGATCCAGGACAAGCCCTCACTAATATAGTATACCCAGGTCGCAGGATCCACACCAAGAAGACCATCGAGAGTCAGACTTTACAGCTGTTTTAAGGTTTTATTTAAACGGGCTGTAGCTTGGGTCTCATCCTACACTCCAACACAGCGGAGCCTAGGAGGAGAACCCCGAGCTAAAGTTTTGCAGGGTTTATAAAGGCACACAACCAACCAGGTGTTTGGATAACCACCACGTGTTGCTCTGCTAGAAACAAGCAACAAGTGGTCACTGCCTCAAAACTTTAACCCTTCACATGAAGATGCTACTAGTGTGTTCTAGACACTTAACGTTGGAGACACAAAACACTCATAATTATTAGATCATTTTATAGGCAAAAAGAGCAATGCAGACTTTATGAGGATCACTCCAGCTTTCAGTCCTCATATCCTGAGACAGTAAATTCACAGCAGCTCAATGCTAAGTGACAGAACTGGCATGTACTGTGGATATTTGCTCCCAAATCCTGTGACACTCATTTCTCACTTTTGGCCTCAAACCTGTGACCAGAGGGGAAGATGAGGAGAGAAAATCCTTCTAAGGGAAAGCAGCTATAAATAACATTGGATAGTTTGCTTATAAATTAAAACCTTGGGAATGACCCTGTTAAGAAGTCAGATTGTCCAGATTAAAAAATGAAAAAGAGAAGAAATAAGGTGCCAGTGGCTGCTGTCTGTAATCCCAGGTCCTCAGGAGGCTGAGATGTAGAGAAACTGAGTTTGAATCCAGCCAGTCCATGACACAGTTATTTCTAAGAGATCACAGAAATACCCAGAAGTGGTGCTGTAACTCAAGCTTAATGCAGTACCCTTGAGCAAAAGGAGCCCAGGGACCATGAATAGGATCATACTTCCACCCCAGGACCTGCCCCCTCAAAAAGAGCCTGTACTTCCATGTCTTTGTATTCTTATAGGTGAAATTCCCGAGTAGCTATACTGAATGGCACCAACCTAGGAAATTTGTATTCAGTACAATGAGTTCGTAACAGAGAGACTTCTTTCAAGATAGTGCATGTTCCAGGGCTCCCCTCACTGTTCACAGTGTAACCTGAGGGTTTCTCTGCAACACAGGCCTGCTGGAGGAAGTCTCTCTCATTGTCTGGACAGGAACACAAAAGTCCTCACTCCTGTACAGCTGGGTAACAAACAACTCCATCTGGGCCAGTTAGTGAGGATGAGTGTGAGTTGGCTCTGAAGGTCAGGAAAAAATGGCCTCTTTGTACCCTTAGCTATCTCTCTCCGCAGTGCTCTGTTTTAACAGGAGACCTTCATTTGTGCCACCTCTCATGGCAGGCCAAGTTCTGTGCACTTATCCTGCCTTTGTGAGACTATATTCTGTTGTTCAGTAACAGTGCTCAATATAATTCAAGTCATTCAGGCAGACAACTAAGGCACTGAACATAATGAAATGATTCATTGCAAGCAATGTTGGGTCTATGATGCCTTTCCTATATTTCCGGAAGCTTGGGAAATCCAAGCACATGTTGGATATCACAAAGCTTCCTGTCATCTAGGACTGGTGAAACTCATCAGGTTTTGAAACCTTTGACTTCTCCTAGCTGGTCCCTGGGTGGCCAGGTTTTGGGGTTGAACATAAGGCCTGAGTGCTGACCATGAGCTCAGTGCAGAAGCCCAGTGCTTTCCCATTTTGTGTAACAACATCTCTTCTGGTCTGTGAGTGTATGTGTGGGTGTGTATGTGTGTACACCACGGTGTGTGTGTGCGTGGGTGGGTGTGTGCGTGCACACATATACATGAGTCCTGAAGCTTGACCTCAGGACCTGAGGACTGTACCTAGTTTCTCTTGTACAATGATATCCCTCTCCCACTTGAGCCACAGAGCCACTTCAGGCTTTGTCCTAGTCATATGGTCCTGAGAAATGAAGCCCACGATTTTATATATGCAAAGTATTCTACCACTAAGGCACATTCCCAGCCCTCTATTTCAGCTTTGTTAGTTTAGTTCTGTCTTTTTTATTGTTGTTGTTGTCAATTGAAGGAGTTGAAGTCTTGGTGTAGGTGCTGTCCCTGACCCCATCAGCTCAAGTCTTGTGCTCTACCACTTGAGCCACACAGCTACTTCTGGTTTTCTTGTGGTTCATTGGTGCTAAGTTTCTCAAGGACTTTCCTGCCTAGGCTAGCTTTGAACCATGATCCTCAGATCTCATCCTCCTGAGTAGGTAGGATAATCAACATGAGCTCCAGCACCCAGTTTCCCCTTCAGGTTCTTAGTAGTGAATTGGAGATAATAGTCTCATAGTACCTTTTGTGTCTGAGATAGTTTCGAACCCAGATCTTTAGAACTCAGCTTCCCGAGAAGGCAGTATGACAGACTTCAGCTACTGACCCCTTGGCCATAGCTTCTACTGCAAAGGGGTCCATGGCTCCACGTGGTGGAGTGCTAGCCATGAGCCCAAGAGATAAGGGTCAGTGCATCAGCCCCGAGTTCAAGGGTCATGACCAAGAAAAAACAAACCAAACCATTATCTGCTGTAGACAACTCACGAGTCTTCAGTAATACATAATTTTGTCCCTGACATGGGGGCCTATCTGAGCCTCAATATTCTTGTCTGTATAAACATCTAAGTTGTGGAGCTCTTACATAGACAAGATGTAAGAATGCACCCGGTTAAGGACATAGCACATGGCACTCTTTGCACCACTCAGCACACAACATCCTGAAAAAAAAAGAAAGAAATTAATTATTATAGTTACTTCATAGTTTTATCCTCTACAAGAACGTGTCTATTTTTTCTGTTGACTTTTAAATATGTAATGCCTCATTGAAAACTGCATCTATTGCAGAATTAAATAAAATACAAACAGGTACTCTTTTGAATGTCTCTGGTATGGCATGTTCAGAATTTGAAAATGAGTAGTTAGTAGTCATAGGAATGTTGAGGAACAGATATGTTCTCTCCTCTTAACAATTAGTAAGTTTTCAAAGTTAGGAGTTTCCATAGAATTGAACGGTTTTCTGTTTTAGTATGAGACAACACTAAAAATAATGTTTTTTTCCAAATAATGCCAAGTATATTCTGAAAATATTGTATAGTTTGATAACATTCCAGTTGATGTCTGATAAAGAAAGAGGTAATTCAAATTAGCAACCAAAATGTTCATTTTTTAAAGGTAATACACATAGAATAATATTTACTATACCAATACAGTGAAATTATATTTTATGTAGCTCATTTTTTAACTTAATTTTATTGTCAAGGTGATATATAAAAGGGGTTGCAGTAATTGTAAGGTATTGAATAAATAACATGTCAAAATTTTTACTCCCTCCCTCATTTTTCTCACACTTTTCCTTCACCCCACTACCACTCACAAATTGTAATGTAAATTTCCAACATATTGTCCTATGACTATTGCTATTGCATTGGTTTGCCTTTTGTCCTTTGTCTAGCCATTTTATTGTTCTGCTTCTCTTGCCAAATGAAGATAAATGTATATACAATACACAGGATACTGAATCCAAATACAACAATGGACAAACCATATGGGAAAACACAAAAGAAAAAAGAAATCACATAGTACATTAAAAACAACAACCACAAAGACAAACCTCTCTTTCCATATCTAGGAGTTTATTTTGCTCAGCATCATTTTATATGGTCATTTATACATAGCTACTGATTCATTCTGCTCATCTGCTAAGACTATCAGATATTTCCTAGTTATTACAAATGAGGGAAACCATGAAATCTGTTTCTTTGTGTCTTGCTTATTTTTTTAGTAGGATTTTTCCAAGTCTTTCCATTTCCTTATGAATAGGAAGCATAGAAGTACTCCGTACATATATAAACCACATTTTGTCAATTCATTCATCTACTAAGTGGCATATTGTTTTAAAACATGATTGCATGTAAGTATCACTTAAGGCCATTCAAAAATGACAGATGCTGCCTCAACAGATATACTAATATCATGATTTCTATGTAAGATAGTATTTTATGGTGGTACAAATGTTGAGATATAGGATGAGTCTAATGTCTATCTTGCACGAATTAGCCAGGAAGATATCCAATATCATGTAGGATAAAATGGTAGTGACAAAATGTTTCCCTTGAGAAAGATATAGGTGGCTGCCAGAAGTATGAAGTAGTTCAGATAAATTTGAAGAATTTAGAAATGCAAGCTCAATTATGTCTCTTTAAATAATAATTATGTAAGTGGAAGGGCAAAAAAAATGGTAAGAGAAGAAAATAACTGACAGCAGATCATTATCCCAAGTTAGAGTACAAAAAGACATAATCTAAAACTTCCAAGTTAAAGAGATACCAATATAATACGTCCCACTTAATTTAGGTACATGCAAAATATTTACTTGGCTTTTCCCTACTTAAATGCTCCAAAATAAATGAACACTTACAAGAAAAGTTATGTTATTGCCATTGTTTCAACACTAACTGTGATCAGCCCTCTTTTTCTCACTTTGCACTTGGTAAATTGATGATGTTGTGGCTGATTAGAGTCAGAATTAGGGGCTTCTACTTGTACAATTATCCCAGAACAGTTTAAAGCAGTTTTCCGCCCAAGATATCCAACTATATTGTCTGAACCTGTACTTTGAACACACCCTCACACCTGAGCACATTATTTGAAATTATACTTTAGCTTTTCTTGGCACATTCTACTTTGTGCCTTTGTCTTCTTTGCACATTCCTTTTGAGTTCATAGTTGCTCTATTTCCATTTATCTGTACAAACTGCTAAGAACATTGTTCCACTACCACTTCTTGTTTGTACACGCCCAGTCTATGTATAAAGGTACTTTGTCCATGTTAAGCAATAGGGTAATACTCAACCCTATGCCCACATTAAAGGATGTAGAATTTAAAGCATTTTGAGACAGTGATATTAGAATTGAAAGGCTCCTTAGGGACATTTTCATGGAGTTCATTAGTTTACCCAGGAGAAATATAAATATCCACAAAATTTGGAGTTAATTAGCAAGTATCCAAATTAACATTAGATCCTAGATGTTGTGTTAATACAAGTCACGATTGTCTTATTGTTAAATCAGAATCCTTCACTACTTGACAATGTGTATGAGAAAGTGAAAGAAAAGCATTAAAGCAAAAGGTCTTATCTTGTTAGGCATTTAATCCTCGTGGTGAGAGTAATGTCTGAATTTTTCCATTCAATAAAAGCTTGACGTTTATAAGAACATTTTCCTACATATAAGAACTTGTGTCAGGTTGGTTGACAGTGTTATTTCAGCATGGAGATATACCTAACAAGATTTAGATTTCAATAGTGTATATGGCAGTAATGATGTGTCAATTGCTATTGAGGCATTTTCTATTCTAAAGAGGAATCAATTCCAGGAGTCTTCAGTCACATCATTAAAGTTGTATGTTCAACCTAATACTTGGTGTTACTTGTCCTACATTTATAATGAGTAGGCTGATAAGATATCCAAACATATCTAAATATATTTCAATAAAATCCCAAAATGATATGCATAGATGGGTCACTAATTGGAACTGTAGGACAAATTAGGCTTTTTGTGCTGTAGTTCAATCTATAATCTCCTAGCTAAATAAAGTTTTCAAAAATATTCACAGAATACCACTAAGAAAAGTTCATGACAGTTATATCTGTATAATATTTCTAAGGTCAGGATTAAAGCATTTGTTCCCAACATTTAGAATCAACAGGGTCTGTTGAATTAATTGATCCAGAATTTTGTCCACACATTCACATCTCAACATTTTATCAATATAACTTTCACCAAAACACTGTTCTTATTGAACTTGTCTATGTCCTTTTACTTTTCAAATCCAAATAGTAGGTTTTCTTCAATATCTTCCTGAAAATTCTTTCCTTCCTTTTCTTCTGTAAATCTGTGTTTATTCCTTTTTTGTTTCCTTATTTATCACTTTCCTCCAATCTTGTCCACTCTGGTACTCACATTCTTCACACTTTCGTCAGAACATTCCTTTTTCTCTTCCCTTTAATAATGTCCCTGATTTTATTATTTTTCATATTCATGGTTATGAATATTTTGATGATGTCCAAACAGACCTAAATTTGCATCTGTTTAACATAAATCTTAGAACTATCAGAGAGTTTTTTCCTCTAAATCCATCTTTATCACCAAGATAAATCCACCTAAATCCATCCTTATCACCAAGAATGTAAGTAACACAGTTAGGAGACAGAGATGTGGAAAAACTTTAGATTTCCTCTTACCCTACCTCCATCCATTAGATAAGATGAATGATCAAGATTTTCTCAGTTTCTGTCACTAATGTAATTTCTATGTACTTCTTTTTATGACCCTGACACACCAGCCTATTGCAAATACTCATCACCAGTCACTCAGTCCTAAACCAACTGTTTACTAAGTATGCATTTCTCCCCAGTCTTTTCATATTGGTCCTCTCCATCACCCAATGAGTCTCCTTGTAAGCACACAGAGTGAAGAACTCAGACAAAAATTCTAGTACCATTAATTACTCACAACATTGAATGTTGGTCTTACATTTAATGGATGTAATCTGCCAGAAATATTGAAGAATATATTTGTTGACTTCTAGCTTTTCATATTGGTCCTCTCCATCACCCAATGAGTCTCCTTGTAAGCACACAGAGTGAATAACTCAGACAAAAACTCTAGTACCATTAATTACTCACAACATTGAATGTTGGTCTTACATTTAATGGATGTAATCTGCCAGAAATATTGAAGAATATATTTGTTGACTTCTAGAGCAAGGAAAAAGAAAGTAAACAGTCAATACATTTTCTACCTTAGCTTACAAATAAGGAAAGTGTCAAATTCAGTTTGTTGGTATAGAGTCAGAAATAGTTTCATGCAGAAATAAAAATAAATTTTCACTCCTGGCTCTGCAGCTTTTGTCCTTTTATGGTAACTGCAGATATGTAAGTAGTATTATGTAAATTGTGTCATGTATTTACAGCTGTAATGAAGAACATACTCTTAATATATCATTTGAAAACATTGGTTATTGAATGGTATCTATATGAGAATGTTATTTGAACTAATCACACTAAGTTAAAACCTACATCTTAGTCCATCAAAATGTGGAAATAAACGATTTTATTTGTAAGAAAATAATACCACCAAGAACAGTGAGTGTATATACATTAGAAAGACTGCTGGAATAACATTAGGGTTTTTACTGTCTGTACCTGTTTATGTGATTGTAATTCTTGATATTCAAACTCTCCTTTTGTTATTCTGTTTTGTTTTGTTTGGTTTGGTTTGGTTCGTCATGGGGCCTGGACTCTTGGCCTGGCACTGTCCCTCAGCTCTTCGCTCAATGCACTCTACCAATTGAGCAACAGTGCCACTTCCCGCTTTTTCTGCTTATGTGGTGCTGAGGAATCAAACCCAGAGACTCATGTAGACAAGGGCAGCACTCTGCCACTGAGCCACCTTCCCAGCCCTCCTCCTCTTATTCTTATTGTATGTAATCCAACGCTGTTTATAACTATGCATTCAATGTGGGAAATCCAGCTTCAAAGATATCTACGTTTTTTTTTTTCCTTTTCAATCACAACATCGTCATTATCAGGCTACACTGTGGTCATCATCCTCCCCATCAAAATTATTATTAGCAACATAAGTGCTAATTATTGAACATTGGATATGCGTCTATGATTTTATTATTTGTCTTTTGAATAATAATTTTAATGTTACCACTGTGCATGAATTCATATTGAAATTTTGAACAAATAAACAAAAAACCTAAAGCATATCAGGTAGTTTGACTATGTGCTTATAACAAATTATGGAATAGATTTTTTGAAGCATTGCAATTTCCTAATCAGTATGAATTAACTTCCTCTCTTCCCCTAACTACAATCAAATATTTAAGAGTTTAGGCAGAACCTTTTCAAGTAATATACTGTAAATGTTACTATAATATCATGTGTATATCTAAAATTCCCTTGAAAGTAATAAACTCTACTTTCTATTGAAATATTAGTTATTTTATTCTAGGAAACTTTTAGAAAAATAGACTGTATATCTTTGAAATGAAAAAGGTCAAAAATAGTAGCATAAAATTTTTAGAGCGAGTCTGTCTTCTCTCTCTCTCTATATATATATCTGTCTTCTCTCTCTATATATAAATGTTATGTGTAGAATAGTATATTTTTAGAGAATATTTGTCCTCAGAAATATATACATATATCTAAATTTATGTGTAGAATGATATACATTATAGTGAAACAAGTATCTTAAAATATAATTAAAATTTAAAAAAACTTCATGAAAGCAAGTGCCGGTAACTCACCCTTATAATAACAGCTAGTCTGGGTGCTGAGATCTTAGAATTGTTTCCGAAACTAGCCCAGACAGAAAAGTACTTGTTAGATTCTTATCTCCAATTAACCACTAAAAACAACACCCACAACAAAAAATATAGCACATTAATTTCACAAAAGCATCTTTTAACTGCTGTGAACATTTCTTAGAAACATGAATACATACCCCTGGAAAATATTAAGTAAAAAAGTATAGAACATTTACGTCCATGTTAAAGACATGATTATTAAGATAGTTTAAGATATTTAGGTAATGATTAGAAGTTAAGAATAATGATAGGACGTCATATATTGGGACTGATTTTTTTATTCTAATTGACAATAGTAATAAAATGACATTTATAATGATTATATAAAATTACTCTTGCTTGGTATTTGAATTATCATAAGTGATAAATATTTTTAAATGATTTCCAAAGCAAAGGAGTATCAATTCTTTTGTAATTTCAAAACAATTAAGAAAATGATTTCAAGGCTGGTTCACTCTAAGTCTATATTTGTTTTCTTGTTCTAGTTTTCCTATGTTAGTAGAAATTAAAATTCCAAAAATGTAATGGATATTGGCATTTAGGAAGATCTTCACAAACACTAATATTGGATTCCCTTCAGTGGAATTATTTTATTTCATTTGTTACTTTCACAAATAAATCAAGATGATTGTGTATTTTGTTATTTTCACTGCTTTTGTTTCTTATCTTGAGAATACGTTTTTCCTAGAAAACTAGAGATAAGCAATTGGATTGAGCATGTAACATATGACTTTCATAAAATGCAGATGCATAGATTTGTGTCTTTTGTCATTTGCTAAAAGTTTCTTCCAGAAAAGTTTCTCAATTACTTAGAAGTTTTACCCCTTCCCCTCCACAATTACACCGACATCAAATACAGTGAAAGCAGGGGTTATACTGTGGGGGAGGGACATACAAAGCAACAAAGAAATAATCATAAATGTGTTAGAAACAATCGCACGAAAGAAAAGAAAACATTTGAATACCTACCTTAGGGTTCATTTCCCTAACATCACCTTATCTGGCCTTTTCTGCTTGACTCAGACATATACTAGATATTGCAAATAAGGGAAACCATGGGAAAACAATAGGGATACAGGTGGACTCATTTCAACAATGAGATGTAAAAGTCGTTATGTGGAAAAATAAACTTTACAACTTTGGGGGGGAACAGGGAGGATTGGGTGGGGGGCAGGGGGAGGATGGGAAGTGAGAGGTAGGGGAAACAAAGGGGGAGGCTACAATGCTTGATAAGAAATGTACTTATTATCTTGCCCAGGTAATTGTAACCCATCTGTACAGTATTTTCACAATAAAAAATAATAAAAAAAATTACTTAGAATTGATGCATAATTCCTAGGTATTCCAGTTATCACATATACTTTTGGATTGAGTTATCTCTGTATAAATCCAAACGGCCAAAATACCCTCAAAATAAACAGAAATCACATCTTTGTTTTAAATGCAGTAGTTTACAAAGAGTTTTTAGCCAACACCAAAACATCTTTTTAGCTATTCTGCATTTTGTGTGAAGAAGTTTTAACAATAGTTTTTTTTCCTGACATGCAATTCATTTACAATATATTATCTCCTTTTATTGTATACATTTTAGTGCTTTGGAAGTGAATTGTGCCTTCATAGGTTTTCAAAGACCGATTTTCACAAACTTGCATTCCTTCAAATAGAAATGCTGTAAATTTTAGAACAGACATTAAAAATAGATATAAAATTCAGTTACAGGAATTTGCCCAGCATACATCCTCTATAGTGTGTCTTTTCAAAATTTGTTTTTTGCGGATCATTTCCAGGGTCTCACACATACTGTTCAAGTTCACTGTCAATTAACTACATTCTCTATCCAAAAAAGTTTTTTTACTTCTGTTTAATACATTCATAGAAGTGTAATGCCTGGATCCTATAAAATTCTCTTTCACCTTTTGAAGACATGAAATCTTATTTGCTAAAATGATTGTAGTATTATACAAATCGATCACTATCAGAAGTATATCAATTTCTCCACAAATGCATTACTATATTTTGTGTCCTCTTTTTATATTATGGACTTATTAGTGAGTTTTTATTATTTCTTAGCCACTAAAAAGGAGCTTATTTCATATGCTCCTCCTATTGACTATTAATTTGCATATGTTATTTAACGAAATATACTATTCAGGAAAAAATTTATATAGAATTAGAAGATATAAAAATACTTAAGTTTCAGGCGCTGGGAAGGTGGCTCAGTGGTAGAGTGATGCCTTGCATGCCTGAGGCCCTGGGTTCGATTCCTTTGCATCACATAAGCAAAAAAAAAGCCGGAAGTTGCTCTGTGGCTCAAGTGGTAGAGCGCTAGCCTTGAGCTGAAGAGCTGAAGGACAGGGCCCAGGCCCAGAGTTCAGGGCCCACAACTGGACCCCTCCCAAAAAACACTTAAGTTTCAGAATCATTGTAGCATTAACATTGTAGCATTAACAAATATATGCCCTCTATCTGTTGGATATGGTTTCGTTTCTGTTATAGTGTCCTTTGAATTATGAAAGGTTATCACTTGATATAATCCAGTTCTTGCTTCTCTTTAGCTACTAATGCTTTCCATGTCAAATTTTTAGAAACTTTTACTAATCCGATGTAATGAATATTTACATTTATGTTTTACAAGTTTTTACATCTCACATTTAGTTTGATAATCATTCTTTATAAGGTTTTAGGTAGGCCAGTTGCCAGTGGCTCACGCCTGTAATCCTAGCTACTGAGGAGGCTGAGATCTGAGTATGGTGGTTTAAAGCTATCTTGGGCAGGAAAGTCCATGAGACTCTTATCTCCAATAAACCACTAGAAAACTGGCAGTTTTGTTGTTGCTCAAGCTGTAGAGTGCTCACCTTGAGCTGAAGAGCACATGGACAACTCCCAAGCCCAGAGTTCAAACCCCATTACCGACATACATACACACAAACAAAGGATTGAGGTAATATTCTAAGATCATCCTTTAAATCTAGAGAGGCAATAGTGCCAATACAACCATTTAAGATTCTGTTTTTATTTCATAAAGTCTCATAGCATCCTTTTCATGATCTGTGGAACATAAAACTAAGAATTTATTTTTGAAAAATCTGTTACCTTCTTCTATGCGTCTGTTCTTATAATAGAACTAGGTTATCTTCACTAAACATGGTAATACGATTCAAAGCTTGTATGAAGGTTCAAGCTACACCATTTTACAAGATTGTTATGAATTCCTTGAATTTACATACGGTATTATTGAGCAGGTGGACCAATATTCTCCAGAGATATCTGGATGTTTGATAGTCACTCATACTTCGCACATTGTGGAAACACAAACCCCTGATATTATATATAGATAAATGTCTTTAGAGATTGCTCAAAGCAACTAAAATTAATTTAGGAATGAGTTAAGCTTTAGATAACATTATAGCATAATAAAGCTAAATGATAACGACTTGAGCTGTACTGCAGAAGAGAGATAGATGGGGAAGAATGGTGGATCACATAGGAGCTGTATGTCATTGGTATTGTTTCAAAAAACAGAAAGACTTCAGAGAAGAGAAGGAGAAAAATAAAGTGTTCTGAATCAAGTTTCTTTTTAATCCACCTGATAGTTTGGACTGAAAGTCAGATAACATGGAAAAAATAAAATAGAAAACAAAGCATTTTATAGAGCTGTTACAATGTAAAAAAGTTGTAATAGGAATATAATTCATTTCCAAAGAAATAAGAGAAAGAATAAAACTAACAGTTGCTAATGTGGATAGAAGATGGATCACATTTTATCATATATAATTTTGAAAAGCATACTAGGAATGAAAATTTTAAAAAGTCATAACTTAAAACAAAAATTGTATTATAACTAGACAGTATAGTTCAGTGATAAAACTTTGGCCTAACATATGTGAAGCAATTGTGTGATCTCCCAAGCATTACAAAGTACACACAAAGCACACACACACAAAACCCACATAAACACACACACACACATAGCACATACACACATTTGGAATACTGTTATTATCATATTAAGCAGAGGAAATTATCACAAACAGTAAAAGTATTTTAATATATGAAATCATAATATTGCTCATACTATTTAAAAGTTTACTAGAAATAAAACAGTCACAAGATACTTGGATTCTTATAGATTAAGTAAATTGAAAATTAAGAAATAAAAGACATGAGAAATTTGCAAACAAGTTTTAAATAATAAACATTTTGAACCATGTATACTTTTATTTTGATAAAAGATTGATGTTACTGGTGTTTTAACTCAAGATTTAGTATATGATAACCAGGTGCTCTATATCTTGCTAGGCATGGCTATATCTCTAATCATTTCACTCTGGAAATTTTATGATAAGGTCTCATATTTTCCCAGTCTCTCCCGAATTGCAAACCCTATTTACACTTCCCACCATAGTTAGAAAATGGAAACTACAAATCACTATGCCCAGCTCAGTTTTTTTTAATTCAAGTATAAATATTTCCAAAAAGTGACCATGTAATGCAGCCTTTTTTATTAAGTATGTGCTTCTTGAAAATACAGTATTCATTACCTGAACAAATATGTTTAGAACTTTAAGAAATTAAATTTATTTAAATTCATCAACCATATAAAATTTAAGAAAATAATTTTTAAATATTCACATGTTAACTATTTTGAAAGCAAAAAATATATCTCTGAATAATTTACATGTGTTAAAATTATGCAAAACTAAATTAACTAATCTTACAACTCTGAAAAATGAATTACCCCAAAGAAGCAAAAGAAAATAATTAAGTTCAAAATTTAGAAAATAAAATGAAGTGTACTCTTTAGTTGACTTAAATAACTGTAAGCCCTCTGTATATCAATTTAATAATAAAAAATGCATGAAGAAAGAAAAGTACCCATTGGTCAATATCGACAGGAAAAGCATCAGTAGTTTTTTTTTTTGAGTGTGCAAAAAAATCAATAGAAGCGATAAATATGTTCCTTCCATAATAAATGTACTCATTACTTTATTTAGGTAGCTGTATCCCCTCTGTAAATTACCTTTACAATAAAATTAAATTGAAATTAAAAATAAGCTAAATAATATAACAATTAAGAATTCATAGAGAGCTAGGAAGGTGGCTCAGTGGTAGAACTCTTGCTTTGCATGTTTGAGGCCCTGGGTTGAATTCCTCAGCATCACATAAACAGAAAAAAAACTGGAAGTGGCGCTGAGGATCAAGTGGTCGAGTGCTAGCCTTGAACTAGCCTTGAGGAACAGCACCCAGGCCCAGAATTCAGGTCCCATGATCCGACACCCTCCCCCCCCCAAAAAAAAAAACAGAATTACTAGAAACCATTGGTTTAAAACTTTTTAAAAAACTGCCCTAAGTACCCAAGTAATAAAATTTGATGATACTATTTAAATACTTCAACTTCAGCAGGGAAGCCAAAAGTTTAAAAACTGTTACAAAGTAAATTAATAAATCTGAATATATTACTATTAATAATAATCGTAAGATGAATTTATAGTGGTAGTCAAATAGGTAAGAAATGAGGCAATTTGCCATTCATTTGATTTAATATGTGAGAAAGAATTTTCTAGGTTTCTTAAAATATATAATCAGTTTAATGAAGAAACTATTCTGTCACATGATATGATAATTAGATGAAGCTGATATTAGAGCAAAGAGCAGATTGTACTAAGTTTTTGCATGTTAAAGTATATGCTTATTTTGGTTGTGGGAAATTGTGTTCAACTTGGGTATTGTTTTTGTAGAGTGGTGTCATATCAGTGGTTAATTTTAGGATAGGGGTTCCCTTTCAAAAGAACATGCATCTGATCTGACTTTTTAGCCTTCCCATTATCAAGGGCATAAGAGTTGCACACCAAATTGTCTTGCTTCCTAACTTGGCTGGCCTGGTTTAGGCAGCCCTTCCAATCTTAACCTGTAGATAGTGCAGGATGGTGGAAATGATCCATTGCACCCAACTATAGATTGAGAAGGAAGTCCACTAAACTTTTGGCCTGGGTTCTGTTCTCAAGCCTCCTCAGTAGTTAAGAGTTCAGACATATATATGACTTAGGCATGTGAACACCTCAGGACAAGAATAAAAAAGCAGTGAAGTATAGAGGACAGGCCAAATTTTAACTAGCTACTTGGGGGCTGAGTAAGATTAGCTAGCTACTCTGGAGGCTGAGATATGAAGACCACTATTCAAAGCCAGTCCAGTCATGAAAATACATGCGATTATCTCCAAAAAACCAGAAGTGGAACAATGGCTCAAGTGGTAAGCCACTATCCTTGGACACAGAAGCTTAGGGATGATGAATGAATAAATGAGCACTTGCACATATGCATGCGTGTATACACGTGCATGTACACACACACACAAACACACACACACACACACACACACACACACACACACACACAAACACACACATGAGTATTTCAATGCGAAGTTCTTTTTTTACCTTGCTGTACCCTATTTCCCTGTATTAGTTTACAAATTAACAAAATCAGCTAAGCACCTATTTACATAGAACTCATCATGTTTCTCTAAAGTAAACTCTCTTTTTAGAAGCATGCTTTTATTTGACCCATATGTAAACTATTCAGGAGTTTGATTCTTCTCCCTCAATTCTGTAGAATTAGATGATTGTTTAGCTTCCCCCTAGCAATATAATTTTGTGAAATCTTGCATCACGCAACGTATTTCTTTCAATAGAACGCAAGCCTCTGTCAAACAATTAATAATAGGTTTTTCTTCTCTTTGCTTGCATCTGTAGTTTTATTATCTTCATAGATTTTATGGTGATCTGTCTGTGCATGGCAAAGACTGCTGTGAAAATAAAAAAACCCGTCACAGCACTTATCATTTATGTACCATCCATAGATATGAAGATGTTTAAATATTACTGAAATTGCTTTGTAATAAATCATGTTCACCTTGACTATCATGAAAAAGAAGAATTGGTTTCTCAGCATTTTAGGTAAGAACTTGATTGAAAGAAACAAAAGGACAAGTGAGGAACAACTCAACACATACATTCAAATGAAACAACACAACCCAAGAAAACAAATTAATTCAGTAGTCAAGAACCTGCAGGAAATGCAAAGACTTAAAAAAAACATCAGCTATCACAAACTTATGAAAATCCTGACTACATGGGAATCTTCTCTTGAGAGGATAGAGGATAAAGCCCAGACTGGACAAAAAATCAGTACACAATGCCATGCACCTGTTATTCTAAATTCCAGGAAGAATAACATAACATGGACTGAGCCCAAGGTCATACACAAGGATCTGAAAAATAATCAGGATAATTTAGCGCTGGAGACATGACAAAGTGGTAAGAGCACCCATTTAGGGGGCACAAGACACTCAATTCAAACTCTAATATTTGGGTATTAAAGTAAAAGGCTATTATTTTAAATAATTGGAATAATTGTAAGATTTGAATATTTGAGTGGAAAAATGCATGAGAGAGATAGAATGAACCCACGTTCCAATGCTTTCACCTTAAGTGAAAATATTTTATGGTACTTCAGACAAAACAGAGTTACCTTGCAAATGAGCATGGTTGTGCATTTGGGTGATGGAAATACTTTAATTACATAGGTGTAAATTAAATAGATTTTATTTGGGTAGATTGTACTTCCTAAACTAAGAACCTGGATGATAACCCTGAGATTTTTCTCTCAAGGCTACCACTCTACTATTTGAACCACAGTTCCAATTCTGATTTTCTGTTGATTGTTTGGTGATAAGAGGCTCCTGGACATTCTTGCCCAGGATGGCTTCAAACTATGATTGTCAGATCTCAGCCTCCCGAGTAACCAGGATGCCAGGCATGAGCCGTCGATAGTTTTAATAATTTAGTAAATTGTACAGTTACTGAAATTATACATTATCATATAACCTGCATAATATATGTGTGTATGTATATATCAATGCATACGGATAGAAATATTTAGCATATTTTTGTATCTACAGTACATTTATGAAATCATCCATTATAAAATAAAATGGAAAAAAAGTTAATAAGGAGCAAAACAAAGGAAATTATCACATGTTTCTTGTTGTTGAATGGAATAAGAATTCAAGAATCAGGTTGGGAAAATCATCTCTACGTTAACAAAATGGATAAGAGCTATTAATTCCAATCCATCTATTTGCCCATGTTGTGCAACCTCACACATGAGTGTCAAAATCAAACCACACTTTTTGCCTTTGCTTTTAACTCACCTGATATAATTTACGGGTTAGATGAAGTAATCAAATAAAGATTAAAATAATATTATGTGAGGCTATGAATTAGAGCTGAACATGATTTTAAATATGATAATAGCTAATTAAGTTGCATATTTCTTCCGTTTACTCTGTCATGTCCCTCATTCCCACATTAGGAAAGTACATAGAAGGTTCTCACTAAATTATATGTACAATTATGAAAAAAATGTTTTGAAAGAATATGGGCACAGTGGTGTTTTAGCTTATTGAGACCTGTAGGGGTAAGTGTAGGGGTAAGTGTGTTTTTGAGGACTTGCAATACATTGTGATGAAGATGAAGGGAAGGATGTTCTTATTATGGAAAACTGGATAGAGTATTGCTCCCACAAAGGAAGTGATGAATTATTCCAAAACGTAACAGTAAAATCACTTTCACAATCATGTTCACTGCTGCACTATTCACTGTAGCCACGTTACGGAAACAGCCCAGATGCCCTTTGGCAGAGTGATGATTAGAGAAAGAGTGGCACATATGCACAATTGGATTGAACCCATCCATTTTGAAGACTGTTACATTATTTGCAACGAAATGGATAGATCTAAAAATATATTAATGGAACTAAGTCAGAGCCATATTTGGAAGCTAGAAATTTATACAAGTTTACACAAAAATATTAACCAAAGCATGCTATTTGCAGAGGAGTATTTCAAAGGTGTAATTTCTTATAAAATTGAACTTTACTCAAACAAAATGAATACCAGGAAACTATCACTTGGAATATGTGAGTGGAAGTCAAAAGGAAGGAATAAAGAGAGTTATGGAGGAGGAGCCTGAAGGTATAATATTCAATACAGATAGTATGAAACTAGAAAAAATTAAAGTGGGGTGAGGTTTCGAAGGGTGTGGAAAAGTTATATAAAGATCCATTTTACTTTAAAAAACTGATATGTTGAATGAAAATTCCCTTGTACAAGTATTTAAGATAATAAGAATATAATTTAAAACAATGGAGACATCTGATCTTAAATTCTATTTCCATCTCTTTTAAAAACTAAATTTATTTGCTCTATAATTTGATGAGAGGGATGGATTTTGTGGCTAGCTAAATCATTGCACATCTGTCTCTCTCTTCCTCTCTCCCTTTCATGGGTCTTATAAGTAATATGATTGCTCCATAATTATCATAATTTATTTTGCTTTTATATTTTTGGTTGCATCATTTCACTTTCTGCTCTGCCATATCCCAATTCATTTACATAGAAGACATTATTTCCTGTTTTCTCATTTTTAGAATAAGCTGCACAAGAAGACAACACTGGTCCTCATTTTCAGTCTGTACCTTTAAATACGGAGGAAAATCTTTCCTCTGCTCTCTACCAATTCCCCACTCTCCAGTTAGAATAATTTAGAATAGTAAAAATGAAAAAAGAGAAAAGAAATAATAGTGAAAAAAACAGATGCAGCAAATTCACCAGATTTTTCTGACCATATCATCCAATGTGAACTATTGGGGAAATACATGGACAGCTCATTCTCACTGGCACTCAAAGTCTCTGGTTAGGCAATTCTGATGAAGTTGAGGAACAAGATGAAAAAGTGAGAAATGGTATCAATTGCAAAAAAAAATGAAATAGTATCCAAGCAAATTTCTTATTTGTTCTGCTGAAAATAATCGCCTTACTACAGTGCAGAGACTACTTTCCAAAAAGGTCACTCATGTGATTACTAGGGATGACGATGAGTATACCCCTCTTCATCGAGAAGCCTACAGTGGACACTTAGATATTGTCCATGAGTTGGAGGCTAAAGGCAGATATTCATGCAATAACTGCGAATGGCTGGACATCCCTGCACAGTACTTATATATGGAATAATAACAGAGTGGCTTCTTTATTTCATCATGATGCAGATACCAATGGCCAAGTTAAAGGCCTCTTGACCCCCATGCATCTTGCTGCTGGGAATAGATTTAGCAATGATACGCTGGATCTCCTTCTATTGAACCATTATATCAAGCCAGGTCTGAAGCACAACTTGGAAGAAACTGAATTTGATATTGCCAAAAGGATAAGTGTGTATCACTACCTCTTTGAAGTTGTGGAAAGCTGTACAAATTGTTCTCCTAAGTCCTAATGGATCAGTTAAGTTTCTTTAATTTCAAAATTTCCAGTCCATCCTATGTGACCATAGAAAATATTTTCACAATACAAAGCAACAGCAATACCTTACTTTAAAAATTCATGTATTCCATGGTATTCTTCCAAGTGAATTGCCTGACTTTGATGTCAAAATATATTTGAGTTGTTTGTATACATCTATAATGATTTCTATAGAGTTTGTGATTTTTTAAATCAGAAAAAATGTTAATTTATCTGTTGAAATGAGTAGTACAAAAACTAAAGATATTTCTGGTGCTTGTCTGAAAAAGTATATTTTAAAATATTTAGTATTCTGTTTGTATAATGTCCATAATCTATTTCATTCGCTCCTAGATATAGTACTTTGAATTCAACATTGTTTTATAATACATACGTTCATTAATAAATGTGTCCTTTCAGATTGCATTCCATATAGAAACATTTTAAGATTCTTTTAATTCCTAGGTCCTTATAAAATTTTATTTCTTTGGGATAAAATGACAATGTTATTTATTTCAAAAGTTTTATAAAGGTTATGCTATGTAAAGGCCTTTCTAAAACAGTGAAGATTGAATACACTGATGTCAAACTAACTTTTATTTCTATGAATTACATATATTATTACACTTGTATATTTGTAATCAACTTTTGAATAACTGTTTTTTCATTTCCTGCATCTGAAGAATGAAAAATATGGAATACTTCACAAATTTTCATATCATCCTTGTGCAAGAGGCATGTAAATCTCTGTATTGTAATTCGGGTAGACCTGCTGCTGAAGCATGTAGTATCCTATAAACTTAAGTAATCAATGATGCAATCTTAAGACAGGTATGTATCCTTGGTTGCCTATTTGTAACAAGGAAACCTTATTGTTCCCAAAATTGCTATTCATCTTATTTCTGTAAAATTCTGTGTATGGTGGAAAAAACTTATGTTGTTTGTTCGATTGCTCACATTTGCAAGTTTTTGTAAATGACTATTTTAAGTCTTTTTCATTTGAAATTTGATCATACTTTGAAGCCGTTATAGATAGGTGCAAAGGTGATGGATTTTCAAGTACTTATTTATTAACTGATTTAGCTTTGTGGAGCTAATGGATTCAAAGTAAGCCTTGCTTAAGAGCTACTTCTAAATTTCTGCAGCTTAAAATTTCCCAAATGAGGTCTTGCTGGCAAAAATGTCTCCTTGACCTTTTACCCTTGCTTCATGTAGGAACAGCCCAACCAGAATGTCTTACCCTGACAGCATAGATTGTCTTACTGGAGCAAAACTAATCTTAGTTACAAGGGATTATATAGAGACGAACAGTTCAGACAGAACTGTTCGGACTAGAAGGTATTTTTTCAAAATATAACTGCTTATTACACCCTACCATTTCAAAAGTAGCTAAAGCCAAGAAGGTGAAAAAGTTGTTCATATGCATGATTACCTAATGTCTTGGCCTGACTACCATCCAACCAGGCAGGAAGTTACACCACTGATTTTCTATCACCAAATATATTCCATAGCTCCAGGAGAAGTCCATATGTTTCTCCTCGTTATTAGGCCTTAAATTGGTAGTGTTTTAACCACAGTGTTTCCTCTTGCCTCTAAGCTGTACATCCCCGAATGGTAAAGCTTTAGTTCTAATTCTCCCAAACAATGAGGTAGAGGCAATGGAATAATACTTTAAAACAGTTGCCTTTGATTCCCTAACCACAACGGAACAATGCAAAACATTTTCTTATAGATAATTATATATTTTATATTTATATGTGTTGATTTTATATTTCACACAGTGGATCTTACTGGAATTAATTGATAATTTGACAAATTATTTTATATTATTCCAATAAATAGATTGGAATATAAATAATCAGGATTAGAACATATATTAGAATATAAAAAGTATCAATGCAATGTTTTCAGTATAAACTTGTGATACTTTCTACGTGTTCTTGGTCTTCTGAATTCACATGGTAAAAAAAGCAATGTTGTTTTCCTCTAATCTATAAGGGATTTTACTCTGCTGCTCTGTTTATTGTTTTAACTCGCTGGTCCCAAATTGTTTTTCTCCATATTTCTGAAGCATTCCTACTGATTATACTCAAATTTTGCTAATATGATGTCTAAAAGGTATTATTCTTCTACAGGATCCATGGGTCCTAGGATCCCAGGTCCCAGTTATCTGCATCATCAGATAACTAGGGCAAAAGTTCCTACCTATGCCCATGCAACATGCCAAGAGAAAGTAATTGAAGACCCATCTCAATTTCTCATTTCTTATATTTCAGGGCCCCAATTCCTTGAAATGCAGGAATTAGCAGTGAGCAATTGGGAAATGCAAAGCAACTTAAAATGCAAGATGAAATCACAAAATGTGAAAGTACAGTAATTCAAACTTTCAATTTTCAGATGACCATGCCATATGAGTGGAAAAGACCACAAATGTCACAAGATTATTTGTAATACCCTTCTCCTAATGATTAATGAATGATTTCAGTCCAGTATCAGCAGGCTAAAAAATAGTTCCTGAACGATAGATCCATAATTGGTCTACCAATGCTAGGAATACTTGACATAGAGGTCAAATGTAATTCAAAAAACATTAATTGAGAAGATCCTTAGTGCTTCAAAACACTGGTACTTCAGTAAACTTGGTTCTGTAGTATAAAAATGTTGTCATTCTCAAACAAATGATAACCTAAATTTAATCTGCTGAAAGTATATTCCTTTTCAAATAAACTTTTAAAAATCACATTTGCCAAAATAACACTTTACAAGTGATGATATTTAGTGAGGTTACTAGTCTTTCAAGTGTAGGGAGCAAGTTTCAATAGAGTTGATTTATTCACCCAGCACTAATGCCAAACAGGTTCAACCATTCATTAAAGTGTAGGAATAGTACCCCCCACCATTTGTGTTTTTCAGTAGGTGCCTTCAAAAATTTGTTAAATAGTTCAGCTTCCAATATTTCAAACCAAAACATTAGCTAATAAAGTAAATTTCATCAGATAAGTACATTTTAAAAAGTCATGAATAGTTGCCTTATCATATGGTGTTTTATGTTTTCCCTATATGTCTAACATAGTAAGAAATATGACTTTAAGTCTTGAATATGGGTACTCATCAGAGATTTGACAAACATACAATCTGTCTTCTATTTCTATCATATTCCTCTACCGTAGTTAATTTTATATTTCTTCTTTTGCCAATACTTATAGGTAGTTGAAAATATTATCCCATGTAAAATAAAATAATCACACACCACTGTACAAAGCCATTTAGAAAAACTGGTAGTTAGGAATACATTCTAAGCCATTTTTAAACTTTCTTGTTGACTACAGATTAATCTTCCAAATGGAGGGCAATGAAATCATGTCTAGGTGCTTCATGTCTCCAGTCTTGCAAATTGTTACTTCAGATGAATGAATTATGGAAATATAAGCTGATATCAGTTCAAGTATATGCAGAATTGAAACTCCATGGAATGTATATAAACCTTTCAAAGTACTAACAGACAGTTTAACAGAATGAGTATCAGGAAATTGAATTAATAGTAATAATAGTAAAGGAATAATAATAAAGCCATAAAATGAACGAAGAATGGAACAAGGGGCAAGTACAGCTAGAATACTTATATACACATGTGAGAAAGGAAATGGTAAATCAGAAATAAATCTTGTAGAAGAGGTTGGTTGAGAATGATAGAAGGAGTGACTCTGATCCCGGAACATTGGACAATTAGATGGACATTTTTGTAACACACTTTCACAACTTTTTGAAATTCAGTGAAAAAACACAACAAAAAGCAAAAACACACAAAAAGCACAACCAAACAGCAATCTCTATAGAGTCTGATTATGACCTCTCAAAATTTTAAATAGTTAATGAAGGACAATCTTGGGAAAAGCATACAAAGCTGTTCGAAGTGAGCAATTTGGGGTAGAGGAGAAATTTTAACAGATTTAAATAGACTGTTTAAGGTTATAAATCACCTACATCTGCTGCAAATATTTTCTTCTGCGAGTTCTCTTGGTCTGAAAGGATATTCCAGTCCTGAGCCACACTTGATAGCTTGTGAAGATAGAATGGAAGAAACAAGATCAAGAACCCATTACTCCATTGGAGAGGAAACAGTAGTCTACGTTTTCTCTCATTTCTATTGACTACTTTTATTCATAAGTTTAAGTCAAGTGATTTGAATTAAATATTTCCTTCTTTGTTCTGGCAAAGTAATTGGTCAAAATTATTCACTAAATATTATTAGCCATTTTTTTCTATCATGCTGTTTTCTTGTCCAAGCGAGTCCATTAAACTTCCCGCTTGCATTTGGTTGCCACGGAAACCCAGCATGAATGTTAATGAGGACAATCTCTAATGTAAAACTTTGCCTCCAAAATACCAGTCCAAGAAGCTTTGATCACAAATATTTAGCTATACATTTTTCTTTTTTCTTTTACCTTGAAAGTCTTCTTTGTCTAAAGTGCCCTCAAAAATAAGTACTCTTCCAATTTTTGGATCAATCACTTATAACCTCAAAGATATTTTGCTAACAATATGCTTAGAGGAAACCGAAGAATACTGCACTTTTATCTTCTCTCTTAAGACTCTCCTTAGATACCATATCAGGAACAGTGAAGTTATTCTTTGCAAAATTATTTCAATAGATCATTTTTTTCTCTTCATCTTGCATTTGCTCAACAAGATGTATGGAGAATAGAGTTGAATCACCCATACCATGGATGACAGTGTCTTTTACAAAAGGACAATGCTCCTATGTCCTATTTCTCTGTCCTCCTCTTAGCTCTTGCCTGATTTCCAACTAATCACAGATTCTTAGCTTCAAGTCTAATGAAGGTGAAGGACTATAAGGCCTCCCCCATTGCTACATTGTAGGGCTAGATCTCTGGCAGGAGGTAAGCGTGAATGACGCACTCAAGGAACACACGTTGGGAGAACAGGCTTAAGCAGTTCTGGTTTATTTCTGCACAAGGGTTGGGATTTTATAGCTCCAGCTTTCCCAACCTCCTGAGTCCTTCCCAGCCAATTACTTAGCGGGGAGTTGATGATGGGCACTGCTTGGTGACAGGCACTGATTGGTCCCCTGGGGGCATGTAGGGAGCATAGACAGCTCATGGCTGGAAAGCTAGGCAGACGTGCCTGTGGGTCACGTCTCTATGAGCAGGAACTGTGCTTCAACTGCTACTCTAGCTGACTCAACCAGATCTTACCGGCTCTACCCACAAATTTTCCCTTTTCTTTTAAAAGGACCGTCATTATGGTGACCCGTCATTGGAGGCATTTTTGCCGGGAGTGCAAGCATTTAATAATTCCTAGGAGAGTAAGCCCTACATGGGCACGGCCTCCCCAGATGACCAGAGAGGATGGCGAAAACCATTGTTGTAACTTTTTAAGCACATCTTCTAAAAAGGAGACAGCGGGAATAAGCTGAATGGTGGTCTGGTTTAGGTGGGTAACATCATGCAGCAGGTTTTGGTTGAAGTTTAAGTACTTAAGGGACTTAGGGCCTTTGAGGTAGTTACTAACTTCAGTGAAATTGGGTGCGGGAGTGGTAAGCTAACAGACAGAATTAGTCATAGCATTACATAGTCCTCCTTGTTGTAATCAAAGAAACGTAATCTGTTCTTGGAGCAAGTCTATTTGTTGTTGGAGCACAAGGAGGCCTCCCTTAAGATGATTGGCAACTTGTAAATGTTATAATTCTATGGATGACAGTTGAGGGATGAGCTGGTTTATTTGTTGCACAGTGGACACGCTTTGGGACAGCAATACAGCGGCGGTGGTAGCTGAAGCCACTGTAGCGATGATTGCGGACCTGATTGCAAGGATCAATCCTACTGCTCTTTTAGTGCGCGGATGAATCAATTGAACCTGGGAAAACTGAGAGTCATTAGTAGCCAGAACAATAAATGGGGGAACACGTACCAAACCTGCAAAAGGATATGAGTCATTGGGTTACCAGTGATTGCTGAGAGTGCAAGTAGCGGAGGAGTTGTCTCCTAGACGGGCTCTAACCACTACCATTCCTGACACCTGGTCATATCCAGATCAGTTACAGAGACGAATATTGGCCAATAGGAAAGGGGACAAAATGAGGCAGGAATGTGATGATCAAACGATTGGCATGGGGAGTCCTAGGTCTCCCAATCGTCCTCCTGAAGAATCATAAAACTCCTTTAGATTTTGAGGTTTGGGATCCTTTTCAGATTGGTTTTATATAGCTGGGTCTCTACCCTTAAAAGAGTTTTAAAAGAGAAACTATGAAGATGAAGCAGTGGGTGAGGCTTCAATAGCCAAGAAGCTGTGTTTAATTGGAAATCAGGAAAGAGCTGAGAGGAGGACATAGAAGTAGGACACAGAAGTGTTGTCCTTTTGTAACAGACCTGTCTTCCAAGGTATGGGTGATTTACCTCTATTCTTCTCCATACATCTTGGTGAGCAAATGCAAGAACAAGAGAAAAATAATATATTGAAATGATTTTGCAAAGAAAAACTTCACTGTTCCTGATATGGTATCTAAGGAGAGTCTTAAGTGAGAAGATAAAAATGGAGTATTTTTTGGTTTCCTCTAAGCATCTTGTTAGCAAAATATATCCTTGAGGTTAGAATTGATTGAAACAAAAAGTGATGGAGCACCTATTTTTCTGAGCAATTTAGACACAAGAAGACTTTCAAGGTAAAGGAAAAAGAAAAAAGTTAGCCAAGTATTTGTAATCACAGTTTCTTGGACTGGTTTTCTGGAGACAATTTTTACATTAGATTTGTCCTCATTAACATAGATGTTGTTTCATGGCAACCAAATACAAGAGGAAAGTTTAATGGACTCGCTTAGTCAATTAAACAGCAAAATAAAAAAAAATGGCAAATAACTTTTAGTGAATTATTTGACCAATTACTTTGCCAGAATAAAGAAGGAAAATGTAATTCAAAATGAATTGACCTAAAAGTATGAATAAAATGTAGTGAAGAGAGATGAGAGGAAAACATAAAGGATTGTTTTCTCTACAGTGGAGTAATGGGTTCTTCATTTTGTTTCTTCCATTCCATTTTTCCAAGCTATCAATTGTGGCTCAGGACTGGAGTATCAAGTTCAGACAAAGAGAACTCATAGAAGAAAGATAATATTCGCAGCAGATATATGTGATTTATAACCTTAGATAATCTATTTAAATCTGTTCAAAATCCTCCCCTACGCCAAACTGCCCTCTTTGAAAATCTTTGTTTGCTATTACTAAGACTTCCCTCCATTAACTGCTTAAAATTTTTGAGAGGTCATATTCATACTCCCTACAGAGTGCTGTTTGGTTGTGATTTTTATGTGTTTTTGTGTTTTTTAACTGAATTTCCAAAGGTTGTGCAAGTGTCTTACAATTAAATATGTCCACCTAATTATCCATTGCTCCTGGATCACAGTGACACCTTCTATCATTCTCAACCACCCCATTCTCCAAGATTTATTTCCGATTTACCACTTCCTTTCTCAAATGTGTACATTGAGTATTCTAGCTGTACTTGCCCCTTGTTCCATTTTTTCATTCATTCTATGTCTTTACTATTATGGCTCTCTGGTTTCAACTTCCTGATAGTCATTCTGTTAAACTGTCTGTTAATATTTGAAAGGTTTATATACATTCCATGGAGTTTCAGTCCTGCACATACTTGAACTGATGTCAGCTTATATTTCCATAATTCATTCATCTGCAATAACAATTTGCAAGACTGGAGACTTGAAACACCTAGACATGATTATATTCTCATCCATTTGAAGATTAATCATTAGTCAACAAGAAAGTTTAAAAATGGCTTTGAATGTATTCTTAACTACCAGTTTTTATAAATGGTTTTGTACAATGATGTGTGATTATTTTATATTACATGGAATAAAACTTTCTACTACCTATAAGTTTTGGAAAAAGAAGGAAAGTAACATATACTACTATAGAAGAATATGATAGAAATAGAAGATAGATTTTGTCACATCTCAGATGAGTACCCATATTCAAGACTTAAAGACATATTTCTTACTGTGTTAGACAGAGGGAAAACAAAACAGCATATGATAAGGCAAGTATTTGTGACTTTTTAAAATGCCCCTTATTAAGTGATGAAATTTACTTTATTAGCTAATGTTTAGGGTTAAAATATGGGAGGCTGATCTATTAAACAAATTTCTGGAAGGCACCTACTAAGCAACACAAATGGTGCGTGGTACTACTTTTAGACTTTAATGAATGGTTGAACCTGTCTGTCATTAGTGCTGGGTGAATGAATCAACTCTATTGTAACTTGCTCCCTACACTTGAAAAACTTGTAGTGTCACTAAGTGTCATCTACTTATCAAATGTTATTTTGGTAAGTGTGATTTCAAAAAGTTTATTTGAAAAGGAATACACTTTCAGGAGATTAAATGTAGGTTGGTTTGAGAATGACAACATTTTTATACCACAGAACCAAGTTGTACTAAAGTACCAGTGTTTTGAAGCACAAACGATCTTCTCAATTAATGTTTTGCTGAATTAAATTTAACCTCTAAGTCATTTTCCTGACCATGGTAGATCAATCACGGATCTATCCTTCCAGGAACTATTTTTTGGGCCCACTTATGCTGGACTGAAATATAACATTAGTCATTAGGGGAGGGGTATTAAAAATAATCTTGTGACCCTTTCTGATCTTGTTCACTCATATGGGCTGGTCATCTGTCAATTCAGGTTGAAATACAGTAATTTCTCTCGATTTTGTGACTTCATCTTTCATTTTAAGTTGCCCTACATTATACAATTGCTTGCTGCTAATTCTTGTTTCTCAAGGAATTGGAGCCTGAAATATAAGAAATGAGAAATTGAGATGGATTTTCAGTTACTGTCTGCTGGCATGTTGCGTAGGCCTAGGTGAGAAGTATTGCCCCTGTTATCTGATGATGCAGGTAACTCAGCCATAAGATATTAGGACCCATGGGTCTATAGAAGAAAAATGTCTTTTAGATATCATATTAGCAAAATTGGAGTATAATATGTAGGAGGAATGCATCAGAAATATGGAGAAAAACAGTTTGGGACCAGTGAGTTAAAACAATAAACAGATCATCAGAGTAAAATCTCTTATAGATTAGAGGAAAACAACATTGATTTTTAACAATGTGAATTCAGAAGACCATGAACACTTAGAAGGTATCATAAGTTTATACCGAAGACATTGCATTGATACTTTTTATATTCTAATATATATTCTAAACCTAATTATTTACATTCAAATTCTATTTATTGGAATAAATAAATATCAATTTATTTGTCAAATTATCAATTGATTCTAGTTAGTTTCACTGTGTGAAATATAAAATCAGCATATATAAATATAAAATATATAACTATATATAATATAATAAAATGGCACATGTTTTGCATTGTTCTGTTTTGGTTAGGGTATCCAAAGCAACTCTGTTTTAAAGTATTTTTCCATTATCTCTACCTCAGTGTTTGATAGAGTTAGATTTAAACCTTTACCTTTTGTAGATTTACAGATTGGAGGCAAGAGGAAACATTACCAATTTAAGGCCTAATAACAAGGAGAAACATATGGACTTCTCCTGGAGCTATGAAAATATTTGGTGATAGAAAGGCAGTAGTCTAAGTTCCTGCCTGGTTGGAAGGTAGACAGGCCAGGACATTAGGTAATCATGCATATGAACAATTTTTTTCACCTTCTTGTCTTTAGCTACTTTTGAAATGGTAGGTATAATAAACCATTATATTTTGATAAAAAAACCTTCTAGTCTGAAAAGTTCTGTCTGAAATATTCATTTTTCTATGATCCCTTGGAACTAAGATTTATTTTGTTCAAGTAAGACAATTTACGCGATCAGGGTAAGATATTCTGGTTGGTCTGATCCTACATGGAAGAAGGGTAAAGCATCAGGTAGACATTTGTGCCAATGAGACCACATTTGGGAAAATTTCAGCTGCAGAAGTTTAGAAGTAGCTCTTAAGCAAGGCTTACTTTGAATCCGTTAGCTACACAGAGCAAACTCAGTTGAATAAATAAGTATTTGAAAAAGCCATCCCCTTTGGACCTAGCTAAAAATGCTTCAAAGTATGATTAAACTAAAATGAAAAAGATTTAAAATAGTCATTGACAAAAAAAATTACAAACGTGAGCAATCAACTGAACAATATAATTATTTTCCATTATACACAGAATTTTAGGGAAATAAGATCAGTAGCATTGTTAGAAACAATAAGGTTTCCTTATTACAAACAGGCACCCAAGGATATAATCCTGTATAAATATTGCATCATTAACTACCTAAATTTAGAGGACATTACATGCTTCAGCAGCACATGAACCCAAATTACACCAATACAGAGATTTACATGGCAATTGCAAAGGATGATATGAAAATTTGTGAATTATTCCAGATTTTTCATTCTTCAGATGCAAGAAATGAAAAACAATTATTAAAAAGTTGATTACAAAATTACTAGTGTAACAATACATGTAATCCATATAAATAAAAGTTAGTTTGACATCAGTGTATTAAATCTTCACTGTAGAAAGGCCTTTATATAGCATAATCGTTATAAAACTTTTAAATTAGACAACATTGTCATTTTATTCCAAAGAAATATACTATAAAGACCTAGTAAAAAAGGAATCTTAAACTGTTTTGGTATGGAATGCAATCTGAAAGGACACATTTATTAATGAACCTATATATTATAAAACAATGTAGAATTCAAAGTCTTATATCTAGGAAAGAATAAAATAGATTATGGGCATTATACAAACAGAATACAGAATATTTTAAGGTATAATTTTTCACATAAGCACCAGAAATATCTTTAGTTTCTTTAGTACTCATTTCAACAGATAAATTAAAATTATTTCTGAATAAAAAAAAGCAAAAACTCGAGGGGGTCCAAGATGGTGACGGGGAACTGGGGGAACGCCACAGCTCTCCCCAACCAAAAAGAGAGTTTGAGTTCCAACGTTTAATCTCCCCAAGAGACCGACAACAACAAAAAAATCAACATCCAGAGAAAAATAGGAGTTGAAAAGAAGAATTTCACAACAGAGAAGCTTGAAGACGCCTCCCCCAATGTCTATTGGCCACAAAGCAGCGTGCCAAGCCATGGCCAGCCCGGCCTGGTGGGAGCTATCGGTGGCCCAGATACACAGGGAGTTGTCTGCAGATCACCGGCACCAAAGACCCCTGAGGTATCAGTGTCAGACCGGCTGATCCTGACGAATGAAGAAACCTCCGAGCAGGGAACTTACACAAAGATCCCACCCATTCCCCTCACTCTCCATTGGAGCAGAGAGGCTCCATCCCACCAAAGCCACTCAGCCCCATGGCAGGAACCTCAGAGATACATGAGATGCCCACAGAACACCAGAGCAGAAGAACTGAAAGGAAGTGGTGCTGATCCAGAGAGCACAAACAGAGACAAACCCCAGCAATCAGAACCTGAACAGAGTCCCTGCCCCACCCCTCGGGTGGAGGCCAGAGGCCCATCCCGTGGAGCGGACCCAAACAGTGTCAATGGAGGCAGTGACAGAAAAGAAACACACAGAGCCACCACCTCTCAGCCTAGCCCACAACCACCTCAATTGAACTCTGACTGCAATGGCAACCAACAACAACCTACATCACACGGAAACAAATAGCTCCAGGGTGAGTACCCCGCAGGGGACAGTGTATTCCTCAAGGGAGACCAGAGCTGGTGGGAATCCCCAGACCCCCTAACCCAAAACCTGCACCACAGGACCCACTAAAACTAGAAACTGTTCAAGAGCTCCACCAGCCCATGAATCACACTCAGCTGGCCAGGCTAGAACAAGAGAGACCCTGGAAGGAAGCTTAAAATCCCAAGCCTGGTACAGCGCCACTGGGTCAAGAACCCAACGGTGGAAGAAATTTGAACTGTGTACTCCAAGCTGCGTAATCTAGGTGGGAAACAGAACAGCACAGGTCCAACAGGTGTGCCCAGGCTGGGGTCTGGGACCAGGCCTGGGGATCTGGTTCCTGAGCAACATAACCAACTCCTCCCAACTGAAATCAGAAGCTGAGCGTACGCCTCAGTAGAGGGGAGAAAAACAGGGAACTACACTCCTGGTAATCATGCCTGTGACAGCAAAAGATGCGGGGGGGTTCAGGACAAGAGAAGCCCAAACTCCACAAGAACCTGACCCATGTATTCTAGGCTAAGAATTGAACAACACAGGCCTTCAGCACCCGATAATAGTCAGGAGCTCAGGCTGGTAAGGTGCTCAACAGTACAGTGTTGTCTTAGGTGCAAGAGGCCCTGGATCTGATTCCTCAGCAAAACATAAGCTGAAAGGGCCAGATGTGGTGCTATGGGTCAAATGGTAGGGTACCAGCCTTGAGTTGAAGAGCTGAGGGACAGCACCCAAGACCAGAGTTCAAGCCCACAAATAGCCAAAAAAGTAAAACAAAACAAAACATCAGGAGACCATAGCAGACTCCAGCATCTGGGAGAATACATCCAGCACATCCAAACTAGCCAAGAGCACCTGTAGGAACAAACAGGAGCAGTCTAGGCTGCTCAACCCTTCTAACGGCGGGAACTGCCAGTGATCTACAGCAGAGAGCTGAGAATCCTGTGTGGGTCAGACCAGCAGCTGGAGGTCGGCCCCCAACAGAACCGAGATCAGGTACAGACTCCCTCTACCAGCACAGAAACAGTAACCAAGCAAAGACAGACACCTATTGACCAAAACAAAATTTCAGATTAGTCTGCAATAATCCCTGAATAACCATGAGAAAATCACAGAGAAATATTATAAGGTTTATCAACAGCTAGGATAGCAAGCTATCTCTAAAAGCCAGCAGCAAGCCAGGGGAGAGCACCACTGGGAGCAAAGCAGGAATGGAAGACAAACACTACATCCAAGACATGCTGGAGGCAATGACTCAAGAAATAAAGTGAGAAATAGACCAGAATTTGAAAGAACACTAGGTCAAAATACCAAAAGAGGTGCAGGACATCAAACAGGAGATGCATGCAAAAATAGAGGTAGCACACACCTCACTAAGCCATGAGATAAGTGACAAAATAGAGGCAGTACACACCTCATTAAGAGGTGAGATTAGTATTTTGAAAACCAACATTGAATCCATTGAAATCAACAATGAGTCCATTTCCTCCATGCAAAACACAATGGAAGCCACAGTTAACAGAGTGAACAAAATGGAATTCAGAAGACAGAATACATCAACTGGAACAAAAAATGACAGATATGGAAAATTCACTTAAATTATACCAAAGGGAAATTCAAGGGCAAGCAGATAGTGCCAAGAAAATTAACCTTCATATACGAAGGTGAGGAATATCAAAGCAAGGGAATGCAACACCTATTCTACAAGATAATCGGTGAAAATTTTCCCCATCTCAAAAAAGAACATCTTACCCACATAACAGAAGCATATAGAACACCTAACAAGCAGGATCCCAGGAGAAACATTTCTAGACACATTATAGAATAAATGATAGATCTGAATGATAAGGAAACAATCTTGCATGCAGCAAAAATGAAGAAGGAGCTATACTACTATAGGAAAAATATTAGAATCACTACAGATCTCTCCACACAAACACTGAATGCAAGAAAGGCCTGGGAAAGTACCACATGAGCCCTGAGAGCCAATAACTGCCAACCCAGACCGATATACTCAGAAAAGCTAGCATTCACATTCGATGGAGAACTGAAAATTTTTAATAGCAAAGAAAAACTAAATTAATACATAAACATTAAGCCAGCGTTACAAAGACTACTAAGAGGTGGAACACAACCTGAGAAAAGCAACCAAAAACAGAGAACTACACCCAGACAGGCATTAATAGAAGTCTATCTGAGCAAGGACAGAGGAAAGGAAAGAAGAAAAACAGTGACCATAATGCATCTCTCTATACTATCTCTTAAGATTAACGGGCTTACTTCACCAATCAAAAGAAAAATAACTGCAGTTTGGATCCTAAAACACGACCCATCCATCTGTTGCCTTCAGGAGACCCACCTCTAAGCCAAACATGCAAACAAACTCAGAGTGAAGGGTTAGAAAAGGATCTACCAATCAAATGTCCCTAGTAAGAGAGCAGGCGTAGCAATCCTTATATCTGACAAAATAAACTTGTCATTAAAATCATTACAATGTCAAACCATCCCTGCATCTCTGGGATGAAGCCTACCTGGTCATAGTGTATGATTTTTTTAATGTGTTTCTGGATTCTTTTAGCTAGAATCTTAAGGATCTTTGCACCTGTGTTCATCAAGGAAATTGGCCTGTAATTCTCCTTTTTGGTTGGGTCTTTGCCTGGTTTGGGGATGAGTGTGATATTGGCTTCATAGAATGAGTTTGGGATAGCTCCCTCCTTCTCTGTTTCTCTGAAGAGCTTGAGGAATGTGGGTATTAGTTCTTCTTTAAAGGTCTTATAGAATTTTGCTATGAATCTATCTGGTCCTGGGCTTTTTTGTTTGGAAGACTTTTGATAGCTTCCTGTATCTCGTTGTAGGATATTGGCTTATTTAATTGGTTTCTTCTTTGCTCAGTTTGGGCAACTTGGATTTTTCTAAAAATGCATCAATATCTACCAGGTTTTCTTCCTTTAGAGATTATAACTTTTGAAAATAGTCCATTAGGATTGTTTGGATATCTTGGGTACGTGTTATGATTTTTCCCGTGGCATCCCTAATCCTGTTACAATGGCTTTCCTCTCTTCCTTTTTTAATTAATCTTGCAAATGGTCCATCAATTTTGTTTATTTTTTCAAAGAACCAGCTTTTTGTTTGGTTAATTTTGGCTGTAATTTTTTTTATTTTCTAATTGGTTAATCTCTGCTCTTAATTTGGTTATCTGGCTCCGTCTAGTAACTTTACGTTCCATTTTTTCTTGTTTTTCTAGCTGTTTTAATTGCAACATGAGATTATTTACTTGGTCTGTCTCCATTTTCTTGATTTGGGCAATGAGGGCAATAAATTTGCCCCTCAGGACTGATTTTGCTGTGTCCCACAAGTTTCTTTGTGAGATTTTTTTCATTTTCATTGAGTTGTAGGAAATGTTTTATTTCTTCTCTGATCTCTTCCATTACCCAGGCATTTGCTATGGAGTGTGCTGTTCAATTTGCATGTATTAGAGAAATTTCTGTGGTATGCTTTGTTATTGAGAACTGGCTTGATTCCACTATGGTCAGATAGGATACAGGGGATTATGTCGTCCCTTTGTATTTGCTTAAGTTCCTTGCATGAACTATGATATGGTCTATTTTGGAGAAAGTTCCATGAGCTGCTGAGAAGAATGTGTACTGTGTTGTTTTACAGTGAAATACTCGGTAGATGTCAGTTAATTCCGCTTGAAGTATGGCCTCACTTAATTTGGTAGCTTCTTTGCCAATCCTCTGGTTGGTAGGCCTGTCCTTTGGTGAGAGTGGTGTGTTGAAGTCTCCTAGTATTATCGTATTGGGATCTATTTTATTCTGTAAGTCAATAAATATAATCCAACCCATCAATAGAGCCAAAGTCAAGAATCACATGATTTTCACCACAGATGCAGAAAAGGCCTTTAATAAAATTCAACATTCATTCATGCTAAAGGCTCTGGAGAAAACAGAAATAGCAGCAACATTTCTTAAAACAATAAAACCATTTATGACAGACCAATAGACAATATTATACTTAATGGGGAAAAGCTACAACCAATTCTCCTAAAATCAGAAAGAAGGCAAGGATGCCAACTGTCTCCACTGCTCTTCAATATAGTCCTGGAACCCTTAGCCAGGTCAATAAGACAAGAAAAATACATGAAAGGGATCCGCATAGGGAAAGAAGAGGTTAAACTATTCCTTTTTTCAGACAACATGATACTATACTTTCATGATCCCAAAAATTCCATCCCCAAACTCTTAGAAATCATAAATCACTTCGGCAAAGTAGCAGGATACAAAATAAACCCACAAAAATCAGCTGCCTTCCTGTACACTGACAATGTACAAGAAGAGAGGGAAATAAAGGGAGTAATCCTATTCACAATAACATCCCCAAAAATACAATATTTTGGAATTAACCTAACCAAAGATGTAAAAGAACTATTTAATGAAGACTATAAAAAGTAAAGAAAGAAATTTCAGAAGACACTAGGAAATGGAAAGACCTCCCATGCTCTTGCATAGGCCAACTTAATATAGTGAAGATGGCAATATTGCCAAACTTAATATACAAATTCAATGCAATTCCTATTAAAATCCTAATGACTTACATCACTAAAATACAGAAAATAGTCCAAAAATTCATATGGAACAACAAAAGACCTAGAATAGCCAAACCAATTCTAGGGAACAAAGACAAAATGGGAGGGATATCCATGCTGCACTTCAAACTATACTACAGAGCTATAATAA
Organism: Dipodomys merriami; assembly: GCF_024711535.1. Lineage (NCBI taxonomy): Eukaryota > Metazoa > Chordata > Mammalia > Rodentia > Heteromyidae > Dipodomys > Dipodomys merriami. The sequence goes on along the minus strand of NW_027206143.1, from coordinate 474,460 downwards.
TATAGACAGCATGGTACTAGCACAAAAACAGATCAGAAGACCAATGGAACAGAATAGAAGATCCAGAAATAAATCCACAGGCCTACAGCCAGCTGATAATAGACAAAGGAGCCCAAGACATACAATGGAAGAAACACAGCCTCTTCAACCACTAGTGCTGGGAAAACTGGGCTGCCCCATGCAGAAAACTAAAAATGGACCCCAGCCTATCACCATGCACCAATATCAACTCAAAATAGATTAAAGATATTAACATTAAAACTGAATCTCTGAAACTACTGCAGGACAGAGTAAGAGAGACACTTGAACTAATAGGCACAGGAAGGAACTTCTTGAACAGAGTCCCAGGATCACAACAAATTGGAGAGAGACTCCACAAATGGGACTACTTTAAAATAAAAAGCTCCTGCACAGCTAAATCTATTGCAACCAAGCTAGAAAGACAAATAACTAATTGGGAAAAATATTTACCAGCAATATATCAGACAAGGAGTTAACATCCAGTATATACAGGAAACTCAAGAAACTAATCCCTCCTAAACCTAACAAATCAATTACTAAATGGGCAAGGGAAGTAAAGAGGGACTTCTTAGAGGAAGAAATAAAAATGGCAAAGAAACACATGAGGAAATGTTCATCATCCCTGGTGGTGAAGGAAACGCAAATAAAGACAACCATGAGATACCACCTTACCCCAGTCAGAATGTCACACATCCACAAATCAGCCAACGACAATTGCTGGAGGGGATGTGGAGAAAGAGGAACCCCATTACACTGCTGATGGGAATGTACACTTATACAACCACTTTGGAAAGCACTCTGGAAGGTCCTTAGAAAGATAAAGATTGATCTCCCTTATAACCCAGTCATACCACTTTTAGGCATCTACCCTGAACAACAGGAACCAATATACAATGACACGTGCACCACAATGTTTATTGCAGCACTGTTCACAATAGCTAGGATATGGAAACAACCCAGATGCACCACCACAGATGAATGTATCCAAAAATTGTGGTATCTACAAACAATGGAATATTATGCAGCCATTAGAAATGACAAAATAATGGCATTTGCAGGGAAATGGATGGAGCTAGAAGGTGATCATGTTGAGCAAGGTAAGCCAAGAGCAAAGAGACAAACGGTACATGGTTTCCCTGATAAGTGGATTCTAAATCCAAAATGTTAGGTGATACGAAAAAATTAACAGGACTTAAGAAACAAAGAACTCCCACTCATCTGGTCAAAACACTACTAAATATCCCCATACCGCTGATCACATGTATGTTGTATTGTGTACACCATTATATGTTATAGACTGTGATAGACAATTTGCTCCAGGAAAGTTAGAATGAACTTGTGACTTTAAATGAGCATCATTATTTCACAATACTGTGAAATTTGGGAAGTTATGTAATCACTTAATCACAATAAAAAGAAAGAACCTCAGGGAAGTAAGGAGGGAAGGAATGGTAGGGGGAAAAAAATAGAGGGGGTAACAATGCTCAATAGGAAGTGTACTCATTACTTTGCTCATGTAATTGTAACCTCTGTATAGTATCTTTACAATAAAAAATTTAAAAAAAGATCCAATCAACAGTAAAAAAAAAAAAAACTAAAATCAATACAAAAAGACAAGGATGGACACTACATATTAATACAGGGAACAATACAAGAGGAGGATATTACCATCATCTACTTATCATTCCCCAAACATCAGTGCACCCAAATATGTTAAGCAAATACTCTCAAACTTACAGAATAAAATAGATCCAATATGATAATACTAGGAGACTTTCAACACCCCACTCTCACCAAAGGACAGGTCTACCAACCAGAGTATTGGCAAAGAAGCTATTGAATTAATGAGGCCATACTTCAAGCAGAACTGACATTTACCAAGTATTTCACCCTAAAAACAACACAGTACACTTTCTTCTCAGCAGCTCATGGTACTTTCTCCAAAATAGACCATATAATAGTTCATGCAAGAAACTTAAGCAAATTCAAGGAGATTGACATAATCCCCTGTATCCTATCTGACCATAGTGGAATCAAGCTAGTTCTCAATAACAAAACATACTGCAGAAATTACTCAAATACATGGAAATTTAACAGCTCACTTCAAAGCAATGCCTGAGTAATGGAAGTGATTAAAGAAGAAATTAAAAAATTCCTACAACACAATGAAAATGAAAATACCTCGCAAAAACCTTTTGGGACACAGCAAACGCAGTACTGATGGACAAATTTATTGCCATCAGTGCCCACATCAAGAAAATAGAGACAGACCAAGAAAATAATCTCATGTTGCAATTAAAACAGCTAGAAAAACATGAAAAAATGGAACCTAAAGTTATTAAAGAGTCAGATAACCAAATTAAGAGCGGAGATTATTGAAATAGAGATTTGGAGAATCATAGCCAAAATTAACCAAACAAAAAGCTGGTTGAAAAAATAAATAAAATTGATAGATATTTGGCAAGATTAATTTAAAAAAGAAGAGAGGAAACCCATTTTAACAGGATTAGGGATGCCATGGGAAAAATCACAACACATACCCAAGATGCCCAAACAATTTTAACGAACTACTTTGAAAAGTTATACCCTCTAAAGAAAGAAAACCTGGCAGAAATGGATGCATTTTCAGAGAAATACAAGTTTCCCAAATTGAGCAAGGAAGAAGTAAATCAATTAAATAAGCCAATATCCTACAACGAGATACAGGAAGCAATCAGAGGTCTTCCAACAACAAAAAAAAAACCAGGACCAGATGGATTCATAACAGAATTCTATACGTCCTTTAAAGAAGAACTAACACCTATTCTCTTCAAGCTCTTCAGAGAAACAGAGAAGGAGGGAGCTATCCCAAACACATTCTACGAAGCCAATATCACACTCATCCCCAAACCAGGCAAAGACCCAACCAAAAAGGAGAATTACAGGCCAATTTCCTTGATGAAAACAGGTGCAAAGGTCATTAACAAGATTCTAGCTAACAGAATCCAGAAACACATAAAAAAACCCATACACTAAAACCAAGTAGGCTTCATCCCAGAGATTCAGGGATGGTTTAACATACTTAAGTCAATAAATATAATCCAACACATCAACAGAGCCAAGGTCAAGAATCACATGATTATCTCCACAAATGCAGAAAAGGTTTTTGATAAAATTCAACATTCATTCCTGCTAAAAGCTCTGGAGGCAATAGGAATAGAAGGAACATTTCTTAAAACATTAAAAGCCATTTAAGACAGACCAATAGCTAATACTATACTTAATGGGGAAAAGCTACAACCAATTCTCTTAAAATCAGGAACAAGGCAAGGATGCGCACTGTCTATACTCCTGTTCAATATAGCCCTGGAACTCTTAGCCAGGTCAATAAGGCAAGAAAAAGACATTAAAATATCTGTATATGGAAAGAAGAAATTAAACTATCCCTTTTTGCAGATGACATCATACTATACCTTCACGATTCGAAAAATTCCATCCCCAAAACTCTTAGAAATCATGAATCACTTCGGCAAAGTAGCAGGATATAAAATAAACCCACAAAAATCAGTTGCATTCCTGTACACTGACAATGTACAAGCAGAGAGGGAAATAAAGGAAAGCAAGCCTATTCACAATAACATCCCCCAAAATAAAATATTCAGAAACTAACCTAACCAAAGACGTAAAAGTAATATTTAATGAAAACTATAAAAAGTTAAAGAAAAAAATTACCGAAGACACTAGGAAATGGAAAGACCTCCCATGCTCTTGGATAGGCAGACAATATACTGAAAATGGCAATTCTGCCCAAATTAATATACAAATTCAATGCAATTCCTATTAAAATCTCAATGATGTATTTCTCTGAAATACAGAAAACAGTCCAAAAATTCATATGGAACCACAAAAACCTAGAATATCCAAAACAATTCTAGCATATAAAGACAACATGGGAGTTATATCCATGTCGTACTTCAAACTCTACTATAGAGCCATAATAACAAAGACAGCATGGTACTGGCACAAACACAGACTCGAAGAACAATAGAATAGAATAGAAGATCCAGAAATAAATCCACATGCCTACAGTCAGCTGATATTTGACAAAGGAACCAAAGACAGACATGGAAGAATCACAGCCTCTTCAACCACTAGTGCTGGGAAAACTGGGTGGCTGTCGCGACCACCTCGACCAGCAAGGAAGATGCGACCCAGGATTCTTCTCAATGCGGTTTATTCAGGAACCTTGTAACAAGCTTCTCTCCCACTTCTCTCCTGGCCGCTTCTTCCTGCTTCTTCCTGCTTCTCTTTCCCCTCCGCCCCCGTGCTCTGGTTATAAGCCTCCTGGATGGCCAATCCCGAAGCGCCACGTGGCATATACCGATAAGGCTGCAAACATGGAAGCAAACTAGGAGCCAAGTCATACACATATAAGGAGTTGTTTTTTACAGAGAGCACTCGTCACTGGGAAGACGGAAGGCGGGAGCCCGCGCCATCTTAGGTCGCAGCCACACCACATGGCCCCGCCATTTTAGCTACAATGTTGCTTTTGCAGCCATCTTTGTTCATGGCTCCCGCAGCTCTCCACAGCCCCCCCTTTTTTGTTTTATTAAGCAACAGGTAAGAGTAGAGGTTGGGCCTCTGTCTAAAACATTAATGAGAGGACCTTGCACTGTTCTTCGCCTGAGCGGTGCCTTCCCCAGTGATGACCAGGCCCGTCCGATGCCTTTTTTGCAGAGGTGGGATCTTGGGCATCAACCCACTTGCAACCCAACATGCTCTTCTTGGGCTCACGCCAGGGACTGATTCCCAAGTGCAGTGCGTTTGCCTCACACCCTGTGCTATTTCTTTAACGTGGCAAGCCATGTGTAGGGGGACTGTCCGGCCTCAATGGCAGTGAAGGCCTGGACCACCGTAGCCATACTTCTGCGCTGCGAGCTCCTAACCCGGTATATGCACCACAGGCACAATAAGATCACCAATGCCAGGATACCAATAAGGGAGCCCATTTCCCCCCTTCAAATGATCCACAGCTGTCAAAATCCAGGAGGAAAAATCTTGTAACAGGGCATCATCCATCCGGGTAGAGTTTATCTCGACAATGGCCGATCGTAGCTGCAACATCAATTGGTCAAATTCCCCCGTCAAGTTGCGTAAAAGATAACTTGACAGTTGTTTAGACAAATTTGCTGCTTGGATATAGTTATAATACTGAATAGCAGTAATACAAAGCCCTTCATATTTTTGAACACATCCCAGCTGAGCCAACTGCCACAGGACATCAACCTGCTCCTGCACAAGTTCAACCCTTTGATTTAGCAGCATCAGTCTTCCTTTTACTTGTGCATTGGCCGCTTGTTGTAAATCCAGAGCTCTGGCTGTAGTAGCCGACAAGTTATTTAAAGTCTGAGCCATCTGCATAGTATGTGACATGGCAACAGCAGCAGCCGTCGTACCCGCAGCAGCCACAGCTATAGCAGTTACAATGGCCACAGTGATGCCAAAATCTCTCTTATGCCTAAACAAGGTTACAGCTTGAGAAGCATCTACTGGCACAGGCACCCAACATAGGATGCGTGCAACTATAGCTAACGGATACTGAGAACTCCAGCAGGTAGCATAAAAGCAAGTTTCATTAGTGCAAGCACATACATACGTAGTACTGCTTTTTACAAATATCACAATTTTCTTCATCACTTAGAAAAACAAATTTCACTTCTCTTCAAAAGAATATGTCAGTCCTAAGTATAACTGCAAATAACTAAGTAAAACTTTAAAAACTCTACTCTTTACTCTATTAAACATTTCCTAGTATCACTTAGTACTTAAAAATGTGTTAATTGAAAGCTTATGTTAAAACTTTCCAGTATTTGATACAGATCATTGGAATGCACAATTTAAGACTGTTCACTCCTGAAGTAGGTTAAGAAGTTACATATCAAAAGATCTTAGCATTACATAAATGTACCCTGTACTGTCTTCTAATGTTCGTGAGTCTATGAAACTTGAATCATTCTATTATCCTACTATATCAATCAAGAAATTCAAAACACTTAGGATCCAATTAAAACTAATTAAAATTTGTGTTTGAGTTATAGGAAACTTACATTCAAAATCAACCTGAATCCAAGCATTTTTTCCTCAAGTTCGTGAGCAGGAACTTCGAAAATAAAGTCATTAGAAAGCTGACAGCAGAAGAGTCAATTAAAGAAAGATAATTATAAGCTGTTACTGGCCTACTGAATTTAAAGAACTTCTAGCTTTTATTTCTAATTAGGTATGAAAGAAAATAGGCCTGCAGTTTGGTTATGTTTTGTCCAAATACAATGCTAATTTAATAGATCCTTTAAATATCTAAATGCTAGTTACAAGGTATGACAATGATGAACAGTAAAATATAACTCTTTCAAATATGATTCTCAGAGGCCCCTATGAAAAACCCAGCCTATGTCTATCAAGTTTTTGGTGGGCATCAATAGGCTCTTTACAGCCTTGCAAGTTTTTTCCCAGTCCTTGCCCTGGGCAGTAGCCAATTTGTAACATCATTTCCTTTGAGGTAATGCTCCCGGACACTATGAACCAAGGAGCTACAATGTTGCATTCTTCAAGGAACCTCTGTAAGTACCCTTCTTTAACTTTAGTCCTTTTGAGCGTAGTAGCTCTTCCAGGGCCAGAAAAATTGGATGTGACCTCGCGGTGCCAATCTTAGTTAATAAAAATTTTATTTTTTGTTACTTTCACTTTAGACCTGTATTTTATTTCTTCCCAGCTTTCCGCTCTCTCTTTTATCTACAGAGAAGAGCCCCGTATTATGCCTGCTTTAATCGCAGATTCCCACTTCACCTGGGAACTTACCCCCGCTCTTGTCTCGGATTCCCGCTTTTCCTGGGAACTTACCGGTGCACCTGACCGCAGAGAGTTCTGAATTCCCCGTATGGGCCGCCAGCTGTCGCAACCACCTCGACCAGCAAGGAAGACGCGACCCGGGATTCTTCTCAATGCAGTTTATTCAGGAACCTTGTAACAAGCTTCTCTCCCACTTCTCTCCTGCCAGCTTCTTCCTGCTTCTTCCTGCTTCTCTTTCCCCTCCGCCCCCGTGCTCTGGTTATAAGCCTCCTGAATGGCCAATCCGGAAGCGCCACGTGGCATATACCGATAGGGCTGCAAACACGAAAGCAAACTAGGAGCCAAGTCATAGCCATATAAGGAGTTGTTTTTTAGAGAGAGCACTCGTCACCGGGAAGACAGAAGGCGGGAACCCGCGCCATCTTAGGTTGCAGCTGCCCCACGCGGCCCCACCATTTTAGCTACAATGTTGCTTTTGTGGCCGGCTTTGGTCATGGCTCCCGCAGCTCTCCACAGGTGGCCGTATGCAGAAGAATAAAAGTGGACCCCAGCATATCACCATACACCAACATCAGCTCAAAATGGATTAAAGACCTTAGCATTAAACCTGAATCTCTGAAACCTCTGCAGGCAGAGTAGGAGAGACACTTGAACTTATAGGCCTAGGAAAGAATTTCATCAACAGAGTCCCAGGGTCACAACAAACTGGAGTGAGACACGACAAATGGTACTACCTTAAAATAAAAAGCTTCTGCAAAGCTAGAAAAACAACCAATTAATTGGGAAAATATTTACCAGCAATATATCCAACAAGGGGTTAATATCCAGTATATACAGGTAACTCAAGAAACTAATCCCTCCCAGAGCTAACAAACCAATTACTAAATGGACAAGGGAACTAAAGAGAGACTTCTCAGAAGAAGAGATAAAAATGGCAAAGAAACACATGAGGAAATGTTCACCATCCCTGGTTTTGAAGGACATGTAAATAAAGAAACCATGAGATACCACCTTACCCCAGTCAGAATGTCCCACATCCTCAAGTTAGCCAATGACAAATGCTGGAGGGTATGCGGAGAAAGAGGAACCCTACTACACTGCTGTTGGTAATGTACACTCATACAACCACTTTGGAAAACAGTCTGGGGGGTCCTAAGAAAGCTAAATATTGACCTCCCTTATGACCCAGTCATACCACTTCTAGGCATCCATCCTGAACAACAGGAACCAGTATACAAGGACACATGCACCTCCTTGTTTATTGCCATACTGTTGGTAATAACCAGAATATGGAAACAACCCAGATGTCCCACCACAGAAGAATGGATCCCAAAATTGTGGTATCTATACACAATGGAATATTATGCAGCCATTAGAAATGACAAAATAATGGCATTTGCAGGGAAATGGATGGAGCTAGAAGGTGATCATGTTGAGCAAGGTAAGCCAAGAGCAAAGAGACAAACAGTACATGGTCTCCCTGATAAGTGGATGTTAAAACCAAAATGTTAGGTAATATGACAAAATTAACAGGACTTAAGAAACAATCTGGTCAAATCTGTACTAAATAACCCCATGCTGCTGATCACATGTATGTTGTATATGTGTACAATGGAGGGGAACCAGGAAGATGACATACAACTAGAGGGAATAAGGGAAAAACCTATCAGCTGCACTGGACATTGACCAAAATGAACAAAGCAAGTTAATGGCAGGGATGGGAGGGAGGAAACAAGTGGGAAAACAGGAACAGCTGATGTTATACAAAACAAAAGAAATGTACATACCAACCAATGTGGAAGGAATAACTGTATCGCAAAGCTCATAGAACTCATGAATGTTAAAGACTGTGATAGACAATTTGCTCCAGAAATGTTAGAATGTGTTTGTGACTTTAACTGAGCATCACTATTCCACAATACTGTGAAATTAGGGAAATTATGTAACCACTTAATTACAATAAAAATACCAAAACTCTCCAGAAATCATTATAGATATATACAACTAACTCTTGAATACATTTTGACATAAAAGTCAGGCAATTCACTTGGAAGACTTCCATGGAATCTATTAATTGTTACAATAAGCTATTGTTGTTATTTGGATTCTGAAAATATTTTGTATGGAAACAAAGTATGCAATGGCATTTTTGAAATTTAATAAAGTTAACCGAACTATTATGACTTAGGAGAGCAATTTGTGCAGCCTTACAAAACTTCAAAGAGATATTGATACATACTTATCCTTTTGCAATATCAAATACAGTTTTTCCAAGTTGTTTTTCAGACCTGATTTGACATAATGGTTCAACAGAAGCAGATCCAACATGTCTTTGTTATCTCTATTCCCAGCAGCAAGATGCAAGGGGGCCATTGGTATCTGCATCATAATGAAGTAAGAAAAAAGCCACTATAGTATTATTCCACATATAAGCACTGCACAGGGTTGTCCAACCATCTACAGTTATTGCATGAATATCTGCTGCTTGAGGCAACAACTCATGGACAGTGTCTAAGTGTCCACTGTAGGACTGTAGGCTTCTTGATGAATATGGGTATACTCATCGTCATCCCTAGTATTCACATGAGTGGCCTTTTTGGAAAGTAGTCTCCGCACTGTAATAACCTGATTATTTTCAGCAGCCCAAAGAAGAAATTTGCATGGATCCTTCTCCATTTTTTTTGCAATTGATACCATTCCTCACTTTTTCATCAGGTTCCTCATATTCCTAAAAATTGCCTAACTAGAGACTTTGAGTGACAGTGGGAATGAGGCGTCCATGTATTTCCCTAATAGTTCACATTAGTTGAACTGTTCAGAAAAATCCTGTGAATTTTCTGCATCTGTTTTTTCACCATGATTTATTTTCCCTTTTTCCATTTTTACTATTCCAAATTATTCTAACTGGAGAGTAGGGAATTGATGGATAGCAGAGGAAAGATTTTCCTCTGTATTCAAAGATACAGACTGAAAATAAGGACCAGTAGTGTCTTCATGTGCAGCTTATTCTATGAATGAGAAAAGATGAAATAATGCCTTCTATATAAATGATTTGGGAAATGGCAGAGCAGAAAGTAAAATGATGCAACCAAAAATATAAAAGCAAAATAAATTACAATAATTATAGAGCAATCCTATTATCTGTGAGAAACATTAAAGAGAGGGGAAGAGAGACACATGTGCAATGACCTAGATAGCCACAAATGCATGCCTCTGATCAATTTATAGAGCAAACAGAATTTTATGTTTTAAAAAAGATGGAAATAGAATTTATGTATTTACTTGAATTTGGTAAATACATTTTTAGCAGCCTACATGAAGAGATGTAGGTTTAATCTTATTACAGACAAGAATCTAAATCCTTGATAATTCTAGGAACAGATCTGTATGAAATCAGTTGAATCACACTTTTCACGTACAATGAAGGAATAGATCCAGGCTAGGAAAGCAGCAAAAGTAGTCAGGCTGATTGTATCTGTGACAAAACTTTGTGGAAAATGGTATTGAGCATTACTTACTGTTGATCCACTTGCACTGGAAGCATGATTCTGAACAATTGCTTGCTGATTCTCAACTATTGCTTTGATCATTATATTCTCCAAAAAGACAAAGTGAGATTTAATTGATAGCAAAGAACTACTAATACATTTTTATTTCTCATTAAGCACCTTCAATCATTGAAACCACATGAAGAAAATAGACAGGCCTATTTTTTTAGATGAAAACAAGTGTCTTTAAAAAAACATGGAATGTAACTTGTCATTCATGTAAAGGACTTCTATTTTAGTACTAGATTATACACTTTTTTTCTAATGTTGGGTACCAATAAATAATGGATCTATTAGAAAGCTCTTAAAGCTCATATGTCCAATTGTGAGTTCTCTTATACTATATCATGGTATTTTTTGTGTATGTTCTTAAGAAGAAATTTACATTACTAACTGGAATTTATGACAGGACAAAATCATCATGTACATCTTGCTTTTATACTCTCATTTTTAAATTACTATCTAAGTATGTGCAATAGATAACTATAGAGGAAAAAGCAGAAGCCACGCTGGTGGCTCATGTCATTAATCCTACCTAATCAGAAAGATGAAGTCTGAGGATTGTGGTTTGAAACCAGACCAAACAAAAAAAAAAGTCCATTAGATTCTGCTTTGAAAGAAACCACCAAAGCTAGAACTGGAGATGTGGTACAAGCAGTAAAATGATATCCTTGAGAAAACTAAAACAAAAAAAATAACAAATTCTGGGACAGAGACAGTTCCTGAGTTCCAGCCTTAGTATTAGCACCAAACAATTGAATTAATTCGTTAATTAAGTAATTAAATTTAAATTAAGTGGTCACATGTGGATAGGCAGGTATAATGTAACATCTGTGGTGACTGGATTGTGTATTTTTTGTAGTAAGGCAAATTATTATTTGTACTAATCATTAATTTTTTATTTGAACTTTTTTGTACAATAAATCCTGAATTTAGCATGTATGTATAGGTGTGTGTACATGTGTGCATATGTGTGTGTGTGTATATGTGTGCATGTGCTGTTGCAATGTTGCTTGCCAATGTGGACAGGGTGAGGCTGAAAAGAGGTAACTTTGTTGCAATGTTTTTATTTATCAGTATTCTGTCATGTCATTTCAGTTGGACCACCCTTTTGTACATTTTATTTGTCAAATAATATCATCAGAATCAAAGGATTTACCATATTAAGTTAGATAAAAGAGACTGCTTTCAGCTCTTATTATATGTCAGGTGAGAAGATTCAGACATATTTTGGTAGTAAATTAGTGCTGTATGATGACTGTCGGTACAAAATATGTATTTGACCTCTTAAATGTGTTATACATTTAACATATGCTCATGGAGTGAGTTTGACCAACTGGACTAAATAGGTATTGCTCTCTGGTTATTCCCGTGAAACACAAAGTGGATAAAATCTTTCTGGCTTTCTGTTGAAAATAACTTTCTTTGTAAGATCATATCTATTCACACTAAGAGGTAATCAACCCAATATTTATCAAGTTTGAATATCCCATCATATTGACTGAAAATCGGTATTGTTGATATGCTTGTTAGATATTTCTTTCAAAAACAAACGAACAAAAAGCATGTGTCATCTTCAGATAGTGGATGTATCTGAAGTTGTTTTGTACATGCAAAGGGCTAATGGCTCTTTTGTGGGAGTAACTATTGCAACTTAACAAATAAGGCTTTTTGAATATCTTTTCCAATATAAATAACATACTAGAGCGAGTCTTGCAATTTCGGAAAACCCTTTGAATACTTTAGTAATTATTTCAGTTCATTGACTATAGAGCTAAAGACATTTCTGAAATAAATATTAAGATCTGAAAATGGAAGTGGGTATATAGGCTTTTTTATGCATAATCTTATGAAAATCCAGTTTTTATGAAACTAAATGAAATAGAATAAAAGAATGTAAGTGAATTTGGTAAGCTAAGTATTAGTTTAACTTTGTTTTCTATTAACAGAGTCCTTTGAATGTAGATGATGCAGTTAAATTATTTCCTTTGTGTTTCTGTACTTCAGTTATTTTTCATATCATTGTAGTTATGGGAGTGAATTTGTAGTATAAATAAAGGTCCTTTAAAATGATTCGGATTAATCTTGACCTTTGTGTCCTACTCCCAAGAAAATGAGTTATTTTCAAGTGTTAATAGTTTATAATTGAATCTTCATTTCATAAGAAAATTTTAAAAATGCAGTAGTATTGACGATTTTTTAAACCAATTGTATTGACAAGGCGGAGAGTCTTTAATTCATGCTTAGGTCTTGGGTCTATGATTTTTAACCTCTTGTTCCTGACATTAATGATAGTTCAGACTGCATTTTGGGGTATATGAAAGGCAAAATATTTATCTGGAGTCAAAGATGATTTTTATATCAGTCTTGCTTTAATAACATTTTATTTTATTTTATTTTATTTTATTTTATTTTGGTTGTGGGGCCTAAACTCCACTTCCAGCTTTTTCTGTTTATGTGTTGCTGAGGAATCAAACCCAGGGCCTCATGCATGCAAGGCAAGCATTCTACCAATGAGCCACCTTCCCAGCCCTTAATAACCTTTTAAAGTAGTACATTTTCCTCAGAATGTTGTGTATAAAACGCAATCAAAATATTTATAATGGTAAACAACCTAGGTGAGCTACAATGTGGAAATGATTGGTCCATAACACCTGCAATCTGTTTCCATCGAGAATTGAGCAGGACACTCTTTCGGTATGAGTGTGTTAAAGAGAGATGGGGTCCCCAGGCAGTGCAGTGTTGAGTGAAAGGATAGAATATGATTTCTACTATTTTGAGCTAGAAATCAAGAATGTTATACTTTAGCAGTTCATTTCACCAGGGATGTTTAAATTGATTATGAGCTTGGAGTTTTCATATTACAGCTACCTATTTTCTAACAAAGATAAAGTCAAATATTATTAGAGTGTACACAATAATTCTGGGAAATTTTCCTAGAATTAGTAGACTAAGTGCTGGTATTTTAGTCATAAAATAAAATGAGGTTATTTGATAGAGTGGGAGATGGGCCTCAGGCTAACACTTACCATGCGTGCAATGCTGTACTAGTAATTCCAATTCTGAAGATTTCAATAACATCATCTGAGAATTAAAAATGGAAGTAGTTCCACTTTAAGGGATTATTGTGAGGATTAAGTTAGATACCATAGGTAAAGTAATTGGAAAAACTATCATTCAACATTTGATACTTTCTACCTGTTATTTTATCATGTGATGAATTCTAACATTTTTACTGTGATTTTTATATTGTGTCTATTTACAATTTGCAATGTGATATATTGATATTCATTGCATTAGTCAGTTTTTTGACATTATAAGAAAAATGCCTGCAAAGAAAATTTCTGAGGAGGAAACTATTATATTGATTCATGGTTTAAGAGAATGCAGTTTAAGATCAGATGTCTCCATTGTTTTCAATTATATTTTTATTAAATAGTTGTTCAAAAGAATTTCCATTCCACAAATCAGTGTATAAGTACAATGGATCTTTACATAACCTTCCCATACTCTTCCAAACCTCACCCCACTTTCATGTTTTCTAGTTTCATACTATCTGCATTGTATAGTATGTCTTCACTCTCTTCCTCCATAACTCTCTTTATTCCTTCCCTTTGACTTCCCCTCACATCTTCCAAGTGATAGATTCCTGATATTCATTTTGTTGGATTAAAAGTTCAATTTTATAAGAAATTACACCTTTTAAATACTCCTCTGCAAATAGCATGCTTTGGTTAATACTGTTGTGTAATTGTAACCCCTCTGTATGGTATTTTCACAATAAAAAATCACTGATTTATGGTCAATAGATTTTGAAAAGGATGTCATGACTTTATGAAATAAAAATAGAATCTTAAATGGGTGTAGTGGCACTATTGCCTCCCTAGATTTAAAACAAAAGTTCTTAGACTACTACCTCAATCCTTATACAAAAATTTAAAAATTTTAAATAAAAATGATTAGCAAACTAAATGTGAGATATAAAAACATATAAAACATAAACATAAAATTCATGGCATTGGATCAGTAAAGGTTTCTAAAATATGACATGGAAAACATTAGTGGGTAAAGAAAAACAAGACTGAACTGGATAATGTCAACTTACAATCTTTCATAATTCAAAGGACAATATAACAGAAGTGAAAACATATCTAACAGATAGATGACACATATTTTTTAATGCTACAATGTTAATGCTACAATGATTCTGAGTCTAAGTATTTTTATATCTTCTAATTCCATATAACTTTACCCCAAATAGGATATTTCTTTAAAGAACATATGTAAATAGTAGGAGCATATGAATTAATTTCCTCTTTAGTATCCAAGAATAAATAAAGAGAAAGCTCACTAGTAGGACCATAATATAAAAAGATGACACAAATATAGTAATATACTTGTGGAGAAATTGATATACTCCACATAGCAAATGAATTTGTAAAATACTTCAATCATTAAAGCAAGCAAGTTTTCAAAAGGTCAAAGAGAATTGAAAAGGTTCTATCCATTACACGTCTATGTATGTATTAAAGAGAAGTAAAATACTTGTTTGGACAGGGAATGTGGTTCATTGAGAATGCACTTGAATACTTTGTGTGAGACCCTGGAAATAATCCCAAAAAAGAAATTTTGAAAAGGCTCACTATATAGGATGTAGGCCTGACAAATTCCTGTAAATGAATTTTATATCTACTTTAATGTCTGTTCTAAAATTTGGAGCATTTTTATTTGAAGATAAGCAAATTCGTGAAAATTAAGCTTGGAAAACCTATGATTGTACAATTCACTTCCAAAGCACTAAAATGCATACAATAAAAGGAGATGATATATTTCAAGTGAATTACATGTCAGCAAAAAAAAACTATTGTTAAAATACTTCACACAAAATGCAGAATACCTAAAAAGATATTTTCTGTGTTTGCTTAAAAACTTTGTAAACTGCAACATTTAAAACAATAATATGATTTCCGTTCATTTTGAGGAATTTTTGTCTGTTTATTTTGAGTTTATTCAGAGATAACTCAGTCAAAAAGTGTATGTGATAACTGGAATACCTAGGAATTAAGCAACACTTATAAATAATTGATAACCTTTTCTGGAAGAAACTTTTGGCAAATGACAGAAGACACAAATCTATGCATCTGCATCTTATGAAAGCCATATGTTACTTGGTCAATCCAATTGTTTTTCTCTACTTTGCTAGGGAAAAAGTATTCTCAAGATAAGAGCCAATAGCAGTGAAAAGAAACAAAATACGCTATCATCTTGATTTATTTGTGAAAGTAACAAATGAAATAAACAATTCCACTTAAGATATTCCAATATTAGTATCTATGAAGATGTTCCTGAATGCCAAAATCCATTGAATTTTGGGAATTTTAATTTCTATGAACATATGAAAACTAGAACAAGAAAAGAAATATAGTCTTTGAGCAAACCAGCCTTGGAATAATTTTCTCAGTTGCTTTGAAATTACATAAGAATTGATATTCCTTTCCATTGGAAACATTTAAAAATGTTTATCATTTATTATAATTCAAATATGAAGCAAGAGTAATTTTATATAACCATTATAAGTATCATTCTATTCCTATCATAAAATAGAATGACAAACCACTCCCAATATATTACCTACCCATCATTATTCTTAATTCCTTATCATTACCTAAATATCTTAAACAATCTAAATAGTCATGTCTTTAACATAGACGTAAATATTCTATATGTTTTACTTAACATTTTCCAGGGGCATGTACTCATGTTTCTAAGAAATGTTCACAGCAGTTAAAAGATGCTTTTGTGAAATTAATGTGATACATTTTGTTATTGTTGTTGTTGTTGTTGTTGTTTGAAAGGCCTGGACTTTTTATTCTCAAGGACAGCAATCTCCAACTTGAGGCACAGAGCTAATTCATGTTTCTAGTGGTTAATTATAGATAAGAATCTAACAAGTACTTTTCTATCTGGGCCACTTTCAAACACATTTTTAAGATCTCATTACCCAGAATAGGTCGAATTTTAAGAGTGAGTCACTGGCACTTGTTGTGATGTATTTTTCTTTTATTTTAATTATGTTTTAAGACTTTTGTTTCACTATAGTGCACATCATTCTACACATAAATTTAGAAATATGTATATATTTCTCATGACAATCTCTAAAAATATATATCATTCTACACATAACATTAATATTTATATATAAAAATATTTCTGAAGACAGACTCTCTCTAAAAATTTTTGCTACTATTTTTGAACTTTTATATTTCAAAGATATACAGTCTATTTTTGTAAAAGTTTCCAAGAATAAAATGACTAATATTTCAATAGAAATTAGAGCTTTTACTTTCAAGGAAATTTTAGGTCTACTTATGACATTGTAATAATATTTACAGTGTATTACTTGAAAAAGTTCTGTCCAAACTCTTAAATATTTGTGTGTAATGAGGGGGAGAGAGGAAGTTAATTCATACTGGTTAGGAATTAGCAAAGCTTCAAAAATCTATTCCATAATTTGTTATAAACTCATAGTCAAGCCACTTGATATGGTTTAGTTTTTTTGTTTCTTTATTTGTTCAAAATTTTAATATGGACGCATGCACAGTTTTAACATTAAAAATACTAATCAAAAGAAAATAATAGCAAAATCATAGGGACATATAAGACTTTCATTAATTAGCACTTATGATGCTAATAATAATTTTGATAAAGATGATGATGACCACTGTGTAGCCTGACAATGATAAAGTTATTGAAAAGGAAAAAAACTTTACAATACTTTGAAGCTAGAGTTCCCACATTGAATACAATTATAAACTGAATTGGATTATATACAATAATAACAAGAGGAGAGTTTCAATACCAAGAAATAAAATTACATTAATAGGTAGAGACAGTAAAAACCTAATGTTATTTCTGCAGTCTCTCTAATGTATACTCACTTTTCTTTTTTTTTATTGTGAAAATACTGTACAAAGCAGTTACAATTATATGGGGAAGATAGTGAGTACTTTCCTTATCAAGCATTATAGCCTCCTCCTTTGTTTACCCTTCACATCCCTTCCCATCCTCCCTTCCCCTTCACCCAATCCTCCCCCCCACCCAAGTTGTAAAGTTCGTTTTTGACATGACAACTTGTACTTCTCATTGTTGCAACAGGTCCACCTGTATTCTTAAATAAACAACTTGTTTTTCCCCTTCCCCTCCACAAATTATATCGACATCAAATACAGTGAAAGCAGGGGTTATACTGTAGGGGGACTTACAAAGAAACAAAGAAATAATTTTAAAATTGCCTTAGTAAGAAATGCATGAAAGAAAAAAACATTTAAAATACATATCTTAGGGTTCATTTTCCTAACATCACCTTATCTGACCTTTTCTGCTTGAATCATACCTATACTAGGTATTGCAAATAAGGGAAATCATGGGACCTATATTTTTTGCGCTTGGCTTACTTCACTTAATAAAATTTTTTCCAAGTCTTTCCATTTCCTAACAAATTGGGCAATGCCATTCTTTCTGATGGAGGCATAGAATTCCATTGTGTATATATCCCACATTTTCTTGATCCATTCTTCTATTGAGGGGCATCTGGGTTGGTTCCACGTCTTAGCTATGGTAAATAATGCTGCAATAAACATAGTTGTGCTGGTAGCTTTAGTATGGTCTTGTTTGTAAACATTTGGGTAAATGCCCAAAAGTGAGACTGCTGGGTCATAGGGGAACTCTATGTGGAGTCTTTTGAGGAACATCCATATTACTTTCCAAAGTGGTTGAACAAGTTTACACTCCCACCAACAATGAAGTAAGGTTCCCTTCTGTCCACATCCCCTCCAGCATCAATTGTTATTAGAGTTCTTGATTTTTGCCATTCTAACTGGGGTGAGGTGGGATCTCAATGTTGTTTTGATTTGCATTTCTTTTATGGCTAGAGAGGTTGAGCATTTCTTCATGAGTCTATTGGCCATCCTTCTTTCTTCTTCAGAGAAGTTTCTCTTTAAGTCTTTAGCTCACTTATTTAATGGGCAATTGTTTCTTTGAGGATTTGTTGTTGGGGGATTTAATTTTTTGAGTTCCAAGTATATTTTAGATATGAGACCCTTGTCCATTGTATGGCTAGTGAAGATCTTCTCCCAATCCGTGGGCTTTCTATTGATCTTGCTAGCTATGTCCTTTGCCATGTACAAACTCTGCAACTTCATGCAATCCCATTTGCCCAACATTTCTGTGATTTGTTGTGTTTCCGGATCTCTATTAAGAAAATTTCAGCCTGGGCCAAGGAGACGTAGGGTTTCCCCTATTCCATCCTGTAATGTTTTCAGAGTGTCTTCATGACTCTGAGGTCTTTGATCCCTTTGGAGTTGATTCTGGTGCAAGGTGATAAATAAGGATCTAGCTTTAGTTTTCTACAAGTAGTTAACCAATTTTGCCAACACCATTTACTGATGAGGCTGTCTTTCTTCCATTCTATTTTTTTAGCACCCTTCCCGAAGATTAGATCGCTATAGGTCTCTAGGTTCATTTCAGGGACTTCAATTCTATTCCATTGGTCCTGAGGTCTGTTCTTATGCCAATACCAAGCTGTTTTGATTACTATGGCTTTATAGTAGAGTTTGAAATTTGGTATTGCTATTCTGCCAGCAGTGTTCTTTCCATTGAGGAGCGTTTTGGCTATTCGTGGTCTTTTATTGTTCCATATGAATTTTTGTATTGCCTCTTGTATTTCCTTGAAGAATGAGTTTAGAATTTTGATAGGTATCGCATTGAATTTGTAGATAGCCTTGGGAAGTATTGCCATTTTCACGGTGTTAATCTTTCCAATCCATGAGCATGGGAGTATTTGCCATTTTTAAAGTTCTGTTTTGATTTCCTTTTTGAATTTTTTAAAGTTTTCATCATAGAGGTCCTTCACTTCTTTGGTTAAGTTAATTCCTAGGTATTTTATTTTTTGTGGGGCTATTACAAATGGAGTTGCTTTCCTAATTTCAACCCCACTTTTCTCATTGTTGGCATGCATACAGAAAAGCCATTGATTTTGGGGGGTTAATTTTATACCCTGCTACTTTGCCAAAGTTTTGAATCTGTTTGAGTAATTTGGGAGTGGAGTCTATGGGATTCTTTACATACAAGATCATGTCATCTGTAAAGAGGGAGAGTTTTATTTCTTCTTTCCCTATTTGGATCCCTTTTATGTTTCCATCTTGTCTTTTTGCTGTAGCTAGACATTCTAATACTAGGTTGAAGAGAAGTGGAGAGAGTGGACATCCTTGTCTTGTTCCTGAGTTAAGAGAAAATGGCTTTAGTTTTTCACCATTAAGTATAATGCTGGCTGTAGGTTTGTCATATACTCTTTATTGTATTGAAGAATGTTCCATGGATTCCTAATTTTTCCAAAACCTTCATCATAAAGGGATGTTGGATCTTGTCGAAAGTATTTGTGCATCTATTGTGATAACCATGTGGTTCTTATTCTTGCTTTTTTTGATGTGATGAATAATATTAATTGATTTGCTTATATTGAGCCAGATTTGCATCCCTGAAATGAATCCTCTTTGATCGTGTTTTGTATTTTTGATGAATTGTTGAAGTCGATTAGCCAATATGTTATTGAGTAGATTTGCATCAACATTCATCAAAGAAATGAGTCTATAGTTCTCTTTCTTTGATGAGTCCCTGCCTACTTTTGGGTGAGGGTTATGATGGCTTCATAGAATGTGTTCGGTTGTGGAGAGCTGCGGGAGCCTCGACCAAAGACGGCGCGGCCATAAGGCACAGCTGCAAAAATGGCGCGGCCACATGGCGCGGCTGCGACCAAAGATGGCGCTGGCTCCCGCCTTCCGTCTTCCCGGTGACGAGTGCTCTCTGTAAAAACAACTCCTTATATGGCTATGACTTGGCTCCTAGTTTGCTTCCGTGTTTGCGACCCTATCATTATATGCCACGTGGCACTTCGGGATTGGCCATCCAGGAGGCTTATAACCGGAGCGCGGGTGTGGGGGAGGGAGAGAAGAAGCGGGCAGAGAAGCGGGAGAGAAGCTTGCAGCAATGTCCTGAATAAACCGCATTGAGAAGAATCCCGGGTCGCGTCTTCCTTGCTGGTCAAGTTGGTCGAGACAGCTGGTGGCCCGTATGGGGAATTCAGAACTCTCTGCAGTCAGGGTGGTGCACTGGTAAGTTCCCTGGAAAAGGGGGAATCCGCGACAAGAGCGGAGGTAAGTTCCCAGGTGAAGTGGGAATCCGAGATTAAAAAGGGCATAATACGGGGCTCTTCTTTGTAGATAAAAGAAAGAGTGGAAAGCAGGGAAGAAATAAAATACAGGCCTAAAGTGAAAGTAACTGAGATGGGCGCCGTGACGCCACATCCAATTTTTCTGGCCCTGGAAGAGCTACTACGCTCGAAAGGACTAAAGTTAAAGAAGGGTACTTTACAGAGGTTCCTTGAAGAATGCAACATTGTAGCTCCTTGGTTTATAGTGTCCGGGAGCCTTACAATAGCCTCATCATGGGATAAATTAGGGAGGGTTTTGGACTTTGCCTATGAACAGGGCACATTAAAGGCAGGAGTCCGCCCCATTAGGAGATTGATTAGTGGCTGCCTAGAGGATAAGAGCTGCTGTGAGATTATAGAAAATGGACACTCAGCACTGGAGCAGTTACAGGAGGAGAGGTCAGAGAAGGCGATCAGTAAAAAGGGAGACAGTGAACAGGACAAAAGGGGGCAACTATACTCAGATCTGTCCGAGCTAAAATCGGAAAGAGGGAGTTCCAGCGAGTTAGTGGAAGAAAAAGTAAGAGCACCTATTCAACAGATGAAAAGGAGCCGTATAAAACAAGGGGAACGTAAGCTAAGCCAACCTGCACTTAATGAGGACGTAGAAAGAACTTCCGGTCAGACCCCTTTAGCTCCTCCTCCATATCAACATGGAGCCAATGGGCACACGTTTTGCCTGGACACTTGGCCAACTGCTCGAGCAGAACTTGCCTTCCCAGTTTTTCAAGACAATAATCAACGGAGACTCCATGAGCCTCTAGAATTTAAAGTAATTAAGTCCCTGGCTGAGTCTGTTCGGACATATGGGATTATAGCCTCTTTTACCGTAGCTCAAGTGGAAGCTATAAAGAGATACTGCATGACCCCCTCTGATTGGGCGAGCCTAGCACGGACATGTTTGAGTCCAGGCCAATACATGGATTGGAGGGCATTTATGCTAGAAATTTGTAATGACCAGGCAGCCATCAATCAAGCAAACGGACACCAGGCTTGGGACAGAGACATGCTCCTAGGACAAGGTCGCTTTGCTAATGCTCAGACAGGATATCCCCCTGAAGTGTATCAACAGATAAATGATGTTTGCATTAAGGCATGGAAATCACTACCTAATAAATGGGAAGTTAGCGGCAATCTCACCAAGATCCTGCAGGGGGCTACAGAGCCTTTTTCAGATTTTGTGGCCAGAAGGTGGAAGCAGCAGGCAGAATATTTGGGGACCCTGACATGGCTATGCCTCTTATAAAACAATTAGTCTATAAGCAATGCACCAAAGAATGCAGAGTTGCCATTACCCCGTATAAACATAGAGGGTTGGAGGCATGGATGAAAGTGTGCAGGGAGCTGGGAGGACCTCTAACTAATGCAGGCCTTGCTGCCTCAGTACTCCAGTATTCAAATAGGCGGGGGGGGGGAAATTCTGGAGTGACATCTGGAGTATGTTTTAAGTGTGGTAAGGCTGGTCATTTTAAGAGAGATTGCCCAGAGAGAAAAGGAACCAGAAGGGCTGGAGGAGTTACAACAGGTAAACAGCCCTTGGGCCCCATCATGCAGCCAAAAAACTGGCAGAGGGGCCCCCGTCCCCAGGGCCCGCAAATGTATGGGGCAATGGAGAGCCCAAATGAGGAAATTTCCCAAGAAGGATGGCCTACCGTGAGGCATCCCAAGAACTGCGGAGAGCCACTACAGGCTCGGCGGGACTGGACCTCCGTGCCACCACCAGACTCGTACTAACCCCACAAATGGGCGTTCAGTTAATAGAGTCAGATTTTCAAGGTCCTCTAGAACGGGGCACAGTGGGGTTACTACTGGGCCGGTCTTCCGTTACTCTTAGATTGCTTAAAATTCACCCAGGAGTTATTGACCCAGATTATACAGGTATAGTTAAAATCATGGTAGAAGCTCCAAAAGGTATTGTAGCAATTTCCCCTGGAGACAAAATTGCCCAATTGTTACTCCTGCCTAACCTACATGAAAATTTTCCTGCCATACAGTCTGAGAGAGGTAAAAAGGGTTTTGGCTCCTCCGGAATTGAGTCAGTGTACCTAGCCCTGGATTTAGACCAGAGACCCACGCTTGAGCTGGAGATTGAAGGAAAAATGATTATAGGACGGTTAGACACAGGGGCCGATCGTAGCATTATTGCCAAAAAGGATTGGCCGAGAGGGTGGCCATTACAGGCCTCAGAACAAACCCTGAGAGGGTTAGGCTATGCCAAAGCCCCTGACATAAGTGCAAGACCCCTCAACTGGAAGGATGGAGAAGGACACTCTGGAAACATCCAGCCTTATGTTTTAGAATTGCCTGTCTCCCTGTGGGGTCAAGATTTACTAAAAGAGATGGGGTTTTGCCTTAGTAATGAATATTCTCTTACCTCAAAGGAAATGATATTACAAATGGGCTACTGCCCAGGGCAAGGACTGGGAAAAAAAACTTGCAAGGCTGGAAAGAGCCTATTGATGTCCACCAAAAACTTGATAGACATGGGCTGGGTTTTTCATAGGGGCCGCTGAGAATCAAGTTCCCATTACCTGGAAGACGGAGGAACCGGTATGGGTAGTTCAGTGGCCTCTATCCTCCGAAAAGCTTTTAGCCACTCATAAACTGGTAGAAGAACAAGTAGCCCTGGGCCATGTGAGACCCTCAGTTTCACCATGGAATACTCCAATATTTGTGATAAAAAAGAAGTCGGGTAAATGGCGATTACTTCATGATTTGTGTGCCATAAACACACAAATGCAAATTATGGGCCCTGTACAAAGAGGGTTACCTTTGCTTTCCGTACTCCCTGCCCATTGGCCTATTATGGTAATAGATATAAAAGATTGTTTCTTTTCTATCCCCTTGCATTCTGCTGATTGTGAGCATTTTGCCTTTACTGTGCCCTCTTGTAACCATGAAGAACCTGACCAAAGATATGAGTGTGTCTTGCTGCCTCAGGGTATGGCCAACAGCCCCACTATGTGTCAGCTGTTTGTCGGCAGGGCTATAGCTCCTGTTAAAGAACGGCATCCTAAACTCAGGGTGGTCCATTATATGGATGACATTTTGATAGCTCATAAGGAAGAAGCTGGGTTACAAAAGGCCTATGCAGAATTGGTTTTTGCCTTAATGGAACACAGTCTTTATCCAGCACCAGAAAAAATACAAACAGGCAGAGTGGTGGAGTACCTGGGAGCTAAGATATATCCCAGGTCGATCATGCCCCAAAAATTGACCCTGAGAAAAGATAACTTAAAGACTTTAAATGATTTTCAAAAATTGTTGGGGGATATTAATTGGATAAGGGGGTATTTGAAATTTCCAAATTATGAATTAAAACCCTTATTTGATATGTTAAAAGGAGATATAGATTTAAACTCCCCACGAGACCTGACTGAGAGCGCCTGATTTGCTCTCAAAAGGGTGAAGGAGGCTTTAAGTGCTGCCTGTTTAAACAGGCTACAAGATAGCCAACCCTTTGATTTATGCATTCTTCCCACTGAGACCCAACCAACTGGGGTACTTTGGCAAGAGGGGCCGTTGATGTGGTTACACTCTCATGTTTCCCCTGGAAAGGCGCTGGAGTATTACCCTGAGGTGGTAACGGGCTTAGCTCTGCAAGGAGTTCAACAGAGTTTACAATTTTTTGGAATTTATCCGCACTCCATCATTGTTCCCTACAATGCCTACCAAGTTCAGACTTTATGTGCCACTATTGATAATTGGTCCATTTTGAGATGCATGTTTCCAGGAGATATTGATAATCATTTGCCCAAAGACCCCCTACTGAAATTTGTAAAGGAACATCCAGTGATTTTTCCAAAGGTAACTGCCCAAAAGCCTATTGGAGGGGCTATAAATATTTTTACGGATGGTTCCAAAACGGGATGTGGGGTAACCGATGTAACGGGTTACGTCGCAGGTAACCAAGACCCCGTGCAGCATCAATTTGTCCCTGGTAATCCACAGATTGTTGAGTTGATGATTGTAATTGAAGTATTTAAAGCTTTCCCCTGTCCCTTTAATTTAATATCAGATTCAGCCTATGTAATAAATGCTTTAAAGATATTGGAAGCGGTTGGTACAATAAAGGCTACCAGTTCTGTTCTAGCTCCCTTTACCTTGCTACAATCCCTTATATGGCAACACAACGAACCTTTTTTTCCAATGCATATTTGAGCACATACGGGCCTCCCAGGACCACTGACAAAGGGTAATGCCCTGCCTGATGTACACACTCGTGCTGAGTGGGCCCTCCATGTTTCTGTTGACTTAGCAAAAGATTTTCATGACAAATTTCATGTAAACGCCAGGACTTTACAAAGCCGCTTTTCCCTTTCTAGAGCGGATGCACGTCAAGTGGTAAAGGAGTGTCCCCGATGTATTATTTACCATAAGCCCCCTATGTTTGGAGTTAATCCACGTGGTCTAAGACCCTTACAAGTATGGCAAATGGATGTAACTCATGTACCAGAATTTGGCCGCTTAAAATATCTACATGTTTCTGTTGACACCTTTTCGGGTGTTATACTTGCCACCCCCCTGTCAGGGGTAAAGACTACTGATGTAATATCTCACTGCCTGGAAGCGTAGGTGGCCTGGGCAATGCCAAAACAGCTAAAAACTGATAATGGTCCGGCCTATACTGGGCAGCGCTTTGTTTCCTTTTGCACTCAAATGGGTGTTACCCTGGTGCATGGACTGCCCTATAACCCTCAAGGACAAGGAATTGTGGAAAGAGCTCATCGTACTATCAAGGAAATGTTAATAAAACAGAAAGGGGGAGCTGGACTCCTGATGGCTACAGCAAGACAAAGAATAGCCATGACACTTTTCACCCTAAATTTTTTGAATTTGGATAACGCTGGTCGCTCAGCGGCGGATAGGCATAACTGTTCCACTCCTTCGGCCTTAGGATCGGCTTTGTGAAAGGATGTGCTCACGGGCCTCTGGAACGGGCCTGACCCCGTGCTGGTATGGGCACGAGGATCTGTTTGTGTTTTTCCTCAGAATCGTTCGGATCCAGTGTGGGTGCCCAAACGACTTGTGCGTCGAGTCCAAGATGAACGGAACACGGAAGAAACAAAAGATTGCGTTGCTTATTATACAGCTCCTGATGATCCAACAGGGGCAGACGGTAGCTAGATGGGGGATACTGTCTGCATTCCCAAGGCCCATGCCCGTGAGACATGACACCTCTCTTTTCCTTAGATTTTTCACTAAAAATAAGACTCTTAACCTTCCCTTTTACCCAGAGAATAAACAAATAGCAGGGATAGGTGAAGCTAGAAATATTAGCTTGATTGGCATGCTATGCTTTTGCTTAAGTGATGTGACCCATAATGGTAGTTGCATGGCCTTGACTCGTTCCCCGGCCGCTTATTTTAGATATTGGTATGGGAATCTGGGATCAACTGAGGTTTGGGCAAATGCTACTGGATTTGTTGGTACTGTTTTAGGCAGATATTATGAAAGCTTAAAGTTAAGTACTGACCCATGGATTGTAAAGCAACCTAAATGGGCCCCTTTTTGCTTGCCTGACCGTATGGGGGAGGCTTGGCCTTGGACAGGTTGCCAATCACGACGCGCTGTTTGGGCTGATGAGTCTGAGCGTTTTTCATTCTCCCCTAGTGTTTTGTCCAATGCTAGTGTACAATTCTGGGCTGGAATTAATCCCTGGGCTGTTATGTGGTCTTAATGGAAGTTGCTTGCAGGCCGAGCCTATAGTTATGCTGCAAGGAGGTCACTTTTTTATAGCAAACATGACTTGCAATTTGACTAGTACTGCCCGTACTGTGGGTGCCAAATGCATTTTAGTAAGAATTATACGGTATTTAGCTATCAGCCTACACCCGTGTGTGTGGTTTCCCTGTTGTGTTTTTGGTAATTAACAACACCTCTGTATGCTCAGATGATGTATGTGCTTGCACTAATGAAACCTGCTATTATGCTACCTGCTGGAGTTCTCAGTATCCGTTAGCTATAGTTGCACGCATCCTATGTTGGGTGCCTGTGCCAGTAGATGCTTCTCAAGCTGTAACCTTGTTTAGGCATGAGAGATTTTGGCATCACTGTGGCCATTGTAACTGCTATAGCTGTGGCTGCTGCAGGTACGATGGCTGCTGCTGTTGCCATGTCACATACTATGCAGATGGCTCAGACTTTAAATAACTGGTCGGCTACTACAGCCAGAGCTCTGGATTTACAACAAGCGGCCAATGCAAAATTAAAAGGAGGACTGATGCTGTTAAATCAAAGGGTTGACCTTGTGCAGGAGCAGGTTGATATCCTGTGGCAGTTGGCTCAGCTGGGATGTGTTCAAAAATATGAAGGGCTTTGTATTACTGCTATTCAGTATTATAACTATACCCAAGCAGCAAATTTGTCTAAACAACTGTCAAGTTATCTTTTACGCAACTTGACGGGGGAATTTGACCAATTGATGTTGCAGCTACGATCGGCTATTGTCGAGATAAACTCTACCCGGATGGATGATGCCCTGTTACAAGATGTTTCCTCCTGGATATTGACAGCTATGGATCATTTGAAGGAGTAGGTGGGAATGGGTTCCCTTATTGGTATCCTGGCATTGGTGATCTTATTGTGCCTGTGGTGCATATGCCGGATTAGGAGCTCGCAGAGCAGGAGTATGGCTATGGTGGTCCAGGCCTTCACTGCCATTGAGGCTGGACAGTCCCACTACGCGTGGCTTGCCACGTTAAAGAAATAGCACAGGGTGCGAGGCAAACGCACTGCACTTGGGAATCACTCCCTGGCATGAGCCCAAGAAGTGCATGTTGGGTTGCAAGTGGGTTGATGCCCAAGATCCCACCTCTGCAAAAAAGGCATCTGACGGGCCTGGTCATCACTGGGGTAGGAGCCCCTCAGGCGAAGCCCAGTGCAAAGTCCTTTCATTAATGTTTTAGACAGAGGCCCAACCTCTACTCTTACCTGTTGCTTAATAAAACAAAAAACGGGGAGCTTTGGAGAGCTGCAAGAGCCGCGACAAAAGATGGCGTGGCCATAAGGAGCAGCCACAAAAATGGCACGGCCAAATGGCGCAGCTGTGACCAAAGATGGCACTGGCTCCTGCTTTCCGTCTTCCCGGGGACGAGTGCTCTGTGTGAAAACAACTCCTTATATGGCTATGACTTGGCTCCTAGTTTACTTCCGTGTTTGCGACCCTATCGTTATATGCCACTTGGCGCTTCGGGATTGGCCATCCAGGAGGCTTATAACCGGAGCGCGGGTGCGGGGGAGGTGGAGAAGAAGCGGCCAGAGAAGCAGGAGAGAAGCTTGTAGCAAGGTCCTGAATAAACCGCATTGAGAAGAATCCCGAGTCGCATCTTCCTTGCTGGTCGATGTGGTCGCGACATTCGGTAGTGAACTTTCTCTTTCATTTTCATTGAAGACATGGAGGAGTATTGGTGTGAGCTCTGCTTTGAAGGCCTTGAAGAATTCTGCTGAAAAACCATCTGGTCCTGGACTTTTCATAGCTGGGAGGTCTCTTATTGCTGTTTTTATTTCAATGCTTGATATGGGCCTGTAAAGATGGTTTAACTCTCATCTATGAGTTTATTTGTTTGGGTGTGTTCTCTTCTTTTTCTGATAAGATTTGCTAAGTGTCTGTCAATTTTGTTAATTTTTTCGAAGAACGAACTCTTTGTTTTGTTGATTCTTTCTATAGTTTTTTTGGATTCTAATTCTTTTAATTCTGATTTCATTTTAATTATTTCTTTCCATCTACTGGATTGGGGTTTATCTTGCTGCTCTGTTTCAAGGGGGTTTAGATGTGTGATTAAATTGTTGGTTTCATATCTCCCCAATTTGTTGATGTAGGAGTTCAGCGCTATAAACTTGCCTCTGAGTACTTCCTTTGCTGTGTCCCAGAGGAGCTGGAATTTTGAGTGCTCACTTTTGTTGAATAGCATTGAACATTTGAATTTCCTTTCTAATCTCTTCCATGACCCACTCGTGATTCAGCAGTGTGTTGTTCACCCTCCATGTATTACTGGACTTTCTTTGGTGGCTTTTGGTGTTGAGTTCTAGTTTTATTCCCTTGTGGTCAGAGAGAATGCACAGGATAACTTCAATGTTTCTGAATTTGGACAAGTTTGCTTTGTGGCCCAAAATGTGGTCTATTTTAGAAAATGTTCCATGTGATGCTGAGAAAAACATGTATTCTGTTGCTGCTGGATAAAATATTCGATAGATGTCTGTTAAATCTAGTTGATCTATGCAGCTGTTTAGATCTGCGGTTTCTCTGTTGAGTTTTTGCTGAGTTGATCTCTCTAGTGGGGAGAGTGGTGTGTTAAAATCCCCAACTATTAATGTCTTTGAATCTATGTGGGATTTGAGGGAAAGTAGTGTTTCTTGGATAAATTTGGGTCCTCCATTGTTTGGCGAATAGATATTTAGAATGGTAATATCCTCCTGAAGGAGAGAGCCCTTAATTAGTATGTAGCGACCTTCTTTATCTCTTCTCAAGAATTTTAATTTGAAGTCTATTTTATCTGATATTAGGATTGCCACTCCCACCTGTTTATTGGGGCCGTTTGCTTGATAGATTTTGCCCCAGCCTTTACCATTGAAAATGTGTTCGTTTTTATGGGCAAGATGTGACTCCTGAAGGCAGCAGACAGAAGGATCTTGTTTTTTAATCCAACTAGAGAGTCTATGTCGCTTAATTGGAGAGTTAAGTCCGTTAATGTTAAGAGAAGGGACTGAGAGTTATATGGGAGCTCCTGCCATGGGGGCTGCGAAATCTGGGTTCTTCATATGATTGTTGGATTCTCAGTTTGGGTGCACTTTCTTGGTCTTTATTGTGGTCTTGTTGGTTTTCTATGTGTAGGACATCTTTAAAAATCTTTTGTAGGACTGGTTTGGTGGAGATGTATTGTTTCAATTTTTCTTTGCTATGGAAGGTTTTTATTTGGCCATCAATTATGAAGGAGAGTTTAGCTGGGTACAGTATTCTTGGTTGATAATTGTTTGTTTTTAAGGCATGGCATACATCATTCCAGGCTCTTCTTGATTTGATTGTCTCTGCTTTGAAATCTGAGGTGATTCTAATTGGTTTCCCTTTATAGGTTATTAATCTTTTCTCTTTGACAGCTTTCAGGATCTTTTGCTTGGTCTGAGTTGATCCTGTGTGGGTTATAATGTGACGGTGGGATGTCCTATTCTGGTCTGGTCTATTTGTAGTTCTAAAAGCTTCATGTATTTGAATAGGCCTGTCTTTTTGTATGTTTGGGAAGTTCTCTGCTTGGATCCTGTTAAACACATTTCCTAGACCATTAACTTCTGTTTCTATGTGCTCCCCTACACCCATTATCCTTAGATTAGGCCTTTTGATGGTGTCTTTCAAGTTTTGGATAGTTCTGTCATATTTCTTGGACTTGTCTTGGATTTTTGTATGTTGTTTCTCTATATTATCTAGGCTGTCTTCAATCCCCGAGATTCGATCTTCTACACAGTCTAACCTGCTGTCAAGGCTTTCTACTTTGTTTTTTATTTCTTTTCCTTCTAATTGGTCACCTTTGATTGGTCAAATTCCTTGTTGAAGCTTTTTTTTAGATCTGGTATGAACTTCTTTTCTTCCTTAATTTGGTGTTCAGTGTTTATTCTGAAATCATTTAATTGATTGGTTATGGTTTCCTTGGACTCCCGTTCCTTCTGTTGGTTTCCATTCAGCATTCCCTTTGTTGTTTCCCTGAATTCCTTCAGCTCTTTGTTAATGGATCCCATGACTGCCTTTGGTGATCTTTGTGTATTCTCATCCTGCTCTCTTAATTCCTGTATTACTCTTTGCTTAACTTCCTCCTGCTCCTTTTCTTGCCATTCCTGTAGTTCTCTTTGAGTGTTCTCAGCCTGTTCACGCCATTCCTGCCTTTCTCTTTGAGTATTCTCAAGCTGCTCACGCAATTCCTGTATTAGTTTTTGAGTAGCTTCCTCATGCTCATAATATTCCTGTATAAACCTTTAGATTGCCTCCTCTCTCTCCCTATCATGCTCATACAGAGTCCTTTGTAGGTTTTCAATCGTTTCCTGCATTGATCTTTTCTTTGCCTCCTCTCTCTCCCTATCATGCTCAATCAGAGTCCTTTGTGTGTTTTCAATCTTTTCATTTATCAAGTTTGCTAGCAGTGTTTGTAGAGCTATTTTGTAACTCTCCTCTGGATTATTCATTATCTGTTCTGTGTCCGGATTATCATGAGTGGGAATTGAGATACCCGGACTTGCCATTTTGCTTGTGTTTTTCCGGCTTACTCTGCCCATTTGGGATGAAAATAACACCAGTTTTGTGCTAGAATGCTATTTTAAGGCAAGCATCAACCAAAGTCTGAATTAGCACAGTCAATAGTCTGCAGATACAATCTAGTTCAACAGATAAATCTATTCAACATCAAACAACTAAGGGCTACGAACTCAAAGTAGAATTTGGAAAACCAGAAATTATTAGCGTTAGGGAGAGATGTGGGTAAAAAAATATGGAAAAAGTGATCTGGGAAGGCACAGGGAGAGTTATCTTAACTAAGTCCTAATCTCAAAACAGGAAATAGGTTGGATAGGATGGAAGTAGAGAGAGAGAAAAAAAAGAAGAAAGAGAAAAGGAAAAGAAAAGAGACCAGAAAAAAATAGAAAATAATAATAATATTATGCAGAACAAAAACAAACTATTCAGAGAAGAACATGAATATAATGAGACTATGGGAGGGATATAAAGGAGATGTGAAAAAGTTAAAAATAAAAATACTTAAAATATTATATAGGTATAAAGAGGTAGTACGGCTATTAAGGAATTTAAGTCTTAGAGGTTTTGAATTGAGTAATAAATTTGTGGATTAAGTGTGCACACAATTGGGGTAGGGTATAATAGTCAACCTCGGTTTTATCTGAGGATGTGCAGGACAACAATTAAGTCACATAAAGAAGAACGAAAGAGAAGAAAAGGTTAAAAGGATAAGAAAGGAAGAAAAAAAGATCAGAAGTTCAGTAGAGCTAAACAAAAATCAAAAATAAAAATTAAAAAAAAGAAAGAAAAAAAAAGAAAGAAAAATGCACACACACATGGATCCCTAAAATAAAAATTATAAGAGGAAAAAAAAGTTACTACAAAACAATTTTTTCCAAAAATGGTAAAAATAAAAAAAAAAAGTTTTAGAAAAGAAAAAAAATTATGAAATGTAGCAAAAAAAAAAAAAAAAAAAAAAGACCAAAAATTCTTTCATTTTTTTGGGAGGGATGGAAAAAATCCTGTATCT
Source organism: Dipodomys merriami (assembly GCF_024711535.1). Classification (NCBI taxonomy): domain Eukaryota; kingdom Metazoa; phylum Chordata; class Mammalia; order Rodentia; family Heteromyidae; genus Dipodomys; species Dipodomys merriami. The sequence continues at coordinate 442,553 of NW_027206143.1, read as the reverse complement.
CCCTTTTGTCTGTAACCAGCCTTTTGTTGGAGTCTCTGTTCTGCTTGTGGTCCTGTGGCTTGGTTGATTTCTTAAGTCAGTGTGTTTGAACAGGGAGAAAAATACTCTGCTTTACCCAGAATTTTGCGTTCCTCCTCCTAGGCTAGTTCAATGGGAGTAGGATCTGCTTTGAATATCACAAAAGAGGGCGATAGCTTTTTCCTCAAATTTGGAGATGCTGTGTTCAGGCTAGATTCTGGGTAGTGTTGAGGCCTTTCAGCAAACAGTAGCTTTTCCTGGGGGCTAGTTTGTGAGAAACTCACAGAGCCCAGCCTGGAGCCATTCTCAGGGTTTCTGTTTACTGAATTTCAATTGATTGTCGAGGCTACTAAAGGGAGGGGCAGCCTCTGGCTCGGATTACCTGTTGAAGAAAGCCACTCCTGGGGCTGCAGCCCGAGCTGGGTGTCTTTTCCCTGGGTGTAGCTGAGTCTGGCAGGTCAGCTTAAGTTCTTGTGACCTGCTAAATGACTCTAATTTTATTCAAAGGCCTGAGTTGGAGCTAGCAGCTCCATCGAGCTTTGTCGGTATCCAAGATGGAGATCTCTGGTACTGGGGGGAGTGGGGTGGCCTTCCCTCCTTTGCTCCCTGAGAAGGAGTGAGGATGTCAGGCTTCTACTCATGCCAAGTCTTGGTTCCTGGGTTGTTTCTGGTCTGAGAACTGCAGGATGAAGATGTCTGCTCCTTGTTGGTTCTTGCTGGTGTTGAGTAGAATCCGCTTGCCTGCAGTGGTGGTTCCTTGGTCTCGCACTCTCTGTGATTCAAGTATGGTGGGTTCGGCCACTGCAGCAGTGGCAAGAGCTCAAATTTCTCTCCTTGCCTGGATTTTCCTTCTCTGGCCTAACTTTCTGTCCTGTGATGGCACACTTGTTGTAATTCTCTGGCTTAGGACTGTTCACTGGAACTCTAAAACTGCTTTCTATGCAAGAGCTTGTTTAGCCACCAGCTTCTCCTCCGCCATCTTCCGAGGCTTTCACTACTAATATCACTGTTTGTCTCAAAATGCTTTAAATTCTACACCCTCTAAGATGGGCATAGGGTTATACTGTGGAACTTTTCTCCTCAGAGAGTGAGTACTACCATATTGTTTAAAATAGACAAAGTACCTTGATACAGACACTGGGTGTGTGCAAACAACAAGTGATAGTTAAACAACGTTCTTATTAGTTTATAAAGATGAAATTGAAATAGAGCAACTATGAACTCAAAAGGAATGTGCAAAAAAGACAAAGGCACAAAGTAAAATGTGTCAAGGAAATGCTGAAGTATAATTTCAAATTATTTACTCACGTTTGAGGGTGTATTCAAAATACAGCTTCAGACAATGCAGTTGGATATCTTGGGTGGATAACTGCTTTAAACTACTTTGGGATAACTATCAGAAGAAGCCCCTAACTCTGACTTTAATCACATCACAACATCATCAACTTAGGGACTATTTTCCAAGTGCAAAGTACGAAAAAGAAGGCTCATCACAGTTAGTGTTCTGATTGAAGTAATGGCAATCACATAACTTTTCTTATAAGTCTTCATTTTTTTTTGGAGCTTTAAAGTAGGAAAAAGCCAATATTTTGCATGTACCTAAATTAAGTGGGACACATTATATTGGTCTCTTTTTAACTGGGAAGCTATAGATTATGTCTTTTTATACTCTAACTTAGAACAATGATCTGTTGTCAGTTATTTCTTCTCTTCCTCTTCTTTTGCCCTTCCACTAACATATTTTTATTTAAAGAGACTTACTTGAGCTTGCATTTCTAAATTCTTCAAAATTATCTGAATTTCTTCATATTTCTGGAAGCCTCCTATATCTTTTTCAAGGGAATATTTTGTCACTACCATTTTTATCCTATATGATGTCTTCCTGCCTATCTCTGCAAGAAATACATTAGAGTTATCCAGGTATCTCAACACTTGTACCACCATAAAAAACTATCTTACTTAGAAATCGTGATTTTAGTATATCTGGGAAGGTGGCATCTGTCATTTTTGTATGACCCTAATGATACTTACATGCAATCATGATTTAAACCAATGTGCCACTCAGAAGATGAACAAATCCATTAAACACACACACAGTGGAATTCTAAGCTTCCAATTCATAAGAAAATGGAAAGACTTGGAAAAATCCTACTAAGAAAAATAAACAAGACACAAAGAAACAGATTTCGTGATTTTCCTCATGTGTAATAATTAGGTAATGTCTAAGATAGTCCTAGCGGATGAGCAGGATGGCTCAATAGCTATGTATAAATATACATATAAGAGGATGCTGAGCAAAATGAACTCCTAGACATGGAGTTTGTTTGTGGTTGTTGTTTTTACTGTACTATGTGATTTCTTTTTTCTTTTGTGTTTTCCCCTACGGTTTATTCCCTGCTGTATTTGATTTCAGTATCCTGTGTATTATATACACATGGATTTTAATTTGGCAAGGGAAGAGGAACAACAAAATGGTGAGGCAAAGGACAAAGGACAAACCAATGCAATAGCAAAACTCACAAGACAACATGTAGGATATTCACATTACAACTTGTGAGGGGTATTTGGTTGAAGTAAAAGTGTGAGAAAAATGAGGGAGGGCATAAAAAGTTCGACTTGTTAGATATTCACTACCTTACAATTACTTCAACCCCTTCCATATATCACCTTGACAATAAAATTAAATTTAAAAATAAGCTACATAAAATATAATTTCACTGTATTTCTAGAGTAAATTATATTCTATATGTATTTCATTTTTTAAAAATGAACAATATTTGGCTTCTCATTTGAATTAATTGCCCCTTTCTTTTTCAGAGGGTCATCAACTTGAATCCTATCAAACTATACAAAAATTTCAGAATATATTGCCATTATTAAAAAAAAACATTATTTTAGTATTGTCTCATACTAAATAGAAAACAGTTCATTTCTCTGGAAACTCCTAATTTTTGAAACTGAATATTTGTTAAGAGGACAGAATATATGTGTTCTACTAACTACTCATTTTCAAATTCTGAGCATGCCATACCAGAGACATTTAAAATAGTGCCTGTATGCATTTTATTTAATTCTTCAATAGATACAGTTTCCAATGGGGCATTACATATTTAAAGGTCAACAGAGAAACTAGCCACATTCTGGTAGAAGATAAAACTATGAAGTATCTATAATAATTAATTCCTCTAGAGTAAACATTTTTTCATCATAGTAAGCTATTATTTCAATGACAATCAATCCCAACATTTTATGCAGTAAAGTCATTCTAGCCCAACAGTTTACACTTTGTAAGCCACACCTTAAAATTCCCTAAATTGACAGCATGACTAGATTATCACTATTGTGAAAAAATTCTACACTTCTGCTAATATTATGACCTTTCTATTGTTGAAAGAACACGACACTAAACTTTGCTGCATCGTTTTCCCTCAAGTGGTATCTTTCAGATCAGAAAACTTGAAAATATTATTTATACTTGTCTTTTCTTCTACCATAGATATTCATGACACAAAGATCTGTATATTATGGTTCAAATCCCACCCAGGCAGGAAGGTTCCTTAGATTCTTATCTCCAATAAACTGCTCAGGAAGAGCCAGACACAAGTAGCACTGAGGTTCAACTGGTAGTCTCTTTGAGCAAAAAACAGGCTCAGGGACAGTGCCCAGGCCCAGACGTCAAACCCTAGGATAAACAAAACAACAAAAACAAAATGAAACCATACCCCAAACCTAGCATTTTTCTCATTGTATACATAGGTATATAAATAAGGAAATTTCTTCCTATGTTATGTACAGGTAGAAGAAAAAAGATTTCAAACAATAACTCTCTTCATACCATGTTACACAAAAGTCACAAAACATGGCTCTTTTTCTAAATTTATAAATAAATAGCTTCTATTTATTCTCAACTCTTTCTAGATTATTCACATTATCATGTTATACATGAACTGCTGGAAATAACTATTAACTAAGTCCTAATTACAACTCTCTTGAAAGAATAGTCTAGACAAATGATTTGTTGAATCATTTGTGAATTTGTAAATTAAAACTTCTACTTAAAAAGTATTTTGTAGTATCCTATAGAATATGAAATTACAAGCAAAAGATATTTATTTTAAATCTAAATTCGAATTTAGTAAGGTCTACAAAGTCCTACACTAGATAACTTTGCTGTTTCTCCAGGCTGAAGCTTTTGTAATCCTTCATTATTTCTTTGGAATCCAACAGAATGATGCTAAATTTTCCAAATTTTTGGTTCGGAATACTGACGTATTTTGTATCTAGAAGTATTCTGTAATGAAGAGAGCATTTAAAACATGACTGAGGATGATATATGAGTTGCATTTCAATAGGAAACTTGACTTCTCAAAACATAATGACAAAATTAGCCCAAACTTCCAACTGTGTATTCCTTTCTTGTTCTTTGGTTTGTTTTATGGAGGCAAAATTATACTACCTAGTCCAGGGAACTTATTACTATTTAATCCACTCTCTAATCTCCTGTATTAGTCTGAGTGCTAGAATTCCAGACTTGTATCACATTGCCCTGCCATAGGTTCTTGGTTTATTTAACCGACAAACATGCTAGTAATTCTGAATTTCTCGGATGATCTTATCCATGACTGACTGCTCAAACTATTTCTGTGCAATTTTCAAAGATGTTCTAACATTTGACACAGGATATGAACATTTTCAGATGCACCTGCAGGGGTCTCTGATTCATTCTTCCATGGACCCAATCCCTTTAATAATTATTACTTGGCTCTTTTACTATCTCTGGTCAGTACCTATGTAATAGTCTCAATCTTTTGGGGGGAAAGTTCACTTGACGACTTTCTAATATTAAAAATTATCACTTGATTCTAGTCTTACTCAAGACATATTTTCTATTATTTTCTAACTTTTCTACACATTGTGAGAGTTGTTTCATATGTGTGTTTACACATATAAGATCTTCTGTGTGTATGTAAATGTTTGTATGTATGTATGCAAAAACCTCAGGCTATTATTGAGCACTCTTGCTTATAACTAATATCCCATCACTTGAGCCATTCGTCCAATGCAGCTTTTGGCTGGTTAATTATAGGTAGTGTTGCAAAGACTGTTCTGCCAAGGCTGGATGCAAAATGAACTTTTCAGACTCTTTTACATTCTTAGTTTTTATTTTTTCCAGGAGTATGGTTTTAAGCTACAAACATTTTTGTGGATGTAAAGTCTAACCTATAGCCTAGATTTTTAACTCAAGAATTCATACAAAGATAGATGAACATACCCATTACAAATCCTGAGTGTACACTGCTAGAAATGTGATCTTAAGCCTGGTACTGGTGGCTCAAACCTATAAACCTAGTTACTCAGGAGGTTGAGATCTGAGGATTGCAGTTCAGATCAAGCACCAGTAAGAAAGTTTTCTGAGGCACTTATCTCCAATTAACCACCAGAAAATGAATTGGAACTGTAGATCAAATTGTAGAGCTCTAGCTTTGAGCTGAAGAGGGGAAGGACATTGCCTAGGCCCAGAGATCAAGACCCACAACAATCAAAAAACCAAAAAAGAAAAAGAAATGTGATCTTATCCATCAGTTCATTGCTGCTATATTTCCTGCTCTCTCAACATGACCTTTTTTTCCAGTTGTCTATGCTCTTATATCTGACTTGTTTTGGAACCAGAATTAATCTTCTGTTCTACTTTTTACAAATTTGCATGATTAGCTACCATGATTTAGATCTAGTAGACAAGAAGATAGGCCTCTTCCTTCATATTCCACTTAGTAGTAAAGCTTTCCCTATATCACCCCCATAGATCTACATACTGGCCTTGGATTTTTTGTTTCAAAGTTGTCTTATTGAAGAGTCTTCTATAGTGTATTGAACCATTATACTTAAGCACAAAACTTCGTTTTCTCTTATTATTCCTATTGTTTCTCCTACTTCTAACTTATGTACACTTGGGAAATAATGCACAACACACACACTCACAAAAAATGTTTCTGAGAACATTCTTCCCACATAAAATTGGTCTTAATTACAGAGCACTTAGGAAGTTTTGAACTTAAAGTAGTCCAGGATGTATTTTTCATGTTTTTTATTGTAAAAATGGTTTAAAGAGGGGTTAGAGTTAAATACGAAAGTTAATGAGTACATTATCTATCAAGCGTTGTTACCTCCTCTTTTGTATTTCTCCTTCACTCCTTTTCCTCCCCACCAACCCAACTCCCTTCTCCCCTCCTCAAGTTGTAAAGCTAATTTTCTACATAGTGCCTTATACAAATCATTGTTAAAATAGGTCATACTGTATAATTGTTTAAGAATTTTGTTATTTCCCTTCCCCTCCCCGCATTAGAAAAATGTATATGCAAGATGCAGGTCACTGAAAATAAATATAGTGAAAACAGGGGTTATACACCATGGAAGAAGAAAATAGAAGAGAAACAAAAAAATCGCATACTACATGTTAGATACATTAAAAAAAATAGCAAGAAAGAAAAAGCAAGTTGTGTCCCTATCTTGGGTTCCATTTCACTTAACATCATCTTATATGGCCATATGTACATGAATGAGGTTTTATAAGCCATGCAAATTCCATATCTTCTCGCTATGAAGTTATCTCTGAAACACATGTTACCTCATGTCCAAAGACATACTTGTGCTATTTCAGTGAAGCCAGAAAACATTCATTTTACACGGAGCAGCACATGGATTGTTACTGGAAGTAAGTGGAAGGAATTGTTATTGCAAGAGAGGAATTGAACATAGAAAAATGACAAAGTTCAAGGTAATTTGTGCTGTCCTTTTTACGATACAAGAAAATAATACAAGGCTTGAAGGAAACTCTGTCCCTGACATTTTCAAGTTTTCCTTTACTTATATAAAACATGTCTGTAAACTTCTAGTTGAGAGTATAACAAAAGTTAACAATATGCCATTTGAAGCCCAGCATAGAATAAAAGGAAATAACTTTGTCTTAAAAGTTCTCCTGCAAAGAAACAAATATATGGGGGTTTTAAAGAGACTTATGCACGGATATTTCACTCCTGAGATGATTCTCCTGTTGCATGAGTCAGTTACCCAATTGTTTAGTCTGGTCCTGAGTTCTCCATAGCAATAAGGTTTCCAAAAAGCAGGATCCAGTGAGTATGATCAGCAAAAGGAGCCTCTTCTCAAACCAATGCTTTAAGGATGGTCACAAAGAAACAGGTGGTTTTTTTTCATTTGCTTGTTTGTTTATTTAGTTTGTGCTGGTTTTGGGGCTTGAACCCAGAGGGTGGCCCCGGTCCCTGTACAGTTGTCTTTCCTGCCCACCTGCCCCCAAATCTAGTACTCTATTGCTTGAGCCTAAACTCCACTTCTGGCTTTTTTTAGTGTTTAATTACTGATAAGAGTTAGACAGACTCCCCTTCCTAGGTTGGCTTTTAAATGAGATAGTAATAAATCCAAGTGACTTCAACTGTATGGACTTCTCTTTTTTAATTTTTATTTATTTTTTATTGTGAAAATACTGTACAGAGAGGTTACAATTAGATGGGCAAGATAATGAGTACATTTCTTATCAAGCATTGTAGCTCCCTCCTTTGTTTCCCCCTGGAATTCTCTTTTGAATCACGAAATATTAGATGAAGTTTATATAAATCTAATATTTGACAATTTTTAAAAGAAGAGAATATGTCCAACAAAGAAACCATACCTTAAATAGCTCAACAAAAGTAGGTGCACTGAATGATTTTGGAATATTTTTTTTTCTACTTGGGAAGATTACTATTGACATTGTTGTTCCTTTTGGGGAAACGTAAAGTCATATTTGCACTTTTTTGTTGGTCATGGGGCTTTAACTCTGATACTGGACCCTGTCCCTCAATTCTTCAGCTCAAGTTGAGCACTCTGCCACTTTTGGTACAGTACCACTTCTGGGTTTCATGTGGTTAATTAAAGATAAGAGTCTCATGGACTTTCCTGACCAAGCTGGTTTTGAACCACAATTCTGTGGTCTCATCTTTCTGAGTAGCTAGGATTACAGGTGTGAGCCACCAACATCCGTCTTATATTTGCATTTATGTGCACTTATTGACACTATGTAGACAAAGAATGGAAATTTGTATCAAATGATGACATTGCAACTTTTTAGGAAAACCGAGGTAGCAATAAATTTATCCCCATTTTCCATGTTGTTACATTAATGATTCATGTATTATGGGACTCTTATATTAGCATCTTCTTCTGTCTGCATTTGTCGACTTAGAATCAGAAATTGTTCATAGAGAAATATAAAAGACTGAGATTTTTAGAAAGCAAAGGAGTTCAGGTATGAAAGTACAGCATAGAAGGATATACAATTTATCACACAGAGATAAAGAATTAGCCTAATTACTAGAATGCTAAAGGCAATGAGGAATAAGCCTAGTGGATGACTAGTTCTTTAATAACAAAAAATGGTTCCCTAGAACATTTTGTGGTATAACTTAGTTATTACCATTTATTCCTTCCATCTGGAGTTATTCCTTCTCTTCTGTAAAAACTATAATTAGCCTCTCCCTTTTTGGTGCCATATCTTATCAAAAAGATTTCCAAATCTCACTTATACTATCCTTCTGATTGTGATTAGCAGTGACCACTCAAAAGCCTGGAAACTTTGAATTTCCAGAATTAATCTTCACCTGACATCTAAGCACATTCCTGGCATTAATTGCCATGACTTAATGAACAAATGTTTTTGGTTTTTTTCAATATTGTATACTAATATAGGTAAAGTACATGAATTAGGGACTATTGTCAGGTATCAGTACGGAAGGAGCAATTACATATTCCAAGTATGAGTTGTTTATTTTCCATTTACTAACTAAATATTTTTTGTTGTTCTTGTTGTTTTGCCAGTCCTGGGGCTTCAACTCAGGGATAGGGAATTATTCCTCAGCTATTTTTGTTGTTGTTGTTCTAGGCTAACCCTCTACCACTTGAGACACAGCACTATTTCCAGTGGTTCTTTTTCTGTTTATGTGGTACTGAAGAATTGAACCAAAGTTTTCATGCATGCTAATCAATCAACGTACTGTGAAGCCACATTCCCAGAGCCCTAAATGGCTTTCTTAAGATGGCATTACTTTTTCATTCTGTAAATATGTATCATAATTTTAGCCAGAAATTTTTGCTAGAAAAGGACATTGAACACAGTACTGAGTCCAGTAAGCCTAGATGGACAATGAATAACCGTCATGGTCTAGCCAGAGCACAGAGGGGCTTACCTCATGGAGCTGGAACAACAGACTGAGCAAGACAACTCCTGACCCACAGCCCACCTCCAGAATGAGAGAGCCACATTGGTTCCAGCCACATGGGGATGCTGGGCCACCTCCTCTAGCATCCATTAAATAAGTTAGAGAGAGAGAGAGAGAGAGAGAGAGAGAGAGAGAGAGAGAGAGAGAGAGAGAGAGAGAGAGAGAGAGAGAGTCATAATTTCACTTAAGCCAGGTGCTGGTGGCTCAGGCCTATAATTCTAAATACACAGGAGGTTGAGATATGAGGACTATGTTTTATAGGCAACCTGGGCAGGAACATCTGTGAGACACTTATCTCCAAAGAATCACCAGAAAACCAGAAGTGGTGCTGTGACTCAAATGGCAGAGTGCTAGCCTTGAGCTGAGGAGATCGGGAACAGTGCCCAGGCCCAGAGTTCAAGCCCCATGGCTGACAAAAAGTGGACTTCCCACCACAAGAAGTGGACTGAATAGCACCCATTATCCTAGGGAGCATGGCAGAAAAGTCAGGCTGAGCTTCCTGTCAGCTCTCTTATTTTATTTTTTGTTTATTTTTATTATGAAAGTGATATTCCAAAGGGTGGGTTACAGTTACAAAAGTAAAAGTAGTTTTTTCTTTACAGTGTTATCACTTCCTCATTTTTTCCTGCTTCCCCCAACACTGATATCCCATTTCCCCAAAGTTGTAAAGTTCATTTCTAACATAGTGATTAGTGTATATCACTTTTGCTTTGGTTAATCTTTGTCCGACCATTTCTGTGATTTCCCTTCCCTTCCCCAAATCAGATAAACTTATGTATAAGACAAAGGGTACAGAAATCAAAAACAGTGACTACAGGGAATAATCCAAAGGGGAAAAAGTAAATAGAAATAACTAAAAGCAGTTCACTATACAATCATCTTGTATCCATTTCTTGGAGCTCATTTCAATAAGCATCATTTTCTATGATGACATGCATATAACTATTGAGCTGTTGTGATCTTTTATAAGAATATCCTAGATATATTCTAGTTTTTTTTAATGAGTGAAAACATGTAGCCTATGATTCTTTGGGTGTGGCTTGTTAGATGTATTATGTTTTCCAAGTCTTTCCATTTCCTTACAAATGGGGCAATGTCATTCTTTCTGACGGAAGCATAGAATTTTGTTGTGAATATATATGAAATTTTCTCGATCGATTCATCTACTGAGGGGCATCTGTATTGGTTCCCTATCTTAGGTATGATAAATACTGCTACAATTGACATAGTTGTGATGGTAACTTTAGTGTGGCCTTGTCTGTGGTCATTTGGGTAATTGTCCAGATGTGGGATTGCTGGGTTAAAGGGGAGATATTCTGAGGATCCTGTATACTTCTTTATGGAGTATTTGAACAAGTTTACTTTTCAACAAATTGTGTAGTAACATTCCTGTTTGGCTACATTCCCACCAGACCAGCCTCTGTTATTATTAGTTTTCTTCATAATGGTTATCAAACTGGGGGGAGGTGGAATCTCAATGTTGCTTTTATTTGTATTTCTATGGCCAGAAATGTTGCATATTCCTTCATGTTTCAATTGGCCATTGATATTTCTTCTTCAGAGAGGTCTCTCTTTAAATCTTTAGCCCACTTATTAAGAGGGTTGTTTCTTTGAAGATTTGTTTTTTGGGGGAGTTAACTGCTAGGGCTCTAAATATATTTGAGATGTAAGGCCATTGCCTGTTGCAGAGCAAGTAACGAACTTCTCCCAATCTGTGTGCTTTCTATTTATCTTTCTATCTATGTAAGTTCTCTTCTTAGATTTGGTAAGGGTCTGCCAAGTCTGTTAATTTATTGAAACAACCAATTCTGTTTTGTTGAATTTTTTATGTTTTAGTTTGTCTTTATTTAGATATTTCTGATTTAATTTTTTTATTTGTTTCTGTCTTGTGCTTTGGGTTTGGCCTTTTTCCTGTTTCCAAGAATTTTCAGGTATATAATAAAAAAAAAGACTTCAGATTTCCCCAATTGCTTGATGTAGGCACTTAAAGTTATAAATTTTCCTCTAAGTACTGCATTTACTGTTTCCCAGAGGAGTTGTTATTTTGTGTGATCAATTTGTTAAATTTCAGAAACTTTCAGATTTTCATTCTAATGTATTCAGTGCCTCACTGGTCATTCAGAGATGTGTTGTTCAGTCTTCATGGGTTTGGGAACTTTTTTTTGCTTTAGCTTTTTTAATTCTAAGTTTATTCTGTTGTGGTCTGACAAGATATGGATATTCAAATAATTTTTCTTTCAATTTGGATAGAATTTCTATGTGATATAGGATATGTTCTATTTTGGAGACTCTTTCTCGAGCTGCTGAGAAGAATGTGTATACTGATGCTGAATGTATATTCTGTAGATGTCTGTTAGGGCTAGGCGTTCAATGTAGTTATTTAGGTCTTCAGTTGCTTGGTTGAGTTTTTCCTGGATGACCTATCCATGCATTTCAATGATGTGTTGAGAAATGTTTTTTTGGTTAAGTAATATTTGTTTGATGAAGTGGGGTGCTCCAGCCATTGATACTTAGACTTGATATATCTACCTAATGGAGATGTGCCTTTATCAATATGTAATGTCGCTTCCTAGTAATTTTATTTTGAATTCTATTTTATCTTATGTTAGTAATTCTACTGTGGCCTGTTTATGGTGTTCATTTGCTTGAAATTTTTCCTTCCAGCCTTTCAGTTTGAGTATGTGTTTGTTTTTGTCAATAAAATGTGTCTCTTGTTTGGGAAAATTATATTAAGAGAAAAAAGAAAGGAATGCAGACAAAGAGCAATATAGGTTTCATGGATTCATTCATTTATTGAAACTAGAAGGTGCATACAAATCTATAAATAAACAAGACAGATTCTACTTCGTCCCAGTTAATATGGCCATTACTAAGAAAACTAACAATAGCAAACGCTGGCCAATTGGGAACTCTATTACACTGTTGGTGGGAAATTAAACTGGTTCAACTATTGTGGAATGCAGTACGGAGTTTCCTGAAAAGACTAAACCTATATCTCCCTTAAGCCCCAGTAATTTTCCTCATGGGCAGTAATCCAATCAATAACAAACAGCCTCACATGAAAGCTACCAGTATATCCATGTTCAGGGCCCAGGCCCAGAGTTGAAGGACTGGAAAAAATTTACCACTGCTGGTATTTGTTTCTGCAAATATGAACCATTTGATATAAGATAACAAATGAATCTATTTTCAATAGCTAGTTTAGGACTTAAAGGTAGTGGGTGATAAAATGGCTCCTTTGTTGAGTGTTAGGAGAAGATGTAGGCAGTCCATGAAATGAGGATATGTTGTTGTTGTTCGAGGTGCTTGAAGTCTGGGCTTGGGCACGGTTCCTGAGCTCTTCAACTCAAGGTGACTGTTCTACCTCTTGAGCAACAGTGCCTCTTCTGGTTTTCTGGGGGTTAAATGGAAATAAGAGTCTCAGGGACTTTCTTGCCCAGGCTGTCTTTGAATTGAAGTCCTCAGATCTCAGCTTCTTGAGTAGCTAGGATTACAGCTGTGAACCACTGGCACCAGGTAAAAATGGGGAATTTTTAGAAAAGAAAATCGCCCTCTTTACCTGTGTCTAAATCTCAGATATTACTATTGGAACACTTCACATTTTACTCATTTCATCAGATATTTGTAAATTTTCTCTTTTCCTTCATGTGGGAATACTGCAGTCAATATCAATTCAGCTGGGGGACTGGATCATTTGTATGGTAATTGCTAGCACCTAATTTAAGAACTTTTACATAAAAAGAAATAAAACCCTCATTTGGAATAATTGTGTTTTCTTTTTATTACAAATCTGTGCTGGATTACTTCCTTATGTGATATTGGACCTTCTAAGAGAATGATGACATTTTCATTCTCTTCAGCCTTCTCCCACATATGGCCAAATATTTAAGAATTCAAACATTTGAATTGATAATTGATTAAGCTGACTTCTAAGAAAATGTGAATTTCTGGAATTTGGCCTGCTGTCTTTTTCTTACATGCACAGGCTTTCTATGATTTATTTGTTCTACAAGGAATTCTACTTTCCAATCTTTGTGTGACCAATTTTAGTCTCTCTGATCAGTCTTTTTGACCCTCTCTCTGGAGTCTCATTTGAGTTTGCTTCATAAAAAATATTTTAGTTATCTGGTAAATGACTCTCAGCATCAGTTTTTTGCCTGACTTCATGTAGGCTGTAATAGCAACCCTGCCTGGCTATGCTTACTGGAGTGCTTTTTGTGTGTTTGTGTGTGTGTGTGTGTGTGTCTGTGTGTGTGTTTTGTTTTGTTTTAGAGGTCTAGGATTACTATTCAAGTTAGTAGTTTCTCTTGGCCCCTGTGATCCCCTGGCTTAGAGTCAATGGGTTTTTCTAAAACTACAAAGAACAGCTTACTAAATTCCTGTTTTAATTGTCCCACAATGAGGCAATCAGGCATCATTGCAAAGCCATCAATAGTGCTTTGTAACCACTTACAGAAGTTGTCTATCAAGATGGCTTTCCAAGGTTGACTGTGAAAATTGTTCATTTCCAACTAGGCAACATAAAGCACATCACATTCCTGGGATCAAACTTTTGGAAGGAAGGTTCCTCTTCCTTCCTTCTCTTATGATAGATCAAACCATAATATTATTCAGTTATGGAGACTGGAGCACATTTTCTCAAGAATATTCTGTAGTGTAAAAAAGGACCAACTTTCAAAATAAAGGTGAAAATACTTGTCTACTACAGACTGATTTATCTTGTTTATATCTGTTTATATTTTCATTACTTCAAACACATGGATAATTTATATTGGTATTAGACAAGTGGCAAAGGATTAATGGAATAAGCATTCAGTTTACTTTTGTATATCCAATATAATACAATACATTAGCCCATTATGGAAAATTAACTACAACTGTAGAAAAAATGTCAGGAATATAAAATAAGCCTCAAGATAAGGTGAGGAAATGGCGGGGGAGAAGCTGGAGGCTAAACAAACTTTAGCATAAAAAGCAGTTTTAGTGTTCCAGTGAACAGTACTAGGCCAGAGAATTACACCAAGTGTGCCATCACAGTACAGAGAGTTTGGCCAGAGAGGGAAAATCAAGGCCAAGAGACAGATCTGAGCACTTGCCAGGAGCTGTGGCATCGGCAGCAGCTGTCACACCTGCAACAGAGAGGGTCTGGGACAAACGCACCAGATGCAGCGGGCAAGCTGATTCTACACAACACCAGCAAGAACTGACAAGGAGCAGATATCTGCACACTGCAGATAGCAGATCAGAGATAACCCAGGAACCAAGACTCTGGCATCATGAGTAGAAGCCTGACATCCTCAATCCTTCTCATGGATCAGAGGAGGGAAGGCATTCATCCCCCACCCCACTACTGGAGAGCTACATCTTTGATACTGACAAAGGCTCTGCTGAACTGCCAGTTCCAATTCAGGCCTTGGGAGATAACAAGACAGCTATTTGGCAGGTCACAGGAACCTGCCCAGACTTGCCAGGCTCAACTCCACCAGAAAAAAGTCACCCACCCCAGGCAGAGGAAATCTGCCACCTGGGAGTGGCTTTCTTCATTGGGTAAACAGAGCCAGAGGCTGCCCCTCCCTACAGCAGCCTAGTCAATTGAAATTCAGTAAACATAAACTCTGAGAAAGGCTCCAGGCTGTGCTCTGTGAGTGTCTCAGAAGCTAGCCCCTCAGGGAAAAGCTACTGTTTGCTGAAAGGCCTCAACTCAACCCAGAACCTAGCCTCATCAAAGCATCGCCAAACAAGAGAAAACAGACATCTCCCTCTTTTGCAATACTCAAAACAGATCCCTCTCCCACTGAACTAGCCTGAGAGGAGGATCACAAAATCCTCGGTAAAGCAGAGCATTTTCTGCTTGCCCAAACAAACTGCCTTAAGTAACCAATCAAACCGCAGGAAAACCAAACACCACAAGCAGACCAGGGACTCCACCAAGAGGCTGGTTATGACACAAGGGAAATACAGGATCTTCCCATCTCCCAGCCCACAAAAAAAAATCAAAGTACTTTCTTTTTGTTTTTGTACCTTATTTTTATTATTTTTATTTTTTGGTTTTTTAAAATTTTTGTTTTTATTGTTTATTGTTTTCTTCCTCATATAATTTTTATTTTAGGTGAATATATGTGTGTGCTTATTTTTTAATCTCTATTGAACTTTTGATCCTTTTCTTTCTTCCTTTCTTTCTTTCTTTCTTTCTATCTTTTCTCATTCTTTTCACTTCTTCTCTTTCATTCTTTTCTGCATGACTTAATTGCTGTTCTGCTCAACCTCAAATATACCCGTCGTCGATTATTAGATCTTATACTTTATTGTGTACACACTTAATCCAGAAATTTATTACTCAATTCAAAACCTCTTAGACTTAAATTCTTTAATAGCAGTATTACTTCTTTATACCCATATAACATTTTAAAACATTTTTATTTTTCTAGTTTTTCATGTTTCCTTTCTATGCCTCACCTCCTCTAATCCCATCCCCATTCTTCTCTGAATACTGCTTCTTCAAACTTGAGTTTTTAAGGGTTTCAATTTTTAATATTAAATTTTTGTTTTTCCATTTTTTCTTGTGATTTTTTTCCTTTTTCTTCTTTTTTCTTACTCTTTTTTCTCTCACTGCTATCATTCTGTCCAATCAATTTCCCTCTTTGAGATGAGGACATGGTTAAATCCGCTCTTCCTCACCTTCCCACATCCCTCCAATCCTATTGTTCCCCAAATTTTACCTAAACCTAATAATTTCTGGTTGCCAAATTCTCCTTTGCTGTTCTTAGGCCATTAAGACATAGTTGTTTGATGTTCAATAGATTGTATCTCTTGAACCAGATTGTATCTGCAGACTTCTGACTGTGCAACTACGGACTTTGGTTGATGCTTAACTTAAAATAGTGTTCTAGCACAAAACATGTTATTCTCATCCCAAATGGGCAGAACAAGCCTGAAAAACACAAGAAAAATGGCAAGCCTGGGGTTCTCAACTCCCATTCATGACAATCAGGGGAGAGAAGAGATAAAGAATAATCCAGAGGAGAGTTCCCAAAAAGCTCGGCAAACACTACAGAAAAACAGGGTAAATGGAAAGAGTTAAAACCTGCAAAACTCTCAGTGTGAGCATGATAGGGAGAGAGAGGAGGCAAACCAAAGATCAATACAGGAGACTCGTGAGCTTGAGGAAGCTACTCAAAGATTGATACAGGAATTTCGTGAGCAGATTGAGAACACTCAAAGAGAAATAAAGGAATTGTATGAGCAGGATGAGATCAGAGAAAGAGATAGACAGGAATTGTGTGAGTAGGTTGAGATCAGTCAAACAGATAGACAGCAATTATGTGAGCTGGCTGAGAACAGACAAAGAGAAAGTCAGGAATGGCGTGAACAGGCTGAGAATACTCAAAGAGAAATACAGGAAATGTGTAAACATGGGGATCTTAATCAAAGAGAAATACAGGAACTGAGAGATCGGGATGAGAAAGGACAAAATCAATGGAGGCATTAATGGAATACAGGAACAGAGAGCTGAAAGAAATCAGGGAGACTGTAAAGGGAATGCTCAGTGGAGAACAACAGAAGGAATGGGAGTCCTAGGAAACCATAACAAATCAACTAAGTGATTTGAGAATAAACAATGAACACCAAATTAAGGAAATAAAGAACTTCTTACAAGATCTAGAACAAAGGTCCAACAAAGAATTTGAAGTCATCAAAGTCGACCAATTAGAAGGAGAAGAAATAAAAAACGAAGTAGAAAGTTTTGACAGTAGGTTAGACCATGTAGAAGATTGAATCTCAAGGATTCAATACAGCCTAGATACTATAGAGAAAGAAAATAAAACCATCCAAGACAAATCCAAGAAATATGATTTATCTATTCAATTCTATTTGGAAAACACCATCAGAAAGCCTAATCTGAGGATAATGGGTGTAAAGGAACACCTAGAGTCAGAAGTTAATGGTCTAGGAAATTTGTTTAACAGGATCCTAGCAAAGAACTTCAAACATGCAAAAAAATAGGGCTATTCAAATACAAGAAGCTTTTAGAACTCCAAATAGACCAGACCAGAACAGGACATCCTACTGTCAAATTATTATCCGCACAGGATCAATTCAGACCAAGAAAAAAATCCTTAAAGCTGTCAAGGAGAAAAGATCAATAACCTATAAAGGGAAACTAATTAGAATCACCTCACATTTCTCAGCAGAGACAATTAAAGCAAGAAAAGCCTGGAATGATGTATGCCATGCCCTAAAGACAAGCAACTTTCAACCAAGAATACTGTATCCAGCTAAACTCTCCTTCATAACTGAAGGTCAAATAAAAATCTTCCGTAGCAAAGAAAAATTGAAACAATATATCTCCACCAAACCAGCTCTACAAAGATACCTAAAGATGTCCTACACATAGAAAACCCACAAGACCACAATAAACACCAAGAAACCACACCCAAACTGAGAATCCAAGAACCATAGGAAGAACCCTGTTGTGGCAGCCGCAAAGAAGGTGAATAAAAGGGCAAGAACTCAAATACCTCTAAGTCCTATCTCTTAACATTAATGGACTTAACGCTCCAATTAAGCGACATATACTGTCTAGTTGGATTAAAAAGGAAGATACTTCTACCTATTGCCTTCAGGAATCCCACCTTCTCCATGAAAAACTACACATTTTGAATGTGAAAGGCTGGAACAAAATCTATCAAGCAAACGGGTCCAATAAACAGGCAGAAGTTGCAATACTAATATCAGATAAAATAGACTTCAAATTAAAATTAGTTAGAGGAGATAAAGAAGGTCTCTTAATACTAATTAAGGGATCTCTACTTCAGGAGAGATTACAATTCTAACTCTCTATTCGCCAAACAATGGAGCATCCAAATTTATACAAGAAACACTACTTTCTTTCAACTCTCATATATATCCAAATGCATTAATTGTCAGGGGCTTTAATACACCACTATCCCCACTAGATAGATCAACTTGGCAAAAAATCAACAGAGAAACCGCAGATATAAAAAACTGCAAGGATCAACTAGATTTAAAAGACACCTACCAAATATTTCACCCAGCAGCATCAGAATATATGTTCTTCTCAGCAGCACATGGAACATTTTCCAAAATAGACTACATTTTAGGTCACAAAGCAAATATTTCCAAATTCAGAAACACTGAAGTAAAATCTTGCATTCTCTCAGATGACAAAGGAAAAAAATTAGAACTCAACACCAAATGCAACAAAAGAAAGTCCTGTAACATATGGAGGCTGAACAACACACTGTTGAACCACAAGTAGGTCATGGAAGCGATTAGAAACGAAATTCATGTGTTCATGGTATTCAACAAAAATGAGCACACAAACTACTAGCTCCTCTGGGACACAGCAAAGGCGGTACTCAGAGGCAAGTTTATATCTTTGAGCTCTTACATCAACAAATTCGATAGATCTGAAACTAACAATTTAATGAGACAGCTGAGCCTCCTTGAAAAAGAGTAAGATAAACCCCAAACCAGTAGATGGAAAGAAATAATTAAAATTAAATCAGAATTAAATGAATTAGAATAAAAAAATAGAAAGAATCAACAAATCAACGAGTTGGTTCTTTGAAAAAAATCAACAAAATAGACAGACCCCCAGCAAATCTTATCAGAAAAATAAGAGAACACACCCAAATAAACAAACTCAGAGATGAGAATGGAAATGTCACCACAGAAACAAACAAGATTCAGAAAATTATAAGGGAATGATTTTCAAACCTTTATGCTAATATGTTTGAGAACTTGACAGAAATGGAACTTTTCCTAGCAAATATCAACAGGCCAAAACTAAATCAGGATAAGTTAAACCATCTTAACAACCCCATATCAAGCATTGAAATAGAAAAAGCAAAAAGAGACCACCCATCTAAGAAAAGCCCAGGACCAGATGGTTTTACAGCAGAGTTCTACAAGGCCTTCAAAGCAGAACTCACACCAATGCTCCTTCAAATTTTTAATGGAATTGAAAGAGAAAGTTTACTACCAAATTCATCCTATGAATCTATAGTAACCCTCATCCCAAAACCAGGCAGGGACTCATCAAAGAAAGAGAACTATAGACCCATTTCTTTGATGAACATTGATGCAAAACTTTTCAACAACATTTTGGCCAATCGACTTCAAAAATTTATCCAAAAAATCATAGGTCACAATCAAACAGGATTCATTTCAGGAATGCAAAGCTGGTTCAATATACGCAAACAAGATAACATAATTCACATCAACAAGAGCAAGAATAAGAACCACATGGTTATCTCAATAGATGCAGAGAAAACATTTGACAAGATCAAACACCACTTTATGATGAAGTTTCTGCAAAGACTAGGAATCCATGGAACCTTCCTCAGTACAATAAAAGCTGTATATTAAAACCTCAAGCCAGTATTATGCTCAATGTTGAAAAATTAACTCCATGTCCTCGAAACTCAGGAACGAGACAAGGATGCCCACTCACTCCATTGTTCTTCAATCTAGTATTAAAATGCCTAACTACAGCAATAATACAAGATGCAAACATCAAGGGGTTCCAAATAGGAAAAGAAGAAGTAAAACTCTCCCTTTTTGCAGATGACATGATCTTGCATTCAAAGAATCCCATGGACTCTGCTCCCAAATTCTTCAAGATGATTCACAATTTTGTCAAAGTAGCAGGGTATAAAATTAGCCTTCAAAAATCAATGGCTTTTCTATATGCCAACAATGAGAAAAGTGTGACTGAAATCAGGAAAGCAACTCCATTTGTAATAGCCCCACAAAAAATAAAATACCTAGGAATTAACCAAACAAGTGAAGGACATCTATGATGAAAACTTTGAAAACCTGAAAAACGAAATCAAAACAGAACTTAGAATTTGGCAAAAACTCCCATGCTCCTGGATTGGAAAAATCAGCATTGTGAAAATGGCCATACTTCCCAAGGCTATCTACAAATTCAATGTGATACCCATCAATATTCCAATCTTATTCTTCAAGGAAATAGAAGAGGCAATCCAAAAATTCATATAGAACAATAAAAGACCCTGAATAACAAAAACAATCTTTAACAGAAAGAACAGTGCTGCAGGAATATCAATACCAAATTTCAAACTCTACTACAAAGCCATAGTAATCAAAATAGCTTGGTACTGGCACAAGAACAGACCCCAGGACCACTTGAATAGACTTGAAAACCCACAAATGAACCTAAAGACCTGTAGCCATCTAATCTTCGATAATGGAGCTAAAAAAAAAAAACCGAATGGAAGAAAGACAGCCTCTTCAGTAAATGATGCTGGTGAAATTGGTTAACTACTTCACTTACTATAATTTTTTCCAAACCTTTCCATTTCCTAACAAATGGGGAAATGTCATTCTTTCTGATGGAGGCATAGAATTCCATTGTGTATATATACCACATTTTCTTGATCCATTCATCTACTGAGGGGCATCTGGGTTGGTTCCATATCTTAGCTATGGTAAATAATGCTGCAATAAACATAGTTGTGCTGGTAGCTTTAGTGTGGTCTTGCTTATAAACATTTGGGTAAATGCACAAAAGTGGGATTGCTGGATCATAGGGGAGATCTATGTGAAGTCTTTTGAGGAACCTCCATACAACTTTCCAAAGTGATTGAACAAGTTTACATTCCCACCATAATTAAGTAAGGTTCCTTTCTGTCCACATCCGCTCCATCATCTGTTGTTGTTAGATTTCTTGATTTTTGCTGTTCTAACTGGAGTGAGGTAATATCTCAATGTTGTTTTGATTTGCATTTCTTTTATGGCTAGGGATGTTGGACATTTCTTCATGTGTCTATTGGCCATCCTTCTTTCTTCTTCAGAGAAGCTTCTCTTTAAGTCTTTTGCCCATATTATTTATTGGGCAGTTGTTTCTTTGAGGATTTGTTGTTGGGTGTTTTAATTTTTTGATAAAATTATATTAAGTGAAGTAAGCCAGGCCCAAAGAAACATAGGTCCCATGGTTTCCCTTATTTGCAATATCTAGTATAGGTATGAGTCAAGTGGAAAAGGTCAGATAATGTGATGTTAGGAAAATGAACCCTTAAATATGTATTTTAATGTTTTCGTTTCTTTCAGACATGTGTTTCTAACGCATTTATAAGACTATTTCTTTGTTACTTTGTATGTCCCTCCCCGACAGTGTAACCCCCGCTTTCACTACATTTGATGTCAGTATAGCATGTGGAGGAGATGGGGACAAACAAGTCGTTTAAGGATTCAGGTGGACCTGTTGCAACAATGAGAAGTACAAAATGTCATGTCAAAACCAGCTTTACAATGTCGGTGGGGGGGGGGGAGGGGGGTATGATTGGGTTGGGGGGAGGGGGGAGGCTGGGAAGGGAGGTGAAGGGTAAACAAAGGAGGAGGATGCAATGCTTGGTAAGAAATGTATGCATTATCCTGCCCATGTAATTGTAACCCCTCTGTACATTATGTTCTCAAATAAAATAAAATAAAATTTAAAATTTAAAAAAAATTGGTTAACTACTTATGGAAAACTAAAGCTAGAACATTATATATCACCTTGCACCAGAATCAACTCCACATGGATCAATGACCTCGGAGTCACAGCAGACACTCTGAAAACATTACAGAATGGAGTAGGAGAAACCCTAGGTCTCCTTGGCATAGGCCGAAATTTTCTTAATAGAGCCCCAGAAACACAACAAATGAAAGAAAGGTTGGAAAACCGGTATTGCATGAAATTGCAGAGCTTCTGCATGGCAAAGGACATAGCTTGGAAGATCAATAGAAAGCCCACGCATTGGGAGAAGATTTTCACTAGCCATACAACAGACAAGGGTCTGATATCTAAAATATACCTGGAACTTAAAAAATTAAATCCCTCCAAAACAAATCTTCAAACCAACAATTGCCCAATAAATGACTGTGCTAAAGACTTAACGAGAAACTTCTCTGAAGAGGAAAGAAGGATGGCCAATAGACACATGAAAAAATGCTCAAGTTCTAGCCATAAAAAAATGCAAATCAAAACAACAATGATATACCACCGCATCCCAGTTAGAATGGTTATAATAAAAATTTCTAATAACAACAGCTGCTGGAGGGCATACGGACAGAAGGGAACTTTACTGCATTGTTGGTGGGAGTGTAAACTTGTTCTACCACTTTGGAAAGCAGCATGGAGATTCCTCAAAAGACTCCACATAGAGTTCCTTTATGAGCCAGCAATCCCACTTTTGGACATTTACCCAAATGATCACAAACAAGACCAAACTAAAGCTACCGGCATGACTATTTTTATTGCAGCATTATTTACCATAGCTAAGTTATGGAACCAACCCAGATGCCCCTCAGTAGATGAATGGATCAAGACAATGTGGTATATATACCCAATGGAATTCTATGCCTCCATCAGAAAGAATGCCATTGCCCCATTTGTTAGGAAATGGAAAGACTTGGAAAAAGTTACATTAAGTGAAGTAAGCCAGGCCCAAAGAAACATAAGTCCCATGGTTTCCCTTATTTGTAATAACTAAGTTCAGATAAGTTGATGTTAATGGAATGAACTCCAAGATAAGTATTTAAATGTTTTTTTTCCTTTTATGCAATTGTTTCTATCATATGTATAAGAGGATGTTTGTCTTGAGCCTCCCTCTCTTTTTCGTGTTCTTTGTTTTGTTGAATGTTGCAGATCTGACGGGAGTATTCTTCTGCTGGTGTTCTCGTAGTAGTTCTTGTCCTCAGCTCTCTCATGGAATCTTGTTGTTTCAGACATCTGAGAGCTGTGATGGGAAAGATGGGCTGGCCACATTCCCAGGCTCTGGGAACTCCTCTATTCTCCCACTCAGTGACTAAGAGTTCAATATCCTAACTTACTCCAAAGTTACCTCGAATCTCTTGCTCACCACTCAGCCACCTCTACTTTCCTCAATCGCTGGTAGTGGTGTCAACCAACAGAGGGAATTCTGGTGCTGCAGGGCAGCATGGAATGTGGGCCAGCATTCTTGAATCCCATTGGTCAGAAAGAACCAGGAAAGAATGGGTTTGTGGCCGGAATCCTGTGATGCATGCAGCATGGGCGGAGTAAAAATGACAGCGGCTTCACCAGACCCTTTCCCAGAGAACTATGTCCAATTCAGTTGGGTACAAAAGGGTGACCTGCTTTACTTGGATGGCTGCACAAATTGTTGTGTATGGCTGTTTGTTGCCAGTCTCAGACCTTGAACTCAGGATCTGGGCACAGTCTGTGAGCTGCATTGGATCAAGGCTAGCGTGAGCCACATGTCTCTTCTTGTGGCTTTGTTTCCACTTAAGTTGGATAGTTGTCTCAAGGACTTTCCTGCCTAGGGTGACTTTGAACATGACCCTCCTTTCACAGCCTTGTAAGTATCAAGGAGGACTGCTGAGAGCCACTGGTGCCTGCCTAATCATTTGTCTTGCTGATGTTCTTGGACAGACCGGTGAGTTCCCTATCCTCAGGTTTAAGTGGTGGGAGCTGGAACCCACAGTTCGAATCCTGGTCCTCCCACTTTCAAATGGCAGGAGATACTAAGAAACTCATTTATCCATATGAATACCAATGGAATGTGATGTATGTCATGATTGAATGGGCAGTTCTTGAATGATTCCAGTATAAAATTATACACAATTATATTATAGTACACTGATCGATTTTAGTTAATACTTTATTAAGCATTTCAACAATCACATTCATAAAATGGAGGCCGAATGAAATACCTAAGAATTGGGTTTCATATAGCATAGAGATGCCATTTTTCTTGCCAGGACTGGGATTTGAACTCATGGTCTTGGTAACTCTGTTGCACCGTGTGGGAAGAGGAAGCTTGCCTCCTTGAAGTCAAGAAATTCAATCTGTTCCTTAGGCCTGAAATCGATCCTCTGCACTAAATAAAATCCTATTCATGTACATTTTAAGTATATGATTTATATTTACACACATATGTATGTACATATTGAGTGCAGTATATTTATTCATTTTATTTTTTGTTTTGTTCATGTATTGACTTTATTTTATTGTCTATTATGGCACATAGAACAATGATTACATTGATTACATATGCTATAGGTGTACATATGTATTCTGCTTCATATCTGACACCCAGGACTTTCACAGAAAAGGAAAACATGTGTCACCATCAGCTTTTTATTCCATGATTCGTTGTTTGGGAGTTCTGACATCTGATCTCATGGCCTACAGGGACAAATTCATGAATGGGTCACTGTCAGCATGCCATCCTGGGGCAAATTGAGCTGACAGGAAGTTCCCATGGCCTGAGATTGAGCCCCAGCGGTTGACAAAATAAGAACAGATTGACACTCAGATGGTAGTACGCTAATAAATATATATCTTTATAGAGTGCCAGAGATGTCTATCCATTATTCAGTTATATAGACTACATTCCTACCATTCTTGGGTATTATTATACCTCCATGTAATTAATGTTATTGTTTTTATCCTCAATGAGATGTACAAGTCGTTATGTTGAAAACTAATTTTACAACTTTGGTGTGGGGGTGTGGTGAGGAAGGAGGGTTGGGGAGGATTGGGTTGGGAGGCGGGGGAAGGATGTTAATGGATGGGAAAGGGAAACAAAAGAGGAAGCTACAATGCTTGATAAGAAATGTACTCATTATCTTCCCCATGTAATTGTAAACCCTCTGTACATTATTTTCACAATAAAAAAATAAATAAATAAACTCTTAAGTAAATTGGTGTCCTGAAATCATTGCATCCCTGTAAGAAAGAGTATTCTTTTAATGTTTCATATTATATAAAATCAACCAGCCGACTAAAACCATGATGTCTAATTTTATACGAGTATCATTCATGAGCAACTCATTCAACAGTGACATTTATAACATTCCACCGTTATTCTTATAGATTGAAATGAGTCTCTTAGGATCTCCCATCTTCCAGAAGTGACATGACTGGGATTCGACTCTAGTCCTATATTGCCCTGCAAGACTATGGCCCAATAGCCCAATAGCCCACCAGCCTTAAGCAATGCAAGGTGAAGTACCCTTTGGAGCTGTGTCATTCAGACCCAGATGGTCATGGTGCAAAATCTAAAAAGGCCATCCCACTACTTATTTTCTGTGCATTCCCCCCCAGCTTGCAAGGCCTGGAGGTCTAGGATCCCAGGATCGTCTGTGGTTCCAGTGGCTGCACCACAGCCTAGGGTGATGGAAGCTGAGGCAGAGTTGCCATGACCTGAGTTCAAGAACTTGCTTGGCAAAAAAATTTCCCTGGCTTGCAATTGGTGCTGTTTTATCTGCCAGGCTTTGGATTTGAACTTAGGGTCTGGGTAACTCTGCAGCACTGTGGATGAAAGGGAAGCTCACCATGCTTGAGGACAAGAAAGTCAGGCCTGCTCCCTAGGCCTGAATTCATGCCCGAGCCCTGGGAAACACACTATTTATATACATTGTAAAGATAGGATTTGTACCTACCTATTGATGTTCAGTCCATATCCTGTTTGTTGTGGTTATCTATTGTATTTCGGTTTTATTCATTTATTTACCACTTATTTTATTGACTGTGATAACACGCATTCCATTTATTATATTGATGACATCCTATCACATATATCTAGATTTGTAGACATGTTCTCTTTCATGTCTTACACCCAGGACACTCAGAGAAAAGGAAAACAGGTGTTACACTCCACTTCTTACTCCATGATACAAATGTTGGCAGTGCTGGGACCTGAGCTCAGGGCCTAGCAGACCCAATTCATGAATGGGTGTGTCAACATGGCAAACTCTAGCCCAGGAAGCTGCCAGGCAGTTCCCAGACCCTGAGATCGAGCCACAGGGGAGGACAAAATAGCCATACATGGATAGGCAGGTGGTAGTATACCAATAAATACGTTTGTATAGAGTGCCAGAGACATCTGCCTAGGATTCAAGTATATCAACTAGGTTCCTACCAACTCTTAGGTAGTTATTATGCCACCATTGAAGAAATAAGATTCTTTTCATGCTTAATAGACTATTCATTAAGATCAATCAGCATCCTAGGATCATTGCATCTAATTTTAGACTAGACTGATTGATGCACTCAGAAACTTCTCATTCAATCATGAGTTTGCTCACATTCCATCGGTATTTCGATGCATAAGAACGAGTGTATTGGGAATTCCACATATTGGTATGTGTCAGGACCAGGACTCGAAATCAGAGCCTACATTGCTGCATGGGCCAATGGCTTCCCTGATAGCCCGCTATCCTTCACCAATGCAAGGTGAAGTACTCTTTGTAAGCATGTCATTAAGACCCAGGATGGTCACCTTGGAAAGGAACAAAATGTAAAAATCCATCCCACGGCTTTCCTCTCTCTCTCTCCCCTTTCTCTCTCTCTCTCTCTCTCTCTCTCTCTCTCTCTCTCTCTCTCTCTCTCTCTCTCTCTCTCTGTCTCTCTCTCTCTGTCTCTCTGTCTCTCCGTCTCTCCGTCTCTCCGTCTCTCTGTCTCTCCGTCTCTCTGTCTCTGTCTCTGTCTCTGTCTCTGTCTCTGTCTCTGTCTCTGTCTCTCTCTCTCTCTCTCTCTCTCTCTCTCTTACTTGGTGTGTGTGTGTGTGTGCATGTGTGTTTTCCTGCAAGACTTCATGGCCTAGTATCCCAGGATCGGCTATGGGCCCATTGCAGCCCACCACCCTAAGGTGATTGAAGCTGAGGCAGAGTTACCACAAACTGAGTTCAAATCCTTTCCTTGGCAATAATAATAATAATAATCATAATAATGCAACCTGGCTCAGAACTCACACCAGTTTTCTGCTATAGCTGGGATTCCAACTCAGGTCTGGGTAAATCTATAACACTGTGGGGGAAAGGGAAGCTCACCATCCTTGAAGACTACAATATCAGGCCAGGTCACAGGTCCTGAACTGAAGCCCCAGCACTGGAAAAAATAATGTACCCACCTATTTTACACATAGGATCTCTATTTACATATATGTATGAAATGCATCATGCATTCAGTGTAGTTACTCTTTTTATTGTGTGTCTTAGTCATGGATGCATTTGTGTTTTATTGAGTATAATGACAGACATAACTGTGCCAACGTGGATAACAACCTATTCCTATGGTTATAGAGTTGCCTATATAGAATTCTCCATCCTCCCTGAGACCCAGGACTTTCACAGGACAGGAAAACAGATGGATCAATGGGCTTCTCATATTAGGATTCATCTTTTGGCAGTACTGGGATTTGAACTCAGAGCTTAGCAGGCCCAATTGGCAAAAGGGTCTAGGTGAGGATACCAGCCTGTGAGCAACTAAGGAGCTAGGGGGTTCCCGAGACCTTAGATTGAGCCCCGGGGTTGGGGTGGGGCACAATATTCATCCATTCATAAGCTGAAGCTAGTATGCTAATAAATACCTATTTGGATAGAGTAGGAGATGTGGCTAGCTGTGTTGGAATCCCATCTACCATGTTGTCGGGTTTTCGTTCATCTCACAAAAGACAGACAGAGTCCTAGGAAAGGTACATGCAGCCACTCGCCTGTTCCCCAGCCTCCCTTATCCCGGGAGACAATCAGACACAGCAGGGAGTCAACTCAAGCAGGAAAACTCCTTTATTAACACAGAGCAAGCCATTTTTAAAGCAAGAAAGAGTGGGTGGCATGCGAGGGGAGGAAGAGGAACCAATTATTTCAAGGTCACACCCTATCATGCACCTAAGCTTCCAAGGTCTGGTTACATACTGTAAAGCAAATTGGGCTCTGCCCACTCACATCCCTAATCAGCACCATCTTTGCTGCCCATGTGCTCTGTAGATTCTCTCTTTTTTGTTTTAATGGCAGACCCACTTCCAAGTTAGTTATCTTTTTCCCTCCTCTGTAAAGGTTATTTTAAAAGGATTCCATTGGTAAGGATAGCATTGGCCATGCAGGGGGGTTGAGGCAAGTCTGGGTGGTGAGATTCGCCAGACAAGGATAGGGTGGGCCCTTGTGCATGATCCAAGAGCCCATCCCAGTTACCTCACATCCCCACATAGCACAATAATAATCATCAGTCCCACCACAGTTAGAAATGTCCAAAGCAGTTCAATTAATTCCTGGGCATATATAACAGTCAGTATCTCATAAGGTCATCCTCTTCAGAACCTGGGAGCAGCCTGGGTATTGGGAGTTCCACACATGCGGCATGGTGCATCCTCGTGGGCCCCCACACTCAGGCCATTCTACTATAGTCCAGAAAAACAAGGAAATTTTAAAACAAACTGCAGACTTAGCAAAGCAATCCTGGGCACCTGGTGTCTTTTAAGTAAGCCAGTTCCTTGTACATGTCTTTAAGCGAGCACAGGGGTCAAGATGAATTTGAGCTTTACTTTAAGCTCGAAATGGCTCCCAACAGCTCCCCTGTCTTTGTTTAAAGAAGTGAACCTGCCTGTCTTAGGTTGGGTGGATCGCCTTTTCTGCCTGACCCATCATCGGGAACTTCTTCAGAGCAAAGCTGAAGGCCCTGTCTTAGGTTGGCCAGACTGATAACCCCTCTTACCCGTCTCTGGCTGCGATTCCTCTCAGGGAAATTTATTCACTTGGATCTTGATCTTATGTAACTGCCTGGATAAGCTCATAAGCGTTTTGTAGTGCACATATAATGCAAGTAAGGCATAGAAAAACCATCAGCAAAAGCATTTCCATGCCAAGCAATGCCATTACTAGTCCTTTAACATTTGTCAAGGATGGAATACAGTCTTTGCCACTTCAGAGTGCAGAGGTGGGGCTTGTTCTAATCCAGCTATTTGGCTCTGGGGCTGAAAAAGATCTAAACTGGAAGCATAACAAAAGGTGGTTGTTTAACAATAAGTATGGATTCAATAATGCCGCTATACAAACAATTACTAAAAGAACAATTAGAGCAGGTGACATTAAAATAATTAGCTCCAACATAAATATTAAATGGTCTATACATAATGACATAGGGTGTGATCAAAATGAATGTCAGGCCACCAGGTCAAAGGGACAACTTCTCTTGTGGTGCTATTGATGATTTCTGCATTGCCAGCACTGATCACTGCCCAGGTCACTCATCGAAGTTGATGCAGGTTCCATAGGGCCATTGTCAGGACTGGGAGGGTCAGGACAGCCAACAGCTGGAGTATCGCCATCTGCAATTGTTAGAGAACACAAGAGTTTCTCAAGGGTTGGTTGCCGTTGGGGTTGGTTAATAATTATCTTTCGGCTTTTCTCTTTTAAACACAAGCCTAGGCCACCATAGCCATTTTTCTTCCTTGTTAGTTAGCTTATCCTTATGTATCCTCCTGTATAGAGGAGATAGGTAAAAACTTAAGATTCCTGGCAGGAATCCAAATGGGGGCTGTCTCCCCTATGGCAAAAACGCATCCAAATCCCCTGCCCATGGAAACTAGGGGGTCAGGTCCTCTTCATTGTTGTGTCAGGGGGTCCTTCCACCTGACTTTTATTTGGGGCTTAGGGAATAGTTGTCCCCAGTGCTTCTGAAATCTGGATTCAGTTGCCCCTTTTGAAAATTTTAAAATGTTAATGGTAAACAAAGCTATCTGTAACTGTATATGGGGATTAACTCCCCTTTTTTGTTTTATAGGCTATCAGAATACAAACTAAAGGGTTTTTGAATGTCCTGAAGGGCCATAATTATGGCCAGCACTTCTTTATATTGTGCTGACCCTTGACAAGGTGGGAATCTTTGTGTCTGGCTCTTCAAAGGCTGCATACGCAGAGCCTGCTTTACCTCCATCAGTAAAAACATGGAGGGCGCCAAGAATAGGCGTAGCAGAAAATAGAGATGGCATTTTGAGGGGTCACCATAACATGACAGTCTATTTGAATGGCCCATAATGGCAGTCAATTTGGCCTAGAAACCCCTCTAAGAAGAGAGCAAGATGAGCATTGGCTCGAGTGAGCATTCAACGGAAAAGGAAAAATAATGGAGTGAGGGTCAAGGCAATAATGCCTTTGGGCTTGGGTCCTTCCCTTTACCATAGCATGTGCAAGTTGGTCTGCTTGAGAGTACACCCAAGGTGTGCCCCCCAGGGGAGTGTGAACCTATTCTAATGGCTCCCCCTTTTGAGTTAAAACTGCAGAAATCAATGTAACACCTGCAAACAACCAAAGGAAAATGGGCTCAAAAATAGAATACCCCTTCAGGTAAACTTCATCCAGGGCTTTTTGGAACTGCAAAAATATTGCCCAATGGCTGTCTGAAATTATAGTAACTTCTTGGGGCATTCTGTCTTTTTTTTGTAGAGCAAATAAGGAGGAAGAGGAACCAATCACTGTCAAGGTCACACCCTATCATGCACCTAAGTTTCCATGGTCTGGTTACGCACTGAACATAAAGCAAATCAGGCTCTGCCCACTCAACTCCCTATCAGCACCATCTTTGCTGCCCATGGGCTCTACAACATGTGAGTATTGATTCTTGGATCTTTCCCATTTCCTCCAATTCCTCAATGTTATTCTTATTGTCACACTTCATGAACTCTTAATTAAAAATTTTTGTTGTGACATACGTCTTGCCTATCATTTCCTATGAGAATCATGCATGAACTAAACTCTTCCCTAGGGCTGAATTCAAGCACCTCATAACATTTATAGACATGTTAAATATACGATTTATACTACATCTATATATTCAGTCTATATTGTGTTTGTTGGAGCGATTCATTATGTTTTATTATTGATTTATTGGTTTAGCATTTATTTTACGGACTGTGAGTGCACCCATAACATTTATTACATTTATTCCAATCTATTCCATAGCATGTAACTTTGCAGACATATTATGAACTTGCACAGAAAAGGAAAACAGATGTCACACTTGAAATCTTACACCAGGAAGAAATTTTTGGCAATGATGGGACCTGATCTGAAAGCCTGAGAGGCCCAATTCTTGAATGGGTGAGTGTCACTACCACAGCCTCTAGCCCATTCATCTGCCAAGTCGATCCCAAAACCTGGGATCAATCCCCTGTTTGGCCAAAATCGCAGTAACTTTCTATGACGATAGTGGTACATAAATAAATATAAATTTAGATATTTAGGTACTGCTAGAGGTGTCTATCTAATATTCAGTGAAATATACTACGTTCCTAACAATTCTCATGTATTTAGTGAGGATTCCATTTAATCAATAATAATTTTTAATGCATAATAAACTATGAATTAAAATCAATCTGTGTCCTGTGATTATTGGGTCTAATTTTATGCTAGACTCATTTTGAGGGACTACTTATCCAACCATGACATTGATCACATTTCTCTGGTATTCCTATGGCAGGCAATAGTTTCTTAGGCTCTCTAGCCCCTTTTAAGTGGCATGATCTGGATTCGAACTCAGGGTCTAGCGTCTAGGTTGGCCTATGGCTTCACTGACAGCCCGCCAGCCTTCAGCAATGCCAGGTGACCTACAGGTTGCAGCCATGTCATTCAGACCCAGGATGGTCACCGTGCAAGAAAGAAAGATAGAAACTGCTGACCTTCTGCGGTTTGTGGCTTTTTTTTGGTGGTGTTTTCATTTTGTTTTCCTGTTAGTCACCGAGGCCTAGGACCCAGGATGGGCTGTGGGTGGGGCCTGAACTCTGGTCATGGGAACTCTCCCTCAGCTTTTCAGCTCAGGGCTAGTGCTGTACCATTTGAAATACAGCACCATTCCTGGCTTTTTCTGATCCTGTGGTGCTGAGGAATAGAACCCAGGGCTCATGCATGCAAGGGTGATGGAAACTGAGGCAGGATTGCCACGACCTGAGTTAAAGCCCCGTGCATGGCAAAAACTAAATTAATTAATTAATAATATTACTGAAGCTCCCTGTCTTGGATTTTGTGCCATTTTGTTGTTTGCCAGGCAGGGATGCATCTTGAGATCTGGGTAACTCTGATGCTCTGAGGGGGATAGAGGAAAAGAAAGCTCTCCTCCCTTGAAGACAAGCAATTCAGTCCTGTTCCCTAGGACTGAATTCAAGCCCCAGCCCTGGAGAACATAACATTTATAGACATGTTTATTATATGATTTATACTTACATCCATATATTCAGTTTATATCGTGTTTGATGGAATGATTCATTATATTTTATTATTTATTTATTTACTTACCATTTATTTATGGACTGACTGTGAGTGCACCTATAACATTTATTACATTCATTCAAATCTATTCCATAGCATGGAGCTTTGCAGACATATTATATACATAATACTTGACACCCAGCATTTGCACAGAAAAGGAAAACAGGTATCACACTTGGAATCTTTCTCTAGGAAGACATTTTTAGCAATGCTGGGGCCTGAACTGAGGAACTAGGAGGCACAATTCATGATTGGGTGAATGTCAGCATGGCAGCCTCTAGCACATTCAGATGCCAGGTGGATCCCAGGACCTGGGATCGAGACTCAGTTTTGGCCAAAATAGCAATACTTTTCTATGCAGACGGTGGTATAAAAATAAATATATATTTAGAAATTTAGATACTTCCAATGATGTCTATCTAGTAGTATTCAATGACATATACTACCTTCCTAGTGATTCACAGGTATGTAGTGAGAAGTCTATTTAATCAATTGTATTCTTTTAGGGGCTGGGAAAGTGGCTCACTGGGAGAGTGCTTGTCATGCATGCATGAGCCCTGGGTTCTATTCCTCAGCACCACAGGATCAGAAAAAGCCGGGATGGTGCTGTATTTCAAATGGTACAGCACTAGCCCTAAGCTGAAAAGCTGTGGGAGAGTTCCCATGACCAGAGTTCAGGCCCCACTACTGACAAAACACACACACACACACACACACACACACACACACACACACGTATTCTTTTAATGCATAATGCATAATGTGAATTAAATTCAATCCACATCTTGTGAATACTGGGTTTAATTTTATGTTAGACTGATTGACAAACTACTCATCCAACCATGACATTGATGACCTTCCTCTGGGGTTCCTATGAACAAGCAATAGTTTATTAGGCTCTCCAGCCCTTTCTAAGTGCCATGACTGGGATTCAAACACCTAGGTGTCCAGATTGGCCTATGGGTTCACTGCCAGCCTGCCAGCCTTCAGCAATGCCAGGTGACCTACAGGTTGTAGCTGTGTCATTTGGAACCGTTATGGTCACCATGCAAGGAAGGAAAATGGAGAAACCACCAACTCTCTGCAATTAACGGCTATTTTTCAGTGCTGTTTTCAATTTGTTTTCCTGTCAGGCCCTGAAGCCTCAGATCCCAGGATGGTCTGTGGGCCCAGAAGCTTCAACATCCCAGGTTAGGGTGATGGAGGCTGAGGCAGAGTTGCTAGGACCTAAGTTCAAGCCCCATGCCTGGCAAAATAAATGAATAAATAAATATAATAAATTTTAATAAAGTATATAAAAAATAAAATAAATCTTTTTAAAATTCAAAAATATTAAAAATACTAATGGAGATCCCTGGCTTGAAATTTGTGTCCGTTTTTTTCTGCCAGGCCTGGGATTTGAACTCAGAGTCTGGGAATCTCTAATGCACTGTGGAGAATGGGGAAACTCACCCTCTTTGAATACAAGCAATTCAGGACTGTTCCCTAGGTCTGAATTCAATCCCCAGCCCTGTTAAGTAATATTCATCCACACTTGAAAAAAACGATTAATATCTACATACTTATGTATACTGTATATTGCTTTGAGGGTATTTATTTTTTGTATTAGTCATTCATTATATTTATTGACTATTACTACACTTATAACACGTATTAAATTCATTACGTATTATTAGAACTATACAGATTTGCATATGTATTATATATCTTACTTCAGACCCAGGACATTCACCGAAATTCTATATTAGATGATCCCATGCTTAGAAAAATAGAAAGAATACACCAACCAAAGTCTAATTTATCCCTAGGTACCCCATTGGCTCACATCTGTAATTCTAGCTACTCAGGAGGCTGAAAAATGGACGATGAAATTTCAAAGCCAATGAAGGCAGAAAAGCCTGAGAGAAATCATCTCCAATAAACTGGCAAAAACCCCGGATACAGGTATGGCTGAAGTGGTAGAAAATTAGCTATGAACAACCAAGCCAAGAAAGAGCAAGCTGAGTTCAAGTTCATGGAGCAGGAGAGGGGGATAAAAGGGAGAGAAATCCTCCAAAAACAGAGAACAAAACAATAGAAAAATCCCACATAATTTATGGTACCAACCAAACTGGAAAAAAATAATGAAGCTTGTGCAGTTGCATAACTTTACATGAGCACATATGCTCTTAGGTACACTTCAAATCTACGTTTTTAATAATATATATATATTAATTAGGGATATATATATAAATAAACTTTAAATAAACTAAAAAGCAGCCAATGAATAAATACTTCTGAATTAGTGCCTTAAACATGGCATTATAAATTATTTATACTAAAAGTATATTCCAGGTTTCTTTTCTCAGAATCAATCTTTAAGAAGTTTATTCACGTGCCTGACACGGTGGCTCATGCCTATAATCCTAGCTAATCAGGAGGCTGAGATTTGAGGATGGTGGTTCAAAGCCAGCCTGGACAGGAAAGTCCGTGAGACTCTTATCTCCAATAAACCACTAGAAAACCAGAAGTAGCATTGTGACTTAAGCAATAGATTAATCATATTGAGTTGAAGAGTGCAGGGACAACCCCTGAGTTCAGGCTCACGACCAAAAAAAATTTTTGTTTATACAGATCATAAAATTCTAACACTTTGAGCTTTAGGAAACATTTATTCCAGAGTCTTATGCTCTTCAGGCAAATACTCCACTACTGATTACATCCAACTCCCAATGTTTTTGTTTTTCATTTTACAATCTAGTTTATTCCCCAAATGCTTACAAGTACCTGCTGTCCTCACAAAAGTGAGTTTTTATTCAGAAACCCAACTTTTTGTGCTATGACTCCCTTAGTGTATTTTGTTGTAGGCACTGAGGCAAACTAAAATGACACAAATGTTGAGAGTTTATAATTATAGAAATAACTCTAAATATAAATAAAATCAACTGTCCCAACCTTCTAGGGAGAAATGGTGTTCTTATTTTCATGTTCACTCTTCATGGAAGATGGTCAAAATAGAAACACCAATGTGCTATGCTGAAACGTAAAAGTTTAAACCTCTTTTTTGAAAAACTCTAGTGTTATAAAATCAAAATGTATCAAATAAAGGCGAAGTGAACTTAAAAAAATATTTAAAATGAGAATGAAGCTCCCTTGCTTGGAATGTGCGGCATTTTTTTGTCTGCAAGGCCTGGGATTTAAACACGGGGTCTGGGTAACTCTGTTGCACTCTGCGGGAAGGGGAAGCTCATCGTGCTTGAAGACCAGAAAGTCAGGCCTGTTCCATAGGCCTGAATTCAAGGCCTATTCCGGGAAAGCATACTCCTTACATACATTTTAAAGATAGGATTGAACTTCCATACAGATGTCAGATTATATTATGTTTGGGGTGGTTATTCATTGAATTTTTTTTGTTTTATTCATTTATTTACCGTTTATTTTATTGACTGTGATGACACCTAACAATGTATTATATTGTTTGCATGCTATCACATAGCATCTAGATTTGTAGATGTCTTCTCAATCATGCCTGACACCCAGGACTCTCCCGGAAAAGGAAAACAGATTGCCTTCTTAATCCAAGATTAAATTTTTGGCAGTGCTAGGATCTGAACTCAGGGACATACAGTCCCAATTCATGAATGGGTGAGTGTGAGCACGGCAGCCTCTAGCCAATGAAGCTGTCAAGTGGTTCCCAGGTGATGAGATCTTGCCCCAGGATTGTACAAAACAGCTATACATGGATAGGCAGACAGTGGTTTACAAATAAATATA
This sequence comes from Dipodomys merriami, assembly GCF_024711535.1. Classification (NCBI taxonomy): domain Eukaryota; kingdom Metazoa; phylum Chordata; class Mammalia; order Rodentia; family Heteromyidae; genus Dipodomys; species Dipodomys merriami. The sequence goes on along the minus strand of NW_027206143.1, from coordinate 406,458 downwards.
TATTGGTAAAAAGAGCCATAGCCGCCTATCTATGATTGAATGACATATACTACGTTCCTACTAACTCTTAGGTATTTATTATACCACAATTAAGGGAATAGCATTCTTTTTCATGATTAATAAAGTATTGAGATCGATCAGTGTCCTGGGATTATTGCATCCAATTTTAGACTCGACCGATTCACAAACTTCTCTTTCAATAGGTATTCCTATCATAGGAATGAGTCTCTTTTTTTTTTTTTTTTTTTTGGTCAGTCGTGGGGCCTGAAGTCTGGGCTTGGGCACTGTCCCTAAGCGATTCAGCTCACTTGAGCTACAGCACCACTTCCGGTTTTCTGGTGGTCTATTGGAGATAGGAGTCTCATGGTCTCTCTTGCCCGGGCTGGCTTTGAACCGGGATCCTCAGATCTCAGCCTCCTGAGCAGCTAAGATTACAGGTGTGAGCCACCAGCGCCCGGCAGGAATGAGTCTCTTGTGATCTCCTGCCATTGGTAGGTGTCATGACCGTGATTTGAAGCCAGGGCCTATGTTGACAGGTTGTCCTATGGTTTCCTTGATAGCACGCCAGCCTTCAGATATGGCAGGTCAGATCCATTTTGCAGCCGTCTGATTCAGACCCAGGATGGTCACTGTGCAAAGAGAAAAACATAAAACCCCCTAGCCCTCTGCATCTCCCCAATTTTCGTTCTATCCCACTTTATTTTCCTCATGCAAGCCCTTTGGGCCTAGGATTCCAGGATTGGGTATGGGTCCCGAGCAGCACCTAGCCTAGGGTGATCGAAGCTGAGGCAGAGTTGCCAAGACCTCAGTTCAAGCCCCATGGTTGGCCAAAAAAAAAAAAAAAAAAAAAAGAAAAGAAAAGAAAAGAAAAGAAATTAATTAATTAAGTAAGTAAATTAAAAAAAAAAAAAGCTCCCTGATTTGGAATTTCTGTCAGTTTTCTTTCCTAGCCCGGGATTTGACCTCAGGATCTTGGTAAATCTGTAGCAATGTGAGGGAAAGTGCAGATTTGCCACTACTGGAATTCAAACCCCATGCCAAGCCAAAACTAAAAATAAGTCACTCAGCTTGGCAGGGGGAGTAGTTTTGGAGATGGGAGGGAAGGGATGGTAGGGGGAAAACAAAGGAGGAGCCAACAATGCTCAATAGGAAATATACTGATGACCTTGCTCAAGTAACTGTGACCCCTCCATATAACATTTTTATAATAAAAAAACATACAAAAAAGAAAAACAATGTAGTTTTCAGAGAATCACTTTGGGAGTAAGGGAAGGATATCTGAATAGCTGTACAAAACTCTACACTGCTTTTTTTAATGTTCAGTATGTAACTGAATAAACATAACTGCTTTCCTTAAAAAATTAAGTCACTATCTTGGAACTGGGCCAATATTTTTACCATTGGTGGGATTTGATCTCACCGTCCAAGTAACTCTTTTGTACCATGGGTGAAGGCGAAGCTTACTGTACTTGACAAAATGAAATTCAGGCTAGAGTTCCCATGGCCTGAATGGAGGCCCTGTAATGGAAAAGATATTTCTACACATATGTAATATAGGATATATACTTACATAATTATGTTTGTTACATATTATGATTTTAATTATTGATTTTGTATTTATTTTATTTTTGATTCATTCATTTATTGTGTATTTTATTTAGAGTTATCATACACATATTTATTACACTTCGCACATCTATTATAAAATTACACAATAATTTAGGACATTGACTCATTTTTCATTAAAACTTTTTGTGTTGAAACATGATACATAATTAAATGGAGGCATTTGTAATAGTCTTCACAAGTTTAGAGTCTCTCTCAAGTATGAGCTTTGTCTTATTTATCTTTGAACACCTTCCTATAGGGATTTCTTCAATGATTTATACTCAGAAGCCTTTTTTTTTTGGACAGACAAGTTGTGGGATGAGATTGTAAGCACGAGCCTAGAAATGTGGCTTAGTGCTAAATAGCTGGCTCAACATGCATGATTACCAGAGTTTGAATATTCAGTGCCACATACTCAGAAAAAGCCAGAAGCAGTGGAGTGGCTCAAATGGCAGAGTCCTAGCCTTGAAAAAAATAAGCCCCAGGACTGTCATATACAATTGGCCAGATGCGGGTGGCTCACACTTGGAACCCCAGCTTCTCAGGATGCTGAGATTTGAAGACCACAGTTCAAAGAGAGCCTAGGCAAGGAAAGCCTGTTAGACTCTTATGTCCAATGTACCACCAAAAAAAAAATCCCGTAGTGGCGCTGTGGCTCAAGTGGTAGAGTGTTAGCCTTGAGCTGAATTGCCCAGGGACAGGGCCCAGGCTTGATACAAGACACACAACTGGAAAAAAGTAAGGGTTAATCAAAGTACTTTTCTTATCTGCTAATTAGGAGAACATTCCCTGGAAAATAAACGCTGATGTAAACCAGAATTGGAGTCAGAGCTTAAGGTTGAAGTGTAGCAGATCCACTTGTCCAGCCTCTCAGACTCTAGCATTATAACCTTGTGTGCTAAAGGGATCTGAATGGTCCAATGTTGAAAGGCTTAATATGCTCCCCAAGCCCTTTGTGATAAGCAGTTGACTTGTATTGTCAATGTCATTACAGTCCTGAACCTAGCAGAACACCAGTAGCTTACACCCATCAACCTAGCTAAGGAGGCTGAGGTCTCAGGATTACAGGGTGAAGCCAACCAGGGCAGGAAAGTCTATGACACTCTGACTTCCACTTCTGAAAGGTTAGATGTTCAACAGCTTCTTGTGTTTACCTTGGTGATGAGAAGTTACTTGAACTCTAAATGTTATTAGAATTCTTGTGCTATAGAAGAAGGAAAGAAACATCATTGACTCATCCAAGGTTCAAATGAAATTCTCAGGATTCAAGCCCTAGCCCTGTTAGCAGGAAGAACTCCAGTGTAACACTGTATTTGAAGGACAGAAAACAGTATCAAAAGCCAGGCTAGGTGAAGAGACCTAGGCTTGTAGGATTAGGAGGCAGAAGGTACACACTCAACAAGGAAGTGAGCTGCAAACCACTTCATTCATTCATTCCAGGCACACCCAGCAATGAGGGGAAACCTGAAACATTTGTTAGAGTTACACCACGGTCAGTCTTTCTCAGGCTCTTCAAACAATGAATAACCTTCCTCATTTAGGTGAAGGGAGCCTCAGGCTATCTTTAGGTTACCAATAGAGTCAGTTTAGTGAGAGAGAGGGCAGGAACAGGGTAGAAAAACTCTGCTCTCTGTTCTTAGGGAGTGGATTTGTTACATCTGTCAGATTTGAAGGCCCTTCTTACCTCTGCGAGTCCATTCTCCTTCCTTTATTCTCCACATTATTAATGCAAATCCCCAGTCCAAGGACAGGCAGGGCCGTTTCTCTTCTGTTTCCAAGCACCTGAGTTAGAACCTGGCTTTGCCTTGTTGTTTCTGGGGCCTTCATCTGCCTGAGAAGTGGGAAAGAGACAGTCTTCCTGCTCTTTGGTCATGTGAAGGCGATACTGGTATCCTGGCACACTGTAGAAGGCCTCATGACTGGGAATTGTTCCCTTCTTTCCTCCTGATATCCAAGACCAGATTCATATATCATTTTTCTATCTATCTCTCTATCTCTTTCTCCCTATCTCTCTCTCTCTCTCTCTCTCTCTCTCTCTCTCTCTCTCTCTCTCTCTCTCTCTCTCTCTCTCTCTCTCTCTCTCTCTCTCTCTCTCTCTCTTTCTCTCTACCTACCTACCTACCTATATATCTCTTTGACATTTCTTGGGATGAACTCAAAGCCAGGGCACTGTCTCTAGCACTCTACTACTTGAGCCACAGCACCAATTCTGGCTTTTTCTCTGTATATGCGACTGAAGAATAGAAGCCAGGGCTTCTTGCATGCTAGGCAAGCACTCTCTCACTAATCCACATTCCCTGCCCCATCTTTTTTCTTAATGATAGTTTTTACATAAGTATGCTACAGTTTGTGTCCCCTAGTGTAATTTTCTGAATACTGGTTATTTCTATAAACTCTGATCTCTTCCCTTGCCTTATTTGTGACTGTTCCTGGATTAGCTTCATAATAAAATGTAACTATAGCTGCTGAGAGCTGCAATGTGCATCTTATAAGGACAGAGGCCTGGAACCCTGGAAGAGCAAAGCAATGGGGCTGAAATAAAGACAATGATGCAGTATGCGTAACAAGCATATCTGAAAAATCAATTAGTATATGAAAGCAAAAGCTTTGCATACAGTCTGTTGGCACTCAAGGAAGTAACATACACAAGTAAGTAAGTAGGGCACTGATACGTAAACTTGGCCTTCTCTTTTTGAATTTTATTTTTTGGACATCTCAGGGCTTAAACTCAGGGTGTGATGTGTTCCTCAGGTGTTTTGCTCAAGGCTGAGCTTCTAATACTGCCATAGCTCTACTTCCAGCCACCTGGTTGTTAATTGGCCATAAGCAACTCAGACTTCCCTGCCTGGTCTGGCCTGTATCTCCTGCTAGGCTTTCTCTCCCAAAACTGGAGCTCTACCCTCTAGGCCACTGCTCCACTTCTGGTTTTCTGGTGGTTTATTGGCAATAAGAGTCTCACAGATTCCTGCTTGGGCTGGCTTTGGAAGGCGATCTCCTGAAGAGGATTCAAGCAGTTTTCTTTAGGGATTTGCCAAGGAGCCGCTCCACACAAAACTTTAATCTAAATCTCAGGAGGTACTAGATAAAAATAGAAATGTGCAGATGCTTCTAGTGTGTCCTAGATAGTTAAGGTTGGAGACACACAACATTCAAAATTATTAGATAATTTTATAGGCAAAACGATCAATGCAGACACTATGAAGATCGCTCCAGCTTTTGGTCCTCTCATCCTAAGATAGTAAATTAACTGCAGCTCATTGCTAAGTGACAGAACTGGCATGTCCTGTGGACATTTGCTCCTCAATCCTGTGACACTCATTTCTCACTTTTGACTTCAAACCTGTGACCAGAGTGGAACATGAGGAGAGAAAATCCTTCTCTGAGAAAGCAGCTATAAAGAACATTGGGTAGTCTCTTGTAAGTTCAAACCATTGGAATGACCCGCTAAAAAGTCAGATTGTCCAGATTAAAAAAATTAAGAAAAGAAAGATGTTACCAGTGGCTGCTGACTGTAATCTCAGATCCTCAGGAGGCTGAGATGTGGAGAATCTGAATTTGAATCCAGCCAGTGTAATAAAGTCCTTGACACTGTTATTTCTAAGAGATCACAGAAAAACCCAGAAATGGGCTTTGACTCAAGCTTAATGCACTACCCTTGAGTAAAAGGAGCTCAGGGACAGCACACAGGCTCATAGTTCAACCCCAGGATCTGCCCCCTCAAAAAGAGCCTTATCTCCACGTCTTTGTCTATGTATGGATGTATTCCTACAGGTGAAGCTCCAGAGTAAGAGGAGCTATGATGAATGGTACCAACTAGGAAATTTGTATTCAATACTATGACTTCATAACACAGAGGTTGCTTTTATGACATTGCATGTTCCAGGGCTCCCCTCACTGCTCCCAGTATAGCCTGAAGGTTGCTCTGCACCCCAGTCCTGCTGGAAGAAGTCTCTCTCATTGTCTGGACAGGCAGACAAAAGGCCTCAATCCTGTACAGCTGTGTAACAAGCTACTCCATATGGGCCACTTAGTGAGGAGGAGTGTGGGCAGGCTCTGAAAGACAAGCTATCCCTCTCCCCAGTGCTCAATTTTGACAGGAAGCCTTCATTTATGCCACCTCCCATGGAAGGCCAAGTTCTGTGCACTTATTCTGCCTCTGTGAGACTATATTCTGATGTTCAGATACAGGGCTCAATATAATTCAGTAGTCCTTCTGGCAGACAACTAGGGCACTGAACCTAATTAAATGTTTCATAACCTGCAATGATGGGCCTATGATGCCTCTCTTAGCTTTCCGGAAGATTCGGATATCCAAGAACATGTCAGATATCACAAAATTTCCTGTCATCTAGGGCTGGTGAAGCTCATCAGGATTTGAAACCTTTGACCTCTCCTAGTTGGGCCCTGAGAGGCTAAGTTTTGGGGTTAAAAACAGGGCATGGGTGATGACCATGATCTCAGAGCAGAAGTCTATAGCTTTCCCATTTTGTGTCACAGCTTCACTTCTACTTTCTGTGTGTGTTTGTGTGTGAGTGAGCGAGAGCACGTGTGATTGTGCATGTGCATACACTAGTCCTGGAGCTTGAACACAGGACATAAGCACTGTATCTAGTTTCTCTTGTACAATGATTGCCCTCCCCTACTTGAAACACAGAGCCATTTCAGGCTTTTTCCTAGTGATGTGGTCCAGAGTAACAAGCCTAGGGTTTCATGTATGCAAAGCACTCTACCCTTAAGGCACATTCTCAGCCCTCTACTTCAGGTTTGTTAGTTTGCTTATGTCTTTTTTGTTGTTGTCAGTTGTATGAGTTGAAGTCTGGTTCTGGGTGCTGTCCCTGAGCAATTCAGCTCTAATCTTGTGCTCTACCACTTGAGCCACCGGTTTTCTGGTGGTTCATTGGAGCTAAGTGTCTCACGGACTTTCCTGCCCAGCCTAGCTTTGAACCATGATCCTCAGATCTCATCCTACTGAGTAGCTAGGATGACTAGCATGAGCCACAAGCACCCAGCTTCCATTTCACGTTTCTTAGTGATGAATTGGAGATAATAGTCTCATGGGACCTTTTGTGTCTGGGATAGTTTGGAACCCAGATACTCTGATCTCAGCCTCCTGAGAAGCCAGGATGACAGACCTTGGCTATACAACCCTAGGCTGTGGCACTCTGCTGCAAGGGGGTCCTTGGCTCCATGTGGTGGAGTGCTGGCCATGAGTCCAAGAGGTAAGGATCAGCGCCTAGACTCTGAGTTGAAGGTTTATGACTGAGAAAAAAGCAAAACCAAACAATTGTCTGGAGTAGACAACTCACTAGACTTCAGTAATACATAATTTTGTCCCTGCCATGGGTACATATCTGAGCCTCAATATTCTTGTCTGCCTAATCATCCAAGTTGTGGAGCTATTACAAGGGCAAGATGAAAGAATGCACCCTTTGAAGGACAAAACACATTACACTCTTTACAGTATTCAGCACCCAGCACCCAGCACCCAATGCAGGACTCAGAACACTGCACATTGTGAAGGACTCAGCACATAGCATCCTGAGCAGGACTCAGCAGACAGCACCAAACGAAGGACCCAGCACCTCAGGAAGAACTCATCACATAGCTGTATCCCACAAGCTGTCATTAGTATTAGGGTGCTTTCATCAGTATCACCATTCTTTCAGAAACACATCACAAACTGCACAAAGTTCACAACTAATGATTGAGGTTGGTGGGGGTTTTTTGGGGGGGCGGAGTCAGCCATAGGGATTGCACTAAAATGTTGGGGGTAGTGTCCTAAGAACTTTTGCTTGAGCCACAGCACAGAGTTTCACAGACATCCTGCCAGGGCTGGGTTTTAAACCCATCAATGTCTGATCTCAGCCCCCGAATATCTTGGATGACAGGGGTGAGCAAGCCAGCAGCATGTGGTTCTGTGGAGCTGGGTTGCAGTGGCATACCTCTGGCTAAGTCAGGTTAGATGGCAGCTGTCAGCACCAGACTCATGGCTTGCTCTGTGATGAGGTATTTGAAGTCCTCTACTTATAGAGTTGCAGCGGTGCCAGTCCTTGGTCTTGAGTAAGAGTCTAGACACAGTCCTTATGTTTTATGCTCAAAGCTAGTGCTCAACTGCTTGAGTGACAGCACAACTTCCGGATTTTTATGTGCATGTGGTAGTGAAGAATCGAATCCAGGGCTTTGTATGTACAAGCCATCACTATACAACTGAGCCCCAGGAATGACAAGTGTATAAACAGATAAATATGTAGATTGATATTTATATATATATGTATATATATATATATGTATACATATGTATAAAACAAGAGGAAGTTGTCTGTATATTATGAAATTACATATATTACTAGTAATTATTAACAAATAAATTATTCCTTCAAGTTTTAAGAACCATGGTTGAATATATAATAAGGTATTAATTGAAAATTAGTCAAAGTAGTATAATTATTTTGTATAATTTTATAGTATACTCATACACTAACTACTAATTTAATTGTTACTTTTATAACATTCCATTTGTATGGATGTATATTGGCATGCATTTCTTAGAATCTCCCAACAATCATTAGTGGCAGACCCCAGGCCTAAGTTAAAGTTTCGGTTATGGCTTCCCTAATAGCCAGGCAAAGATCAGCACGCAAGGTCATGTACACTTTCTGGGCCTTTTCATTTAGGTCCAGGATTGTCAGAATGCAAAGGGAAAAAAATGTAAAACGACGTTATCGATCTTCTCTGTTTTATCCTTCTTCTTTTTATTTTTTGCCAACCCCGAGATTTGAACTTGGGTCCTAGGATCAAAGGGTCAACTGTGGCAGAGATGACAAAACCTGAGTTCAAGCCCTGTGCTTGGCCAAAGGAAAAATGCCCTGGCTTGGAATTTGGACCACTTTTCTGGCAGGCCTGGGATTTGAACTCAGGGTCTGGGTAACTCTGTGGCACTGTGGTTGAAGGGGAATCTCACCATGCTTGAATACAAGAAATTTTAGACCAGTTCCCAGGGCCTGAATAGAAGCCCCAGAACTGAAAAAAAATAATATTCATATATGAGATTTATTTACATGCATGGGTTTAGTGAGTATGACGTTTATTACACTTATTTATGTAGTATTATTACACACATAACATTTCATTTATTACAACCTATCACACAGGATATATTTGCATATAGATTATATATCATACTGAGACCCAGGATATTTTTCAGGAAAAAAAATGTGTCAAAAGTGGCTTCTTATTCCATGAATAAATTTTTGGCCATGCTGGGATTTCAACTCATGGGCTAGAATGCCCAATCCATAAGTGAGGTCACAGTCTTAGCTCACCATCCTCTGGCAAACTGAGCTGCCAGGAAATGCTGAGGACCTGTGATCAAGCCACAATAGTGCCCAATATATATACTGATAGCTGTGTGTGTGTATATATATATATATATATATATATATATATATATATATATATATATATATACACACACATTTAGAGAGAGAATGTGAGGATATCATTAAATTATATATATATATATAGTTACCAATTATTAGTTTAAGTTATGTCTCCATTTAATGAAATATAATGGCTGAATACTTATAAAAGCATTAATTAAAAATTAGTCAATATCCTTCCATTTGAGGAATCATACCATGGTGCTAGAATGGAAGATTTAAGTTCAATAATTTTTCTGTGGCATTCTGAAATAGAATCATGAATTAACTACAAATTTAATTATTACTTTGATTACTTTGATAACATTCCATTAGCATTCACATAAATAGGAATGAGTTTGTCAGGATCTCCCTCCATTTGTGAGTGGCAGTCCTGGCATTCTAACTCCAGGCCTAGATGATTTATTTCAAATGTAAACAATTGGAATAACACTGTGAAGATTTCAGATTGTCATGATTTTAAAAAGAACACAAGAAGAAAAGAAAGCCAGGTGTCAGTGGCTCCTGTATTTAATGCTAGCTCCTCAGGAGGCTGAGGTGTAGAGAATGCTAATTTGAATTCAGCCAGGGCAGGAAAGTCCTAGACACTCTTATTTCTAAGAGATCACAGGAAAATATGCCCATGGGTTGGGCCTGTGCCTCAAGGGCAGAGCTCTACCCTTGAGCAAAAGGAGATCAGGAATAGGGCCTAGTCTCATATTTCAACCTCGGACCTGCCAAAGAAATAAAAGAATTCAGTAACTCCATGTCTCTGTGTATAGTTTTGGATGATGTATGTACAATGGGCTTTCAGCAGGTTGCCCTTACCCAGAACCCCAACCTGGGCAAGCTGGGAAAAGCCCTCAGAGAGTACTAAGTATGAGCCAGTAGCTTGAACAAAGCATCCTTCTCTGCCATTTAATAAGTGAAACCCCGAAGGCTTGCCTGGGCTGCTGTATGCTACAGGTGCATAACATTCTGGCTGAGGTATCTTATTGGGACATCTAGCAGCCAGCCACTACCTCCAGGGAGGCCACAGTTCCTAGGCTGTAGGAGTTGTGGAAGGTTCTGGCTCCATATTTCTTTTCCCTCTGTAGGATGTGAGCCTAGATCTCTGGGGCCTGGTGGCTATCACACATTCATCATTCCTCATTGCCGAGTCTCAGGCTGGTCCCAAATCCTGGCAAAGATATAAAATGGCCAGCGATTTCTGTGCTGAAATACCACCCTCCTAGATCCTGTTAGAAGTGAGCCTTGGGCTGCGAATTTGGCTTTGTGATAGAGTGCTTACCTAGAGAGCATGAAGCCCGAGGTTCGATTCCTCAGTACTACATAAACAGAAAAAACCAAAAGTGGCACTGTGGCTTAAGTGATAGAATGTACCCTTGAGGAAAAGCAACTCAGGAAGATGCCCAGACCCTTAGTTCAAGTCCATGATTAGCAAAATATGTGAGCTTGGTGAGACATACTCTTCTGGGACTCAGAGGAGGGCCGAGGTTATAGGGAAGAGGGAGATGGCAGGTGCTGGTGGCTCACCCCTATACTCTTTGCTACTCTGGAGGCTGAAATCTGAGGATCATAATTGCAAGACAGTGCATGCAGGAAAGTCTATATGAGAATCTTTTCTCCAATTAAACACCCAAAAAGCCAGAAGGAGAGCTGTGTTCCAAGTAGTAGAGTTCTAGCCTTGAACATAAAAACTCAGGAATAACATCCAGGCCATGAATTTCAACCCAAGGACTGGCCCACAAACACACACAAACACACACACACACACACACACACACACACACACACACACACACACACACACACACACAAACACACACACCAATATAGAGCATTTGCCAGTCAGCCTACCAAGTTCCATCTCTTGGAACTCAATATTATTTTAAAAAGAGGGAGAATGGAAGGAAGGACTTGCTCCAGGAGGTGATATAACTAGTGCCAAAATTCCACTGGAGTTCTAAGATGTGGAACAGGACAAAGTGCCTCAGGCAGAAGGTACACAGCATGGACAAAGGTCCTGAGGTGTGGTGTAGAGCAGGTGGTATGGGGGGAATGAATGTTCTGTGTGTTCAGACAAGTCTGGCTGAACACTCAAGGCTGGGTCAAGGTTTGTACTTGAGTCACAGGTAGGGCAGAGGGTAGGGTCCAGAATGGGGCCCAGGGGAAGATTAGCTTGACTTTTCACAATGGACCCTAGCCATTTCCTGTGGCTGAACGCCTATTTTTCACAGCCCTTGACCCTAAGGCCTCCTTTGCATGGAGGAGTCAGGGCAAACGCAGGGAAGATCACTTGCTTAAGAAAAGCTTCTACCCAATGCCACCAGTGGCTCATCCTCTGTAAATCCTAGCTACTCAAGAGACTGAAATCAGTGCTCGTGGGTCAAAGCCAGCTCAGGGGAAGAAAGTTAGTGAGACTCTTCTTGCCAATGAACCACCAAAAGCCAGAAATGGAGCTGTGGCTCAAGTGGTAGAGTACCAGCCTTGAGGGAAAATGTTAAGAGACCAGAGCCCAGACCCTGAGTTCAAGCCCCAGTACAGGCACAGAAAAAATAAAGAAGATTTCAGAAGCTCTAAGTCCACTGTGGAGAAAGGCCATTATCAGCTGGGTGAAAGTGGCTCAAGCCTGTCATCCTAGCTACTCAAGGCTGAGACCTGAGGATCAATCAAGATTCAAAGCTAGCCTGGGCAGAATCTTATCTCCAATGACTCACCAAAAAGCTGGGAATTTGAGCTACTGTAGTTCAAGTGGAACAGCACAAACCTAGTGTAAACAAGCTAAAGGATAACATCTAGGCTCTGAGTTCTTGTCCCGGTAAACACACACACACCCACACACACACACACACACACTAACATCATTAGCAGGTGCCAGCAATCCTAGCTACTCAAGAGGCTGAGCTCTTAGGATGGTAGCTTGAAGCCAGCCCAGGCAGGAAAGTCCATGAGACCCTTATAAACAACTAAAAAGATGAAAGTTCAGCTGTGGTTCAAGTGGTAGAATGTTAGCTTTGAGTAAAGGAAGTTCAGGGACAGTGCCTAGGTCCTGAGTTACAGCTCAAAGATTTTTTTTAAGACACCCTTTGCCAGCCCCGCAGGCCATAAATCCAGATTTTGGTCATCCTAGATCTCACCTCCATTTCCGCCACTTTGACAGTACTGCCACATGTGGCCAGTGTGTGGCCAACACTGGGTTAAGAAGTGAACGTACACAAGGAGGGAGGGGCATAGGCAGGTCAAGACTAATATCCCAGAACATTGAGTTTTTGGTCATACCAGTCTCATCCCCCAGCTCCTTGGCCCTGGAATCTAAAGTCTGTGCCTCTGTATTCTGGGCATCCGGAATTGTGTAGAAGGCCCAGGTGGGGCCAGAAGATAGACTTTCCTATGATAAAGTACATTTACATTTCCTAGACACTGACCAATATTTCCAAGCCACCTTAGTCTCACCTCCCATGTAGCCCTGGATCCTCCTTGCTCGGGTGGCCTTCAGTCAGCTGTCAAGCTTGAGTTAGCCAGAGCCACCAGCACCCCCCATTCCCCAGTCCACTGCCAGCCTGTTGAAAGGGATGTCATAGGCCCAGCTGAGGAAAAGGACAGGACATCGTATGACTGAGGCCCTCCCTCTGAGGCATGGGAGACCCTATGCCAGCTGGCACTGCTGTACCAGAATCTGCTGGAGGTGGCCAAATATTTGGACAGCCAGACTTGTGCCCCAGAGAAAATATGGAACACAGGCCACTGGCAATTTACGACTCATTGTAGACCCTGATAGGGAGCTAAAGGCAAGGTCAGTGTGGAGGAAGGGCACCATCTGAAGTCAGAAAGAGGAGGATAGGCACCTAAGAAGGGGACAGAGAAAGATGAGGGAAAATTACACACACACACAGACACACAGACACACAGACACATAAACAGACACACACACACACACACACACACACACACACACACACACACACACACACACACACACACACACACACACACACACGGACATTCCTAGGCCTCAGCGGTTCCTGAGAACAGAACCACGAACTCCCTCCATTTGGATCATATCTGACCTGTGAGAAGATGGCACTATTGTACTCAGTCCAACTGTAGACACAAGATTGAGCCTCTAACATATCTGGAATGTCTCATAACCTAGCATGGAATTTCCTACCATACACACTGCTATGTTGAAAACTCAGCCACCTCTTTGTTTATTGCTGGTCATGGGGTTTGAACTCTGGGTCAGGGCACTGACTTTCAGCTCTTCAGCTGAAGATGATCACTCTACCACTTGAGCCACAGTGCCAGTTCCTGTTTTCTAGTGGTTCATTGGATATGAAGTATCACCAAGCTGGCCTTGAACTGTGGTCTTTACATCTCAGCTTTATGAGTAGCTAGGATGCCAGTTGTGAGCCACCAGCAGCACCCTGCTTTAGCCACGTTCATATACCCAGAGGAAACCCAATTTGTCAGGCCACGAACTTCTTGCAGCCCTTGACTTCAAACTTTGACACTCAGCATCCAAATCCATCCTTCAATGGAGAGAATACAGGCACAACAATCCGACCTCTGCACCCATTCACCCACTCACTGCCTGCCAAAGGCCTCATCCTCTTGAGTACTTGGTAAGGTACTGCTCATCCTACTGTGGCTTCAAACTGGGGAAAACTTGGGGAGTTCTTAGAAGTGTCTGTACAGTGAGGCCAACACCTGGTCTCTCAACCACAGCACCCCCCCCACACCTCCACATTTTTGCAGGCAAAGATGTTTTACTTTCTTTCTTTTTTTTGGTTGTAGGGTTTGAACTCTGGGCCTGGGTGTTTTCCCTGAGCTCTTCAGCTCAAGGCTTGAGCCACAGCACCCCTTCTGGTTTTGTGCTGGTTTGTTGGATATAAGAGTCTCAGGGCTGGGCGCTGGTGGCTCATGCCTGTAATCCTAGCTACTCAGGAGGCTGAGATCTGAGGATCACGGTTCAAAGACAGCCCGGGCAGGAGAGACCGTGAGACTCCTATCTCCAATAAACCACCAGAAAACCGGAAGTGGCGCTGTAGCTCAAGTGGTAGAGCGCTCGCCTTGAGCTGAAGAGCTGAGGAACAGCGCCCAGGCCCAGAGTTCAAGCCCCACGACCGACAAAAAAAAAAAAAAAAAAAAAAAAAAAAAAAAAAAAAAACTAAAAAAAGAGTCTCAGGGTCTTTCCTACCCAGGCTGGCTTTGAACTGTGATCCTCAGATCTCACCTCCTGAGTACCGAGGATGACAGTCATGAGCTACTGGCACCTGGCTAAAGAAACTTTTCCATGATTGTCATCTTATCTCCTTAGGAGATTAAGATCTGAGGACTGCAGTTGGATGCCACCCTTGGCAACAAGTCCATAAGAACTCTTTATCTCCAATTAAACCCAAAAAAGCTAGAAGTAAAGCTCTGGTTCAAATGTTAGAGTCCTATCTTGGAGCATAAAAGACAAGACAACCCCTAATTTTAAGCATTTCCTAGCAAAGATCCACTCAAGAAAGGGAAGCAGGTGGGCACACGGGTGCTCAAAGCTCACACGTAATAATCAAGACTCTCAGAACAGATCCCACCCTGCTATGATTCTCTAGATAATTTGTCCTACACCATGGCAGTCTTAGATGGGACTGACCATGCAACAAATTAGGACGTTCAAGTATGATCTCATACTGAGGATCCCCTGACATTATCAAAGACTCAGGATCTCTCAGAGTTCTGCCTCAACACTGGACAGTAAAGTGAGATGTAGTTATCCAAACACATGATATGGGAACCAAAGGGTTTCTTGGTCAAGGGACTGAGACTGGGGAGCTCTAGCTCCCTCTCTTGGGAAGGTGAAAAGGGCTGTTCTATCCCAGGAATGTTCCTCTGTTTGAGTATTATCAAAAAAGCAACCCTGCTCAGATCCCAGTGCCTCTGGTTTTCCCACCAGTCTCTACCCAGCCCTGCCCCACCTTCAGCCTGCCCTCTCTGAATCCCAAATCTGCCATCTAGATTAAAGACTGAGCCACCAAAGAGACCCCCTTCTGCCACTGAGAATGGCAGTCACAGGGCCCTAGCACCTTCTCTATGAAGTCTCAGAGCAACATGGGTCCCAACACCCGCCCTCATTCCCAGGCTGTCCTGTGCCAGTGGCATGCTTACCTCTGTCTCTCATGGAGGAATGAACACCAGGGGTGTCATCTTCAGATTGAGCCCGATTGAGCACTCAAAAGCCCCAGCCCCCAAGGATGTACTGCACAGGCATCCTGCAGTGAACAACAGCCAGGTCGTCAACGGTGAAACCAAGGTGCCAGGACTTTTAATAGCATTGTGGCTGGATGAAAGGCTCGATCACCGGTAGTCTGGTTTGTCAGGTGAGATCATAGCTAAAATATCCTGACACACCTGACCTGGGATCATCCTCCCTCTTCGTCTCCCTAATTATCACTTGCCCCCGCCCTTTACACTCCCTCACCCCAATACCTTCCTAGCCCTTGGACACTTTCTTCTTATCTGACCAGAAAATAAACTCGTTGAGGCCAGGGAAACTGGTAACCCACCCTGATCCCTAGGGTCTACTGAGGCTGCTCTGCACTCGGTTGAGCACACAGCTCCTGGATGTCATGAACTTGCTGAGGGGTCAGTCGCTTGATCCAACATACTGGCTTTAATCTCTGAAACTGTCCCTACAGAGCTTGTGAATGGTTGGCTCCCTTGATCCAGGGACACCAAACCTAGTCTTGCATGTTATCCCTTCTTCCTTCCTTTCCTCTTTTTCTCCCTCTGTCTTTCCCTCCTCTCTCTCTCTCTGTCTCTCTCTGTCTCTGTCTATGTCTCTCTCTCTCTGTTTCTCTCTCTGTCTTTCATTTCTTTGTGTCAGTCATGGGCCTTGAACTCAGAGCCTAGGTGCTATCCCTGAGCCTTTTTACTCAAGGCTAGCAGTCTATGGCTTGAGGCATACATCCACTTCTGTTGTTTTGTTTTTGGTAGTTAATTGAAGACAAGAGTCTTACAGCCATTCCTGCTTGGGCCAAAAGTTTCCATCCTTGGATCTCAGCTTCCTAAGTAAGTAGGATGACAGGCCTGAAGCACCAGCATCCAGCTCAAACCAAGGTTTCTTCATGTTCTGTGGAAACAGCCTGGAACCTTTCATTGTCTAAGACCTCCCAGAGCATGGTGCACACTGTATACGTTTGTTGGATAAATAAATGAGCATCTGTCTATGACAATACTACAGAAAAGTCCCATCTGATTCAGGTAAGTATCCCCTGTAATTATTCCTCTGATGAAGCCTGATGTAGCTCTCCCACAGTTCTCTCTCCTCACTCTTCATGCCCTCCTGGTGGCACCACACTTAACTGTTTTGACTCATAGGATGTGAGCTATGATGTACTCAATGTATTCCAGGGCCTCTAGGATGCATATCTTCTCAAAGATCTCTGTGCAGTGGCTGACCAGCTCTGTGGCACTCAATTCCCCACTCAGGTATGAACAAGTTTGCCATGAGCTGAAAGACTGGCTCAAGAGGCCTCCTCTCCTCCCCCTGGGACCAGCTAGGATGGTCTACCACATCCCGCCCCCACGTTTCATGTTGCAGACAAAGGATCTTTGAGGCAGCCTGGGGTCTCTGAATCTCCCATAATCCAGTGCAGTTGCTGGGAATCCTCTTTGCTCACAGCTGGCAGGCTGGGGATGGCAAGGTCACAATCCCTGCTCCCCAGGACGTCCCCGACTTAGGTGGTCACCCTAGAGAGAACTGGAGGAGATTCAGCAGCTGCCAGAGAAAGGCTTAGTCAAGGCACAAGGTTCAAAGCAAGAAAATAATCTGGTTTGGGACCTCTGCCTGTGACGCTTTGAACGACATTTTTGGCAGCTAAAAACGTCCATCCAAGGCATTAGTGGAAATTGCCAGCTTAAATAAAAAAAACCTGGAAAATGTAGCATTTAAATTGTCCCAATCAAACTTAAAGGGTTCCAAAATCAGTGGTCCCCTTTTGCTTCCAGACAGCCTACAGCAGGTTACAGAAACTGGCATTCATCGATCCCTATCTAACTGCCATATCCTGATACCAAGCGGGCTCCAGCAGGGGGAATGGACTTGCCTACCATTGTCCAGCATGAAACGTCCCAGACAGGACACCGATTGGAGTCTGCAGGAATCCAGGGAGGATTGACCACTGGTGCACTGCCCCAGGAGAGAATCCATGCCACCAGTGGGGCCCCGGAGCCCTGGGCTTGGATGCCCACAGAGACCATAAACGCCCTAGGTAAGGTTCCCCTCTCATCCTCGGTCATGGTGAAACATCTGCCATGTCACACTGTACTCCAGCCCCCAAAACCTCATAGCTTCACAGCCCCTGCCCTACCCTTTCCCCCATCTCCTTCCCTAATTATGTTTGGCAGACACATTCCCAACCCTTGAATTAGCTCCAACTATACACTGAGAGCAGAGTGTCTGTCTGGAAGATTGTGGCTGTGGACACACTTGCCTCACCAAGCTTCTGGCCTGGGATAGAAGGACAGGTGTCCACTCGAGTTCACACAGGTCTCCTAGGGGAGGGCCACGCAGGCCCAGCAGCTATTGTGGGCTACAGGAAAGGGGGAAAAGTGAGGTAGAAAGGGGAGAAAAGGAATGTCTACTGAAATCTTCCATAAAGGATCCATGAAACTGTGAAGGAGAAAACAAAAATTGTGGCTGGGCTCATACTTGGTACTGATGAAAAAAGAACAACAACAAGTACATACACACAGAGAAATAAAATGCTTTTGCTATTTTTAGACATGGTCACACACACACACACACACACACACACACACACACACACACACACACACACACACACACACACACACACACACACAAATCCAGAACAGTGACAGAAGTGTCTTCCATGCAGCACCTACAATTTGCCAAATGATCACTCACCTGAGCACAGTCAGGCTGTACAAGGAGAAAGATGATCTCTCTCTCTCTCTCTCTCTCTCTCTCTCTCACGCACACACACAGACACAGACACACACAGACACACATACACACACTCAGACTCAGAGTAGTGCCTCTCTTAAGTTTGTTGGTTACTCATCTGGGGCAATGTACAGCTAGATCATGCATGTTCCCATTCCCCATTCCCTTTTCAGAACCAAGGGTTCCCACCCAAGGGGAGCACCACTGTAATGACACAGCACCACCCTGCCTCTCGCCTTCTCCAGGGCCAAACTCTTCCCCTTGGGAACAACCAGCCTTATATCCCCATTCACCAAAACCCTAAGCCAGGACACTGGGTGATGGAATCCCCAGACAGCTGGCTCCTCAGAGCAAGGACTGAAAACAAGCAGGGGGTCATGGGGTCCCCAAGGGAATGTCTAACCTGGGGTGGGCATGGTGTTGAGGAAATGGATGGGGTTCTAAAGGCTACATGCATGGACACACTCCCTATTTCCAGCCTAGATGCTTCTGGGAGACTGGGTGGATTCTTGGAGGGACAAGGAGAACAGATGGACCAGGAGCACCAGCAGATGCTGGAAGAGCTGGGAAATGTGACCAAACTGTGAGTACTGTTGACAGCTGGGGTGGGGGGTATAGGCCAGGTGTATATGTGTCACAGAGAGTGTGTTCCTCCCAGATATTCACCTTTCATCTGACCCCCAGCGCTGTCACCTACCTAGTGTGATTTTCTGATACCCTCCTCAGGTGAGAGGGTGACTGAGAACAGAGGACAAGAACTCACACAGCAAAGGGCCCCTATCTTCGGCATCCAATCCCCCCACCCCCAGAAAAAAGGAAAAGACCTGAGAAGGCAGGTGTGGAGTTGCTGCTCCCCACCTCTTTATAAAGCCACAAAATTCCAACCTAGGAGAGGAAGGGTGAAGATGTGGGGCTATGTGGTTCCCACTGCTCCAGGCCAGGGGTTTGGTGATGCCCCCTTCTCACCCAACCCTGCATCTCCCCATTTCCTGGGACACTGACACTAGGGATGGGGGTGGGATCCTTGAGATGACACCCACTCCCCCCCCCCACTCCTGGGGAGTATTTGTGGCATAGCCAGGGCTGGCCCCTGGCACAGGTGAGGCAAGGTTGGGATGTGAGAAGGGAAGTGGGAGTCGCGGGTCTGGGTGGGGTGGGGAAGGGGGGTTGGGAGAGGTCACAGGGTGCGGGTCTATGGGACAGCCACTCATGTGTGCTGCTGGCAGATGCTATAGCCTGCCATTCTGGGTGTAGCAGGCAGCAATGGCAGCATCATGGCAGATGCTCAGGCTCAGAGCAGAGGATGGGGGGCCAGGACGTGGTCAGGGCCACAAGCTGGCCTGGGGCACATCACTGGATGACTCAGAGGTCCTGCCGGTCCGAGCCAGCAGCCCATGTTTGAAACGTGATGCCACGGGGACAGCAGGAAAGGGGGCCAGGACAGGGGCAGGCGGGTGGCAGGGTTGAGCCCACCTTAGGCCCAGCTATGCTCATGGCACTGGAATCTCAGATTCAGTGCCTCCTTGGTCTCTGAGCCTCCCAGGGCCTGTGGGGGGATGTGCCTGCTGTGCTGGCTTTGTGTGCTCTGTGCTCCTGGCACAGACCCGTGATCCTACAGCAGCAGAAGCCAGCCATTGATGCCACCTTCCCTGGTGCTTGTGCCTGCTCTTCTCTCTGCTGTCTCTCTCTGACCCCCACTTTTCTCCCGGGCTGCCACACCCACGCTGCACAAGTGAGCCAGCCCCCATGTGCCCCTGGCTGCAGCAGATATGTGTCCCTTCGGCCACATCCTTTCCTCTCCTCAGTCATGCCCCCTCCCCACTCGACCACACCCGCTATCCCTGACCTTGTGGTGCCCTCACTGCCCTAAGGCTAACAGGCCTTAGGAAGAAGCAGCCTCACCTCAGCTCAGGGCTTCCTCCCAACCCCAGCAGCTGCCCATGGCATCGAACCCCTCCCTCTGCCCAACGGCTGGGAGAGACTCTTCTCTATCCACCTCACCTCACACACTAAGCAGGTGCACAGTTACCCTCTGTTAGTGTGTGTGTGTGTGTGTGTGTGTGTGTGTGTGTGTGTGTGTGTGTGTGTGTGTGTGTGTCTGATTTTCAGGGATACCTACCTCACAAGGACTCAGAACATAGCACCCTTTTGGATGACAGCACACAACATACTTTAAAAAAATAGCACAAAGAAACCTGTGTAATGGACTCAGCACAATGCGTCTTTTGAAGGACTCAGCACATAACAACCTTTGGGATCCTCATGGTAATCTAATGACCAATAAAATTAGACATGCCATTTTGACATCACCAAGCTTAAATATCATAAAATTATGACAGCATACATCACAGTGAAATTATAGACATATTGTGAATGCCTATTTTGTGATTTCATTCTAGTTCAAGCAAGCAATATTGGTGGATATCAGAAATCCATTGTGACCTCAAAGCCATTGGACTTGAAAATCCTTTTGTGATATCGTAGTGCCATTGTGATATCATTAACCTGTTGTGACATCACAAGGCTGTCCTGTCCATTGTGACCTCCTCACCAATGTGACATCACAAAGCCATTGTTATATCACATTGCTGTTGTGACATTACAATCACCCTGAGACCTCCCAAACCAATTATGACATCTTTAGCACCTTTGAAAAAACACATGGCCTTTGTGACACCACAGTCCCTTTTTGTATCCATATCTTCATTGTGAAATGTCAATTGAGATCAGATATGCCATTGTGATATCACAAACATTTACAATATAATCATACTGTGACATCACATTGTCATTATGACAACATCAGGTCATTATGATATCCCAAATCTATAATGATATCTTACCATTATGACATCACATTTTCATTGTGACATCATATTTACATTATGAATGCCTATTATGTGATTTCATTATATTTCAAATGTGGCATGTGGGTTCATATCAGAAACACATTTTGACTTCATAACCATTGTGACATCACAATCCCTTTGAGACAAAATGTTGCCATTGTGATATCTCTAAACAACTGTGACAACTCAAACATGTCCTGTCTTCATAAGTTTTGACATGTTGCCACTGTGTTATGTTAGGACCATTGAGAGCTCATTCTATTTTTGACCTCATATTATTTCAGGTATGTCATAAAATATTAATAATGTACTGTGACATCTTAAGTATTGTGACATCACACTGCTAGATGTAATAACCATTGTGTCACATTGTCACAGTACATATCTATTGGACTTCATCACATTTGTGCCAACAAATGCCTTTGGAATCCTCACAATCCCATTCTAAACTCAGATACTCATTGTGAGCTATTGACAATTGAGGTGTCGAATGCCATTGTCACATCACCAAGCTATTGCAACGTCACAAAACTATTTTGAACTCATCACTATTATGGCATCACCAACTAATTGTGATTATAACAACACTCTTATGACATTATAATTTGACATCATATTACAATTGTGATATTACTGTACCATCATGCTTTCACAAACCTATTACGACCTCATCACATCTTAGAAAATGCATGGCCTTTGGGACATCAAGCTCCTTCTCTGAATTTGTATCATTGTGAACTTGTAGCAATTGAAATTTGAAATAAGGTGTGATATTACAAACTAGTTTGACATCACTTACACATTTTTATATCATTAACACTTTGACAAATGAAACCTGTTAGGAACCTTAGCACTTTTGACAAAAAAAAACATGGCCTTTTTGTCATCACAGTTCATTTGTGTATGTCATTGTGACTTCATTCTCATATCCTCATTATAAACTAATGGCAGTTAAGATCTGACATGCCATTGTGACATCAAAAATCCTTTGTGACATCATCAAACTGTCATTATGATATCATCAGCTCATTGTGATATCACCAAGCTACAGTGACATCATAGCATTAAGACATCGCATTGCCATTTTGCTGTCATAGACATATTGTGAATATATATCCTGTGATTTCTTTCTATTTCAAATGTGGCATAATAGTTGATATCAGAAACACATTGTGACCTCATATCCATTGTAACATTATAAACCCGGTGTGATGTCATAACCATTGTGACACCATATTGTTGTTATCACATCTTTAGCTTATGGTGACAACACAAAATGAGAATGACATTATAGCATTTGCCATTATGTCATTGTGACATCATATTCACTTTATGAATGCCAAATCTGTGATTTCATTGTATTTGAAATGTGGCATGTGGGTTGATATCAGAAACTCATTGTGATGTCATAACCATTGTCACATCAGAATCCCTTTGTGACATAAATTTGGCAATGTGACATCACAATAGCAATATGATGCTACTAAGGCACCATGATATCACAATGGTCATGAACTCACAATGGGTTTCTGATATCAACCGACATGCCACATTAGAAATAGAATCAAATAACATAATAGGCAAACACAACATGTCTATGATATCAGAATGACAATGAGATGTTACAATGCTATGATGTCATTGTAGTTTTACATGTCAAAATGAGCTGATGGTGTCATAATTGCAACATGATATCACAATTATGATAATGTAAGAAAGGATTTTTTAATGTTTAAATAGTATGTCTGATGTCAGTTGTCAGTTCCCCATGAGGATATGGATACAAAAATGTTCTGTGATGTCACAGAGGCCATGTGTGTTTTCAAAGGTGGTAAGAGGTCATAACAGGTTTCAAAGGGAACAATGTGATCCATAATGTCACAATGAAAATGAGATGTCCCATTGGGTTTTTGATGCCACAATGGTGATGAGGTCAAAATGGTTTAGTAATGTCACAGTTTGTAATATCAGAATGATACATCCAATTTCAATTACTCATAATTCAATATGAGGATACCGGGTGATAGAAGGAGCTTCATAGTATGTGGTCATACTATGTGAAAACCCAATGGAACAGTGATTTCACAATGACAATGTGATGTCTCAACATCATGTTATAATAATGTTTTGATGTCACTATTGGGATGCCATACTGATGAGGAGGTCACAATAGATTTGAGATGTCCCAAGGGGTTGATGTCACAATGGCATGTGGGATCTTAATTTTCATTAACTCACCATGAGTATATGAGTTTGGGAAGGGATTCTGATGTCACCAAAATAAATGCAGTCAAGAAAGTGAAGAACTAACAGGTCTGAGATGTCACAAAGTGACACAATGTTTATGATGTCCAGGGGTGTGATATCATGATGTTACATTGGATTTTAGATATCTCATGTCATATTTGAAATATGAAGTCGAACACAGATTTTCAACTCACAAAGGGCCTAAGATATCACAATGGCATTTCACAAAAGTTATGAGGACAGGAGAGGTATTTGATGTCACAGTGGATTAATGATATAACAAATGCAAAGTGCTGTGACAAAGACATTTTGATGTCACAAAGGTTATGAGTTCACAATGATTTCCTGATATCAACCTACATGGCACATTTGAAATAGAATGAAATCAAAGAATAGGCATTCACAATGGGTCTATGACATTAAAGTGACAAGGTGATGTCAAGGCAGCAATGTTTGATAGGATATGTACTCATTACCTTACTCATGTAACTGCAATCCCTCTGTACAGTACACTTACAATAAAAAAAACGTACAGAAGAAAAAAAGAGAAAAATGGTATTGTGTCATTGCGGTTTTGTATTGTCACAATGAGATGATGGTGTCATCATGACAATGTGATTTCACAGTCATATTTATTGTACAAAGTATTTGTGATGCTACAATGCTATGTGTGATCACAATTTTCATTAGTTCACTATGAGGATATGGGTACACAAAGGGTCTGTGATGACACAGAGGTCATGTGTATTTTAAAGGTGCGAAGAGTTCACAATTGCTTTGTGATGTCACAATGTGATTGTGAAGGCACAACAGTAATGTGATATCACAATGGGTTTGTGATGTCACAGTGATGATGAGGTCACAATGAGTTTGTGATGTCACTATGAGTTTGTAGTATTACAATGACATGTCCAATTTCAATTTCTACTAGTTCAAAATGGGATACAATTTCAAAGAAAGAATCTGAAGCTCCAAAGACCATGAACTGTTAGTCATAACGTGTGATATTCTGCCATTAGGATATTTTAGGCCTTTAGTAAGATTATATTCTGTTTTCAAACTCATAATTCAGGCATGACATCTGATATCAGAAATTGACTCTGACAATATGAACATTGTGACATCACATTGATAGACATCAAGACCAGGGTGTCACATTGTGAACTCACAAATGTGTTAGGACCATCATATTTGCCTCAACACATGACTTTGGAGACAACACAGTCCTTTTATGAACTCATATCTTCATTTTGAATTAAAGACATTTGAGAATCGGCATGTCATTGTGACATTTCCAACCAATTGTGACAGCACAAACCTATTATAGTAGAAACACATTGTGATATAATAGCCATTGTGGTAGCACAATCCCTTTGTGACCCCATATTTCCATAGTGATATCACTAACCCACTGTGAAATTCCAATCCTCTCATACCCAATCCAGGTATGAAATGTGATACCTGAATCCAGTGTGACATCTAGATCATGGCGACATCACACTGATAGATGTTATGAGCATTTTGTCATATTCTGACAACACACACCTGTTAGGATTTCATCATTTTTGAGACAATGCCTGACTTTGGAGACATTACAGTCCCTTTGTGAGCCCATATACTCATTGTGAGTTGACAATTGAGATCACATGTGTCATTTTGATGTCACCAACCCATTGTGACATCGCACACCTCTTGTAAACTCATCACCAGTATGGCATCACCAATTGTGGTAACAAAACTTTATTAAGTCATCATATTGCAACATCCCATTGCCATAGCGATATCACTGTTCCAATGTTTTTTCAAAAACCTAGCATGTCTTAGTAGCATTTTAGAAAATTCATGGCCTTTTATATTTCAGTCTTCTTCTGTGAACTTATATCCTCATTGTGAAATAGTAGCAACTGAAATTGGACATGTGAGTATGAGATGTGACTTCACAAAATGTTGATTTCATCACCAATATAACATTACAAACCCATTGTAAGCTTTCATTGCCATTTGATATCACTATCACATTGTGACATCTCAAACCTATTTGGACCTCTCAGCACATTTGAAAAAACACATGGCCTTTGTGAGATCACAGTCCCTTTGTGTAACGATACCCTGATTATGACCTGACAATTGATATAAGACATGCCATTGTAACATCATGAACTCTTTGAGACATCACCAGTGTCACATAACATTTTCATTATGACAGGATTAACTACTTTTGACATCACAAAACTATGACAAGATAGCATTATGAGATCACATTGTCATTGTGATGTTATAGAGAGATTGTGAATGCCTGATTTAATTTTTTTTGTCGGTTGTGAAGCTTGATCTCTGGGCTTTGGTTTTGTCTCTGCTCTTCAGCTCAAGGCAAGCAATCTATCGCTTCAGTCACAGCACCACTTCTGGTTTTCTAATGGTTTTTATTGGAGATAGTCTCATGGACTTCCCTGCCTAAAGTGGCTTTGAAGTGCAATTCTTAGATCTCAGCCTCCTGAGTAGCTTGGATTAGTCATGAGCCACTGGCGCCTGTCCTTTTCATTCTTTTTTCAAATTTGACATGTGTGTTGATATCAGAAACATAATGTGACCTCATAACCATTGTAACATCATAAATAAGCAGTGACATCAAATTGTCATTATGACACCTTCATCTCGTTGTGACATCACCAAACAACAATGGCATCATAGCATGATAAATCACAATGACATTGTTACATCATAGTCATAACAGTGTGAAGGCCTATTCTGTGAATTCATTCTATATCAGTAACCCATTTTGACCATATAACCATTGTGATATCACAATCTTTTGTGACGTCATTAATCTGCTGTGCCATCACAAACCAGTCCTTATAAGTTTTGTGACATGCTGCCATTGTCATATGTTAAGCCCTTTGTTAGCTCATAATCTGTTTTAAATCTCATATTTCTGGTATGACATGTGATATCAGAAATCCCTTGTGACATCATACTGCTATATATCATGAGTATTGTGTCACATTGTGACATCACAAACATGTTAGAACGGCATCACATTTGTGACAACACATGCCTTTGGAGACATTACAGTCCCTTTTTGAAATCATACATTCATTGCCAATTAATGACAATTGAGATCTGCCATGCCACTCTGACATCATGAACCCTTTCTGACATCACAAACTTATTGTGACCTCATCACAAGAATGGCATCAACAACTAATTGTGGTATCAAAGCATTATTTTGACATGATATTGTGGTATTGCCATTGTGATATCACTGTCCCATTGTGTTTTTACAAACTTATATGGCCACATCACATCTTAGAAAATTCATGGCCTTTGAGACTTCAAGCTCTTTCTGTGAACTCGTGTACTTATAACTTCTAAGGCAAATAGAAAACCAGCAAGTCACATTTAGTATAATAATCCAATTTACACTAGAAAGCGGACTGTGATTACCTTATGCTGGAACAGATACCCAGGTCCAAGAGTAGCCTTGACCACCAAACCTCAGACCTTCAATGGGCAGCCCCACCCTTTCTTTATTGGTCCGCAAACCACCAGTCAAAAAATTATGATCTCCAAAACTCCAAACCTCAATGGGCAAGGCTTTTTACTTTTCCATTCCTCCCTCCTTCACTACAGACTTGTCCTTCCTTCCTGGTCTTTCCCTATTTCCCTTCCACCACTTCCTTCTGGCCTCTCCAGTCTCCACAGGCCTGCCCTACTCTGCCCCAGTGAACACTTGCCAACCTTCTGCTCTCCCTCAACTTCCTCTCCTCTCAAGTTTTCCCTTCCTGCTGTCTCACCACTTTCTTCCATCTGGGTTGCTTTCATTTTTATGTCCCCTTCCAATGTTCTGAAAATGCACTTCATATATAGGTTGTACCCCTCCTCACTCCAATGTGTCTTCTGCCTAACAGTTTTCAACTGTCACTTCCCAAACTGCCCAATGTTCAATTACTTCTTGACAACTCACCATGTGAGGCTTGACACCTCCACCTTTGGCGATATTCCCCACACTCTCCGGTGGGCCAGGCCAAGAATTTATAATGATTATCAGCTCCCACAGATAATTCTGGCCTCACTGGTTATTACAGTATCCTCATACTGAATTAGAAGAAATTGAAATTGTATGTCATTGTTATAATACTTGATGAGACATCACTAACCCATTGTGACCTCATCACCGTGGTGACATCACAAACTCATTGTGATATCACATTGCCATTGTGTCACCATGATCACATTGTGACATCTCAATCCTATTATGACCTCAGAAGCTTTGAAAGAAAGCATGGCCATTGTGTCATCACAGGACCTTTGTTCACCCAAATCCTCATTTTGAGCTAATGACAATTGAGATCAGACATGCCATTTTAACATCTCAAAAGCTTTGTGACATCATCACCACTGTAACATCACATTGTCATTAAGACAACATCATCCCATTGTGACATCATAAAACAACAATGACATCATAGAATTATGACATCACATGGTCATTGTGATGTCACAGATACATTGGAATGTCTATTCTGTGATTTCATTCTATTTCAAATGTGGCAGGTGTGTTGATATCAGAAATAGATTGTGAACACATAACCATTATGGCATCAGAATACCTCAATGACTCTATATTGCCAGTATGATATCACTAACCCACAGTCTCTCCTATCTTCATAAATGTTTTGACATGCTGCCAGTGTGATCTCTGACCTCTCTAAGCTCATAAATTGTTTAACTCATAATTCTTCATGTATGACATGTGATATCAGAAATCCACTGTGACATCACACTGACAGATGTCATGACCACTGAGTCACATTGTGACATCACAAACCTGTTAATACTCATTCCACTTGTGCCAACATATGCCTTTGTATACATTATGCCTTGTGAACTTATGTATTTATTGTTAGAGACCTGGCATGAGATTGTGACATCAACATCCCATTGTGAAATCACAAATCTATGTGACCTCATCAGCTGTATGGCATTACCAACTATTTGTGACTTCAGAACAATACTATCCCATGTAATGGTAACATCACATTGCCAGTGGGATATCTCTGTCCCATTGCATTTTCACCAATCTCTTATGTCCGCATAATATTTTACAAAATCCATGGCCTTTCTGACTTCTTGCTCCTTATGTAAATGTGTAGCTTCATTGTGATCTAGTAGAATGAAATTAGATATATAATGGTGATATTACAAATTCATTGTGACATCACTATCCAAGTGTGACTTTATCACCACTGTGACATCACAAACCCATTGTGACATCACATTTCCACAGTGATATCACGATCACATTGTGATATCCCAAATCTGTTGTGACCTCTTAGCACCTCTTAGCAACTGACATCAGACATGCCATTGTACCATTACAAACGTTTTGTGACATCATCTCCAGAGTGAGATCACATTGTTGATAGCATACCATGAGCCCATTGTGATATCCTTAAATGACAATGACACCATAGCATTATGACATCACATATTCATTGTGAGGTCCTAGAGACAATGTGATTGCATATTCTGTGATTTCATTCTATCTCAAATGTGGCATATAGGTTGATTTCAGAAACCCATTGTGACCACATCACCATTGTGACATTACAATCCCTTTGTGACCTCATATTGACATTGTGAGATCATTAATGCAATGTAACATCACAAATCTGTCTTGTCCTTATAAATTTTATAAGAAGCGACTACCTTGACCTGGGCTGGATGCCCAGAGCTAAATGCAGCCTCAACCATGAACCCTCAGAACTCCACAGAGCAGCCCAGCCATTTGTTAACTGGTCTTCAAACAACCAACCCCAAAAATAATGATATCCAAAGCTCCACATTTCAAAGGACAAGGCTTTTTCTTATCTCCTCATCCTCCTTCACTACAGACCTGTCCGACATTTCAGGTCTTATTTTTTTTCCTTCCACCATTCCCTTCTTCTCTTCAGGCTGTTCTACTCTTGACAGGCCTGCCGTGCCCTATCCAGGTGTCCAGGTGCCATCCTTCAGCTCCTGCTCTCCCTCAATTTCCTTTCCTCCAAGCTCTTTATCCTCCTGCAGTCTCATCACTTCTTTCCTTCCAGGTCTTTCCCCTTTTTCTGTCCCCTTCTGCTGCTCTAAACATGCAGCCTATATTTAGGCCGTACCCTTCCCCTACTGCAATATGTTTCCTACATAACAGTTTTCAATCATCACTTCCCAAATGTCCATGCCCAATCACTTCTAGGCAGCTCACCATGTGGGGCTTGACATCCTATCTCCTTCAACAGCATCATACACCTCTCTCTCTGGTGGTCCAAACCAAGAGGCCATGATGACTATCTGTTCCCATGGATTATACGGGCACTGATGGTTATTACACTGTCCTCATGGTGAACTAGGAGCAATTGAAATTGGACAAATAATTGTGATATTACAAACTCGTGACATAACTAACCCATTGTGACCTCATCACCACTGTGACATCACAAAACCATTGTGACAGCACATTGATATTTTTAATACCATTATCACATTGTTATATCCCAAATCTATTATGACCTCTTATGCATTTTGAAAAAATACATAGCTTTGTGACATCGCATTCCCTTTGTGTACTCAAATCCCCACTGTGAAATATTGACAATTAAGAATCAGACATGACATTTTAACATCAAAAACAGTTTGTGAGTTTATCACAATTGTGACATCACATTGTCATTTTGACACCATCTGTTCATTGTGAAATCACAAAACTAAAATGATATGATATATTTATAATTTCACCTTTTCATGTGACATCATAGACACATTATTAATGCCTTTTCTCGTATTTCATTCTATTTAAAATGTGGCCTGTAGGTTGATATCATAAGCAAATCAAGAACTCCTAACCATTGTGACATTAAAATCCCTTTGTACATCACATTTCCATTGGGATATCTCTAACACACTGTGACATCACAAACCCATTCTGTCATCATAACTTTTGTGACATACTGCAATTCTAATACCTTTGGGTTTTTTGTCCTCATAATCTGTGGTCAACCTCATTAGATTTCACATATGACACTTGATATCACAAATTCCCAGTGACATCATGACCATGGTGAGATCACACTGCCAGATTTCATAACCATTGTGTTAAATTTTAACCTCACAAACCTTTTAGGATTTCAATATATTTGTGACAACACATACTTTTGGAGAAACCACAGTCCCTTTGTGAAATCCTATACTTATTGTAAGTTAAAGACAATTGGGAACCATCATGTCATTGTGACATGGCCAACACATTGTGACATCACTAATCTTTTGTGACCTCATCACCAATTGTGACAACACAATATTTTGACATGATGTAGTGAGTTAATATTGCCATGATGCTATCTGTCCCATTGTGTATTCACAAACCTAATATGACCTCATAACTTTAAAAAAATTCATGTCCATTAGGACTTCAAGATCCTTCTGTGAACTTGTATGCACATTGTGAAATACTAGCAATTGAAATTGGACCTGTGTTTGAGATATTACAAAATTATTATGTCATCAAAAACCCTTGGTGAACTCATCACAACAGTTTATCATAAAGCTATCATGACCGTTAAGTACCTTTGAAAACACACATGGCATTTGTGACATCACAGTCCCTTTGTATGCCCATATCCTCATTGTGAACTCATGACAATGGAATTCATACATGCCATTGTAACATCACCATTTGTTACCCCATCACAAATGAGACAACAAATATTCATTATGACACCATTATGTCCTTGCAATGTCACCAATTTATAATAACCTCATAGCATTATGACATTATATTGTCATTGTGAGGTTATAGACACATTGTAAATGCCTATTCTCTTAGTTCATTCTATTTCAAATTTGGCATGTGGGTTGATATGAAAAAACCATTATTATCTCATAAATATATGGCATCACAACCACTTTGTGACATCACAGTGCTATGGTGATATCGTTAACACCCTGTGACAACACAAACCTGCCCTGTCCTCATAAGTCTTGTGACGTGCTGCAATTGTGATGACTTAGGCCCTTTATGAGCTTGTAATCTGTTTTCAACCTTATAATATTTGTTATGATATGTGATATCAGAAATCCACTGTGACATCATGACAATTGTGACATCATACTGACAGATATCATGCACATTGTGTCACACTGTGATATCATATTCCTCCTAGGACTTCATCACACTTGTGAAAACACATGCCTTTGAAGATACCACAGTCCGTTTGTGAACTCATATTCTCTGTGATTTAATGACAAATGAGATCCTTTATGCCATTTGGATATCTCTAACAAATTGTGACATCATAGAACTACTGTGACCCCTTACCTGTATGGCATCACCAACTAATTGTGACATCAAAACCTTTTGTGATGTCATGTGACACGGTGATCATGACATCTGTCAGTGTGATGTTATCTCATGTCATACATGAAATATGAGGTTGAAAACAAATTTTGAGGGCAAAAAGGTCTAAGATATCACAATGTTAGCATGTCACAAAAGTTATAAGGACAGGAGAGTTTTGTGATGTCTCATTGTGTTAGTGATATCACAATGGCCCTGTGCTATCACAAAGTGATTATGATGTCAAAATGATTGTGTAGGCACAAACATGCGTTTCTGATATCAACTCTCATGCCACATTTGAAATACAATGAAATCACAGAACAGGCATTCACAATGTGTCTTTGATGTCACAATGAGAATTGTTGTCATAATGCGATTATGTCATTGAGTTTGGTGATGCTCTCATAATGAAAATGTGATGTCACACTGTTGAGGATGTCACAAACACTTTTTGATGTTATAATGGCATGTCTGATCTCAATT
This sequence comes from Dipodomys merriami, assembly GCF_024711535.1. Taxonomy (NCBI): domain Eukaryota; kingdom Metazoa; phylum Chordata; class Mammalia; order Rodentia; family Heteromyidae; genus Dipodomys; species Dipodomys merriami. The sequence continues at coordinate 374,526 of NW_027206143.1, read as the reverse complement.
GTCATTGGTTAACAACAAGGATATGGGTACACAAAGGGACTATGATGTTGAAAAAGTCATGTGATTTTTCAAAGGAGCTAATTGATCATAATAGATTTGAGATGTTACAAAGGAATCATGATGTCACAATGACAACATTGTCACAATGGGTTTGTGATGTCGTGTTATGATGATGCCAAAATGATGTCATAATGAGTTTGTAATATCACAATCAAATTTCCAATTTCAATTGCAACTAATTTACGAGGAGGATACTGTAATAACCATCAAGGCCACGATAATCTATAGGGTCCGATAATCAGCCAGGCACCATCACCTGGACAGCTGGAGAGGACAAAGTATGCCACCAAAGAATGTGGGGCATTCTGTGGGAGGGGCTGGTGCATTAATCCCCGTCTATTGAGCTGTTAAGAAGTGATTGGGCTTTGGGCAGTTTCAGATGTGACAGTTGAAAACTGTTAGGCAGATGGAGTGTAGGATGGGTACAGATTGTTTACAGGCTAGTGTTCAGAGCAATAGAAGGAAAGAGAAAAAGGGGAAAGTCCTGGAAGAAAGGAAGTGGTGTGATAGCAGAAGGGGAAAGACCTGGGAGAAGAGGAAGTTGAGAGGGGGTAGGAGGTGAAGGATGACAACTGACGACCCAGGCAAAACAGTTCAGGCATTTGGAGAATGGAGAGGCCTAAAGAGAAGAAGGAACTGTTAGAAGGGAAAAATGGAAAGACCTCGAAGGAAGTATAGTTCTGTAGCGAAGGAGAGACAAAGGGAAGGGGAAAAAAAGGCTTGCCCATTGATGTTTGGAGCTTTGGATATCATAATTTTGGGGGTTGGTGGTCTGGAGAACATTTATTATATGTGTCTCAATGGATTCTCTTCCACTATAGAGTTCCTAATTTTCAGAGACCTCATCGAGATCATCCATTTGGATGACATCAGGCCCAGGGAAAAATCTCCATAGGTGAGAGTGTCAACCCTCAGGGTTGAGAGTCTACCTCGAGTTTTTGTCTCCGGAGGACCAACATGGATAAAAGTCATTTAGACTCCACTAGGGGTGCGTCTGTGCAAGCTTGCCAGCCGGTTTTGGGGAACCCTTCTGGAGGTCATTTATGGCATCATTGGGAAGCCATCTGGGAACTCCTTGAGAGGTCATGTAGGGTTTCTTTGGGAAGCCATCTGGAACATTATCAAGAGTACATCTGTGACTTCCTTGAGAAGCCATCTGAGACCTAACCTGGAGGTCATTTGGGGCCTTCTCCAGAGGCCATATTGGGCTTTATGCTGAGGTCATCTGGTGCTTCCTCAGGAGGCCTCCTGAGACCTCTTCAAAAATAGTCATTGGGGCTTCCTTAAGAGGCAATCTAGGACCACCTCTTGAGGTCATCTGGAACTTCTTTGGGAGGTCATCTCGGGTTACCTGGATGAGAAATGTATGACCATCTTCGGACATCATGTGCGACTTCCTTGAGAAGACATATAGGGCCTTCTCTGGAGGTCATCTGTGCTTTTCTCAAGAGAGATATCTGGAACCTCCTCTGGAGTTTTTATGTCTCCTCCTTGAGTGGCCATCTGGGAGCTTCTTGAGAGGTAATCTCAGCCTCCTTGAGAGGACACTATCTTCGGGAGCCATTTTGAACCTCCATGAGAGGTTATCTCGAGCCTCCTACAGAGGACATATGTGACATCCACCAGAGGTCATCTGTGGTCTTCTCAAGAGGCAATCTGGGACATTCTCTCTGTCATCTGGGACTTCCTGTAGAGTTCAACATTGAGTGGTGTGGGACATGTAATTTAAGTGTCTGTGACTATTGGTCTGTGTGTGTATGCTGATAGTTCTGTGTCCTGTATGCACTTCTGCTTACTCTTTTTCTCAGGATGGGGGAACAAGGCCTAAACTTGCCATATCCAAAAAATATTCTCCCCCAGGGTTATAGAGTCCCTCAGAGGAAGATTCATTGATGTAATCTCTCTCCTGTTCTTTGCCATCAGCACCTCTAATGTTAAGTCCTCACATACCAAAAGTGGTTACTTGTACCAGTCTGAGGTGGTACAATGTGGTAAGTTACCCTTATTACCCTTGAGATAGGAGCATGGAGGAGATGGTGGGCAGGCCCCCTTTTTAATATATGTTCCCTTTACAACTAGTGACCTGTATAACTGGAAACAGAAAACTGCATCATTTTCAGAAAAAAAGAGGGGCTCCTTACTTCATTAGAGACAGTAATTTTCACACACAAGCACATGTTGGATGAGTGTCAGCAAATTTTACAGGTGCTTTTCACCTGGTAGAAAAGGGAGTGAATCCTGCTCGGTGACTTGAAGGTGGTCCTTGGACCAGACATTATCCCAACTAATGTACCAGACCATTTGGAGCAAGTCTTTCCACATACTTACCCAAGCAGAGACTAACAGTGATTGCGGTATGGAAGTGTTTACCTATTATTGACAGGTTCGATTGGCAGGGATACCACAGTGGCTAGAAAGCCAAGTCATCAATCTATGGTGAGTGAGATGGTACAGTTCCTCAGTGAGTACCCAAATGTTCTTCTGAAATTTCTCTGAGAATTCTATAGGATTTATAGGCCTATAGATCTTGAAGCCCTGGAGAATCAATGAGCCTTAAATATGGCCTTTGTTACCCAGTCACCCCCAGATATTAGAAGAAAGCTTCAAAAGTTAGAAGGTTTTGAAAGAAAGGTGTATTTTAAGTTAGAAGTGGTTGGCCAGGAGGTGTTTGATAACAGAGATACCCTGGAAAAAAAGACTCTAAGAAGGGGGGTTGAGTTTTGATAGGAGTACCAGAATAGGGATCAAGAAACCCTTGGCAAAGACAGTACAATTCATTTGCAAATGGCAGTAGGGAACCTCTAGGACTAGATCAGTTTCCTTATTGCAAGCAAAATGTACATTGGGAAAAGCAATATCCAAGGAGGAGAAAGATAGAAAATGACAGCTTATGTATTCACATTAACCACCTGGAAAATGTGTTCATGTCTCTGGAGTAACATGAAAAGGAGCTTGAGGCTCTGAATTCCAATTGTGTTCAATTTAAAAATTAGCCCTCTGAATTTAAGAAATGAGGCAAAGAAAAATTCACACACTTCTATCTCAAAACACAGGCTTATAAAAGACTGAATCTCCAATATGTGCCAGTCCAAACCCACCAAGATTTTAAAAGCACTGGACACTGGAGAAAACAGGGAGAATAATTTGACCTGAAGAAAAGATTTGAAGTTATAAACTTGTGAGAGTCAAAATGAGAAGAAAATCCTCAAAAGGAACCTAGAAAACACTTAGAATAAAATGAAATTCAAGTACATTGGCCTGGGTGAGCATGAGGCAAATTAGGAGACCACAGGTCAGAGGTCGACAGAAGCACAAGACAGCAATGCTGCCATCCTTGCTAACATCAAGTGAGGCCCAAAAGAGATCCTGATGCTGCATTAAGAAATTGTGGCCATGAAAATGGAGGCAGACCTAATATAAGAATGTATTAGGGTGAAGTAAATGTCTATTATAAGCCTTGAAGAGTGTCACCAGAAATTCAAAGCAACAGAGAAAGAGGGAAAAAGTAGCTAGCAGAGAAGACGGGGAAGTGCTGTGTCATAGAAGATGAGGCCAAGAAAATTGAACAGGAAAATATCAGGCTCAAGAAAGAGAGTGTTACTCTTCAGAAAGAGTTAGAGGACCACATGCTCTGATAGACAATGCCAGGCAAAAGGAAAGAGCATTAGGAAGAAAAACAGAAAAGCTAAACAAACAGTTGAAAGATCTGTCGCAAAAATACACTGAAGTCGAAAACTAGAAAGGGAAACTAATAGAGTAAAAGGCCAAAAAGACTGCTGAGATCTTCACCATAAATGTAATGCAGAAACATCTTGTCCCAATGGAACAGGAAGAGATGGAAAAATACCTCTCAATAGCATCTTTGTGAACTTAAGTGAGGAGCTGTAGAGCAAGCAAAGGTGTTGTGAGAAGGAGCAGCAGTTGGCCAGTGAAACGAACTCTCCTGTGACCCTGGGAAAACACTTGTAGGTTAAGGAGGTCATTGACAAGGAGAGTGGGATCAAGAAAGCAAGTTTGAGAGAAAAGGAGAATAATATGGAAGAAGTCTCCAAGGTTCAGAGTACTATACAGGAGTAAAAGAACCTAGAGACCTTAAGATACAGGGAAACATATGAGCTGATCAGGTAGCTTGGGAGACCTCTCTAAAACCAGTGGGGTCTCTAGAGTTACTAGTCGTTAAGATTAAGGGAAGAAACAAATACAGTGGTAATATGTGGTCAAATGTTGACACTGGACTTGTGAAAAATGTAAACACTCTCAAGCTTTCTTTCAGTTTTTTTTTTAATTTAATTTTATTTTATTTGAGAACATACTGTACAGAGGGGTTACAATTACATTGGCAGGATAATGCATACATTTCTTACCAAGCATTGCAGCCTCCTCCTTTGTTTACCCTACACCTCCCTTCCCAGCCTCCCCCCTCCCCCCCACCCAATCATACCCCCCCCACACACACTGACATTGTAAATCAAGCTTTCTTTCAGTTTACGTGTAGATATTTGCACCCTGGTAAATTGCTCCAGGCAACTGCCTAAAACTGTTCAAAAACCAGTGGGGCCTCAGGCTGACAATCCTTTGTAATATGTGAATGTAATTTCCAAACAGGTAAATGCTGAAAAGCTGGAACATATGGAAAGAATTCTTATGTGAGGAACCTCAGATGGTGAATTTGGGAAAGTGGACTTCACCGAGGTTAAGCCTGGAAAGTATGGGGGTTCGCATCTGTTAGTAATAGTGGACAGTTTTTCAGGCTGAGGTGAGGCATGCAATAATTTCTTGATTTGGCTTACCCTTATTTGTGGTGTACAAAGATGGCCCTGCATTCATGGTCTAAGTTCTCAATTATTAACTAGTGCTCTAGGAATAAATTGGAAGTTACAATCCATTTATAGAACTCAGAGTTCAAGGCATTTGAAAGAATTTAATTTAGTTAAATTAAATTAAATTAAATTAAATACAGAGACTAAATTAAATACAGAGACTGTCCATGGCTAGGTGAGCCTCCTCCACTTTGCTCTCCTTCGAGCAAGATGTAGCCCTTATGTTAAAGCATTTAATCCCTTTGAAATACTTTAGGGTAGACCACCCCCTTTGGTTCCTAAATTTGGGAAGGCTATATTAACAGAAATGTCTAACTACAATCTGCAGGCTTTACAACATATTCTTTTATGTACCTATCCTTTGTTAACTAAGGCCCACCATCCACCTAAGAAAAACTCCACCTGAAGGGAAGAGGCCAAGATGGTGATGGAACAGTAGGTAAACACCACAGCTCTCCCCAACCAAATACAGTTTGAATTTCAATGCTCAGTTTCTCCAAGTGACCCACAAAAAAAAGGAGATTACTCAGAGAGGTACAGTAAGTGAAAAAAGAAAAGGGAAAAACCTACACAGACAGTAAAGTGGAAATAACCTTCAGCCACCCCTTGTTGGTGATAGGGTTCCATGCTGAGCAGCTTAAGTAGTGGAGCTTCTTGCCAGGCTGCTTAAGTGGCCTGGCTCTGGACCCTCGGAGGACCACATACCCATAAGCATTTCAAGACTCCCAGAAGACTCTCACCAGCTGGTGCCAACCCAGAGAATACAAACAAATCTCAGAAGGCAGAGCTGGCATGAAGACTCCCCTCAACCTCCCTGGCATGGCGCCTCTTCCTGGCTGGTGCAAGCAGCACCACCCAGTCTGGAGCAGCAGCAGCTGTCTGCAGTGGCAAACGACCCTATGCACATAGCGTGGCACCTCTGTCCTGCTGGTATAAACAACCTAGCCTACCCTGAAGCAGCAGCAGCAGCTGGCAGTAGTGGAAAAGCACTCAGACTCTGGGCACAATGATTCTTGGCTCTAGCTCACAGGAACAGCCCAGACCAGCCCAGGGCTTCAGCGATAGTTGGACAGGGACAGTTGCAGTGAACAAAGCTAGACCCATGTCGCTTTGTGCCTCTCCATACTGGCCCACATAAGCAGCCCAGCCCAGCCTGAGGCAACATCACTGGTTAACACCTGACTCCTGGTGGGGTGGAGGGCCTCTCCATACCGGCTTGCATAAGCAGCCCAGCCCAGCCCATGGTGGCAAAGTTGGTGAACAAACCCAGACATGAGGCAGGGTTTGGTGTTGAACAACCCCAGAAAAAGCCTCATGAACTTTCCTGCCTGGGGTGGCTTTGAACCTGAATACACAGATCTGAGCCACCTGAGTAGCTAGAATTACAGACATTCACACCAGCAGGGTCTTACTCTTGCCAAACCCCTAACTTTTTCTACAATAAATCACAAGGAATTTAAGCAAATACAAAAGGATCGACATAATACCCTGTATTCAATCTGACCATAGTGGAATCAAACTAGTTCTCTATAACAAGGCATAAAGAAGGAAAAACTTAAACACACGGAAATTAAACAGCACTCAGTTGAACAATACATGGGTTACAGAAGAAATTAAAGAAGAAATTAAAAAGTTCCTACAATTCAGTGAAAATGAAGAAACATCACAAAGAAACCTATGTGACCCAGCAAAAGCAGTCCTGAGGGGCAAATTTATTGTTCTCAGTGCACATATCAAGAAAACAGAGACCAAGTAAGCAATCTTATGAAGCAACCAAAACTGCTAGAGAAACAAGAAAAAATTGAACCTAAAGTTGCTCGGCAGAAAGAGATAATCGAAATAAAAGCTGAAATTAATGAGATATAGACTGAGAAAATTATAAATAAAATTAATTTTAAAAAGCTGTTTTTAAGAAAAAAATCAATAAACCTGTTGGACCACTGGCTTGAGTAACTAACAAAATAAGAGAGGAGACCCATATCAATAATATCAGAGATACCACAGGGAAAATTACAACAAACATCCAGGACATTCAAACAATCATAAAGAAATAACTCCAGACTCTACTCACAAAGGAAGGGAAACCTAGCAGAGATGGATATACAGAAATAGAAATTGCTATCCCCCCTTTCCTTTTCAGCCATGCTTCTCCACCATGTATGGTGGGGGCAGCAGTTCGGTAAATAAACGTCTTTTCCTACCTTAATAGTGTGTGGCATTCTCTTCATAGGCTACCGAATGAAACCTACCTTTTTAATATATCGTACATATGGGGCCATGACTTGGATACGGTTTTTGATTTGGAAATGTTAGAATTTCCTAACCACCCCTTTTCTGTGAACCAAACTGCCTTGAGACACCAAGCGAGACTTTTCACCAATACCATTGCTGGCCTTCCCATCCATGTCCACACCACTTCTCTACTCTGGTGAGTGAAACTACTCTCTATGGTTCTCAATCTCTGTTCGGATATGACACCACACCAGAGAACTCCTATGGCCTTTTAGCCAAAAGGCTGGTCACTTCCGAAGCAGAGGATACTTGGTTTTGGGGGCATCGCCATTAATTTCTAGTGGGCTATGGGAGAAGTCAGGACACTGCTTCTGCCTCTTCATCTCTCCTTCACTCATCAGACTGACTATCCTACACATTTAATGGGGTGTTGCGAGTCATGCCTGAACTATGAAACCCCTCTGAAATGCCTCTTGTGCTCCTTGGATAGCAGAGCACCTAATATTTTTATGTTGTTGTCTGATTTAGACAATTTTTGCCTCTGCAATGGTACATGGTCAGAAGTCTGCTTACTGTTAGGCTCTCTTTGCTCTCTGCTATTCATGTCCAACTTTCTATATCTCTTCCTTTCTTTTCTACAATTATTTTTATTGTGCCCTGAAGAGTGTGACATAGGCTAGGTTCAAGGAATCCCCTCTAGATTCCCTCTAAAAGGCTAGCCAAACTAGGCTTGATTTTTTTTTTTTTTTGGTCGGCCGTGGGGCTTGAACTCTGGGCCTGGGCGCTGTCCCTCAGCTCTTCAGCTCAAGGCGAGCACTCTACCACTTGAGCTACAGCGCCACTTCCGGTTTTCTGGTGGTTTATTGGTGATAGGAGTCTCACGGTCTCTCCTTCCCCGGGCTGGCTTTGAAACGCAATCCTCAGATCTCAGCCTCCTGAGTAGCTAGGATTACAGGCGTGAGCCACCAGCGCCCGGCTAGGCTTGATTTTTTGTTCAGGCATTCTTTGCATTTTTTAAGAAATTTGCCATCTTGAGTTCGCCATCTTGGCCAAATGGTGGGTTAAGCATTTGGCCCCCTCCAATCCTGACCCTTCCACCAAGCTTATTTCTTCTACATCCATCTGTTCAAATTTGTCCTGCTCACAAGTTGCTCTTTTCACAGACTTTGGTAGCTGAGCCCCAAACATCTGATGTGCTTTGTTACCAAAGATGTCTAAACATTGTTGTCAAAAATTTTAGGTTTTGAGTTTTGCCCTTTTGGTTTTGTGTTGTGTAATCTAGAACTGACTACATGACTCTTGTTTTTTTTGGGGGGGTCTGGTTGTGGGGCCTGAACTCTGGGCCTGGGCGCTGTCCCTCAACTCTTAAGCTCAAGGCTAGTGCTCTACCACTTGAACCACAGGGCCACTTCTGGCTTTTTTTTTCTTTTTGCTTATGTGGTGCTGAGGAATTGAACCCAAGGCCTCATGCATGCAAAGCAAGCATATTAGTATATGTATGCTAAGATTCTCCCATCTAACAATTTTGTCATTGCAGAATATTTGTTGGTCAGTTCTTGATAAGGACCAGGTAAGCTCTACTTATTCCATTTGATCTCCTTGTTGCTATAATGGGAAATACCAAAGGCCTTTTGTGGTAAAGATTGCAATTCAAAGCCAGCCTGGGCTGAAAATTCCCTAAAAATCCATCTCGCAACTAACTAACCTGCAAAGAGCCAGTGTGGAAGCATGGCTCGAGCCTCTTATCTCTAACCAGAAAACACTGCAAGTGTTTCTATAACTCAAAATGGTAGAGTGCTAGCCTTCAGCAGAAGTGCTCAGGGACAGTGCCCAGGCCTTGAGTTCAAACCTCCTTGAATACCAACTGGGACAAACCATCCCAGCAATGAGCACCTAGACTCAGCCAGTCTGGCGAACAAGGGAACATGAAGAGGAGTAAGAGGAGATGATATCACATCAGCCATTTTGTGCCTCCCCTTTCAAGACAAACAAGAGCCAGGAGGTCAAGAGAAGAAAGAAGACTGCCTATCTAATGTCCATATCTCTCTACCTTTCAAATGGACAGGAATTTATCTTCTTGCCTTTGTCACTTGACTTCTTCCCTACCTAGTCGCTGGGTGTCAGAAGTAACTAGGGAAATTTCTAACAACATTTCCAGCCCCAAATCCTTCCTCTTGCCATTTATTTTCTCTCTAGTATTTTTTTCAGTCCCTCAATGCCTCATGAAACGTCGCCATACTTCATCCAAGAAACTTCTCTCCTCCAGACTTCATCTAAGGACTCATTGCCCAATTGACAGCTGTTGCCTTCTGCCTTCTCCCTGAGGGGATCACATCTCAGCCTTTTACACCTACTGTTGACACCCTTTGCAAAGAGGAAGTAGCTGGAGAGAATCTTCGACCTTTTTTTGGAGCGTGGAGATGATAAATTGGGGGGTTGCTGGTTTGCAAACCAATTAACTATGTGCGGGGCTGCCCATTGGACGTCTGAGATTTGGTGGTTGGGCTGGCCTGTCACAGAGTGTACAGCCTAGAACAAGGTAAATGCAAGCCCATTTCTAGTGTAAATAAAGTTATCTTCAATGTGCCTCAATGGATTGTCTTGTGTTTTATGCATCATAAGTATACAAGTTCACAAGTTAATAGTCTCAAAGGCCACGAGTTTTGAAAAATGTTATATAGTCATAATAGGTTTGAAAAACCCAAAGGGACAGTGATATTTCAATAGCAATATGACATCACAATATCAAGTTATAATAATATTTTGATGGTATAATTAGTTGGTGATGAGGTCACAATAGGTTTATGATGACACAATATGTCACAATAGGTCTATGATGTCAGCCAGAGGCTGTCACTCCCTACAGTGGCCTAGACAAACAATTGAAATTCAGCAAACATAAACCCCAAGAAAGGAACCAAGCTGGGCTCTGTGAGTGTCTCAGGAGCTAGCTCCTCAGGGAAATGCTACTGTTTGCTGAAAGGCCTCAACCCTACCCAGAACCTAGCCTCAACACAGCATCTCCATACTAGAGGAAACAGTCATCTCCCACTTTTGTGATAGTCAAAACTGATCTCCCTCCCACTGAACTAGCCTGGGAGGAGGATCACAAAATCATGCCTAACACAGAGCAGTTTCTGCCTGCCCAAACAGAAAAGAAACCAATCAAGCCATAGGAAAACCAAATATCACAAGCAGACCAGAGACTCCACCAAAAAACTGGTTATGGACACAGGGGAGATACAGGTCTTCCCATTCACCCCCCCCCCCACACACACACAAAACCCAAAAAATCAAGGAACTCTTTTTTGAAACTTTTCTTAAACTTTTATTTTTATAGTGTTTTCTGTTGATCTTTTTTTCTCATAATTTTTATTTTCGGTGTAAGTGTATGTATGTATTTGTGTGGGTGTTTAATCTGTTTTGACCTTTTGGTCCGTTTTATTGTTTTCATTTTTTCTCTTTCTTTTTTTTTGCATGACTTAATTGCTGTTTTGCTCATCCCCAGACATATACCTGTCATCAATTATTAGAACTTATCACCCATTGTGTACATACCTAATCCAGAAATTTATTACTCAATTCACAACTTCTTAGGCTTAACTTCTTTAAGTTAAATTTAAGTTAATTTAAATTTTTTTAATTTTCATGTTTCCTTTCTATCCCTTCTCTCCTCTCATCCTATCCTGTTCTTCTCTCGATATCATTTCTTTAAACTTACATAATTTTTAAGTGTTTCACTTCTTAAATATAAATTTTGTTTTTCCAATTTACTTGTTTTTTTTTTATTCTTTCCTATCAGTCTGTCTAATCCATTTCCCTCTCTGAGATTAGGACGTGGTTAAATTTACTCTCCTTTTACCTCTCCATATCCCTCTAGTCCTATTTGTCCCCACATTTCTTCCTAAAGCTAATAATTTCTGGTTTGCCAAATCCTTTTTTGCTGCTTGTAGCCCATTAATACATAGTTGTTTGATGTTGAATAGATTGTATCTGTTGAACTAGATTGTATCTGCAGCCATTTTGATTTTGCAACTAGAGAACTCTGGTTGATGCTTGCCTTAAAATAGTGTTCTAGTACAAAATTTGTGTTTCTTTCATACCAAATGGGCAGAAAAAGCCGAAAAGCACAAGAAAAAGGCAAGTCCAGGTATCTGACCTCCCACTAATGATAATCAGGTGACAGAATAGTTAATGAATAATCCAGAGGAGTTCCCAAAAAGCTGTGCAAACTCTACTGGTAAACATGGTGAATGGAATGATTGAAAACTTGAAAAGGATTCAGTGTGAGCATGCTAAGGAGCGAGAGGAGTGAAACCAAGGATTAATACAGGAATCTTGTCAGCATTAGGAAGCTACTTAAAGATTTTTTTCTTTTTTTTTTTAGGCTTTTAATATTTTTTGTGAAAATACTGTACAGTGGGGTTACAATTACATGGGCAAGATAGTGAGTACATTTCTTATCAAGCATTGTAGCCTCCTCCTTTGTTTACCCTTCCCATCCCTTCCCATCCTCCCCCCCCCCCCCGCACACAATCCTCCTCACCCAAGTTGTAATGTTCGTTTTCGACATGAAAACTTGTACTTCTCATTGTTGCAACAGGTCCGCCTGTATCCTTATTTAAATGATTTTTTCCCCTTCCCCTACACAAATTATACCGACATCAAATAGAGTGAAATCAGGGGTTATTCTGTGGGGGAGGGACATACAAAGCAACAAAGAAATAATCTTATAATTGTGTTTGAAACAAATGCATGAAAGAAAAAAACATTTAAAATACATATCTTAGGGTTCATTTTCCTAACATCACCTTATCTGAACTTTTCTGCTTGACTCATACATATAATAGATATTGCAAATAAAGGAAATCATGGGACCTATGTTACTTTGGGCTTGGCTTATTTCACTTAATATAATTTTTTCCAAGTCTTTTCATTTCCTGACAAATGGGGCAATGTCATTCTTTCTGATGGAGGCATAGAATTCCATTGTGTATATATACCACATTTTCTTGATCCATTCATCTGGGTTGATTCCAGATCTTAGCTATGGTGAATAATGCTGCAATAAACATAGTTGTGCTGGTAGCTTTAGTGTGGCCTTGTTTGTAAACATTTGGGTAAATGCCCAAACCTGGGACTGCTGGGTCATAGGGGAGCACTATGTGGAGTCTTTTGAGGAACCTCCATACTGCTTTCCAAAGTGGTTGAACAAGTTTACAGTCCCACCAACAATGCAGTCAGGTTCCCTTCTGTCCACATTCCCTCCAGCATCTGTTGTTATTAGAGTTCTTGATTTTTGCCATTCTTACTAGGGTGAGGTGATATCTCAATGTTGTTTTGATTTGCATTTCTTTTATGGCTAGTGAGGTTGACCATTTCTTCATGTGTCTATTGGCCATGCTTCTTTCTTTTTCAGAGAAGTTTCTCTTTAAGTCTTTAGCCCACTTATTAATTGGGCAGTTGTTTCTTTGAGGATTTGTTGTTGGGGGATTTAATTTAGGAAGCTACTTAAAGATTAATGCAGGAATTGCATAAGCATGTTGAGAAGAGTAAAAGAGAAATACAGGAAATGCGTGAGTAGGCTGAGCACAGTCTAGAGAATTACAGGAATTGCATGAACGTGACGAAGATAATCAAAGAGTAATACAGGGATTGAGAGAGCGGGATGAGAATAGACAAAGATCAATAGAGGCATTCATGGAATCCATAAATAGACAGCTGAAACAATTCAGGTAGACCACAAATGGAATGCTGAATGTAGCCCGACAGAAAGAATGGGTTTCCAGGGAAACCATAACCAGTCAACTAAGTGATTTGAGAATAAACACTGGACATCAAATTAAGGAAGTAAAGTTCATACAAAATCTAAAACAAAGTTCCAACAAAGAATTTGAAGCCATCCAAGCTGACCAACTATAAGGAAAATAAATAAAAAAGTAGAAAGTCTTGACAGTAGGTTAGGCCATGCAGAAGATTGAATCTCGGGATTGCAGACAGCCTAGATATTATAGAGAAAGAACATACAAATATCCAAGACAATATAAGAAATATGGTAGATCTATTCAACACTTGGAAGACAACATCAGAAATCATAATCTGAGGATAATGGGTGTAGAGGAGCACCTAGAGAAAGAAGTTAATGGTCTAGGAAATTTATTTAACAGAATGCTAGCAGATAACTTCCCAAACATGCAAAAAGGTAGGCCTATTCATATATAAGAAGCTTATAGGACCCTACATCGACCAGACCAGAGCAGGATATCCCGCCAGTCACATTATAATCTGCACAGGATCATTTCAGACCAAGGAAAGGATCCTGAAATTTCTCAAAGAGAAAAGAACAATCACCTATAAACACAAACCAATTAGAATCACCCCAGATTTTTAGCAGAGACGATTAAAGCAAGAAGAGCCTGGAATGGGAGATGCCATGCGGTAAAGACAAACAATTATCAATCAAGAATACCGAACCCAGCTAAACTCTCCTTCATAACCGAAGGTCAAATAAAAACGGTCCATAGCAAAGAAAAATTAAAACAGTATATCTCCACCAATCCAGCCCTATAAAAGACATTAAAGTTATCCTACACATTGAAAACCATCAAGAGCACAGCAAGAGCCAAGAAACAGCATCCAAGGGAATAAAATTAGAACTCAACATCGAAAGCCAACAAAGAAAGTCCTGTACAACATGGAGGCAGAACAACTGTTGAATCACCAGTGCGTCATGGAAGAGATTAGAAAGGAAATGCAAATGTTCATGATATTCAAAAATAATGAACACACAAATTACTAGCTTCTCTGGGACACAGCAAAGGCAGAACTCAGAGGCAAGTTTATAGCTCTGAGGTCCTACAACAACAAATTAGAGAGATCTGAATCCAACAATTTAATAAGACATCTGAACCTCCTTGAAAAAGAGCAGCAAGATAAACCCCAATCAAGTAAATGGAAAGAAATAATTAAAATTACATCAGAATTAAATGAATTAGAACCCAAAATCACCATAAAAAGAATCAACAAAACAAAGAGTTGGTTCTTCGAAAAAAATAACAAAATTGACATTCTCTTAGCAAATCGTTTCAAAAAGAAGAGAACATACCAAATAAACAAACTCAGAGATGAGAATGGGAATGAGAAGCAACCAAGATTCCGAACATTATAAGAGAATACTTCTCAAACATTTATGCTAATAAGTTTAAGAACCTGGCAGAAATGGACCTTTTCCTAGCCGTTTCCATGCCGTTGAGTTTCCATGACAAAACTCAACCAAGATGAGTTAAATCAACTTAACATGCCCGTATCAAGCATAGCAATAGAAACAGCAATAAGAGACATCCCATGTAAGAAAAGCCCAGGACCAGATGGATTTACAGCAGAACTTCAAAGGCCTTCAAAAAGCCTTCAAAGCAGAGCTCACACCAATACTCCTCCAACTCTTCAATGAAATTGAAAGGGAAAGTTCACTACCAAATTCATTCTATAAAGCCATCATCCCAAAAGCAAGCGGGGACTCAACAAAGAAAGAATTATAGACCGATTTCTTTGATGAACATTGATGAAAAACTTCTCAACAAAATTTTGGCCAATTGCCTTTGACAATTCCTCCAAATAATCATACAGGATTTATTTCCAGGATGCCAATCTGGTTCTATATTTGCAAATCAATTAATATAATTCATCACATCAACAAGAGCAAGAATAAGAACATGGTTATCTCAATAGATGCAGAAAAAGCCTTTGACAAGATCCAACACCCCTTTATGATGAAGGCTCTGGAAAACCTATGAATCCAGAGAACATTCCTCAATACAATAAAACCTGTATATGACAAACCTACAGACATCATTATACTTAATGGTGAAAAAATAATGCCATTTCCTCTTAACTCAGGAACAAGACAAGGATGTCCAATCTCTCCACTTCTCTTCAATTTACTCTTAGAATGCCTAGCTACAGCAATAAGACAGGATGCAAACATAAAAGGGATCAAAATATGGAAAGATGATATAAAACTCTCCCTATTTGCAGATGACATGATGTTATATTTAAATAATCCCACCGACTCAACTCTCAAATTATTCATGTTGATTCAGAACATTGGCAAATAGCAGGGGAAAAATTAACTCTCAAAAATCAATAGCTTTTCTGTATGCCAACAATGAGAAAAGCATGGCTGAAATCAGGAAAGCAATTCCATTCATTATTGCCCCACAAAAAAATAAAATACCTAGGAATTAATCAAAGAAGTGAATGATCTTTATGATGAAAACTATAAAAGCCTGAAAAAGGAAATCAAAACGGAACTTACAAAGTGGAAAACCTTCCCATGCTCGTGGATTGGAAGAAACAACATCGTGAAAATGACAATACTTCCCTAGGCTATCTAAAAATTCAATTCAATACTTATCAATCTTACAAACTCATTCCTCAAGAAAATAGAAGAGGCAATCTAATAATTCATATGGAACAATAAAAGACCCCAGATAGCAAAAATGATCCTTAACAGAAAGAACAGTGCTGCAGGAATATTAATACCAAATTTCAAACTCTACTACAAAGCCATAGTAATCAAAAGAGCTAGGTATTGGCACAAGAACAGACCTCAGGAATACTGGAATAGAATTGAAAAGCCAGAAATGAACCAACAGACCTATAGCCACCTAATCTTCGATAAGGGAGCTAAAAAAATAGAATGGAAGAAAGACAGCCTCTTCAGTATATGGTGCTGACAAAATTGGTTAATCCCTTGTAGAAAACTAAAGCTAGATCCATATATATCACACTGCACAAGAATCAACCCCAAATGGATGAAAGACCTCGGAGTCAAAGCAGACAGCCTGAAAACATTGCATGACAAACTAGGAGATAACCTATGTCTCCTTGGCACAGGCCAAAATTTTCTTAATAGATACCAGAAACACAACAAATCAAAGAAAGGTTGGACAAATGAAATTGTATGACATTGAAGAGTTTCTGCATGGCAAAGGACAAAACTAGCAAAATCAATACAAAGCCCATGGATTGGGAGAAGATCTTCACTAGCCATAAAACAGACAAGGGTCTCATATCTAAAATATACCTAGAACTCAAAAAAATTAAATCCCCCAACAACAAATCCTCAAAGAAACAAGTGCCCAATAAATAAGTGGGCTAAAGACTAAAAAGAAATCTCTCTGAAGAGCAAAGAAGGATGGCCAATAGACACATGAAGAAGTGCTCAAACTCCCTAGCAATAAAAGAAATGCAAATCTAAACTACACTGAAATACTACCTTACCCCAGTTAGAATGGCTATAATGTAATATAACAGAAGCTGGACGGGATGTTGGTGGTACTATAATCTTGTATAACCACGTTGGAAAGTAGTGTGGAGCTTCCTCAAAAGACTCCACATAGAGTTCCCCTATGACACAGCAATCCCACTTTTGAGCTTTTATCCAAATAATCACAAAAAGGACCATACTAAATCTACCAGCATAACTATGTTTATTGCAGCATTATTTAACATAGTTCAGATATGGAACCAAGCCAGATGCCCCTCAGTAGATGAATGGATCAAAAAAAATATGGTATATATGCACAAAGGAATTCTTTGCCTTCATCAGAAAAAAATGGCAGGCATTGTACCGTTTGTTAGGAAATGGAAAGCCATGGAAAAAATTATATTAAGTGAAGTAATCCATGCCCAAAGAAACATAGGTTCCATGGTTTCCTTTATTTGCAATAACTAGTATATGTCGGAGATAAACACAAACTGTCAGACAAGTTGATGTTAGGTGAAATGAACACCAAGATAAGGACTCAAATGGTTTTTCTTTCTTGCTATTGTTTCTAGCATATTTACAAGATGATTTCATTGTTGCTTTGTCTGTCCCTCCCCTATGCTTTAACCTCTATTTTCACCGTATTGATGTTGGTATAATTTGGTGAGGGGAACAGAAAAACAACGTGGGATACAGGTGGACTCATTGCCACAATGACATGTACATGGCGGGGGGGCGTGGTTTGTGGGGGGCATAAAGGGAGATGGGATGGGATGGAAAGGGGAAACAAGGGAGGAGGTAATAATGCTTGATCATACAATAGCACACTAAAGCTACCATCACAACTATGTTTATTGCAGCATTATTTACCATGGCTAAGATATGGAACCAATCCAGATGCCCTTCAGTAGATGAATGGATCAAAAAAATGTGGTATATACACACAATGGAATTCTATGCCTCCATCAGAAAGAATGACATTGCCCCATTTTTAGGAAATGGAAAAACTTGGAAAAAATCATAGTAAGTGAAGTAAGCCAGGCCCAAAGAAACAGGTCCCATGGTTTCCCTTATTTCCAATATCTAGTATATGTATGAGTCAAGCGGAAAAGGTCAGATAATGTGATGTTAGGAAAATGAACTCTTAGATATGTATTTTAAGGTTTTTTTTTTCTTTCATGCATTTGTTTCTAACGCATTTATAAGATTATTTCTTTGTTGCTTTGTATATCCCTCCCCCACAGTATAACCCCTGCTTTCACTATATGTGATGTCAGTATAACTTGTATAGGAGATGGGGAAAAAAAAGTCGTTAAGGATACAGGTGGAACTGTTGCAACAATGAGAAGTACAAGTTGTCATGTCGAAAATGAGCTTTACAACGTTGGTGGGAGGGGGGAAGGGGTAGGATTGGGTGGGGGGGGAGGCTGGGAAGGGATGTGAAGGGTAAACAAAGAAGGAGGTTGTAATGCTTGATAAGAAATGTACACATTATCCTGCCCATGTAATTGTAACCTCTCTCTACAGTATGTTCACAAAAATAAAATAAAATAAAATGAAATGAAAAAAAAAGAAATGTACTCATTACTTTCTTCATGTAATTTTAGAACCCTCTGTATGTTCACATTAAAAAATCATGAAATAACAAAGTTAAAATCCATGCCAATTTTTTTGTCTTTTGTGGGGCTTGAATGCTGGGTCTGGGCACTGTCCCTCAGCTCTTCAGCTTAGAGATAGCACTTTACCACTTGAGTCACAGTGCTGTTTCTAGTTTTCAAGAGATATATTGGAGATAAAAGTCTCACAGACTTTTCTGCGCAGTCTGGCTTTGAACCACTATCCTCAGATCTCAGACTTTTTTTAAAATTTATTTTATTTTATTTGTGAACATACTGTACAGAGGGTTTACAATTACATGGGCAGGATAATGCATACATTTCTTACCAAGCATTGCAGCCTCCTCCTTTGTTTACCCTTCACCTCCCTTCCCAGCTGCCCCCTTCTCCCCACCCAGTCCTTCCCTCCCCTCCCCCCCCACCGATATTGTTAAGCTCATTTTTGACATGACAATTTGTACTTCTCATTGTTGCAACAGGTCTACCTGAATCTTTAATCGACTTGTTTTTCCCCATCAGACTTTTGGGTAGCTAGGATTACAGGCATGAGCCACCAAAGCACAGATTCAAGACAATTTTTAAAAATCAAACTTCTGGAGAGAGTTGGGGACGAAGGAGCCAGACGCAGCAGGCAAGCAGATTCTACTCAACACCAGCAAGAACCCACAAGCAGCAGACATCTTCATCCTGCATTTCGCAGACCAGAGACGACCCAGGAACAAAGACTCCGCATGAGTAAAAGCCAGACGTCCTCACTCCTTCTCAGGGAGCAGAGGAGGGAAGGCCACCCATCCCCCCCCCCCAGCACCGGTGATCTCCATCCTGGATACTAACAAAGCTCGGAGGAGCTGCTAGCTCCAACTCAGGCCTTGGAAGAAAATGAGTCATTTAGCAGGTCACAAGAACTTAATGGCGGCATGACCTGCCAGACTCAGCTCCACCCAGGAAAAATTAACCCAGCTCGGGCGCCAGCCCGAGGAGTGGGTTTCTTCACTGGGTAATCAGAGCCAGAGGCTGCCCCTCACTCTAGCAGCCTCCACAAGCAATTGAAAATCAGTAAACAGAAACCCTGTGAATGGCTCCAGGATGGGCTCTGTGAGGTTTTCACAAACCAGCCCCGGAAAAGCTACCAGAACCTAGCCTCATCACTGCATCCCCCTCTTTTGTGATACTCAAAGCAGATCTGTCTCCCAATGAACTAGCCTGGGAGGAGGATCACCAAATCCTGGGTAAAACAGAGCATTTTACTGCCTGTTCGAACAAACTGACTTAAGAAACCAACCAAGCCACAGGACCACAAGCAGACCAGAGACTCCAATAAGAGGCTGGTTACGGACACAAGGGAGATATAGGATTTTTCCCACTCCTACCCCCAAAAGAAAAATGAAAGAAATTTTTGGGTTTTCTTTGTTTTTTGTTTTTTGTTTTTTTGTTGTTTTTTGTTGTTTTTTTTTCTTTTTTTTTAGTTTTTACTTTTGGTACCTTATACAAAACAATTTTTTTTTCTTTTCTAAAACTTTTTTCAATCTTTAATCTTTGCCTTTTTTGATAAAAAAATGTTTTCGAGAAAGTTTCTTTTCCTCTTATAATTTTTATTTTGGGGATACTTTAGTGTGCGTTCTTGCTTTCTTTTTTTGTCTTCTCATTTTTTTTTTCTCTTTTTAAATTATCTTTTTGTTTTTTGTTTAGCTCTACTGAATTTCTCATCTTTTTCTTCTTCCTTCCTTATCTTTTTCACCTTCTCCTCTCTTTCGTTCTTCTTTATGTGACTTAATCCTTGTCCTGCACACCCTCAGATAAACTTGTAGTTGAGTATTAGACCCTATCCCCCATTGTGTACACACTTAATCCACAAATTTATTACACAAGTTAAAACCTCTAAGACATAAGTTCCCTAATAGCAGTACTACCTCTTTATACCTATATAATATTTTAAGCATTTTTATTTTTAAATTTTTCACATCTACTTTATATCCCTCCCCTTCTCTGAATAAATTCACGTTCTTATCTAAACAGATTGTTATCGAATCTACATAATTTTTATTAATTTCTACCTTTCTATTTTTTCTGGTCTCTTTTCTTTTCCGGTTCCCTTTCTTTTTTTTTTTCCTGTTTTTTCTCTCTCTCTACTTTCATCCTACCCAACCTATTTCCTGCTTTGAGATTAAGACTTAGTTAACTCCCCCAGAGCCTCCCCACATCAATCTATTCCTATTTTTTTACCCACATCTCTCCCTAACCCTAATAATTTCTGGTCTTCCTAATTCTTCTTTGCAGTCCGTAGTCCATTAACGTATATTTGTTTGATGTTGAATAGATGTATCTGTTGAACTAGATTGTATCTGTAGACTATTGACTGTGCAAATTCAGACTTGGGTTGATGCTTCCCTTAAGATAGTGTTCTAGCAAAAAACTGGTGCTATTTTCATCTCAAATGGGCAGAGTAAACTGGAAAAACACAAGAAAAATGGCAAATTCGGGTATCTCAATTCCCAATCCCGATAATCAGGGGACAGAACAGATAATGAATAATCCAGAGGAGAATTCCCAAACAGCTTTACAAACACAGCTGGCAAACATGATAAATCAAAAGATTGAAAGCATACAAAGGTCTCTGTATGAGCGTGATAAGGAGAGAGAGGAGGCATTTCAAAAGTTTATACAGAAATATCATAAGCATAAGGAAGCTACTCAAAAGCTGATATAGGATTTGTATGAGCATCTTGAGAATACTCAAAGAGAAAGACAGGAATGGCATGAACAGGCTGGGAACACTCAAAAAGAACTACAGGAATCCCACGAACAGGAGGAAGCTTATCAAAGATTAATACAGGAATTGAGAGAGAAGGAAGAGAATATACAAAGATCACTAAAGGCATTCATGGAATCCAGTAACAAAGAGCTGAAGGAAGTCAGGGAGACCACAAAGGGAATGCTGAATGGAACCCAACAGAAGGAATAGGAGTCCAAGGAAACCATAACCAATGAAGCAAGTGATTGGAGAATAAACACGGAACATCAATTTAAGGAAGTAAAGAAGTTCATACAAGATCTAAAACAAAGCTTCAACAAAGAACGTGAAGCCATCAAAGCTGACCAATTAGAAGGAAAAGAGATAAAAAACAAAGTAGAAAGACTTGACAGCAGGTTAGACCATGCAGAAGATCGAATCTCAGGGATTGAAGATAGCCTAGATATTATAGAGAAAGAACACACAACCATCCAAGACAAGTCCAAGAAATATGATAGATCTATCCAACACTTGGAAGACACCATCAGAAGGCCTAATCTAAGGATAATGGGTGTAGAGGAGCACCTAGAAACAGAAGTCAATGGCCTAGGAAATTTTTATTAACAGGCACCTAGCAGAGAACTTCCCAAACACGCAAAAAGACAGGCCTATTCAGATACAAGAAGCTTTTAGAACTCCAAACAGACGAGACAAGAATAGGACATCCCTGCGTCACATTATAATCCACACAGGTTCATTTTCCTAACATCACATTATCTGACCTTTTCCGCTTAACTCATACCTATACTAGATATTGCAAATAAGGGAAACCATGGGACCTATGCTTCTTTTGGCCTGGCTTACTTCACTTAATATAATTTTTTTCCAAGAACCCCTAAATATGTATTTTAATGCTTTCGTTTCTTTCATGCATGTGTTTCTAACGCATTTATAAGATTATTTCTTTGTTGCTTTGTATGTCCCTCCCCCACAATGTAACCCCCGCTTTCACTATATTTGATGTCATTATAACATGTGGAGGAGATGGGGACAAACAAGTCGTTTAAGGATTCAGGTGGACCTGTTGCAACAATGAGAAGTACAAAATGTCATGTCAAAACCAGCTTTACAATGTCGGTGTAGGGGGGAGGGGGGTATAATTGGGTGGGGGGGGAGGAAGCTGGGAAGGGAGGTGAAGGGTAAACAAAGGAGGAGGCTGCAATGCTTGGTAAGAATTGTATGCATTATCCTGCCCATGTAATTGTAGCCCCTCTGTACAGTATGTTCTCAAATAAAATAAAATTAAATTAAAAAAAAATATATAATCCACACAGGATCAACTCAGACCAAGGAAAAGATCCTTAAAGCTTTCAAGGAGAAAAGAATCATCACCTATAAAGGAAAACCAATTAGAATCACCTCAGATTTCTCAGCAGAGACAATCGAAGCAAGAAGAGCCTGGAACGATGTATGCCATTCCTAAAAACAAACAACTATCAACCAAGAATACTGTACCCAGCTAAACTCTCCTTCATAACTGAAGGCCAAATAAAAACCTTCCATAGCAAAGAAAAATTGAAACAATACATCTCCACCAAACCAGCCCTACAAAAGATTCTTAAAGATGTCCTACACATAGAAAACCTACAAGACCACAATAAAGGTCAAGAAACTGCACCCAAACTGAATCCAAGAACCATAGGAAGAACCCAGTTTTCGCAACCCCCAAGAAGATGGATAACATGGCAGGAACTCCCAAAAACCTCTCATTCCCTTCTCTTAACGTTAACGGACTGAACTCTCCAATTAAGCGACATAGACTGTCTAGTTGGATTAAAAAACAAGACCCTTCAATCTGCTGCCTTCAGGAGTCACATCTTACCCCTAAAAACAAACACATTTTCAATGTTAAAGGTTGGAACAAAATCTACCAAGCAAACGGCCTCCATAAACAGACAGGAGTTGCAATCCTAATATCAGATAAAATGGACTTCAAATTAAAACTCGTGAGAAGAGATAAAGAAGGTGGCTACATACTAATTAAGGGATCTCACATTAATTGTTGGGGATTTTAACACACAACTATCACGACTAGATAGATCAACTCGGCAAAAACTCAACAGAGATACTACAGTTCTAAACAGCTGCAGAGATCAACTAGATTTAACAGATATCTACCGAACATTTCAACCAGCAGCATCAGAATACACGTTTTTCTCAGCAGCACATGGTACATTTTCTAAAATAGACCACATTTTAGACCACAAAGCAAACTTGTCCAAATTCAGAAACACAGAAATTATACCTTGCATTCTCTCTGACCACAAGGGAATAAAATTAGAACTCAACACCAAAAGCCACCTAAGAAAGTCTGGTATCACATGGAGGCTGAACAACACACTGCTGAATCAAGAGTGGGTCATGGAAGAGATTAGAAAGGAAATTCAAATGTTCATGCTATTTAACAAAAATGAACACACAAATCACCAGCTCCTCTGGGACACAGCAAAGGCAGTACTCAGAGTCAAGTTTATAGCTCTGAGCTCCTACATCAACAAATTGGAGAGATCTGAAACCAATCTAATGACACATCTAAACCTCCTAGAAAAAGAGCAGCAAGATAAACCCCAATCCAGTAGACGGAAAGAAATAATCAAAATTAAATCAGAATAAAAGGAATTACAATCCAAAACAACTATAGAAAGAATCAACAAAACAAAGAGTTGGTTCTTCGAAAAAATTAACAAAATTGACAGACCCTTAGCAAATCTTATCAGAAAAAGAAGAGAACACATCCAAATAAATAAACTCAGAGACGAGAATGGAAACATCACCACGGAAACAACCAAGATTCAAAACATTATAAGGGAATACTTCTAAAACTTTATGCTAATAAGTTTGAGAACTTGACAGAAATGGACCTTTTCCTAGCAAATATTGACATGGCAAAACTAAACCAAGATGAGTTAAACCAGCTTAACAGGCCCATATCAAACGTTGAAATAGAAACAGCAGTAAGAGACCTTCCAGCTAAGAAAATTCTAGGAACCGATGTTTTTACAGCGGAATTTTACAAGGCCTTCAAAGTAGAGCTCACACCAATACTCCTCCAACTCTTCAATCAAATCGAAAGAGGAAGGTCAGTACCGAACACATTCTATGAAACCATCATAACCCTGATCCCAAAACCAGGCAGCGACTCATCAAAGAAAGAGAACTATAGACCTATTTCTTTGATGAACATTGATGCAAAACTTCTCAACAAAATATTGGCCAACCGATTTCAACAATTCATCCAAAAAAATGATACACCATGATCAAACAGGATTCATTTCAGGGATGCAAAGCTGGTTTAATATACGCAAATCAATTAATATTATTCATCACATCAACAGCAGCAAGAATAAGAACCACACGGTTATCTCAATAGATAGAGAAAAAGCATTTGACAAGATCCAACACCCCTTTATGATGAAGGTTTTGGAAAAATTAGGAATCCATGGAACATTCCTCAATACAATAAAGGCTGTATATGACAAACCTACAGCCAGCATTATACTTAATGGTGAAAAACTAAAGCCATTTCCTCTTAACTCAGGAACAAGACAAGGATGTCCACTCTCTCCACTTGTCTTCAATATAGTGTTAGAATGCCTAGCTACAGCAATAAGACAAGATGCAGACATAAGGGGGATCCAAATAGGGAAAGAAGAAATAAAACACTCCCTCTTTGCAGACGACATGATCTTGTATTTAAAGAATCCCATAGACTCCACTCCCAAATTACTCAAGCTGATTCAAAACTTTGGCAAAGTAGCAGGGTATAAAATTAACTCCCCAAAATCAATGGCCTTTCTGTACACCAACAATGAGAATAGAGTGGCTGAAATTAGGAAAGCAACTCCATGTGTAATATCCCCACAAAAAATAAAATAACTAAGAATTAACTTAACCAAAGAAGTGAAGCAACTTTATGATGAAAACTTTAAAATCTTGAAAAAGGAAATCAACACAGAACTTAAAAAATGGCAAAACCTCTCATGCTCCTGGATTGGAAAGATTAACATCGTGAAAATGGCAATACTACCCAAGGCTATCTATAAATTCAACCCGAAATCTATCAAAATTCCAAGCTCATTCTTCAAGGAAATAGAAGAGGCATTCTAAAAATCCATATGGAACAATAAAAGACCCCGAATAGCAAAAACGCTCATCAATGGAATGAACACTGTTGGAGGAATATCAATACCAAATTGGAGACTCTACTATAAAGTCATAGTAAACAAAACAGCTTGGTACTGGCACAAGAACAGACCTCAGGACCAATGGAATAGAATTGAAAAGCCAGAAATGAACCTACAGAACTATAGCCATCTAATCTTTGATAAGGGATGTAAAAAAATAGAATGGAAGAAAGGCAGCCTCTTCAGTAAACGGTGCTGGCAAAATTGGTTAACTACTTTTACAAAACTAAAGCTAGATCCTTATATATCACCCTGCACCAGAATCAACTCCAAATGGATCAAAGACCTCGAAGTCAAAACAGACACTCTGAAAACATTACAGGATGGAATAGGAGAAACCCTAGGTCTCCTTGGCTCAGGCCGAAATTTTCTGCATAGTGACCCGGAAACACAACAAATCAAAAAAGGTTGGACAAATGGGATCGCATAAAGTTGCAGAGCTTCTGCATGGCAAAAGACATAGCTAGCAAGATCAATAGAAATCCCACGGATTGTGAAAAGATCTTTACTAGCTATACAACGGACAAGGGTCTCATATCTAAAATATACTTGGAACTCAAAAAATTAAACCCTCCAATAACAAATCCTCAAAGAAACAACTGCCCAATAAACAAGTGGTTGAAAGACTTAAAGAGAAACTTTTCTGAAGAAGAAAGAAGGATGTCCAATAGACACATGAAGAAATCCTCAACCTCCCTAGCCATAAAAGAAATGGAAATCAGAACAACATTGAGATACCACCTCACTCCAGTTAGAATGGCAAAAATCAAGAACTCTAACAACAACAGATGCTGGAGGGCATGTGGACAGAAGGGAAATTTACTTCATTGTTGTTGGGAATGTAAACTTGTTCAACCACTTTGGAAAGCAGTATGGAGGTTCCTCAAAAGACTCCACATAGAACTCCCCTATGACCCAGCAATCCCACTTTTGGGCATTTACCCAAATGTTTACAAACAAGACCACACTAAAGCTACCAGAACAACTATGTTTAGTGCAGCATTATTCACCATAGCTAATATCTGGAACCAACCCAGATGCCCCCAAGTAGATGAATGGATCATGAAAATGTGGTATATATACACAATGGAATTCTATGCCTCCATCAGAAAGAATGACATTGCCCCATTTGTTAGGAAATGGAAAGACTTGGAAAAAAAATATATTAAGCGAAGTAAGCCAGGCCCAAAGAAACATAGGCCCCCATGGTTTCCCTTATTTGCAATATGTAGTATATGTATGAGTCTAGCGGAAAAGGGCAGATAATGTGATGTTAGGAAAATGAACCCTTAGATATGTATTTTAATATTTTTTTTCTTTCTTGCATGTGTCTCTAACGCATTTATAAGATTATTTCTTTGTTGCTTTGTATATCCTTCCCCCACAGTATAACCTCTGCTTTCACTATATTTGATGTCAGTATAACTTGTGGAGGAGATGGGGAAAAACAAGTCGTTTAAGGGTATAGGTGGACCTGTTGCAACAATGTGAGAAGTACAAGTTGTCATGTCCATAAAGAGCTTTACAATGTCTGTGTGGGGGCGGGGGGGCCTTGGGGTAGAGAAGGATTGGGACTGGGGTGGGATGGGGGGAGGCTTGGAAGGGATGTGAAGGATAAACAAAGGAGGAGCCTGCAATGCTTGGTAAGAAATGTACGCATTATCCTGCCCATGTAATTGTAACCCCTCTGTACAGTATGTTCACAAATAAAATAAAATAAATTTAAAAAAAAGTAAACTCATGGAAACTTCTGGCTTTTTCTAATAAACAATATTATATTTTCAGCATTAGTTTATAACTATGTTATTTTTAGATGTAACTTGGAATTTTTAATAGAATCAAATATAAGTTTTATTACTACTCAATATCTCACAAAAATCCACTGTAATTTACTTTCCCTAAAGTCAATTGTTACATACTGTATTACTCATTATTATTATTACACTCTATATTTCATATAATGTGAAATGAAAATAATTTGGACCATTTCGTATAAATTAGTAGTTGATACTTTAGCATTATAAATTCACATCTGTGATTTTAAATAAAGGAAAGAAGATTTTCGAGTTAAAATGAAATATGAATGTGTAATGTGTCCCAACTAAACCAAAAATTCTTAGTTTATGCAGACAAAAATACTTTCTTTCCACTAAAGACTTTGAAGTAATACCATTGGAAATAGTGAGGCAATAGGAGGAAGAATTAAAATCACATCAAACAAGTCTGTTATTCTGCTACCACCTCCATTATGAAAACCTGCCCATTCCCAGATGTCACAAAATTTCAAGTGTCTCTCTTAAAATTCTATTTGGAAAAGTTCTAAATCACTGATTCTTTTCGCAGTTTCTGTTATATGAAACAAATCATTGACACAAAACAATTGAAATAAAATGTGCACATATGTTGAAGTCACTACAACTGGAAAAACAACCAACTTAGTAGAACCCCAGGAACAAAAACATGTTTTGCCCAATTTTTTAAGCACAAAAACCTCAAATACATATTAACTTGGAGTAGAGCCGTAAAGATAACTGTGTCTCATAAATACAGTTGTGTTAATTTGTAATTAAATTCTTCTAGATTAACCTAACATAGCAAATCCCTTGAAGGGATCAAATTGTTTAAAACAAATGTGACTGTATGCGGAGTGAGATATGCACATATTTAAAAGAATAAAATAACAGAATCATAATGTACGTAAAAAAATCAGAAATTTAATGAATAAGTCCAATAGCATCTATACTGAGAACTAATGCCTACTGGTATAACAAGAAAAAATATGCAAATAATAGAATCTGAGCAGTGTCCATGAGTGTCCATAATTTTAAACTACTCCAAATTACACTTTGTAGAAGACTGAATGTGGATTATCTAAGGGAAAACATCAACACATGACATAAATGAAATTAAAAATCTCATGAAAAGAGAGAAGGAGTTTCTGGAAAATAATAGTTTAACAAATGGAAGTTAAAATATTTCTAGTACTGACAAAATTGCATACCTATTCATTTATTTTTTTTTTAATTTTTTTTATTGTAGAGATACTATACAGAGGGTTACAGTTACATGAGTGAGGTAATGAGTACACTTCCACTTCCTCTTGAACACTGTTACCCCCTCCATTGTTTTCCCCCTACCATCCCCTCCCTCCCTCCCTTCCCCAAGGTTCTTTTTTTTTTTTTTTTTTTTTTTTGATCGTGATTAAGTGATTACTTAATTTCCGGAAATTCACAGTATTGTGGAATAATGATGCTCATTTAAAGTCACAAGTTCATTCTAACTTTCCTGGAGCAAATTGTCTATCACAGTCTATAATATATAACGGTGCTCATATGTTATATACCATATATGTGATCAGCAGCATGGGGATATTTAGTAGTGGTTCAACCAGATGAGTGGGAGTTCTTTGTTTCTTAAGTCCTGTTAGTTTTGTCATATCACCTAACATTTTGGATTCATCATCCACTTATCAGGGAGACCATGTACTGTTTGTCTCTTCGTTCTTGGCTTACCTCGCTCAACATGATTCCTTCTAGCTCCATCCATTTCCCTGCAAATGCCATTATTTTGTCATTTCTAATGGCTGCATAATATTCCATTGTGTATAGATACCACAATTTTTGGATCCATTCATCTGTGGTGGGGCATCTAGGTTGTTTCCATATCCTAGCTATTGCGAACAGTGCTGCAATAAACATGGAGGTGCACGTGTCCTTGTATATTGGTTCCTGTTGTTCAGGGTAGATGCCTAGAAGTGGTATGACTGGGTCGTAAGGGAGGTCAATCTTTAGCTTTCTAAGGACCCTCCAGACTGCTTTCCAAAGTGGTTGTATGAGTGTACATTCCCACCAGCAGTGTAATAGCGTTCCTCGTTCTCCACATCCCCTCCAGCATTTGTCGTTGGCTGATTTGTGGATGTGGGACATTCTGACTGGGGTAAGGTGGTATCTCAGGGTTGTCTTTATTTGCATTTCCTTCACCACCAGGGATGATGAACATTTCCTCATGTGTTTCTTTGCCATTTTTATTTCTTCATTTGAGAAGTCCCTCTTTAGTTCCCTTGCCCATTTAGTAATTGGTGTGTTGGGTTTGGGAGGGATTAGTTTCTTGAGTTCCCTGTATATACAGGATGTTAACCCCTTGTCTGATATATTGCTGGTAAATATTTTTTCCCAATTAGTTGGTTGTCTTTCTAGCTTGGTTGCGATAGCTTTATCTGTGCAGAAGCTTTTTATTTTAAGGTAGTCCCATTTGTCGAGTCTCTCTCCAATTTGTTGTGACCCTGGGACTCTGTTCAGGAAGTTCCTTCCTGTGCCTATTAGTTCAAGTGTCTCTCCTACTCTGTCCTGCAGTAGTTTCAGAGATTCAGGTTTAATGTTAAGGTCTTTAATCCATTTTGAGTTGATGTTGGTGCATGGTGATAGGCTGGGGTCCACTTTTAGTTTTCTGCATGTGGCTGCCCAGTTTTCCCAGCACCAGCGGTTGAAGAGGCTGTGTTTCTTCCATTGTATGTCTTTGGCTCCTTTGTCGAATATCAGCTGGCTGTAGGCCTGTGGATTTATTTCTGGATCTTCTATTCTGTTCCATTGGTCTTCGGGTCTGTTTTTGTGCCAGTACCATGCTGTCTTTGTTATTATAGCTCTGTAGTAGAGTTTGAAGTTCGGCATGGATAGCCCTCCCATATTGTCTTTATCCCCTAGAATTGTTTTGGCTATTCTAGGTCTTTTGTTGTTCCATATGAATTTTTGGACTGTTTTCTGTATTTCAGTGATGTACGTCATTGGGATTTTAATAGGAATTGCGTTGAATTTGTATATTAGTTTTGGAAGTATTACCATCTTTACTATATTAAGTCGGCCTATCCAGGAGCATGGGAGGTCTTTCCATTTCCTAGTGTCTTCTGCAATTTCTTTCTTTAACTTTTTATAGTTCTCATTAAATAGTTCTTTTACATCTTTGGTTAGGTTAATTCCTAAATATTTTATTTTTCGGGAGGTTATTGTGAATGGGGTTGCTCCCTTTATTTCCCTCTCTTCCTGTACATTATCAGTGTATAGGAAGGCAACTGATTTTTGTGGGTTTATTTTGTATCCTGCTATTTTGCCAAAGTGATTTATGATTTCTAAGAGTTTGGGGATGGAGTTTTTGGGATCGTGGAGGTATAGTATCATGTCTTCTGCAAAAAGGGATAGTTTAACTTCTTCTTTTCCTATGAGGATCCCTTTAATGTCTTTTTCTTGCCTTATTGCCCTGGCTAAGGGTTCTAGGACTATATTGAAGAGGAGTGGAGACAGTGGGCATCCTTGCCTTGTTCCTGATTTTAGGAGAATTGGTTGTAGCTTTTCCCCATTAAGTATAATATTGGCTATTGGTCTGTCATAAATGGCTTTTATTGTTTTTAGAAATGTTCCTTCTATTCCTATTTTCTCCAGAGCTTTTAGCATGAATGAATGTTGAATTTTGTCAAAGGCCTTTTCTGCATCTGTAGCGATAATCATGTGATTCTTGACCTTGGCTCTGTTGATATGTTGGATTACATTTATTGACTTACGTATGTTAAACCATCCCTGTGTCTCTGGGATGAAGCCTACCTGGTCATAGTGAATTATTTTTTTTATGTGTTTCTGGATTCTGTTAGCTAGAATCTTGTTAAGGATCTTTGCATCTGTGTTCATCAAGGAGATTGGCTTGTAATTCTCCTTTTTGGTTGGGTCTTTGCCTGGTTTGGGGATGAGTGTGATATTGGCTTCGTAGAATGAGTTTGGGATAGCTCCTTCCTTCTCTGTTTCTCTGAAGAGCTTGAGGAGTATGGGTATTAGTTCTTGTTTAAAGGTCTTATAGAATTCTGCTGTGAATCCATCTGGTCCTGGGCTTTTTTTTGTTGGAAGACTTTTGATAGCTTCCTGTATCTCATTATAGGATATTGGCTTATTTAATTGGTTAACTTCTTCTTTGCTCAGTTTGGGCAACTTGTATTTCTCTAAAAATGCATCCATTTCTGCCCGATTTTCTTCCTTTAGAGAGTATAGCTTTTGAAAGTAGTCTGTTAGAATTGTTTGGATATCTTGGGTACGTGTGGTGATGTTTCCCGTGGCATCCCTAATCCTATTAATATGGGTTTCCTCTCTTCTTTTTTTAATTAATCTAGCCAATGGGCCATCAATTTTGTTTATTTTTTCAAAGAACCAGCTTTTTGTTTGGTTTATTTTGGTTATGGTTTTCTGATTTTCTAATTGGTTAATCTCTGCTTTTAATTTGGTTATCTGGCTTCTTCTAGTAGCTTTAGGTTCCATTTTTTCCTGTTTTTCTAGCTGTTTTAATTGCAACGTGAGATTATTTACTTGGTCTGTCTCCATTCTCTTGATGTGGGCACTGAGGGCAATAAATTTGCCCCTCAGGACTGCTTTTGCTGTGTCCCACAAGTTTCTTTGTGAGGTGTTTTCATTTTCATTGAGTTGTAGGAAATGCTTTATTTCTTCTCTGATCTCTTCTGTTATCCAGGCATTGTTAAGGAGTGTGCTGTTCAATTTCCATGTATTGGAGAAATTTCTGCGGTATGCTTTGTTATTGAGAGCTAGCTTGATTCCACTGTGGTCAGATAGGATACAGGGGATTATGTCGATCCCTTTGTATTTGCTTAAGTTCCTTGCATGAACTATGATATGGTCTATTTTGGAGAAAGTTCCATGAGCTGCTGAGAAGAATGTGTACTGTGTTGTTTTAGGGTGAAATACTCGGTAGATGTCAGTTAATTCCGCTTGCAGTATGGCCTCTCTTAATTCGGTAGCTTCTTTGCCAATCCTCTGGTTGGTAGACCTGTCCTTTGGTGAGAGTGGTGTGTTAAAGTCTCCTAGTATTATCGTATTGGGATCTATTTTATTCTGTAAGTTTGAGAGCATTTGTTTGACATATCTGGGTGCACCAATATTTGGGGCATATAAGTTGATGATGGTTATATCCTCCTCTTGGATTGTTCCCTTTATTAATATGTAGTGTCCGTCCTTGTCTTTCTGTACTGATTTTAATGAAAAGTTTATTTTGTCAGATATCAGGATAGCTACACCTGCTTTCTTACTGGGGGCGTTTGATTGGTAGATCCTTTTCCACCCCTTCACTCTGAGTTTGTTTGTATGTTTGGCTGAGAGGTGGGTCTCCTGAAGGCAACAGATGGATGGGTCTTGTTTTCTTATCCAGTCCTCAGTTCGTTTTCTTTTAATTGGCGAATTCAGCCCATTTATATTAAGAGAAAGTATAGAGAGATGCATTGTTGTCCCTGCCATTCCGTTTTCCTAAGTTTTTCTTTTTTCCTTTCCTCCTGTGCTTGCTCAGTTAGACTTTGAGTAATGCCTCTTTGGGGCAGGCCCCAGTTCCTGGCTGCTTTCTTCAGGTTGTGTCCCCCCTCTTAGAATTCTTTGTAATGCTGACTTAATGTTTATGAATTCATTTAGTTTTTCTTTGCTATTAAAAGTTTTCAGTTCTCCATCAAATGTGAATGCTAGCTTTGCCGGGTAGATCAGTCTGGGTTGGCAGTTATTGGCTCTCAGGGCTCGTATGGTGCTTTCCCAGGCTTTTCTTGCATTCATTGTTTGTGTGGAGAGATCTGCAGTAATTCTTATTTTTTTCCCATTGTAGTATAGCTCCTTCTTCATTTTTGCTGCATGCAGGATTGTTTCCTTATTATTCAGATCTATCATTTTTACTATAATGTGTCTAGAAGTGTTTCTCCTGGGGTCTTGCTTGTTGGGTGTTCGATAAGCTTTTGTGATGTAGTTAAGATGGTCGTTTTTGAGGTGGGGAAAATTTTCATTGATTATCTTGTTAAATAGGTGTTGCATTCCCTTGCTCTGGAATTCCTCACCTTCGTCCACTCCAATTATGCGAAGGTTAAATTTTTTAGCATTATCTGCTTGCTCTTGAATATCCCTTTGGTTTAATTTGAGTAATTTTTCCATATCTGTCACTTTTTGGTCCAGTTGGTGTATTCTGTCTTCTGTATCTGACACTCGACCTTCCATTTCATTCACTCTGTTGACAGTGGCTTCTATTGTGGTTTGCATGGAGGAAATGGATCCCTTTATGGATTCAATGTTGGTTCTCAGAGTACTGATCTCACCTCTCAATGAGGTATGCATTACCTCTAATTTGGCGTTTATCTCACTTCTTATTGAGGTTTGTGCAGCTTCTATTTTTGCATGCATCTCTTGTTTGATACCCTGTATCTCTTTGGATAGTTCATCCTTGTGCTCTTTCAATTTCTGATAAATTTCTCGCTTTATTTCTTGAGTCATTGCCTCCAGCAACCCTTGGAAGTAGCCTTTGTCTTCCATTCCTGCTTTGCTCCCACTGGGGCTCTCCCCTGTGTGGCTGCTGGCTTTTGGGGTGAGCTTGCTGTCCTGGGTGGTAGTAAACCTTGTGATTTTTCTCTGTGATTTTCGCATGGAGGTTCAGGAGACTGCTCTTCAATTTTGTTTTGGTGTGTCTGTCTTTGCTTGGTTGCTGATTCTGTATTGGTAGAGAGAGTCTGTGCCTGATCTGGGTTCTGTTGGGAGCCTATTTCCAGCTGCTATTCTGACTTACTTAGGATTCTCAGCTCTCTGCTGTAGATTGCTGACAGTTCCCGCCTTTGGAAGGGTTGAGCAGCCTAGACTGCTTGTGTTTGCTCCTACGGGTGCTCTTGTGAAGAACAGATGCTCTGGATGCACTCTCCCAAATGCTGGAGTCTGCTATGGGCTCCTGATGTGTTTTTGTTTATTTGTTTTGGGCTGGTTGTGGGCTTGAACTCTAGGTTTGGGTGCTGTCCCTCAGCTTTTTCAGCTCAAGGCTGGCACCCTACCGTTTGAGCCACAGCACCACTTCTGACCCTTTTTGCTTTTGTGATGCTGAGGAATCAGATGCAGGGCCTCATACATCCAAGACTATCACTCTATTGCTGAGCCGCCTTAACAGTCTGAGCTCCTGCTTACTATCAGGTGCTGGCAGCCTGTGTTGCCCAATTCCCAGTCTAGGGTATATGGGTGGAGTTTTGGTGGGGTTTGGGCTTCTCTTGTCCTGGGCCTCCAGGTCTTTTGTTGTCACAGGCGTGCTTCCCGGGGGAGTGTTGTTTCCTGGTTTTCTCCCCTCTGTTGAGGCGTATGCTCAGCTTTTTACTTCAATTGGGAGGAGTTGGTTGTGTTGTTCAGGCGCCGGATCCCCGGGCTTGGTTCCGGCCCCAGCCTGGAGCGCGCTTGTTAGGCCTGTGCTGATGTGTATACCCCCTAGGTTATACAGCCTGGGGGACACAGTTCAAATTTCTTCTACTGTTGGTAGTCTTGACCCAGGGGCGCTGTTCCTGGCTTGGGCATTTAAGCTCCCTTCCAGGGGTGCTCTTGCTCTAGCCTGGCCAGCTGAGTGTGCTCCATGGGCTGGTGGAGCTCTCAAACAGTTCCCAGTTTTAGTGGGTCCTGTGGTCCGGGTGCTGGGGTAGGGAGTCTAGGTCAGGGTCTGGGGATTCCCTCCAGCTCTGGTCTCCCTTGAGGGATACACTTCCCCTGTGGGGTACTCACCCTGGAGCTGGTTGTTTCTGTGTGGTGTAGGTCGTCAGTTGTTGTTGCAATCCGGGCTGGGTTGGGCGGTGGTGGCTCTGTGTGATTCTTTTCTGTCTCTGCCTCTGTCGAAGCTGTTGGGTCAAGAGTGTCCACGCTCAGGCAGCTTCTTCTCGGTACCTCTGGGGCCCAAGTGACCCCGCCGGGTTGTTGCGATCGTGATCGGGCGGGCGGGTGGTCTGCAGACAGGACCCTTTGTCGCGCCGAGCCGCTTTGGCGGGATGGAACCTCTCTGCTCGGGTGGAGAGTGCTGGATCGTTGCGATCGCGATCAGGCGGGCCGGGTGGTCTGCCGCAGGTCCTTTTGTCACTCTGCTGATGCCGAGCGGCTTTGGCGGGATGGAGCCTCTCTGCTCGGGTGGAGAGTGAGGGGTGGGGGTGGGATCCTCGTGGAGACTCCCGGCTGGTAGGTTTCTCTGTTCCTGGCGATCTCTATTCATTTAGATCCAAAAAAGGAACCAAGTTTTTTGAGCGGATTTGAAACTTTGGCAAAGTAGCAGGATACATCTGTAACATTATTATGGATGTTGACTCTGGCATGGAATTCATTTCCTCTTTGATCTGACAAATGAATATATGAAAGAACATAAATTCTCTAACTAAATATCAAGACCTAACTAAACATATCACCAGAAAAGTCATCATGTAAGCCATATTGCAACTGGGGTAAAAGAAAAATCTGTCATAGTGATTCTGTATTTATTGTACATGTTGATGTTTTTCATAAATTATTTCCTTTAGTTTGCATTTTCAAACCATTGTGTTACATGATGTATATCTTGGTAACTAATTTTGGATGCCTCCTTAAATTTTGTTCTGAGTAAAATGTCTCACTTCAGTTCCTAACCCATGAAATTATGTTGATTCCAAAAACATTCAAATAACCACTGTATATAATACACAAAATCTCATAAGCATGATACCAGTAAGAATTGGTTATCATTTTGATATCAGGGTCCCATGACTTATAAGGCCTATCTGCATGAGTATCGTTGTACCGAGACTCCTAAGCCTAAATTTAGCCACTGTTAAAAAATGTTTATATCTTCATTTGTCGCCCATCAGAGATTAAATCTGAGTATAAAGCCTAAGGAAAACGATAAAGTAAGAGTTTAGCTTTTCTGGATATAAAGTAAACAAATGCAGCATAGAGTAACTCACTGGTTTAAATTCAACCTGTTTCACCAAAACATTCTAAGCATTACCTTACAATGTGTATTATTCTCATGAAGGGAATGGGGAATTTGAGAAGAGGACTAACCAAGCATTTTCTTCAAATATATATAATTTCGATTTATCTCTAAATTTCTCTATAAACATTTCTGATAAAAACTGAATAATTGATTCTCTGGTCAGCTTTAATATATTTTACTTTCATATACCAAACTATATTCAGAAAATGCAATACAACAATTAACTAAAAAAAATGTCTTGCCAGAAAAAATGGCATCTCTTTATTATGTGATGCCTAATTCTTAGGTATTATGTCTCCAGTTAATGAATGTGATTGTTTAAATGCTTCATAAAGTTTTAATTAAAATCCATCATTGTACTATAATTGTGGATAATTTTATCCTAGAATCATTCATGAACTGCCCATTCAATCAAGACATACATCAAATTCATTTGGTATTCATATGCATAGTAATGAGTTTCTTAGGACCTCCTGCCATTTGGAGGTGGCAGGACCAGGATTTGAACTGTGGTCTTCAGCTCCCACCACTTCAAACCGAGGATTGGGAACTCACTTGTCTGTCCAAGAACATCAGCAAGACCAATGATTAAGCAGACACCAGTGGCTCTCAGCAGTCCTCCTTGATACTTAAAAGACTGTGATAGGAGGATCATGGTTGAAGTCACCCTAGGGAGGAAAGTCCTTGAGAGCCCTGTCCAACTTCAAGGCCAACAACGCCAGAAGTATAGCCGTATGGCTCCAGAGTTAGAGGGCTATCCTTAAGTAAAACCAGCTCACAGACTGTGCCCAGATCCTGAGTTCAAGGTCCAGGATTGGCAACAACAGACATACACAACAATCTGTGCAGCCATCCACTTAAATCAGGTCACTCTCAACAGCCTTTATTTACATTTTATTTTGAGGCCAACGCAGGATGAATCACAAACCAGGCAGGGGAACAGAAGATCAGGTTTGTTAGAAGTAACTGGTATTATGAAAATTAAACTTGGGGACGTAAAATGGTAGCATACTTATGTAAAAATTAACATTAAGAAAAAGATGAAGGTGCTGGGAATGTGGATTAGTGGGAGAATGCTTGCCTAGCATGCAAGAAGCCCTGCGTTCAATTCCTCAGTAGCACATTCAAGAAAAAAACCAGAATTGGTGTTGTAGCTCTAGTGGTAGCTTGCTAGAGACAGTGCCAGGCCTTGCGTTCAACCCAAGAACTGGCAAAGAAATAGCTACTTAGGTAGGTAGGTAGGTAAGTAGATAGATTAGATAGATGATAGATAGATAGATAGATAGATAGATAGATAGATAGATAGATAGATAGATAGATAGATAGATAGATAGATAGATAGATAGATAGATAGATAGATAGATAGATAGATAGATAGATAGATAGATAGATAGATAGAAAGAAAGAAATATGATAGATGAATCTGGACTTGGATGTCAGGAGGAAAGTAAGGAAGACTTCCCAGTGATTAGGCCTTCTGCAGTGTGCCAGGACACCAACATGGCCTTCACACAACCAGAGAACAGGAAGACTGTCTCTTTCCACTTCTCAGGTAGGCAAGGGCCCCAGAGTCAAGAGGGCAGAGCCAAGTTCTAACTGAGGTGCTTGGAGACAGAAGAGAAAAGGCCTTGCCTCTCCTTGGATGGGGGATTTGCATTAATGTAGTGGAGAATGAAGGAAGGAGAATGGACTGGCAGAGGTAGAAAAAGTGCCTTCAAATCTGACAGATGGAGAGTCAAAGACCCACTCCCTAAGACCAAAGAGCAAGGTTTTCTACTCTGTTCCTGCCCTCTCTCCCAATAAAATGGCTCTCTATTGTCAACTTAAAGATAGCCTGAGGCTCCCTTCACCTGAGGGAGGAAGGTTAGTCATTGTGTGAAGAGGCTGAGAAAAGCCTGATCCTTGTGTAACTCTGACAAATGTTTCATGTTTCCCCTCATTGCTGGCCATGCCTGGAATGTTGAGTGTGTACATTCTGCCTCCTAACCCTGCATGCCTTTTTCTCTTCACCTAGCCTGGCTTTTGTAACTGATTTCTGCATTCAAATATTGTTACATTGGAGTACTTCCTGCAAACAGGACTAGTGCTTGGATGCTGAGAACTTCATTTGAACCCAGGATGGGTCAATGATGTTTCTTTCCTGCTTCTATAGCTCAAGAACTCTAAGAACCTTTAGCGTATGAGTAACGTCTCATCACCAATGGAAACACAGGAAGCTCTTGAACATCTGCCCTTTCAGAAGTGGAATTCAGAGTTTCAGACTTTCCTACCCTGACTGGCTTCACCCTGTGATCCTCAGACTTCAGCCTCCTGAGCTAGGGTGACAGGCGTTAGCTACTGGTGCTCTGCTAGGTTCAGAACTGTAATTACATTGGCATTACAAGTCAACTGCTTATCACAAAGGGCTTGGGCAGCATATTAAGCCTTTCAACAATGGACCTTTCAGAACCCTGTAAGACACAAGGTTATAATGCTAGAGTCTGAAAGGCTGTGTATATGGATGGGCTACACTTGAACCTTGAGCTCTGACTCCAATTCTGGTGTACATGAGCATTCATTTTCCATAGAATGATATCCTAATTAGCAAATAAAAAAAGTACTTCGCTTAACCCTCACTTTTTCCACTTTTGTGTCTCAAACTCAAGGCTGGGCACTGTCCCTGAGGCCTTCAGCTTAAGGCAAACTCTCTACCACTTGCCCCAAAGCACCAAATGTGGTCTTTTTGTGGTTCATTGGAGATAAGAGCCTAACAGGTTTTCCTTGCCTAGGCTGTCTTTGAACTGTGGTCTTTAGATCTCAGTCTCCTGAGAAGTTATGGTTCCAGTTGTGAGCCACAGGCATCTGGCCTATTGTTTTTGACAGTCCAGGCACTTGATCTTAGGCCCTGGGTATGGTTTCTGAGCTCCTTCTTCTCAAGCCTAAGGCTGTGCTACTTGAGCCACTCTGATTACGTTGCACTGAGGATTCAAACCCTAGCATTCATGCATCCTGAGCCAGCTCTCTACCACTAAGCCACATTTCTAGCCCCACTCTTACAATTTTATCCCTCAACTTGCCTATCCCCAAGAAAAGGCTTCTGAGTAAAAGTCATCTAAAAAAATTCCAATAGCAAGGTTCCAAAGATAAAGAACACAAAGCTCATACTTGGGAGAGACTCTAAAATATGAAGACTGTGACAAATGCTTCCATTATTTATGTATCATGTTTCAACACTTAAAATATTAATGAAAAACGAGTCAATGACCTAAATTGTTCTGTATAAATTTATAATAGATGCACAACATGTACTAAATATTATGTGTATAATAATACTAAATACAATGTATACAATAAATAAATGAATCAAGTAAAAAATAAAATAAATACAAAAATCAATAATAAAAATCATAATATGTAATACACATACATATGTATATATATATCATATATTACCCATATATAGAAATATTTTTTTTCCATTGCAGGGCCTTCATTCAGACCCTTGTAAATCTAGCCTGAATTTCTTTTCCTCAAGGACAGTAAGCTATGTCTTCACCCATGGTGCAAAAGAGTTACCTGGAGGGTAAGATCAATTCCCAGCAATGATGGAAATACTGGCTCAACTTCCAAGATAGTGACAATTTTTTTAATGGAAGCAGTTATGTTTATTCAGTGACATACTGAACATTTTTTAAAAAGCAGTGTAACATTTTGTACATCTATTCAGACATCTTTCTCTTACCCCCAAAATGCTTCTTTTGAGCACTACTTTTCTTCATTTTTTTTGTTGTAAAAATGTTGTACAGACAGATTACAGCTAAATGAGCATGGTAATGAGTACGTTTCCTATTGAGCATTGTTGTCTCCTCCTTTGTTTTCCCTCCCATCTCACAACTACTCCCTCTGCCAACCTCAGTGACTTAATTTTTATTTTTGGATTTGTATGGGGTTTGAACTCAAGTAGTGGCAACTCTGCACTTTCCCTCACATTGCTACATATTTACCAAGACCCTGAGTTCAAATCCCAGGCTAGGAAAGAAAACTGGTAGAAATTTCAAACCAGGGAGCTTTGTTTCTTTTTTAATTTAAATGATTATTTTTTTATTTATTCTTTATTTTGCCAACATGGGGCTTGAGCTCAGGTACTGGCAACTCTCCCTCAGCTTCAATTGCCCTAGGGTGGGGTACACCCTCGGACCCATAGACAATCCAGGGATCCTAGGTCCAGAGGGATTGCATAAAGAAAAATAAGTAACATAGCCTTAAAAGTGGCGAGCTGCAGAGTGCTGGGTGTTTTACCTTTTTTTATTTGCAGGGTGACCATCCTGGGTCTGAATGACATGGCTACAAAGTGAACCTGACCTGCCATATCTGAATGCTGGAGTGCTATCAGGGAATCCATAGGCCAACTTGTCAACATAGGCCCTGGGTTTAAATCCCGGTCCTGACACCTACCAATGGCAGGAGACCACAAAAGACTCATTCCTATGCATAGGAATACCAGTTGAGAGTATTTCATGCTTTTTTCTAGTCTAAAATTGGAAGCAATAATCCTAGGATGCTGATTGATCTTAATTAATAGATTATTATTCATGGAAAGAATAATATTCCTTCAATGGTGGTATAATAAATGCCTAAGAGTTGGTAGGAACATAGTAAGTGTCCTTCAATCATAGATAGATGGCTGTGGTGCTGTTTACCAATACATATTTATTTGTATACCACCCTCTGCCTATCCATGTATCACTGTTTTGGCCAAACCTGGGACTGGTTCTAAGCACCTGACAGCTTCATTGATTAGAGGCTGCCGTGCTCACACTCATCCATTCATGAATTGGGCTTGCTAATCCCTGAGATCATATCCCAGCATTGCCAAAAATTTAATCTTGGAGTAAGAATCCAAGTATGACACATGTTTTCCTTTTTTGGGAAAGTCCTCGGTGTCAGGCATGATGGAGAACGTATAGACAAATCTGGATGCTGTGATATAAGATGTAAACAATGTAATAAATGTTAGAGGGGTCATCAGAGTCAATAAAATAAATGGAAAATAAATGAATAAAACAAGAAATAAAATGAATAACCACACCCAACAAAATATGGAATATCTGTATGGAAGTATAAATCCTCTCTTTAAAATGGATATAAGGAGTATGTTTTCCAGGCCTGAGGCTTGAATTCAGGCCTAGGGAACAGGCCTGCCTTTCTTGTCTTCAAGCATGGTCAGATTCCCTTCCCTCACGGTGTTGCATATTTATGCAGACCTTGAGTTCAAATCCCAGGCCTGGCAGAAAAAAAATGGCATGAATTGCAAACTAGGGAGCTAAATATGTTTTTTTTTTAATTGCAGGCCATTGGAGAAGCCATAGTCCCTCCCAGCAACATGGGCCTACATTTCGAATACTAGTCATGCCACTTCTGGATGGTGGGAGATACTAAGAGGCTCGTTCCTATCCACAGGAATAACGTTGGAATATTATCAATGTCACAGTTGAATGAGATGCTCATGAATGATATTTGTATACAATTAGACATCATGATTTCAGTCGGTTGATTGATTTTATTTAATATCTTATGAAGCATTAAAAGAAAATTATTTCTCACAAGGTTACAATAATTTCAGGACACTGATTTACTTAATAGTTTATTAAAGATGAAAATAATAACATAAATTACCTGGAGGCATAATAAATACCCAAGAATTTGTAGGAATGTAGTCTATATAAATGAACAATGGATAGACATCTCTGGCACTCCATATATATATATATATATATATATATATATATATATATATATATATATATATATATTAACATACTACAATCTGCAAGTCAATCTGTACTTGTTTTGTCAACCCCTTGTTCTCGATCTCAGATCTTGGGAACTGCCTATCAGCTCAATTTGCCCCAGGATGGCATGCTGACACACACCCTTTCATGAATTTGTCCCTGTAGGCCATGAGTTCAGATGCCAGCACACCCAAACAATGAATCATGGAGTAAGAAACTGATGGTGACACGTTTTCCTTTTCTGTGAAAGTCCGGGGTGTCAGGTATAAGTTGAATACATATGCAGACCTATATCCTATTTAATCAATGTAATCAATGTTCTATGTGCCATATTAGTCAATTAAATAGTCAATACATGTTGGATCTTTGTCCACCCTAATAAAAATGGATGGGGTCCAAGGAAATATAAGTGCACTTGCTAGCTGGTTACCCTCCCCCCCCCTTAGCCCGGGAGACATTCAGACAAAGCTGGGAGACAAGTCATGCAACAACTCATATATTACCACTCAGAAAGCATCTTTTAAAGGGAAAAACAGCGTGGCATGGAAGGGGAGGGAAAGGAACCAACCAATCACTGAAAAGGTCACACCCTATCATGCGCCTAAGCTTTATCCAATCAGATTTTAAGGTAAACAACTAGGGCTGTGACCACTCAACTTCCTCTCACCGCCATCTTTTCTGCCCATGTGCACCACAAATACATGAATCAAACAAAAAATAAAATGAATAACTACACTGAACACAATATGGAGTCAACCTATGAATGTAAATATAAATTATATATTTAAAATGTACACAAATATGATGTATTCTAGTGCTGGGGATCTATTTCAGACCTAAGGAACAGACATGAATTTCTTGACTTCAAGAAGGCTAGCTTCCCCTTTCCACACAGTGCAACAAAGTTACCCAGACCATGAGTTCCGACCCCAGTCATGGCAGAAAAAATGGCACCTTTATACTATGTGACACCCAATTCTTAGGTATTTCATTATGCCTCCAGTTAATGAATGTGATTGTTTAAATGCTTCATAAAATATTGATTAAAATCTATCAGTGTTCTCTAATATAATTGTGTATAAATTTATCC
This sequence comes from Dipodomys merriami, assembly GCF_024711535.1. NCBI lineage: Eukaryota > Metazoa > Chordata > Mammalia > Rodentia > Heteromyidae > Dipodomys > Dipodomys merriami. Next base: position 331,921 of record NW_027206143.1, on the reverse strand, counting down.
GAGAATTATTTAAGAACTGTCCATTCAGTCATAACGTACATCACATTCCACTGGTATTCATATAGATAGGAATGAGTTTCTAAGGATGTCTTTCCATTTGCAGGTGGCAGGACCAGGATTCCAACTGTGGGCTTCTGCTCCCACCATTTAATCCCAAGGATAGGGAACTCACTGGTCTGTCCAAGAACAGAATGACCAATGATTAGGCAGGCACCAGTGGCTCTCAGCAGTCCTCATTGATGCTAACAAGGCTGTGATAGGAGGATCATGGTCAAAGTCACTTTAGGCAGGAAAGTCCTTGAGACCCCTGTCCAACTTTAGTGCCAACAAAGCCAGAAGTAGAGCCATGTGGCTCCAGTGGTAGAGGGCTAGCCTTGATCAAAAGCAGTTCACAGACTGCACAGATCCTGAGTTCAAGATCTGGGACTGGCAACAAACAGAAATACACAACAATCTGTGCAGCCACCCTCTTGTCCCCAGATCACCCTCTTGTCCTCAACTGAATTGGACAGATTTCCCTGGGAAAAGGGCTGGGGGAGCCTCTGTCATCTTGACTCCACCCATTTGCCTGCATCACAGGTTCCCAACACACCCCCATGCTTTCATTGTTCTTTCTGAGCAAGGGGATACAACAATTGTGGCCACGCCCACATTCCATGATGTCTAGCACCAGGATTCCCTCTGTTGGTTGACACCACCACCAGCAGTTGAGGAAGGTAGAGGTGACTGAGTGGTGAACAAGAGCTCTAGTCCACTTTGGAGTAGAGTCGAAATTGACGTCCTAGTCAGTGAGTGGGAGAGTAGAGGATTTCCCAGGCCCTGGGAACCTGGCCAGCCCATCTTTCCCATCCCAGAACTCAGATGTCTGAAACAACAAGATTTCGTGAGAGCTGTGGGCAAGAAACTACTGCCAGAACACCGGCAGAAGAATTCTCCCATCAGACCTGCAACATTCAAGAAAACAAAGAACAAAAAAAAGAGGGATCTTCAAGACAAACACCAGTGGGGAAGGTGATTCACCAGAGGGTCCAGCCAAAGATGATGCTGACCTTGGGCCTCCCTTACCTTTGGACACAGTCACAGTCACCAGGGTCCAGAGTGTCAAGGGTCCCTATAGCACCAAGGATCTTTAGAGTTGCTACCGACACATGGTGCCTGCCCTGGACCACAGCAAAAGAAGAAACCAGGTACGCTGTGCCAAGATCCAACCACTGAAGCTGGAAATGACAGACCTGCAGGATCGATGGGAGAAAGAGAGGGAGAAGATAGCCCAGGTGCACGAAGCACCAAAAACAGAGCTAGACATCCACAAGCCACCCATACAGAGGTTGGTTTCGGCAGAAAGCAATTTACAATTTGCACTGGGCTAGTGAAACAGGAGGCCAATGACAGAGAAATGGAGCAAGAAGCTCTCACCTGCCACCTCCAGGCCACAGGGTGTAACGTGTTGGAGCTGGAGATGGCAGTCGCTGCTGCACAGAAGGAGACCGAAATGTTCTTTGAACAGCTGAATGATGTGACACTTCAGCTCAAGGAAAAGACCAGAAGCTTCAATGACCTGGAGCAAGTGAACACAGAGTTGCAGGAGAAGCTGGAAGCGATCTGGTCAAAGAAGAGCAACAAGAAAAACAGAATCTGCAAGTTTCAACAAGTGCTGGTGGGGCATGAGGTAAAGAGACTACTGGAAAACCTGAGCTGGATGGTGACCTCAGCAATTCTGGAAAGAGACCCTTGATGGAGAGCCTGAGCATTGAGAGGTCCACATGGAAGGAGGAGGCTCAGTGGCTGACCAAGCAGGTGAACCAACTGACAGAGGAGAAGGAGCAAAGGGCGAGGCAGGTGCTGGCCCTAGAGAATGAGCTGGAGGAAATGAGAAGGACGCTGGCAGAGCCTCGGCCCACCGCAGGACCATCTCAGGCCGAGTGGCAGTTGCAGGCCCAGGCTTACTGCATGCAGATGGAGTTGGAAAACCTGGAGGAACAACTTCACATCCAGGTCCAGGAAAACCTGAGGCTCGGTCTCCAGAATGTGGAGCAGTGGGAGCAACTATGGAGACTGGATGAGAAGGCCAAGGATTGGCAGTAGATCCCTGAGACCCCACAATGCGCATGTGTGTGTGACCCATAGATAGAGCTGGCCCTGCTGTGGGATGCTCTCCACAAGGTGAGCTATGAGAAGGAATTGCTCACCAGAATTCTGGAGCTCAGAGCCACCTGTGAGCAACACATTGCCTCCAATGAGCAGCTGAACTCTAAGAAGGAGGCCTTGCAGCAGCACTTGAAGAGGCAGGCCCAGCTGCTAGAGTAGCTGAAGCAAGTGCAGGGCCGACCAACTGGGGGGAGCAGGTGGTGCCCCCAAACTGGAAGGATACTCCCAAGTTCCTAGAAGTGACCAGACCACAGGAGGAGCGCCTGCAGGCCCAGCTGAGCCTGGCTTTCACCTGGGAGGGGAAGTTGTGAGCCCTGGAGAAGCAAAAGTTGAGGAGGTGACTCCTCCACAAAGTGAGCATTGCAGAGGATGGATACCTGCCCCAGACCTACAAGGATGTGGCTCTGCAAGCGCTCTCAGAGGCTGAGATCCACAGGGGGAAACTCCTGCTGCAGTAGCAGTGACCCCAGTGCAGTTGCATGGCCAACCCGGCAGCTCAGTGTCAGACAGAGATGGAGGCACAGGCACCCCCGCCCCATGAGCTGCCACCACAGCAGGCTTGGGGATGGTAATTGGGACACGTGGGTGTCCGAGAAGAAAATCTGCCTCGTCCACGACTTGTATGATGAAGTGGACATCCATAGTCCAACGGATGAGCTCCACAATCGATGCAGCCAGTTGTTGTAACACATCCACAAATGTCAAGGAGTCCCTTGTGGCATGTAAGGAGCAAATGTTTGTCCTGGATGAGCTGTGTCAAGAGAAAGCCAAGCATGTGTGAAGATGGAGAAGAAGAGAGAGCTTCAGGAGCTGCTGTTACTCCTCGCAGGGGAAGGAGTGGACAGCAGGCTCCAGATCCCAGCACAGGCTGAGCCCTCCCCCCTACTGCTCCAGATGCCTCAGCCTCCAGGGTGGGCAAAATGAGTGAGCAGCACAAAGGTTTTGAAGAATTGCAACTTTAAGACAACTTGGACACTGCCAGAGTAGTGGTCGGGGTTCACTACCTCATAGATGACTCCCCCACAGAGCACGTTCTACAACAGATAACCCACACCCAGAGCAGCCTAGAGCTTGTGGACTTGGTCTAGGAGCACTCCCTCCCATTCTTCTGTAGACTGATGTGGATGATGACTCTCTATGTGAAATACTGACTCTCAAAAGCCAAGGCAGCCACCAGAAGTGGGTGGCCTGGTGGCCTTCTCTCAGGCCTCCATCTGCTGTGAGATGGGAAGGGTAAACTTCAGGTCAGGTAGGGCAGAGGCTACCGGGAAGCGGCCCAAATTCAAGGGACATCTAATGGCCCATTGGTGGCCAGGGAAGAGACCCATGTTATACTTATCCCAAACAATAAATTGTTTTCAAGGGGAAGAAAAGCCTACAACAAAGATTTGTTCTTCCAGTCCTGGGGCTTGAACTCAGGGCCTGGCTACTCTCCCTGAGCTCTTTTTGATCAAAGCTGGCACTCTACCCATTGAGCCCCACCTCCCCTTCCAGCTTTTTCTGTGTGGAATTGAACCCAGGGTGTCAGGCATGCTAGGCGACCACTCTACCACTGAGCCACATTCTCAGCTAGGATGATTCTCTCCCCTCCCAAACCCATATGGCCATTCCTCAGATAAATAGGAAGTAGAGGCTAGGATGAATATGAAGCACAAGTATGGTTCACAGAGAAATACTCCCCTGTCCCCTCTTTGACCCCCTTAGTTGCTTCTACCATTTAGGGATGAGAGAGGGAGAGGGAGTCCCGAGAGAGGAGTACTAAGAATAGTCCCCTGAGCCACACAGCCTACCCCACACAAGTGGTCCTCTAGACTTCAATATTACCTGATTCAATGTGGAGTCTACACTGTCTATCACTTCAATGCTCAGGATGAAATAAAGGTCAGCTTTGTCCTTAGCCCACACACATGGAAGAAGCTCCTAGTCCCAGACCAACTTCCACCTCTGACTGCCCAGCCACAATGATGGCGGTGATGACCTCATGCATAGATTCCAGGAAGAAGGTCTATGGCAAAGGGCAAAAGCAGCAGGGTGAGCAGGGGGAAGGAGCTGGGGCAAGTGTTCTGGGATCTTCCTCCTTGGAGCCCTCCCATCAAGCCTAAGCCATGCTGACCCAAAGCAGGGCCAAGGCCAGAGTGTGAGAAAAGATGGAGGAGCATGGTACTAAAGGAGGTACTGCTTTGTCTTGGAGCACTTGAAAATTCCAATTATATTGGCCCATGCCAACTGGGATTGGCAACATGCAATGCCTCTCCTTGTTGTTGTTGTCCCTGAGTGTTGTCCCTGAGCTCTTTTTCTCAAGGTTGGCACTTTATCACTTGAGCCACAGGGACTCTTCTTGTTTTCTGATGATTCATCGAGGATAAGAGTCTCACACACTTTCTTTCCCAGGCTGTCTTGGCACCATGATCCTCCAGATCTCAGCTTCCTGAGTATCTCAGATGACAGGTATGAGCCACCAGTGCCCAGCATGTGATGCCTTTTGAAGGCATCTTGGCAAGTCTGTAAAAGCAGCCAAAAAGGACCTGAATAGACCATGACCCAATCAAGGAACTGGGATGGGGGAAGACTGACCTTCTAGCCATCCTGTTCCCCAAAATTAAAGAGTGTCGAAATCTCTGATTTTGCATGCATGTGGTGTGTGTTTGTGTGTGTGTGTGTGTGTGTGTGTGTGTGTGTGTCTGTGTGTGTCTGTGTGTCTGTGTGTGTGTGTCTCTGTGTGTGTGTGTGTGAGAACTCAGGGCCTAGGCTCTATCCCTGAGTTTTCTTGCTCAAGGCAAGTGCTCTGCCACTTGAGCCACAGCCCCACTTGCTTTTTGAGATTTAATTGTAGGTAAGAGTGTCAAGGACTTTCCTGTCCAGGGTGGCTTTGAAGTATGATCATGGCCCCAGGGAAGCAAGAGTAAACAAAACTCATAGGAAAATCCCTATGGAGGGAGACTCCTGCTCCCTGGTGGCCAGATGGGGGACATGCGGGCCCTTACCATAATCCTCTAGAGTTCAATTGGGGGAAGTGACCATGGCTAAGCTGACTCTTGCTCACCCTGAGTGCTGATGCCAGAGCAGATCTGTTCCAATCTAGCCAAAGAGCAGGCATTACCTGGTGTGACAGGTTGCAGCTCTTGCCCCTCCTGGCCCAGAACCATGGTCTGAGACGTCGATTTACTACTGCTCAGATCCATATTGTACCCATGACATGCCATTCTGATGTTCTCCATGCCCCAGACTCTACCCTTCTCTGGTAGTGTGGCCGACTCTGTAGGCAATGGCCTCCAAACAGACTACAAGACTTGTACGACACCTAGACATTGGGAGACCCTCAGGGGACCACTGGAAAGTACTCTGCCTAGAGCCACAGAGCGAGGTCCAAGCAGGCCAAAGGTTGGTCATGGGGCTTGAACTCTGGGCCTGGACTCTGTCCCCCAGCTCTTCAGCTTACCACTTGAACTACAGAGCCCTTCTGGTTTTCTGGAGGTTGCTTGGAGGTCAGAGGCTCCAAGACATCCTCCCCAGGCTGGCTTGGAACCGCAATTCTCACATCTCAGCCTCCTGAGGAGCTAGGAAGACAGGCATAAGCCACCAGTGCCCAGCTGATCTGGCCTTTCACTACAGTGTACTAGGAGCTCCTGAAAGCTTTTCTTTATTTTTTCTTGCCAGTACTGGGGCTTGAACTCAGAGTCTGGGCTCTGGTCTCAACTTTTTCCCTCAAAGTTAGCACTCTGCCACTGACCCACAGCTCCACTTCTGGCTTTTGGTAGTTAATCAGCAAGAAGAGTTTCACTAACTTTCCTCCCCTGAGCTGGCTTGACCCATGATCTCTGATTTCAGTTTCCTGAGTAGCTAGGATTTACAGCGGTTGAGCCACTGCTGGCATTGGGCTAGAAGCTTTGCTTAAGCAATGGTCCTTCCCTGTGTTTGCCCTGACTCCTCCATGCAAAGGAGGTCTAAGGGACAGGAGCTGTAAAAAATAGGCTTCCAGCCACAGGAAATGGCTAGGGTCCATGGTGAAAAGTCAAGTTGATCTTTCCCCTGGGCCTAATTCTGGGACCCTACCCTCTGCCCTGTGACTCAAGTACAAACGTTGACCCAGCATTGAACGTCCTGCCAGACTTTTCAGTAGTCACAGAACCTTCATTCCACCCATACCACCTGCTCTACAGCATACCTCAGGACCTTTTCCCATGCTGTAACTTCTGCCTGAGGCTTTCTGTCCTGTATCCACATCTTAAAAGTCCTGTTGAATTTTGGCCTTGGTTATATCACCTCCTGGAGCAAGTCTTTCCTTCCCTTCTCCCTCTTTTTAAATATTGAGTTGCTAGAAATGGAAATGGAACTTGTGCAGGCTGACTGGCAAATGCTCTATCATGGTGTGTGTGTGTGTGTGTGTGTGTGTGTGTGTGTGTGTGTGTGTGTGTGTGTGTGTGTGTGTGTGTGTGTGTGTGTGTGTGTGTGTGTGTGTGTGTGTGTGTGTGTGTGTGTGTGTGAGTACCAGTCCTGGGGTTTGAATTCATGGCCTGGATGCTATCCTATCCCTGAGCTTTTATAATCAAGTCTAGCCTTCTACTACTTGAACCACAGCTCTATTTCTGGCTTCTTGGGTTTTTAATTGGAGAATAGTGTCTCATATAAACTTTCCTGCTTGCAATGGGGATCCTCAGATCTCAGCCTCCTGAGTAGCTTACAGGGGTGAGCCACCAGCACCAGCCCTCTACCCTACTGCTTACCTATATCCTCGGCCCTCCTCTGAGTCCCAGAAAAATATGTCTCACCAGGCTCATTTTTTTGACAGTCTTGGGGCTTGAAATCAGGTTCTGTGCATGTCCCTGAGCTTATTTACTCAAGGCTAGCACTCTATCAATTAAGCCACAGTGCCACTTTTGGCTTTTTCTCTTTCAGTGGTACTGAGGAATTGAACCCAGGACTTAGTGCATACTAGGTAAGCACTCTACCACTAAGCCACATTCGCAGCCCAAATCCCACTTCTATGAGAGTGGGATTTATTGGCATACCTCTTTTGGCATAGAAATAGCTTATTATTTTCTATCTTTGCCAAGATTTGGGACCAGCCTATGACTTAGCAATGAGGAATGATTAATTAGTGATAGCCACCAGGCCCCAGAGGTCTAGGCTCACATCCTACAGAGGGATAGAGAATATGGAGCCAGAACCCTCGACAACTACAATCTAGGAACTGTGCTCTCCTTGGAGGCAGTGACTGTCTGCTATGTGTCCCGATGGGACACCTCAGCCAGAACATAAGACTTCAGTTATTAAATGGCAGAGAAGGATGCTTTGTTCAAGCTGCTGGCTCAGACTTAGTTCTCTCTGAGGGCTTTTCCCTGCTTGCCCACTTTGGGGGGCTGGGCATGGGCAACCTGCTGAATATCCATCATCCATACATCATCATCCATACACAGAAACATGGAGTTATTGCCTCCTTTTGGGGGGGGAGGGGGCAGTTCTGGGTTTGTACTATGAGCTTAGGCCCTGTCCCTGAGCTCCTTTTTCTCAAGTGTAGTGCTCTGCCCTTGAGCCACAGCCCCATTCATGTTTTCCTTTCCTGTGATCTCTTAGAAATTAGAGTGTCACATGCTTTCCTGCCCTGGCTCAGTTCAAATTGGCATTCTCTACATCTCAGCCTCCTGAGGAGCTAGGATTACAGGCAAGAGTCCCTGGCTCCTGGGTTTCGTTTCTTCTTGTTCTTTTTTGTAATTGTAACAATCTGAAATCTTCATGGTGTCAATCCAATGGTTTGCATCCGAAGTAAACTACCCAGGCCTGGAGTTCGAATGCCAGGACTGCCACCCACAAATGGAAGGAGATTCTGACAAAGTCATTCCTATTCACGTGAATGCTAATGGACTGTTATACAAGTAATAAATAAATTTTCAGTTAATTCATGATTCTATTTTAGAATGTCACACAAAAATTATTGGATTTATATCTTCCATTCTAGCTCCATGGTATGATTCCCCTAATGGAAAGATATTGACTAATTTTTAATTAATGCTTTCCTAAGTATTATATGGAGGCATAATTTAATAACTAATAATTGGTATATATATACAATTTAATATCTGCACGTTCCCTGTTTCTCTATGCATGAATATGCTATTGGGAACACCTGTGGATTGATCACAGGTACTCAGAACTTTCTGGCAGCTCAGTTTGCCGGAGGCTGGTGTGCTAAGATTGTGACCCCATTTTTGGATTGGCAATTGTAGGCCGTGAGTTGAAATCCCAGCATGGCCAAAAATTTATTCCTGGAGTCAGAAGCCAATCTTGACACATTTTTTTCCTTCTCTGTGAAAGTCCTGGGTCTCAATATTATGTATAATCCATATGCAAATATATCCTATGTGATATGATGTAATAAAAGAAACATATATATGTAATAATATTAAATATATAAGAGTAATAAACAACATATGCAGTATACCTATGTATGTAAATAGATCTTATATATGAATATTACTTTTTCCAGAGCTGGGGCTTCAATTCAAGCCCTGGGAACCGATCTGAATTTCTTGTAGTCAAAGACGGTGATCCTTTCCCCTTCACCCGCAGTGTCACAGAGTTATCCAGGCCCTGATTTCAAATACAAGGCTTCCAGAAAAATTGTGCACATTCCAAACCAGGGCCTTATTATTATTATTATTATTATTATTATTATTATTATTATTATTATTATTAGCCGAGCACAGGGCTTGCACTCAGGTCTTGGCATCTTTGCCACAGCCGACCCTTATATCCCAGGACCCGAGTTCAATTCTTGGGCCTGGGAAAAAAATAAAAATTAGAAGCATAAAACTGAGAAGTTCAAGAAGGTGGTTTTACATTTATTTTCCTTTGTATTGTGGCCTTCCTGAGTGCAAATGACAAGGCCCAGAAAGTGAATATAACCTAACATTGCTGATGTTTGGTGGGCTATTAAGGAAGCCATAGCCAAAACTGGCAACTTAGGTATGGAGGTCGAATCCCGGGATTGCCTCTAATGAATGGCGAGATTCTAAGAAACTCATTCCCATATAAATCCATACAAATGGAATAGTATAATTGTAACAATTAAATTAGTAATGCATGATTATATTATAAAATTATACACAACAATTATACTACATTGACTAATTTTCAATTAGTACTTTATTATGTATTCAACCATGATATTTTGAAAAGGAAGGAATAATATAATTTCCAATAATGGTGAGTAATATGGTATATGCAATTTCATAGTATACAGACATCTCTCTCTTGTTTTATGCAACTACATCTATCTATCTATCTATCTATCTATCTATCTATCTATCTATCTATCTATCTATCTATCTATCTATCTATCTATCTATCTATCTATCTATCTATCTATCTTGTCTGTTTGTCTGTCTGTCTGATTATCTACGAATCTACACATTTATCTGTTTATACACTTGTCACTCCTGGGGCTCAGTTGTAGAGTGCTCACCTAGTATGTACAAAGCCCTGGATTCCTCACTACCATGTGCACACAGAAATCCAGAAGTTGTGCTGTTGCTCAAGCAGCTGAGCACTAGCTTTGAATATGAAAGCTTAGGGACTGTGTCTAGTCTCTTACTCAAGACCCAGGAATGGTACCAAAAAAAGATGGAATGTTCTGACTGCAACTATATAAGGATAGCACTCCAAATACCTCATCACAGAGCAAGCCTTGAGTCTGGTGCTGACAGCTGCCATCTAACCTGACTTAGCCAGAGGTAAACTGCTGCAACCCAGCTCCATAGAACCAGATGCTGCTGGCTTGCTCACCCCTGGCATCCAATATACTTGGAGGCTAAGATCTGACACTGGTGGGTTTAAAACCCGCTCTGGCAGGAAGTCTCTGAAACTCTGAGCTGTGGCTCGAAGTGGTAGAGCTCTAACCTTGAGCAAACTATCTTAGGACAGTACCCCCAACCTTTCAGTGCAATCCCCGTGTCTCACTCCACCGCCCCACAAAAAAGCCACCCCTCTAAATCATTAGATGTGAACTTTATGTGGCTTGGGATGTGTTTCTGAAAGAACGATAATACTGATGAAAACACCCTAATTCTAATGACAGTGTGTGGAATACAGCTATGTGATGAGTCCTTCAGGAGGTGTTGTGTGCTGAGTCCTTCACAGGGTGCATTTTTTCATCTGTTTCTTATAAGAGCTCCACAAGTAAGATGATTGTGTAGATGAGAAACTTGAGGCTCAGATATGTCCCCATGTCAGGGTCAAAATTATGTATGTACCTAACTCTAGTGAGTTGTCTCCTGCAGATAATTGTTTTGGTTTATTTTTCTCAGTCATTAACCTAAAACTTAGGGCTTAGCCACTGACCATTCCCTGTTGGGCTCATGGCTAGCACCTTACCACGTGGAGCCAAGAACTGCCTTGCAACAGAGTGTTACAGTCTAGGTATCTGTAGCTCAGGTTTGTCATCCTTCCTACTCAGGAAGCTTAGATATGATGACCTCCATTCCAAACTCTCCCAGACACAAAAGGTCCCATAAGTCTATTGTCTCCTATTCACCACTTCGAAATTTGAAGTAGAAGCTGGGCGCTGGTGACTTGCACCTGTCATCCTAGCCACTCAAGAGCCTGAGAGCTGAGGATCACAGTCCAAAGCCAGGCTGGGAGGAAATTCCTTGAGAGGCTTCTCTCCAGTGAACTACCAAAATCCTGCAGGGGTGCTGTAGCTCAGGTGGTAGGGTGCTTGGCTTTAACTGAAGAGCTCAAGGATAGCTCCCAGGCCTAGACTTCAATTCCTCCAACTTTCAAGAAAAGAAAGAAAGAAACTTGAAGTGCAGTGCTGGGACTGTTTCTTAGGAGTAGAGTGTTTTGCAGGTATGAATCCCTGGGTTTGATTCCTTAGTAAAACATCACTAGAAAAATGCCTGAAGTAGCTCTGTGGCTCAAGTGGTAGAGTGCTATCCTTGCACAGGAGAAACTCAGGTACAGTGTTCAGGTCCTGAGTTCAAACTCCAGGACAAGTGTATGCACACACACACATGCACACACAGGCACACACACACACACACACACACACACACACACACACACACACACACACACAGAGATACCAGAATTGAAGCTGTGATAGCAAATGGTAAAATTCTGAGCTCATGGTCAGCACCCAGGCCCCGTGTTCAACCCCAAAACCTAGCCACCCAGGGCCCATTTAGAAGAGGTAAAAGGTTTCAAAACCTGATGAGCTTCAACAGCCCTAAATAACAGGAAGCATTGTGATATTAGACATATGCTTGGATTTAGCAAGCTTCCAGAAATCTAGGAAGGCACTGTTGCCAATAATGAATCATTGTATTAGGGTCAGCTCCCTTATTGTCTGCCAGAAGGACCGTTGAATTAATTGTAGTAGGTTATTTCAACACTGGAACATCGTATAACAAAGACAGGATAAGTACAGGGAAGTTGGCCTGCCACGGGAGGTGGCACAAATGAAGGCTTCCTGTCAAAACAAAGCACTGGGGAGAGTGAGAGCTTGGGGTACAAAGAGGAATTTTTCTCCTAGCCTTCAGAGCCTGCCCACACTCCTCCTCACTAATTGTCCTAGATGGAGTTTTTTGTTACACAGCTGTACAGGAGTGAGGCTTTTTGTCTGCCTGTTCCAACAATGAAGCAGATTTTCTCCAGCAGCCTGGGGTATGGAGAAAACCTCAGGCTCCTCTGAGAACAGTGAGGAGAGCCCCAGAACATGCACTGTCTTGTAAACACTCTCTGTGCTATGAAATCATTCTATTTAAAGCAAATTTCCTAGCTGGGTGCCTTTCATCATAGGGACTCTGGACATTCACAGATAGAAATGCATGCATACATACAAGGGGAGACATGGAGTTACTTGTGTTTTGTTTTTTTTTTTGGCAGGTCCGGGGGTTGTATTATGAGCCTAAGCACTGTCTTTGAGCTCATTTTGCTCAAGGGTAGCCCTCTGCCCTTTAGTCACAACCCCATTCATGGCTATCTTTTATTCCTGTGATCCCTCAGAAGTAAGAGTGCTGTAGACTTTCCTGTCCTGGCTAAATTCAAACTGGCATTCTCTACCGCTCATAATCCTGAAGAACTAGGATTATAGGCAGGAACCTCTGACCCCTGGCTTTCTTTTCTTCTTGTTCTTTTTTGTTCATTGTGACAAAATGAAATCTTCACAATGTCATTCTAATGGTTTGCATTTCGAAGTAAACTACCCAGGCCTTGAGTTCAAGTGCCAGGACTCGCACCTACACATGGAGGGAGATCTTGAAGAAAGCTTTCTTATTCATGTGAATGCTTAATGGAATGTTATAAAAATAACAATTAAATTTGCAGTTAGTTCATGTATATTATTTAATTATATATACACTACTACCAATTATTGATAAATTATCCCTTACTTTATTTAAGTATTATGGTTGAATACATAACAAATATTAATTGCAAATTAGTTATTGTACTATAATTATTGTGTAAAATTTTATAATGTAGTCATACATTACTAATGTAATTGTTACTTTATAACATTCCATTCATATTGATATATAAAAAAGTAGTGGATTATGTCTTTCATTCTAGCACCATGGTATGATTATCCCAATTAAAGAATACTGACTACTTTTACATTAATGCTTTAATAAATATTCAACCATTATACTTCATTAAATGGGGGCATAATTTAATAATAATTCACAATATATATAATTTAATATCCTCACATTGTCTCTCTCTTATATATATTGCAAACTACACATCTATCTATTTATCTAACCATCTATATCTATACCTACATCTACATCTATATCTATATATATCAGTCACAATTATGGCTTGTTCCCAGGTTCTCAGAACTGGCTGGTAGCTGTTTGCCAAAGGCTTTTGTTCTACAACTGACCCATTTATAAGTTCGGCATTGTGGGCTGTGAGTTCAAATCCCAGCATGGCCACAATTTTATATGTGGAGTCAGAAGCCAATTTTGACACATACTTTTTCCTTCTCTGTGAAAGTCTTGGGTCTTAGTGTGATGTATAATCCACATGCAAATATATCCATGTGATAATATGTAATAAATATGATAAATGGTTTATATGTAATAAACTAAAATAAAACATAAGGTTAATAAATGTCATATGGAGTAACCCCATGTATGTAAATAGATCTCATATATGAATATTATTTTTATCAGTGCTGGGGCTGAATTTGGTCCCTGGAAACTGGGCTGAAATTCTTGTCTTCAATGATGGTGAGCTTCCTCTGCCCCACAGTGCCACAGAGTTACCTAGACCCTGAATTCTAATCCCAGACCTGCCAGAAAAATGATCAAAATTCCAAGCAAGACCCTTAATTTCTTTTGGCCAGGATTAGGGCTTGAACTCAGTTCATGGCAACTCTGCCTCAGCTTCTATCATCCTAGGCTGGGGTGCAGCATCTGGACCCACAGTCCATCCTGAGATCCTAGGACCCGAGTTCAAATCTTGGGACTGGCAAAAAAAAAACAACAACGGAGAAGCGCTGGGAAGGTGGCTCAGTTATAGATTGCTTGCCTTGCATGCATAAGACCCTGGGTTCCATTCCTCAGCACAACATAAGCAGAAAAAAGCAGGAAGTAGTGTTATGGCTCAAGTGATAGAGAGATAGCCTTGAGCTGAAGAGTTGGGGGATAGCACCCAGACCCAGAGTTCTGGCACCAAACCGAAAAAAAAGAAAGAAAAAATATTGCCAGGAAAAAAAGGGAGAAGGATAAAACTGGGAAGTTCCAGAAGGCGGTTTTACATTTTTTCCTTTACAACCATCCTGGGTCTAAATATCAGGGACCGTAAAGTGTACATGACCTTGCACTGTTGAACTTTGGTGGGCTATCAGGGAAGCCATACCCCAAACCAGCAACCTAGGCCGGGCGTGCGAATCCCAGGACTGCCACCTATCAAGGGCGGGAGATCCAAAGAAAAGCATTCCGATATACATCCATATGAATGGAATGTTGTAAAGTAACAATTACATTAGTAGTGTATGATTACATTATAAAATTATACAAAATAATTATAGTACATTGACTAATTTACAATTAATACTTTGTTATGTATTCAACCATAATACTTAAATAAATTAAGGGATAATTTATCAATAATTGGTAGTAATATCGTATATATAATTAAATAATATACAGACATCTCTGTCTTGTTTTTATATACATACATACATACATACATACATACATATATACATACCTACATATATACTTATATATATATATGTATGTAACAATCTATCTATCTATCTATCTATCTATCTATCTATATATCTATATCTATATCTATATATATATTTCTACACTTGTCATTCCTGGAGATCAGTAGTAGAGTGCTTGCCTAGTATGTATGAAGCCCTGAGTTCGATTCCACACTATCACATGCACAGAAAAAGCCAGAAGTAGTGCTGTTACTCAACCAGTTGGGCACTGGCTTTGAACATGAAAGCTTAGAGACTGTGTCTAGGCCCATACTCAAGCCCCAGGACTGGCACCAAAAACAAGTTAGAATGTTCTAACTGCAAGAATAGAAGGCCAAGATTTCAAATACCTCCTCACAGATCAAGCTGGTAGTCTGAAGCTGATGGCTGTCATCTGAATTGACTTAGCCAGAGGTCAACAGCTGCAACCCAGCATCATGGAACCAGACACTGCTGGCTCACCCCTAGCTGCTCAGAGGGTGAGATCAGACACTGGTGGGTTGAAAACTCAGCCCTGCCATGGAATCTGCTAGACTCTGAGCTGTGCCTCAAAGTGGTAGAGCTATAGCCTTGAGGAAAAGGTCTTAGGACAGTACGTCCAACCTATGAGCGAAATCTCCTAGGCTGATGGCCCTCCCTACAAAAAAAAACACCCCTCTAAACTGGTAGATGTAAGCTTGTGCAGTTTGTGACCTGTATCTGAAAGAATGGTGATAAACACCCTAATTCTAATGACAGTTTGTGGGATACAGCCATGTTATGAGTCTTTCCTGGGGTGTTGGGTGTTGAGTCCTTCACGGGGTACTGGGTTGTTCATGGGGTATTGTGTGCTGACTCATTCACAGGGTACTATGTGCTGAGTCCTTCACGAGTTGTATTCTTTCATCTGGTCCTTATAAGATCTACACAAGTAAGATGATTTTGCAGATGAGAAAGTCGAGGCTCAGATATGTCCCCAAGGCAGAGCCAAATTAATGTATATCCTGAGCTCTAGTGACTTGTCTCCTGTAGACAATTGTTTTGGTTTAGTTTTCTATATCATGAACCTTGAACTCAGAGCCTAGGTGTTGACTTTCTTCTTGGGTTCATGGCTAACGTTCTACTATGTGGAGCCAAGGACCCCCTTGCAGCAAAGTGCCACGGCTTAGGTCTCTTTAGCTGAGATCTATCATCCTGCCTGATCAGGAAGCTGAGGATCTTGGTACCTTTTCCCTTTGGTGGTTGAGTGGCTCTGATGCTCCTTTAGTCTTGATGTAATGATGCCAGAGAGATGTTTGTATCTGGAAATGAGCACATCTCTATCCAAGGACTTTTAAAGTACCTTTTAAGAATACTTTTGAAGGTGATTTTAAAATATTCTAATGAAATTTTCAAAAAGCTTGTTAATTTCTGCTCTTGAAATTAAAGTCACTAAATTATGGAGTTAAAAAAAATTATCCCAGATCACAGGCAAAAGTCAGCCTGGGCAGGAAATTCCTTGAGATGGTTATATCCAATAAACCATTAGAAAGCCTAAAGAGGTGCTGTAGCGCAAGTTGCAGTGCACTAGACTTGAGCTGAAGAGCTCAGAGACAACACCCAGGCCCTGATTTGAACTCCTCCAACTTACAAGAAAAGAAAGAAACCTGAAGTGGAGAGCTAGGATTGTTTCTTAGGGGTAGACTGCTTTACATGTGTGAAACACTGGGTTTGATCCACATCCCTAGAAAAAAAGGCTGAAGTGGCTGTGTTACTCAAGTGGTAGAGTGCTGTCCTTGGACAAGAGAAACTCAGGTACAGTGGTTAGGTCCTGAGTTCAAGCACACACACACACACACACACACACACACACACACACACACACACACACACACACACACACACACACGGAGGCACCATTGCCAATAATGAATCATTTTATTAGGTTCAGCTCCCTAATTATCTGCCAGAAGGACTCTTGAATTAATGTTAGCAGTTTGGTTCAACACTGAAACACAATCTTACAATGACAGGATGAGTGCAGGAACTTGGCCTGCCATTGATTTTGCACAAATGAATGCTTCCTGTCAAAACAGAGCACTGGGCTTGGCGCTGGTGCCTCACACTTCTAATCCTAGCTACTCAGGAGGCTGAGATCTGAGGATCATGGTTCAAAGCCAGTTTGGGCAGGAAAGACTATGAGATTCCTATCTCAAATAAACCACTAGAAAACCGGAAGTGGCTCTGTAGCTCAAGTGGTAGAGCACTCGCCTTGAGCTGAAGAGTGCAGGGACAGCGCCTAAGCCCAGAGTTCAAGCCCCATGACCAACCAAAAAACAAAAACAAAAACAAAAAAAAAAACATAGCACTGGGGAGAGAGATAGTTTGGGGTACAAAGAGGCCTTTTTCTCCTGACCTTCAGAGCCTGCCTGCACACATCCTCAATAATTGGCCCGGATTAATTGTTTGTTACACAGCAATACAGGAGTGAGGCTTTTTGTCTGCCTGTTCCAACAATGAGTCAGACTTACTCAGAACCCCTCAGGCTACACTGGGAACAATAAGGGGAGCCCCAGAACATGCACTGTCTTGAAAGCACTCGCTGTGCTAAGAAATCATTCTATTAAAAGCAAATTTCCTAGCTGGGTACATTTCTTCATAGAGACTCTGATGTTCACTGATATAAATACATGCATATATACACAGACACATGGAGTTACTGGCTCTTTTTTTGTGGTATGTCCTGAGACTTGAACTGTGAGCCTAGACATTTTCATTGAGCTCCTTTTGCTCAAGGAAGCATTTTATTGTGTCTTAAACCATGATTACCCTAGGCTGGGGTGCAGCTTTTACACCCACAGATAATCCAGGGATACTAAGACCTGAGTTCAACTCCCAGCGCTGGCAAAAATACAACAAACCAACAAAAATGGAGGAGGAAAAATCAGGAAGTTTTACACAACAGTTTTACCTTTGTTTCCTTAGCACTGTGACCCTCTTGGGTCTCAATGACTCAGCTTGAAAATTGTACGTGAGCTTGCATTGATGAAGGCTTAGGGCTCTCAGTGAAGCCTGAGCCCAACCTAGACACCTAGGCCCTGAGTTCAATCCTGGGAGTTCAATCCTGGGACTGCCACCTACACATGGCTGAAGATCCTAGGAAACTTATTCCTATTTATAGGAACACTAATAGAATGTTTGAAATGTACTAACTAAATTACTAATTAGCTAGTCATTCCAGTTTAAGATTGTTTTCAGTAAATATAGGTCATTGATTAATACTTTATAAGTCTTCTTCTATAATTGATTAATGGAGGCATAATTTTATACTAAATAATTGGTAGTAATATATAGAAATAAGATATAGAGATCACCCTTTATATAGGGTTATACACTAGAGTCTACATAAATGTCTATCTGTCTCTCTCTGTATACATTTATAGATGCACACACATTTGTAAATACACACACACACACATACACACACACACACACACACACACACACACACACACACACACAGTGCAATCTAAACATCTATCTGTTTTTATATTGGCCATTCCTAGGGCTTGATCTCAGGTCCTCAAATTTGCCCGCCAACGTCTCTTGAATCAGACTGGTGTGCTAACATTTACCCATTCATGAAGTGGGCCTACTAGGCCCTGAGTTTAAGTCACAAAACTTCCAAAAACTTAATCCTGGTGGAGAGCCAATTGTCCAACTTGTTTTCCTTATCGGTGAAATTTCTGGGACTCAGGAATGATGTAGAATACATAGGCATATCTACTTCTTATGTAATAGGATGCAAAAAATGTTATAAGTGTAGTCATACTCACGAAAGTGCATAAGAAACAAATAAAACACAAAATAAAATGAATACACTAACCGTAATATGCAGTAAACATGTGTAGGTAAATATAAATCATATATTTAAAATATATATGAATATTAATTTTTCGAGTGCTAGGACTTGAATTCAGGCCCTAGGAACAGGCCTGAATTTCTTGTCTTCCAGAAAGGTGATCTTCCCCATCCCTCACAATGCTGCAGATTTACCCAGACCCTGAGTTCAATTCCCAGGCCTGGCAGAAAAAAATTGTGTGAATTCCAAGCCAAGGAGCCTCATAATTTTTAAAATATTTTTAATGTATGTATGTATGTATTTTTATTTTGTCAAGCATAGGTCTTGAACTCATGTTGTGGCAATTCTGCCTCAGCTTTGATCACTCTAGGCTGGGGTGTAGCCACTGGACCCACAGCCGAACCTGGGTTCCTGGGCACTAAAGTCTGACAAGAAAAAAAAAAAGTTAATGCGATACAGGAAAAAAAAAAAAACTGGCAACTTGCAGTTGGCTGCCGGTTTTACATTTGTTTTCTTTGCAAGGTGACCATTCTGTCTGAATGACACTGTTGAAAAATGTTGGTAACCTGGCATTGCTGAAGGCTGGCGGGCTACCAAGGAAGCCATAGGCCAACATGGCAACATAGGCCCTGTGTTTGAAGTCCGGTCGTGACCCCTACCAAAGGTGGGAAATCCTAAGAATCTCCTTCCTATTCATAGGAATACCGATGGAAGATTATGAATGGCAAGGTTGAATACGTTGTTTCTGAATACTACTATATAAATAGAGTGATTTTAGGAAGCAAATGGATTTTAATGAATATTTTTGACATATTCAAAGAATAGTATTATTTACATGGACACAATAGTTTTGGAACAGTGGTTGATTTCATTAATAATTCATTAAGGATGAAAACAATAATATTAATTGCATGGAGAGGCAACAGCCCTAGGGGTCTATAGCTGAGGTCTCTCATCCTGCTTTCTCAGGAAGCTTAGATCTGAGGACATGGGTTCCAAACTATCCCAGACACAAAAGGTCTCATGAGCCTATTATCTCCAATTCACCACTAAGAAACCTGAAGTGGAAGCTAGGTGCTTGTCACTCATGTCTGTCATCCAAGCTATTCAGGAGGATGAGATCTGAGGATCATGGTTCAAAGCCAGTATGGACAGGAAAGTCCTTGAGACACTTAGCTCCAATGGACCACCAGAAAAGCTGAAGAGGCGTTTGGCTCAAGTGGTAAAGCACAAGACTTGAGCTGAAGAGCTCAAGGACAGCACCCAGGCCCAGACATCATCTTCTACAACAATAAAAAAAGACAGAAACAAACAAACAAACCTGAAGTAGAGGGCTGGGAATGTGTCTTAGGGTTAGAGTGCTTTGCAAATATGAAACCCTGAGTTTGATCTCTCAGGACTACAACCCTAAAAAAAGCCTGAAGTGGCTCTGTGGCTCAAGTAGGAGAGGGCTATACTTAAAAAGAGAAACTAGGTACAGTGCTCAGGTCCTGAGTTCAACCTCCAAGAATCGTGTATGTGCCTATGCGCCCTCTCCCACGTGTGCGCGCACACACACACTCTCACACATACACAGACACGAAGTAATGCTGTTATACAAAATGGTAATGCACCAGGCTTCTGCACTGAGCTCATGGTCAGCACCCAGGCCCTGTGTTTAACCCCAAAACCTGGCTACCCAGGGCCCAACTAGGAGAGGTCAAATGTTTCAAAACCTGATTAGGTTCACCAGCCCTAGATGACAGGAAGCTTTGTGATACCAGATATATGCTTGGATTTCCCAAGCTTCCTGAAATCTAGGAGAGGCATCATAGGCCCATCATCACAGGCAATGAAACATTTCATTAGGTTCAATGCCTTACTTGTCCGCCAGAAGGACTCTTGAATTATATTGAGCACTGTATCTGAACACTGGAATATAGTCTCAGAAAACCAAGGTAAGTGCACAGGACATGGACTGTCACAGAAGGTGGCACATATGAAGGTTTCCTGTCAAACAAGAGCACTGGGGAAATAGTTTGGGGTACAAAGAGACCTATTTCTCCTGAACTTCAGAGCCCACCCACACTCATCCTCACTATCTGACCCAGACGGAGTTGTTTGCTACACAGTTGTACAGGACTGAGGTCTTTGGTCTGCCTGTCCAGACAACGAGAGAGACTTCTTCCAGCAGACCTGGGATACAGAGAAACCCTCAGGTTACACTTGGAACAGTGAGGGGAGCCCCGGAACATGCACTATCATGAAAGCAGTCTCTGTTGTGAAATCATTTTATTGAATATAAATTACCTAGTTTGGTGCCATTCATCATAGCTACTCTGGAGCTTCACCTATAGGAATTTATCCATACATACCCAAAGACATGGAAGTACAGGCTTTTTTTGAGGGGGCAGGTCTTGCGGTGGAACTATGAGCCTAGAACTTGTCCCTGGGCTCATTTTGCTCAAGGGTAGTGCATTAAGCTTGAGTCACATTCCCACTTCTCGGTTTTTCTGTGATCTCTTAGAAATAAGTGTTATGGACTTTCCTAATCTGGCTGGAATCAAATTCAGATTATCTACATCTCACCCTCTGAGGAGCTGGGATTACAGTGAAAAGCCATTAGCACCTTCTTTCTTTTCTTCTTCATTTTTAATCTGGACAATCTGACTTCTTAGCAGGGTCATTCCAATGGTTTGAATTTATAAATTAAGTACCCAATATTCTTTAGAACTGCTTTACCTGAGAAAGATTTTCTCTCCTCATCTTCTCCTCTGGGACACATGTTTGAAGCCAAAAGTGAGAAATGAGTGTCACAGGATATGGGAGCAAATGTCCATGGGACTTGTCAATTCTGTCACTTAGCATTGAGCTGCAGTGAATTTGCTGTCTCAAGATGAGAAGACCAAAAGCTGGAGCGATCTTCATACTGTCTGCATGACTCCTTTTGTCTATAACATGATCTAGTAATTATTAGTGTTGTGTGTCTACAACCTTAAGTATCTAGAACCCACTAGAAGCATCTTCATGTATCTCTTTTTCTCTAGTGCCTCTCGAGATTTAGACTAAGGGTTTGTGTGGAGGGACTCCTTGGTGTATCCCTGAGGAAAGCTGCTTGAATCTTGTTTGGAAGATTACCGTTCAAATTCAGCCTGAGCAAGAATTCTGTGAAACTCTTATCTCCATAAACCACCAGAAAACCAGAAGTGGAACAGTGGTCCAGAGGGCAGAGTTCCAGCTTTGATAGAGAAAGCCAAGAAGGAGACACAGGCCAGACCAGGCAGGAAAGCCTGGGAGGTGCTTATGTCCAATTAATGACCAGATGGCTGAAAGTGGAGCTGTGGCAGTGATAAAGCCTCAGCTTTGGGAAAAACAGCAGAGGAATGCATTGGGCCCTGAGGTTAAGCCCTGGGATGTCCACAAAAAAATTTCAAAAAGAGAAGGCCAATTTTGTGTATCAGTGCCCTACCTACTTTTGTCTGTATATTACCTCCCTGAATGCAAACAGACCTTATGCAGTACTTCTCCTTTTATTTACTGATTTATATTTCAGATATGCTCCTTTCATATGCTGCATCATTCTCTTCATTTCAGGCCCATGGCTTTTCTCTTCCAGGGTTCCAGGCCTGTGTCCTTATATGATACACTGACGCTCTCAGGAGCCTTTATTTACATTTTGTTATGAGGCCAATGCAGGAACCATAACAAACTAGGCAGGGGAAAAGTATACCAGGTTTCATAGAAGTATCCAGTATTCAGAAAATTAAACTTGGGGAGGTAAAATGGCAACATACTTTTCTAAAAAACTACCATTAAGGAAAAGATGAGGGAGCTGGGAATGTGGATTACTGAGAGAGTGCTTGTCTAGCATGCAAAAAGCCCTGGGTATGATTCCCCGGTAGCACATACATAGAATAATCCACAATTGGGGCTGTGGCTCAAGTAGTAGAGTGCTACAGACTGTGCCCAGGCCTTGAGTTCAACCCAAGAACTGGCAAAGAGATACCTAGGTAGAATGGTAGGTAGGTAGATAGATAGATAGACAGACTTAGGATAGATAGAAAGATAGATAGATAGATAGATAGATAGATAGATAGATAGATAGATAGATAGATAGATAGATAGATAGGAAGATGATAGATGAATCTGGTCTTGTATTTCAGGAGGAAAGAAGGGAACAATTCCCAGTCATTAGGCCTTCTGCAGTGTGCCAGGACACCAGCATTGCCTTCACACAACCAGAGAGCAAGAAAACTCTCTCTTTCCCACTTCTCAGGCAGCCAAGGGCACCAGAGCCAATTGGGCAGAGCCAGGTTCTAACTCAGATGCTTGGAGAAAGAAGAGAAAGTACCTTGACTCTAGTTGGTCTGGGGATTTGAATTAATTATGTGGAGAATGAAGGAAGGAGAAAGGACAGGCAGAGGTAGAAGAATGGCTTTCAAATCTGAAAGATGGAGAGTCAAAAACCCACTCCCTAAAACCAGAGGTCAGGGATTTTCTACTCTGTTCCTCCCCTTTCCCCGATTAAACTGGCTCTATTGGTAACCTAAGATAGCCTGATTCTCCCTTCACTTGTGGGAAGAATGTTAATTAGTCATTGTTTGAAGAGGCTGAGAAAAGCCTGACCCTGGTGTAACTCTAACGAGTGTTTTAGGTTTCCTCCCATTGCTGGAATGGCCTGGAATATATGAAGTGGTTTTACTGCTCACTTATCTGTTGAATGTGTACATTCTGCCTCCGAATCCTGTAGGCCTGGTCTCTGCACCTAGCCTGGTTTTGAAACTGTTTCCTGTCCTTCAATTACAGTGTTACACTGGAGTTCTTTCTGCTAACGGGGCTAGGGTTTGGAGCTAAGAACTTCATGTGAACCCAAGATGGGTCAATGTTTCTTTCCTGCTTCTATAGCTCAAGAATTCTAAGAACATTTAGAGTGCAAGTTCTTCTCATCACCAAGGGAAACAAAGGAAGCTCTTGAACATCTGACCTTTCAGAAGTGCAAGTCAGAGTCTCATAGACTTTCCTGCCCTGGCTGGCTTCATCTTGTAATCCTCAAACCTCAGTATCCTGAGCTAGGGTGACAGGCCTGAACTACTGGTGCTCTGCTAGGCTCAGAGCTGTAATGACCTTGACAGTACAAATCAACTGCTATCACAATGGGCTTGGGGAGCATATTAAGCCTTTCAACATTGGACCTTTCAGAACCCTGTAGGACACAAGATTACAATGCTAGAGTCTGAGAGGCTGGGCATATGGATGTGTTACACTTGAACTTTAAGCTCTGATTCCAATTCTGGTATACATCAGTGTTCATTTTCCAAAGAATGATCTCATAATTAACAAATAGGAAAAGTGCCTGGATTAACACTCACTTTTTTCCCAATAGTGTTTCTTGAGCTCAAGACTGGGCACTGTCCCTTAGCCCCTCAGGTCAAGTCAAACACTCTACCACTTGAGTAATAGCAACACATGGGGTCTTTGGGTGGTTCACTGGAGATAAGAGTCTAACAGGCTTTCCTTGGCTAAGCTGTCTTTGAACTGTGGTCTTCAGCTCTCAGCCTCCTGAGAAGCTATATTTCCATGTGTGAGACACTGGCATCTGGTCTATTGTTTTTGACAGTACTGGGGCTTGATCTTAGGGCCTGGGTACTGTCTCTGAGCTCCTTTATCTCAAGGCTAGCCTCTTGAGCCACTCCACAGTTTCTACCGTTTTCTGAGTATGTGGCACTGAGGATTCAAACCCTGGCATTCATGCATGCTAAGCGAGCTCTTTACCACTAAGCCACATTTCTAGCTCCATCCTTTCAATTTTACCCCTCACTTGCCTATGCTCAGGAAAAGGTTTCTGACTATAAATCATCTAAAGAAATCCCAATAGGAAAAAGTCCAAAGATTGGACAAAGCTCATACTTGGAAGAAACTCTAAACATGTGAAAACTGTGACAAATGCATCCATTTAATTACGTATTATGTTTCAATACTTAATAAAATATTAATGAAAAATGAATCAATGTCCTAAATTGTTGCATAGAATTTTATTATAGGTGTGCAAAATGTAATAAATATTATGTGTATAATACGCTAAATACAATAATCAATCAATTAATGAATCAAAGAAAAATAAAATACAAAATTAATAAAATCATAATATGAAATTAACATGTATAAGTGTATATCATATACTACACATGTATAGAAATATTTTTTCAATTGCAGGGCCTTCATTCAGGCCCTGGGAACTCTAGCTGGAATTTCTTCTCCTCAAAGACAGTGAGCTTCGCCTTCACCCATGGTGTAAGAGTTACCTGAATGGTGAGCTCAAATGCTAGCGATGGCAGAAATACTGGCCCAAGTTTTGATAGTGACGTACTTTTTTTAATGGAAGCAATCATGTTTACTCAGTTCCATACTGAACATTAAAAAAAAGCAGTGTAGAATTTTGTACAGCTATTCAGACATACTTTCCTCACCTCTAAAGTGCTTCTCTGAGAACTATATTGTTTCTCTTTTTTGTACTTTTTTATTGCAAAAATGTTTTACAGAGGGGTTACAGTTATAGGAGCAAAGTAATGAGTACGTTTCCAATTGAGCATTGTTGACTCC
This sequence comes from Dipodomys merriami, assembly GCF_024711535.1. Taxonomy (NCBI): domain Eukaryota; kingdom Metazoa; phylum Chordata; class Mammalia; order Rodentia; family Heteromyidae; genus Dipodomys; species Dipodomys merriami. Next base: position 307,157 of record NW_027206143.1, on the reverse strand, counting down.
TCCTTTGTTTTAGCCCTACCATCCCTTGCCTCCCATCTCCCCAACTACTTCACCCTGCCGAGGTCAGTGATTTAGTTTTTCATTTTTGTGTGGTTTTGAACTCAAGCTGTGGCGACTCTTCCCTCACATTGCTACAAGTTTACCAAGACCCTGAGTTCAAATCCCAGGCTAGGAAAGAAAACTGGCAGAAATTCCAAACCAGGGAGCTTTATTTTTTTTAATTTACTTAAATAATGTTTTTTCTTTCTTTCTTTATTTTTTTTACAACCATAGGGCTTGAACTCAGTTCGTTTCAACTCTGCCTCAGCTTGGATCTCCCATAGCCGACCCTGAGATCCTAGGCTCAGAGTTCTTGCAGGTAGAAAAAAAAAACCTGGAAAGCACAAAAAGTGGCATGCTGTAGAGGGCTGGGTCTGAGTGACATGGCTGCAAGGTGGACCTGACCTGCCCTTGCTGATGACTGGTGGGTTATCAGTGAAGCCATAGGCCAACCTGTCAACATATGCCCTGGGTTCAAATCCCAGTCCTGATACCAATGGCAGGAGATCACAAGAGACTCATTCCTATGCATAAGAATAGTGATTAAAAGAGTAGTTCATGCATCGGTCTTGTCTAAAATTGGAATCAATAATCCTAGAATGCTGATTGGTCTTAATGTTATTAAGCATGAAAAGGATAATATTCCTTCAATGGTGGGATAATAAATACCTAACAATTGGTAGGAACGTAGTAGTTGTCATTCAATCATAGATAGACGGCTCTGGCACTCTTTACCAATATATATATATATATATTTGTGTACCACCGTCTGCCTATCCATGTATTGCTGTTTTGGCCAAACCTGGGGGTTGATCTCAGTGCTGGGCAAACACCTGACAGCTTCATTGTCTAGAGGCTGCCATGCTGAAACTCACCCATTCATGAATTGGGTCTGCTAGACACCGAGCTCTCAGATCCTCACCCTGTCAGACATGATGGAGAACATATCTAAAATCTAGATTTTCTGTGATAGGATGTAAGCAATGTAATAAATGGTATAGGTGTCATCAGAGTCAATAAAATAAATGGTAAATAAATGAATAAAACTAGAAATAAAATGAATAACCACACCAAACACAATATGGACTGAACATCTGTATGGAATTATAAATCCCATCGATAAAATGTATATAAAGAGTATCTTTTCCAGGCATGAGGCTTGAATTCAGCCCTCCTATGAAGAGGGAATAGAGGGAGATCCTGAGATACTCATTTCTGGACCTAGGCAGAGTCATGGAATGCAATCGATCTCATCCTTTAATGAGTAATTCGTGCATGATGCAAGTAGGAAATGATAAGCAAGACTCATGGGGTATTGATTATTTGTAAAGGAGAGTTGATGAAGCGTGACAATAATAATCACAGTCATGAAATGGAGGCATCAGGAAAGATCCAAGAATCAGTAGTCACACAGATTGGATTCCATCACAGGTCACCATCAATCCTACTCTATACAAATATATACTTATTTGCATACTACCTTCAGCTTATGGATGGGTGACTATTGTGCTCACCACTCTCCCCCCACGGGGGCTCAAACTCAGGTACTGGGAAGGCCTAGATCCTTCGTTCCTAACAGGCTGGTCTGATCAGGTGTTACCATTCACCAATGGTGCCTGCTAGGCCTGAGTTCAGATCCCAGCTCTGCCAAAAGATTCATCTTGATGCCAGAAGCCAATCATTAAACCTGGATAATTTCCTGTGCAAGTACTGGGTCACAGCTAGGATGGCGAATGCATGGGTCACCCTGTGGTCATGGGAATAAGTTGTTATACATGTTAGCCCAGTTATACCTGTCATCATATACTCAAGAAATTACACAATACATTCATAAATAGCATACAAAATAAAGACAATAAGTACACTCAATGCATGATGCAGTCCACACACGGATGTGAATATACATCCCATGTTTCAATGATGCATTGAGGACTATTTTGGCCTCACTAGAGCTCGATCTCAGTTCCTGGGAACAACCCAGCTCCTTACTGGCTCACAGTCTGGTGTGATCACGTGGACCCACTGTGCAGTTGGGCCTCTTAAGCCCCGAGTTTGAGTCCCAGCACTGCAAAAATTCACCCTGATGTGAGAAGACAGTTGTTGCACCTGTTTTCCTGTGCTGCACAAATTCTGGGTCTCTGCTAGATGGAGAAGGTATAGGCAATTCTATACTCATGGGAACAGGGTGTCATCCAGTTCACCACAATTATATCTCTCAACCTATATTTAAGAACATACACAATACATCAATGAATAAGACACAAAATAAAGAGAATGACTATACCAAATGCAAGATGCCGCCCACCTATGTTTGGAAATATAGATCCTCTGTTTAATTATGAATTTATGACTATATTGGCCCCCACCAGGGATCAATCTCAGGTCCCGGGAATGGTCTAGCTCCTTAGAGGCTCATAGGCTGGTGTGCTTACCATGACCCATTCACCAATTGTGCCTGCTAGGTTTTAAGTTCAAATTCCAGCATTGCCAAAATATTCATTCTGATGTGAAAAGCCTAGGGTTGCACATGTTTTCATGTTCTGTGCATGTCCTGGATGTCATTGAGGATGGAGAATGCTATAGCCATGGGAATAGGTTGTCATCCATGTCAGCACAGTTATATCTGTCACCATACTCAATAAAATGCACAATTCATCAATGAATAAGACACAAAATAAAAAGAATAACTACACTGAATGCAAGATGCATACCACACCTGTAGGTAAAGAGAGGACCTATGTTTAAAAAAGGTGGGCTTGTTATTTTGTCCAGTGCTGGGCTTCTAATCAGGCCCTGGACCAGGTCTGACATTCTAGTCTTCAAGGATGATGAGCTTCCCCTTCCCCCACAGTGCAACAGAGCTACCCACACCTGAGTTCAAATCCTAGCACTGACAAAAGACTCATCCTGATGTCAGAAGCCAGTTGTTGCACATGTTTTCTTCTCCTGTGAAAGTCCTGACTATCAACTAAGAAGGGGAATTCATAGACAACCCTATAACCATGGGAACCTTTTGTCATTCATGTCAGCACAGTTATACCTGTCACCATACTTAGTAAAATACACAATACCTCCATGATGTAGATACAAAATAAGGAGAAGTTCACTAAACACAATATGCTGTTGACAGATGTATGTCAATATAGATTGTATGTTTAAATTATGAACTTATGACTATAGTCTACCACCTTGGGGATCAATGTCAAATCCTGGGACTGGCTTACCTCCTAAGTTGCTCACAGGTTGGTGTGTTAACCTTGACTTATTGGCCAATTGGTCCTACTAGGCCCTGAGTTCAGATCCCAACACTACCAACAAGTGGATCATGGAGTAAGAAGACAAGTGTGAAACTTGTTTTCCTTTTTTCTGAATATCCTGTGTGATCCTGAGAATCCTGTCATGGTGGAGAACATTTCTACAAATCTAGATGCTCGGTGATAGGATGTCATCAATGAAATAAACAGAATGGGTTTCATTACAGTACAATCAATGGTAAATAAATGAATAAAACAAAAATTACAAAGAACAACCACACCAAACATCTATGGACTGAACATCTACAGGTAATTATAAATCCTATCTTTACAATGTATATAATTAGTATGTTTTCCAGAGCTTGGGCTTGAATTCAGGACTAGTGAACAGGCCTGACTTTCTCATCTTCAAGTACGGTGATCTTTCCCTTCATCCACATTGCTGCAGATTTACCCACATCCTGAGTTCAAATACAAAGCCTAGAAGAGTAAACGGCATGAATTGCAAGCCAAGGAGCTTTTTTTTTTTAAATTTTACTTTTCTCAATATGGGCCTTAACCTCAGGTTGTAGCAACTCTGCTCAGCTTTGATCACCCTAGGCTGGGTTGCAGCCACTAGACCTATAGCTGTTCCTGGGATCCTAGACCCCCAGGCCTTGCAGGGAAAGCAATGCACAGAAAAAATGTGGGTCTGAATGACAATGTTGCAAATGGTACTTCATCTTGCATTGGTGAAGGCTGCCAGACTATTGGGGAGGCCATAGGCCCATGTGGCAACATCGTCCCTGATTTCGAGTACCTGTCCTTACTCCAACCAATGGCAGGAGATACTAAGAAAATGGTCCCCCATCCATAGGAATAACAATGGAATGTTTTCAATGTCACGGTTGAAGGAGTTGATCGTGAATGATGCTCGTATAAAATTAGACAGCACCATTTCAGGAGGCTGATAGACTTTATTTAATATTTATGAAGCATTAAGAGAATATTATTACTTACAGGAACACAATAATTTCAGGACACTCATTTCATTAAGGATGAAAACAATAATATTAATTACATGGATGCATAATTAAAACCCAAGAATTGGTAGGAATGTAATCTATATAACAATAATATATAGATATCTCTTACACTCGATAAAGATATATATTTATTAATGTACTGCCATCTTCATATCAATGTTATTATTTTGTTAACCCCTGGGGCTTGGTATCAGGTCCTGGGAAAAGCCTGTCAGCTCAATTTGCCCCAGGATGGAGTGCTGACACTCACCCATTCGTGAATTGGGCCTTGTAGGCTTGTAGGCCATGAGTTCAGATGCCAGCACTGCCAAAAAATGAATTGTGGAGTAAGAAGCTGATGGTGACACATGTTTTCCCTTTCTGTGAAAGTCCTGGGTGTCAGGTATGAAGTGGAATACATATGCAGACATATATCCTATGTAATTAATGTAATAAATGCTTTTTGTGTGTGGGGGCGTCTTGTCCTGGGGCTTGAATTCTGGGCCTGGGCGCTGTCCTTCAGCTCTTCAGCTCAAGGCTAGCACTCTACCACTTGAGCCAGAGTGCCACTTCTGCCTTTTTTCTTTTTGCTTATGAGGAATCGAACCCAGGGCCTCATGCATGCAAGGCAAAAGTTCTACCACTGAGCTACCTTCCCAGGCCCATGTAATCAATGTTTTATGTGACATAATAGTCAATAAAATAAATGTTCAATGCAATGCATGAATAAAACAAAAAATTAAATAACTGCACTGAATGAAATATAGTCAACATATGTTTATAAATATAAATCATATATGTAAATTGTACATGAATAGGATGTTTTCTAGTTGTGGGGATCTATTTCAGGCCTAAGGAACAGACTTGAATTTCTTGACTTCAAGGAAACCAGCTTTCCCTTCCCACAAAGTGCATCAGAGTTACCAAGACCATGAGTTCCAAAACCAGTCCTGGCAGAAAAATGGCTCCTTTATAGTATGTGAGACCCAATTCTTAGTTATTTCATTATGCCTCCATTTTATTAATGTGAATGTTTAAATGATCAATAAAATATTAACTAACATAGATCAGTGTCCTATAATATAATTGTGTATAATTTTATATTGGAATCATTCAAGAACTGCTCATTCAATGATGACACACATCACATTCTGTTGTTAATCATATGGATAGGAGTAAGCTTTTTGGATCTTCTGCCATTTGGAGGTGGCAGGACCATGATTCGAACTGTGGGCTACAGCTCCCAACACTTAAACCCAAGGATAGGGAACTAACCTGTTTGTCCAAGAACATCAGCAACACCAGTGATTAAGCAGGCACCAGTGGCTCTCATAGTCCTCCTTGATACTTACAAGGCTGTGATTGGAGGATCATGGTTGAAGTCATCCTTGGCAGGAAAGTCCTTGAGACCCCTTTCCAACTTCAGTGACAACAAAGCCAGAAGTGCTGTGGCTCTAGGTTGGAGGGCCAGGCTTGAGCAAAAGTAGCTCACAGACTGTGCCCAGATCCTGAGTTCAAGGTGCAGGACTGGCAACAAGCAGACATCCGGTTAAAGCTGGTCACCCTCTTGTCTCCAACTGAATTGACATTGTTCCCTGGGAAAAGGGCTGGGGAGATGCTAACTTCTTGACTCTGCCCATGCTGCTTGCATCACAGGATTCCTGCCACACCCCCATTCTTTCATGGTTCTTTCTCACCAATGGGATACAAGAATGATAGCCACGCCCACATTCCATGTTGCCTAGTAGCACCGGGATTCCCACTGTTAGTTTACACCACTAACAGCAGTTGAGGAAGGTGAGGTGTTTGAGTAGTGAGGAAGAGACTCAAGGCGACAAGTAGGAAATTGAGAAGCCTGCCTTCGCCCCAGCAGCTTTCCCCCTTTCCTAAGTTTCGAGATTTCAAATATCAGGCAATGTCATGCTGCCAGCCCAATTAAAGCCCCAACCTGATCCCTGGACCTGGTTCTCTACTTTGGGCCCATTTGTCCACAATACCACCGCCATCACTGCTCGATCCACCCGGAGCAGCCTCCAGCAGCTTCTCCCAGCAGCACAGGTGATTGGCCACCCCCAAATCATCCCTACCGAGGTCAGACCCCCCCTGGGGGAACCATGACCCCTGCTTGTTTCCTCTCTCTGGCTCTGAGGAGCCAACTTTCTGTCTTGGGCATTTCTGAAACAGAGACTCAATATATGCTCTGGCTGGACGGGATCGAGGTCCTCCTACATGTGACAGGTATGCTCCTCCAGGCCTGGTCCTCTGTAGTTGGGATGGTTGACATATAGCAACATGCACAGTCATCAATTTAGATGGCTTATTCCCAACTTTTAGTCCAATCCCAATCCTTCTCCTTCTCCCCCCCTCAACCCCCCCCCCCCCCGCACAGACGTTGTAAAGCTCGTTTTGGACATGACAACTTGTACTTCTCATTGTTGCCAAAGGTCCACCTGTATCCTTAAACAACTGGTTTTTCCCCATCTCCTCCACAAGTTATACTGACATCAAATATAGTGAAAGCAGGGGTTATACTGTGGGGGAGGGACATACAAAGCAACAAAGAGATAATCTTATAAATGCTTTAGAAACACATACATGAAAGATAAAAACATTAAAACACATATCTAAGGGTTCATTTTCCTGATATCACATTATCTGACCTTTTCCGCTTGACTCATACGTATACTAGATATTACAAATAAGGGAAACCATCGGACCTATGTTTCTTTGGGCCTGGCTTACTTCACTTAATATAATTTTTTCCAAATTTTTCCATTTCCTAACAAATGGGGCAATGTCATTCTTTCTGATGGAGGCATAGAATTCCATTGTGTATATATACCACATTTTCTTGATCCATTCATCTACTGAGGGGCATCTGGGTTGGTTCCATATCTTAGCTATGGTAAATAATGCTGCAATAAACATAGTTGTGCTGGTAGCTTTAGTGTGGTATTGTTTGTAAACATTTGGGTAAATGCCCAAAAGTGGGATTGCTGGGTCATAGGGGAGATCTATGTGAAGTCTTTTGAGGAACCTACATACTGCTTTCCAAAGTGGTTGAACATGTTTACATTCCCACCAACAATGAAGTAAGGTTCCTTTCTGTCCACATCCCCTCCAGCATCTGTTGTTGTTAGAGTTCTTGATTTTTGCCGTTCTAACTGGAGTGAGGTGATATCTCAATGTTGTTTTGATTTGCATTTCTTTTATGGCTAGGGATGTTGAACATTTCTTCATGTGTGTATTGGCCATCCTTCTTTCTTCAGAGAAGTTTCTCTTTAAGTCTTTCGCCCACTTATTTATTGGGCAGTTGTTTCTTTGAGGATTTGTTGTTGGGGGGTTTAATTTTTTGAGTTCCAAGTATATTTTAGATATGAGACCCTTGTCCGTTGTATGGCTAGAAATATCTTCTCCCAATCCGTGGGCTTTCTATTGATCTTGCTAGCTATGTCATTTGCTCTGCAGAAGATCTGCAACTTTATGCAATCCCATTTGTCCAACCTTTCTTTGATTTGTTGTGTTTCCGAGTCTCTATTCAGAAAATTTCGGCCTGAGCCAAGGAGACCTAGGGTTTCTCCTATTCCATCCTGTAATGTTTTCAGAGTGTCTGCTTTGAGTTCAAGGTCTTTGATCCATTTGGAGTTGATTCTGGTGCAGGGTGATATATAAGGTTCTAGCTTTAGTTTACTAATGTAGTTAACCAATTTTGCCAGCACCTTTTAGTGAAGAGGTTGTCTTTCTTCCATTCTATTGTTTTAGCTCCCTTATCGAAGATTAGATGGCTATAAGTCTGTAGGTTCATTTCTGGGTTTTCAATTCTATTCCATTGGTCCTGAGGTCTGTTGTTATGCCAATACCAAGCTGTTTTGATTACTATGGCTTTATAGTAGAGTTTGAAGATTGGTATTGATATTCCTCCAGCAGTGTTCTTTCCATTGAGGAACGTTTTTGCTATTCGGGGTCTTTTATTGTTCCATATGAATTTTTGGATTGCCTCCTCTATTTCCTTGAAGAATGAGGTTGGAATTTTGATAGGTATCGGGTTGAATTTGTAGATAGCCTAGGCAAGTATTGCCATTTTCACGATGTTAAACTTTCCAATCCAGGAGCATGGGAGGTTTTGCCATTTTTTAAGTTCTGTGTTGATTTCCTTTTTTAAGTTTAAAGTTTTCATCATAGAGGTCCTTCACTTCTTTAGTTAATTCCTAGGTATTTTATTTTTGTTGGGCTATTACAAATGGAGTTGCTTTCCTAATTTCAGCCACACTTTTCTCATTGTTGGCATACAGAAAAGCCATTGAAATTTGGGGGTTAATTTTATAACCTGCTACTTTGCCAAAATTTTGAATCAGCTTGAGTAATTTGGGAGTGGAGTCTATGGGATTCTTTAAATACAAGATCATGTCATCTGCAAAGAGGGAGAGTTTTATTTCTTCTTTCCCTATTTGGATCCCCTTTATGTCTGCATCTTGTCTTATTGCTGTAGCTAGGCATTCTAATACTAGATTGAAGAGAAGTGGAGAGAGTGGGCATCCTTGTCTTGTTCCTGAGTTAAGAGGAAATGGCTTTAGTTTTTCACCATTGAGTATAATGCTGGCTGTAGGTTTGTCATATACAGCCTTTATTGTATTGAGGAATGTTCCATGGATTCCTAATTTTTCCAAAACCTTTATCATAAATAGGTGTTGGATCTTGTCGAATGCTTTTTCTGCATATATTGAGATAACCATGTGGTCCTTATTCTTGCTCCTGTTGATGTGATGAATAATATTAATTGGTTTGCGTATATTGAACCAACTTTGCATCCCTTAAATGAATCCTGTTTGATCATGGTGTATGATTTTTTGGATGAATTGTTGAAGTCGATTGGCCAAAATTTTGTTGAGAAGTTTTGCATCAATGTTCATCAAAGAAATGGGTCTATACTTCTCATTCTTTGATGAGTCCCTGCCTCTTTTGGCATGAGGGTTATGACGGCTTCATAGAATGTGTTCGGTAGTGAGCTTTCTCTTTCAATTTCATTGAAGAGTTGGAGGAGTATTGGTGTGAGCTCTGCTTTGAAGGCCTTTTAAAATTCCGCTGTAAAACCATCTGGTCCTGGACTTTTCTTAGCTGGGAGGTCTCTTATTGCTGTTTCTATTTCAATGCTTGATATGGGCCTGTTAAGCTGGTTTAACTCATCTTGGTTTAGTTTTGGCATGTCAATATTTGCTAGGAAAAGGTCCATTTCTGTCAAGTTCTCAAACGTATTAGCATAAAGTTTTTAGAAGTATTCCCTTATAATGTTTTGAATCTTGGTTGTTTCCGTGGTGATGTTTCCATTCTCGTCTATGAGTTTATTTATTTGGATGTGTTCTCATCTTTTTCTGATAAGATTTGCTAAGGGTCTGTCAATTTTGTTAATTTTTTCGAAGAACCAACTCTTTGTTTTGTTGATACTTTCTATAGTTGTTTTGGATTGTAATTCCTTTAATTCTGATTTAATTTTGATTATTTATTTCTGTCTACTGGATTGGGGTTTATCTTGCTGCTCTTTTTCTAGGAGGTTTAGATGTGTCAATAGATTGTTGGTTTCAGATCTCTCCAATTTGTTGATGTAGGATCTCAGAGGTATAAACTTGCCTCTGAGTACTGCCTTTGCTGTGTCCCAGAGGAGCTGGTAATTTGTGTGTTCATTTTTGTTGAATAGCATGAACTTTTGAATTTCCTTTCTAATCTCTTCCATGACCCACTCGATTCAGCAGTGTTTTGTTCAGCCTCCATGTGATACCGGACTTTCTTTGGTGGCTTTTGGTGTTGAGTACTAATTTTATTCCCTTGTGGTCAGAGAGAATGCAAGGTATAACTTCAGTGTTTCTGAATTTAGACAAGTTTGCTTTGTGGCCTAAAATGTGGTCTATTTTTGAAAATGTTCCATGTGCTGCTGAGAAAAATGTGTATTCTGATGCTGCTGGGTGAAACGTTCAGTAGATGTCTGTTAAGTCTAGTTGATCTATGCAGCTGTTTAGATCTGCGGTTTCTCTGTTGAGTTGTTGCCGAGTTGATCTATCTAGTGGGGAGAGTGGTGTGTTAAAATCCCCAACAATTAATGTCTTTGCATCTATGTGGGATTTGAAGGAACGTAGTGTTTCTTTGATAAATTTGGGTGCTCCATTTTTTGTCGAATATATATTTAGAATTGTAATATCCTCCTGAAGGAGAGATCCTTTAATTAGTATCTAGCAACTTTCTTTATCTATTCTCACGAATTTTAATTTGAAGTCTATTTTATCTGATATTAGGATTGCAACTCCCACCTGTTTATGGGGGCCGTTTGCTTGGTAGATTTTGGTTCAACCTTTATCATTGAAAATGTATTTGTTTTTACGGGAAAGATGTGACTCCTGAAGGCAGCAGATAGAAGGGTCTTGTTTTTTAATCCAGCTAGACAGACTATGTCGCTTAATTGGAGAGTTCAGTCCATTAATGTTAAGAGATAGGACTGAGTGGTATTTGGGAGTTCCTGCCATGTTATCTACATTCTTGGGGGCTGTAAAAACTGGGTTCAGCCTATGGTTCTTGGATTCTCAGTTTGGGTGCAGTTTCTTGGCCTTTGTTGCGGTCTTGTTGGTTTTCTATGTGTAGGACATCTTTAAGAATCTTTTGTAGGGCTGGTTTGGTGGAGATGTATTGTTTCAATTTTTCTTTGCTATGGAAGGTTTTTATTTGGCCTTCAGTTTTGAAGGAGAGTTTAGCTGGGTACAGTATTCTTGGTTGATAGTTGCTTGTTTTTAGGGCATGGCATACATCATTCCAGGCTCTTCTTGCTTTGATTGTCTCTGCTAAGAAATCTGAGGTGATTCTAATTGGTTTCCCTTTATACGTGATTACCCTTTTCTCCTTTACAGCTTTAAGGATCTTTTCCTTGGTCAGAGTTGATCCTGTGTGGATTATAATGTGATGGGGGGATGTCCTATTCTGGTCTGGTCTATTTGGGGTTCTAAAAGCTTCTTGTATCTGAACAGGCCTATCTTTTTGTATGTTTGGGAAGTTCTCTGCTAGGATCCTGTTAAACACATTTCCTAGACCATTAACTTCTATTTCTAGGTGCTCCTCTACACCCATTATCCTTAGATTAGGCCTTCTGATGGTGTCTTCCAGGTGTTGGATAGATCTATCATATTTCTTGGACTTGTCTTGGATGGTTGCATGTCCTTTCTCTATAATATGTAGGCTGTCTTCAATCCCTGAGTTTCGATCATCTGAATGGTCTATCCTGCTGTCAAGACTCTCTACTTTGTTTTTTTTATCTCTTTTCCTTCTAATTGTTTAGCCTTGATGGCTTCAAGTTCTTTGTTGAAGCTCTGTTTTAGGTCTTGTATGAATTTCTTTACTTCCTTAATTTGGTGTTCAGTGTTTGTTCTCAAATCACTTAGTTGATTGGTTATGGTTTCTTTGGACTCCCATTCCTTCTGTTGGGTTCCATTCAGCATTCCCTTTGTGGTCTCCCTGACTTCCTTCAGCTCTTTGTTAATGGATTCCATGAATGCCTTTAGTGATCTTTGTGTATTCTCTACCTGGTCTCTCAATTCCTGAATTACTCTTTGATTAGCTTCCTCCCGTCTGTGGGATTGCTGCAGTTCTCTCTCTTCCCGTTCGTGGGATTCCTGCAGTTCTCTTTGAGTGTTCTTAGCCTGCTCACGCCATTCCTCCCTTTCTCTTTGAGTATTCTCAAGTTGTTCACGCAAATCCTGTATCAGTTTTTGAGTAGCTTCCTCACGCTTATGATATTCTTGTATAAACTTTTGGGATGCCTCCTCTCTCTCCCTATCACGCTCATACAGAGTCCTGTGTAAGTTGTCAAACTTCTCATTTATCATGTTTGCCACCAGTGTTTGTAGAGCTATTTGGTAACTCTCCTCTGGATTGTTCATTATCTGATCTGACCCCTGATTATCAAGATTGGGAATTGAGATACCCGAATTTGCCATTTTTCTTGTGTTTTTCTGGCTTACTCTGCCCATTTGAGATGAAAATAGGACCAGTTTTGTGCTAGAACACTATCTTAAGGCAACCATCAACCAACATTTGCATTTATACAGTCAATAGTCTACAGATACAATCTAGTTCAACAGATACATATATTCAACATCAAACAACTATGTTAATAGGCTTCGAACCACAGAGAAGAATTTGGAAAACCAGAAATTATTAGGGTTAGGGAGAGATGTGGGTAAGAAATAGGAATAGATTGGTGTGGGGAGGCACAGGAAGAGTTAACTATATCCTAATCTCAATGCAGGAAGTAGGTTGGGTTGGATGCAAGTAGAGAGAGAGAGAAAAAGAAGGAAGGGAAAGGGAAATTAAAAGAGACCAGAAAAAAATAGAAACATAAAAATTAATATAGTTATGGAGATTGAAAGACCATTTATTTAGAGAAGAATGTGAATATATTGAGAAAACAGGAGGGAGATAGAGGAGTTGTGAAAAACTTTAAAAAATGCTTAAAATATTATATAGGTAAAAATAGGTAGTACTGCTATTTGGGACTTTAAGTCTCAGAGGTTTTGGATTGAGTAATAAATTTGTGGATTAAGTGTGTACACAATTGGGGATAGGGTCTACTAGTTATCTATGGGTTTATCTGAGGATGTGCAGGACAAGAGTTAAGTCACATACAGAAGAACAAAAGAGAGCAAAAGGTGAAAAAGATAAGAAAGGGAGAAAAAAAGTTCAGTTCAGTAGAGCTAGACAAAAAACAAAAAGTTAATTAAGAAAGAAAAAGAGAAAGAAAACAAGAAAAGAAAGGAAAACGCACATTCACATATTCCTAAAAAAAAATTATGAAGGAAAAAATTGCTGGAAAACAATTATTTTTTCAAAAAAGGCAAAAATTAAAGATTAATAAAAGTTTTAGAAAAGGAAAAAAAAAATATATATATGGTACCAAAAAAAAAAAAAAGAAAGAAAAAAGAAAAGAAGAAGAAGATAAAAAAAGTTCTTTGATTTTTTTTTTTATTTTTTTGGGAGGGATGGGAAGAATCCTGTATCTCCCTTTTGTCTGTAACCAGTCTCTAGTCAGCCTGAGGTCCTGTGGCTTGATTGGTTTCTTAAGTCAGTTTGTTCAAACAGGCAGAAAAATGCTCTGCTTTACCCAAGATTTTGAGATCCCCCTCCCAGGTTATTTAATGGGAGGGTGATCTGCTTTGAGAATCACAAAAGAGGTGTGATGAGGCTAGGTTCTGGTAGAGTTGAGGCCTTTCAACAAACAGTAGCTTTTCCCTGGGGCTATTTTGTGAAAAACTCACAGAGCCCAGCCTGGAGCCATTCTCAGGGTTTCTGTTTTTCAATTGATTGTGGAGGCTGCTAGAGGGAGGGGCAGCCTCTGGCTCTGGTTACCCAGTGAGGAAAGCCACTCCAATGGCTCGTGCCTGAGCTGGGAGACTTTTCCCTGGGTGGAGTTGAGTCTGGCAGGTCACTTCACGTTAAGTTCTTGTGACCTGCTAAATGACTCGTTTTATTCCAAGGCCTGAGTTGGAGCTAGCAGCTCCTCTGAGCTTTGTCGGTATCCAAGATGGAGATCACCGGTGGTGATGGGGGGGGAGGGTGGCCTTCCCTCCTCTGCTCGCTGAGAAGGAGTGAGGACGTCGGGCTTGTACTCACGCTGAGTCGTGGATCCTGGGTCGTCTCTGGTCTGCAAACTGCAGGATGAAGATGTCCGCTCCTTGTCGGTTCTTGCTGGTGTTGAGTAGAATCCGCTCGCCTGCTGCGTCTGGCTCCTTCATCCCGGACTCTCGGTATGAGGGCTCAGGTATGGCCGCAGTCGCCGCGGCGACCCTGCCACCCCCGCGGTGGCTGCTGGCAGGCGCTCAGTTATGTCTCCTTGTCTTGGCTTCCCCTCTCTGTCCTCTAATGGCACACTTGGTTTGATACTCTGGTTTAGGACTGTTCACTGGAACTCAAAAACTGCTTTCTTTCTTTCTTTTTTTTTTTTTTTTTTTGGGTCCAGTTGTGGGGCCTGAACTCTGGGGCTGGGTGCTGTCCCTCAGCTCTTCAGCTCAAGGCTAGTGCTCTACCACTTGAGCCACAGCACCACTTCCGGCTTTTTTCTTTTTGCTTATGTGGTGCTGGGGAATTGAACCCAGGGCCTCAGGCATGCAAGGCAAGCGCTCTACCACTGAGCCACCTTCACAGCCCTCGAAAACTGCTTTCTATGCGAGAGCTTGTTAAGATTCCAGCTTCTCCTCCGCCATCTTCTGTATCTTTATTTAAAGGACTATTTTTTTCCCTTTCCCCTCCACAATTTATAGCGACATCAAATACAGTGAAAGTAGGATTTATAATGTGGGGCAGGAACATAAAAAGCAACAGAGAAATAATCTTATAAATGCGTTAGAAACAAATGCATGAAAGAAAAAAAACTTTTAAATATATATCTTAGGGTTCATTTTCCTAACATCACCTTATCTGACCTGTTCTGATTGACTCATACATATACTAGATATTGGAAATAAGGGAAACCATCGGACCTATGTTTCTTTGAGTTTGGCTTTCTTCACTTAATATAATTGTTTCCAAGTTTTTCCATTTCCTAACAAATGGGGCAATGTCATTCTTTCTGATGGAGGCATAGAATTCCATTGTGTATATATACCACATTTTCTTGATCCATTCATCTACTGAGGGGCATCTGGGTTGGTTCCATATCTTAGCTATGGTAAATAATGCTGCAATAAACATAGTTGTGCTGGTAGCTTTAGTGTGGTCTTGTTTGTAAACATTTGGGTACATGTCCAAAAGTGGGATTGCTAGGTCATAGGGGAGCTTTATGTGGAGTCTTTTGAGGAACCTCCATACTACTTTCCAAAGTGGTTGAACAAGTTTACACTCACACCAACAATGAAGTAAGGTTCCCATCTGTCCACATCTCCTCCAGCATCTGTTGTTATTAGAGTTCTTGATTTTTGCCATTCTAACTGGGGTGAAGTAGTATCTTAATGTTGTTTTGATTTGCATTTCTTTTATAGCTAGGGAGGTTGAGCATTTCTTCATGTGTCTATTGGCCATCCTTCTTTCTTCTTCAGAGAAGTTTCTCTTTAAGTCATTAGCCCACTTATTTATAGGGCAGTTGTTTCTTTGAGGATTTGTTGTTGGCAGATTTAATTTTTTGAGTTCTAAGTATATTTTAGATATGAGACCCTTTTCCGTTTTATGGCTAGTGAAGATCTTCTCCCAATCCGTGGACTTTATATTGATCTAGCTAGCTATGTCCTTTGCCATGCAGAAGCTCTGCAAGTTCATGCAATCTTATTTGTCCAACCTTTCTTTGATTTGTTGTGTTTCCATGACTCTATTAAGAGAATTTGGGCCTGGGTCAAGGAGACCTAGGTTTTCTCCTCTTCCATCATGTAATGTTTTCAGAGTGTCTGCTTTGACTCCGAGGTCTTTGATCCATTTGGTGTTGATTCTGGTGCAGGGTGATATATAAGGGTCTAGCTTTAGATTTCTACAAGTAGTTAACCACTTTTTCCAGCACCATTTACTGAAGAGGCTGCCTTTCTTCCATTCTATTTTTTTACATCCCTTATCAAAGATTAGATGGCTATAGTTCTGTAGGTTCATTTCTGGCTTTTCAATTCTATTCCATTGGTCCTGAGGTCTGTTCTTGTGCCAGTACCAAGCTGTTTTGTTTACTATGACCTTATAGTAGAGTCTCCAATTTGGTATTGATATTCCTCCAGCAGCGTTCTTTCTGTTGATGAGCGTTTTTGCTATTCGGGGTCTTTTATTGTTCCATATGAATTTTTGGATTGCCTCTTCTATTTCCTTGAAGAATGAGGTTGGAATTTTGATAGGTATCGGGTTGAATTTGTAGATAGCCTTGGGAAGTATTGCCATTTTCACGATGTTAATCTTTCCAATCCAGGAGCAGGGGAGGTTTTGCCATTTTCTAGGTTCTGTTTTGATTTCCTTTTTCAAGTTTTTAAAGTTTAGATCATAGAGTTCCTTCACTTCTTTGGTTATGTTAATTCCTAGGTATTTTATTTTTTGTGGGGCTATTACAAATGGAGTTGCCTTCCTAATTTCAGCCACACCTTTCTCATTGTTGGCATACAGAAAAGCCATTGATTTTGGAGGGTTAATTTTATACCCTGCTACTTTCCCAAAGTTTTGAATCAGCTTGAATAATTTGGGAGTGGAGTCTATGGGATTCTTTAAATACAAGATCATGTCATCTGCAAAGAGGGAGAGTTTATTTCTTCTTTCCCTATTTGGATCCCCTTTATGTTTGCATCTTATCTTATTGCCGTAGCTATGCATTCTTATACTAGATTGAAGAGAAGTGTAAAGAATGGACATCCTTGTCTTGTTCCTGAGTTAACAGGAAATGGCTTCAGTTTTTCATCATTAAATATAATGTTGGCTGTAGGTTTGTCATATACAGCCTTTATTGTATTGAGGAATGTTCCATGGATTCCTAATTTTTCCAAAACCTTCGTCATAAAGGGGCGTTGGATCTTGTCGAATGCTTTTTCTGTATCTATTGAGATAACCATGTGGTTCTTATCCTTGCTCCTGTTGATGTGATGAATAATATTAATTGATTTGGGTATATTGAAAGAGCTATGCATCCCTGAAATGAATCCTGTTTGATCGTTGTGTTGATTGGCCAAAATTTTGTTGAGAAGTTTGTCATCAATGTTCATCAAAGAAATGGGTTCATAGTTTTCTTTCTTTGATGAGTCCCTGCCTGGTTTTGGGATGAGGGTTATGATGGCTTCATAAAATGTGTTCGGTAGTGAACTTTCTCTTTCAATTTCATTGAAGAGTTGGACGATTATTGGTGTGTGCTCTGCTATGAAGGAGTAAAAAAAAAAATTATAGAAGGTGCAAAAAAAATGAAAAAAAGTTTTTTGATTTTTTTTGGGAGGGGTGGGAAAAATCCTGTATCTCCCTCGTGTCCATAACCAGCCTCTTGTTGGATTCTCTTATCTGCTTGTGGTGTTTGAATTTCCTGTGGCTTAGTTAGTTTCTTAAGTCAATATGTTTGCACAGGCAGATAAATGCTCTGCTTTACCCTGGATTTTGTGACCCTCTTCCCAGGCTAGTTCAATGAGAGGGAGATCTGCTTTGAGTGTCACAAAAGAGGGAGATGGCTTTTCCTGAAGTTTGGAGATGCTGTGATGAGGCTAGGTTCTGCGTAGAGTTGAGGACTTTCAGCAAACAGTAGCTTTTCCCAAGGGTTAGTTTGTGAGAAACACACATAGCCCAGCCAGGAGCCACTCTCTGGGTTTATGTCTACTAAATTTCAATAGATTGTCAAGGCTGCTAAAGGGAAGGGCAACCTCTGTCTCTGATTACCCAGTGAAGAAAGCCATTCCTGGGTTTGGCGCTTGAGCTGAGTAACTTTTCCCTGGGTGGAGCTGAGTCTGGCAGTTCACTTTAGGTTCTTGTGACCTGCTAAATGACTCTAGTTTTCTTCCAATGCCTGAGTTGGAGCTAGCAGCTCCACCGAGCTTTGTCAATATCCAAGATGGAGATCTCTGGTACTGGGGGTGGGGGGAATGGCCTTCCTTCCTCTGCTCCCTGAGAGGAAGTGAGGACGTTAGGCCTCTACTCACGCCCCGTCTTGTTTCCTGGGTCATCTCTGGTCTGCGAACTACAGGATGAATATGTCTGCTCCTTGTCAGTTCTTGCTGGCTCCTTCTCCTGGACCATCTCTCTTTCAGGTATGGTTGGTATGGCCGCCCCTGACACAGCTGCTGCAGCAGTGGCATCTCCTGGCAAGTGCTCCGATCTGTCTCCTTGCCTGGATTTTCCCTCTCTGGCCTAACTCTTTGTCCTGTGATGGCACACTTGGTGTGATTCTCTGGCTTAGGACTTTTCACTGGAACTTTAAATCTGCTTTCTATGTGAGAGCTTGTTTAGCCTCTAGCTTCTCCTCCGCCATCTTACTGGAACTTCCCGGCAAATTATTTCTTTCTGTAATACTGTCAACTAGAAGTTTACAGAAAAGTTATGTATGAGTAAAAACACACTCAAAAAAGTGAGGGACAGAATTTCCTTCAAGCGTTCGGATTCTTTTCTTTTTTTATTTTTTATTGTAAAGATACTCTACAGAGAGTTACAGTTACATGAGCAAGGTAATGAGTACACTTCCTATTGAGTTTTGTTACCCCCTCCATTGTTTTCCCCCTACCATCCCTTCACTCCCTAACTTCGCTGAGGTTCTTTTTTTTAATGGTGGTTAAGTGATTACATAATGACAATTGTTCCCTTCTGATCCCTAAAAATAAGGGATTCAATTATCACTATGTATACAGACAATACCTTAGTTAATAGTTGTAACCACAGCTAGATTGATGCCTTAGTTTGTGGACCTACCTGTAGCCACTCATTCCACTTCCCCTGTAGTAGAATGAATATAAAGCATGTTAAGTGGGATTTGGGGTTCTGGAACCTGGCAATGAGGCTTGGGTCCTCTGGTGTCTTCTTTCCTATCACTTCCTGTGATTTCTCAGTTCTTTGGCCAGGTATCCCTTCATCTTTGCTGTTCCATGGTTGTGGTTAGTGACAGTACTGATATTTTGAACACCTCAAAACAAACTATGGGAAACACTTCCTCAAACAAAATTCACAAATGTATAGGAGCACCTGAAAAGATACCAAATATCAGCAGTCACTCTGTGATCCTCTAGCAAGGAAGTATAATTCAGGAGTATCTTATCTTCTGATAATATAAGCGATGGACAATTGTCCCTTTTGTATATTTGGTATTTGGTATTGCATAAATTTTCAGAAACGCATATACATTGTGAAATAATGTTATTTATTTCATAGGTCACAAACCACGTCACTGGAGTGATGATCCTAATGTGTTATCTCAGTTGCCTGATTCAGACTTAGATGAGTGTGAATTGCATAATTATGAACATTTCTCCATGAAACTTCACCACACAGAATGAAGTGTGAGGGTCAGGGCACTCCATACCTATAAAGATTTTACATATATTACAGTAATACACACCTAAGCTGCTCAGCAATCACAGCACATTGGTTTGTTATAATTGTCTTCAGATCAGAAATACTCTAGAGTTTAAAGTAGAATGATGGGCTGTACATTTTCAACGCAAAAGTGATGATTACCCCCTGCAATTATTCTCAGTGGAAAATCCTTCCTATACATTTTACTGGCTTAGCTTCTACTCTGTGCTTTACCATTATCAGGCAGGGTCACACTGTATTGAGCTACAATACAGCAGCAACCTTAGCTGCCTTTGAAATTTACCTCCAATCTTGATATCAAGGTCAACTCCGCATCTCTAATCACATAGTTAGTGGACACCTGAACTTTCCAAACTTGGTTAAAAATTCAGCTATCATTGCTCATTGCGAGTGTAAAGATCTCACTCCCTTAGATTTATTGTGTATAATCTTGTATTTTCACCATTGCCTTAGATGTTGGTTTTTGATATAGAGCTTTTAGTTTGCACTTGATTTATAGATGTGTTAGTGATGCCAGTTAAACTGCATATATTATAATGTAAGTAATTTGATGTTTTGACATATGAATTTAATTTTGGCAATTGAGGAAGTCAACACACCACTCACAAAAGTTTCTTTATATGTACTGGTATTGCTTTATTGTGAACTTCCTAAGAGCCAGTCATAGGAGTACATGCCCTAATCCCATCACTTCTGTCAGTGAGACAAGGCTTCAAAGGTCCCGACCACTTGGCACTTCATATTGAGAAGGTTTCTACAATGAAGGGTGAGAGAATAGCAAAAAGAGCAAATGAATCTTCCAACTCTTTTGTTACATGTTCTTGACACTTAACCATTAAGACACAATAATAATGTTTTTATGACTTCTTACCTACTCTTTTCCTGTTCTGAGATGTTTTATTTATGGATCTCTAAGAAATCATATAAGAATCATATAATAAATCATATAAGAAACATAAAAATAATTTGTTTGGGATATATAACCTAAAAGAAATAATTTCAGGAAAGTATTAAGCACATAAATGTAATGCAGACCTAAAATTGTCTCTTTATTTCAAACTTCAGCAGTTGTAGTTTATTTATTCTGATAACAAAGATTATAAACTAAGTTACAATAATATTCCAAATGGAACACAGAACTAGAAACATGAAGGGTAGCACTAAAGAATGCTACTGCTACCACTAATAGAGTAAGAATAAAATTTAAGCAAAACTCATTCAGAGTAAAAGCCACAGGACAGCCCAACATTACTTTAATTGTTTCATATGAAGAAAAGACCTTTTTTTGTAAAGACAAATTTTCACCCATATTAATATCAGTTGGGTATATAATACTTAAGGCTTTCAGATAAGATGCTGTGCCTATGTTGATGGAAGCTGACTTCTTTGGGACCTTCTACACAATGTTAAGACTCCATTCCAAGCACTGCACCTGCATTAGGGTAATTTGAGTGCTCATGATAGTTCTTCCCGTTAGGAAATGAATTGTTTTATTAAAAACAGAAGTAGGCAACAAGGCCAAACAAATTTCCCAAGTACCTAATACTGATCAACTGTAGACCCATAATACAAATCCAGGTTTCCACCAGGCATATCTGAGGATATGCTGTAAGTTTCACATTCATTACCTTTCACAATGTATGGAACAGATAAACCTACATTATCTTCCTAATTATGGTTATAATGGCAATAACATTGTTACAGAATATACATATTTTTTAAATGAAAAAGGTGTGGGTAATGACATTGTAGGTGATCTGTATACCAAATAAAGCCTGAGCAAAATAGTAAAGTAAGGAGCTGGGAAGGTGGCTGAGTGGTAGAGTGATTGCCTTGAATGCATGAAGTCCTGGGTTCAATTCCTCAGCACCGCATAAGCAAAAAGAAAAAAAGTTGGAAGTGGATCTGTGGCTCAAGTGGTAGAGTACTAGTCTTGTGTTGAAGAGCTGAAGAACAGCACCCATGCCCAGAGTTCAGGCCCCACGACCGGACCCCCACCCATAAAAAGAAAAATAAAAGAACCTAGTTCCTAAATTTAAGTCATAGTACTAGCACTCATATACCATATATATGGTTCCTAAAATATACAGTGAGTTAATTTGTCCATACCTGGTCATAGATTAAATATGAGGTGTCAAAAAGTGTGTAAGTCTGAAATGACTCCAAGTTATTTTGACAAGAGAGCTGGAAGAGTTATCACTTAATCAAATAGTAATGAGGGATTGGTTTGTAGACAGAGATCAAAGCTCACATTGGGATCTTTTGAGTTTACTAAAATCAGTAGCTAGGAGTTGTCAGTAGACAGGATGCTATTAACGACTTGAATTAAAGAAAACAAAACAGGAGAAAATACAGAAATAATTACTGTACTCAGTAGTAACAACCATGAGAAGGAATATTACAAATCTAAGCCCTGGGATACACAAATATGTAAAACATGACAAATGAAGAAAAACTAATAAGTATGTAATGCAGACTTATATGGGTAGGTATTTTTCATGTTTAAGGGCTATTAAGTGATTGTGTGATGACCTAAAATTTAAGAAATTGGTAAGTTCAACTGTCCCTTGCGCCAACCATAGCTAAAAGTTTAAGTAAAATGGGGCCACAATAGTGTTTATAGTGTGTCTTGATATACCAAAGTGAAAATAGGCCAATATTTGGAAAGCCACTTTTTGGACATGTGGTTGGAGTGGCAATTACTGCAGTTTGTTCAAGTGTTAGTAGAAAGCTACAGGTTTAGCACAATGATAGAAATCTTTCAGGGATCTGGTAGATTTTCCCTCTGTCTTCAATTTCCCTGTTTTTCTGAGACCTAAAATATCATTACTGGAAGCCTGTTCAAATTGTGCCTTTGACAAGTTAACAGAGACTCAGTCTATCACAGGCCCAAATAAAAGAGAATGGGAACAGGTCTACATTGAGCACTCACAGTAGACCGGTCTCTGGACTTTCTCAGGAAGAGCCTTCTGCCATTGTTGGATGGATAGGGCTGGATAATATGTAAAATAGACACCATATATAGAAAGTATTCTGCTAAGTTGACACTTGAGATATCGGATGTTTTATGTGCATTGTATTGATTTCTATGAATCAGTTAATCAGAATCTTCATACCATATGATGTTACTAGATTAAAAATGCATGCTTATTGCATTTCCTTTGGATAACAGATAGTATGTTTTGAAATTTGGTATAAAACATTCGTCTTTTCATTTATTTATTTTTAATATGGATTACTCTAGTTCTCAAGAGTAGGGAAATGCCCTGGAACTTTGTAATTTGATGTCATATGTAATTTTTTTATTTTTATTTATTGTCTATTGCAGTACCCGGCTTTCTAATAAATATGTAATCTATTCAATTTTGAAAAGTCCTGCTGTACCTCCCACTTATTTGTGGCATTTCTGAAATCCAAGTTGCTCTGTGTGTCAGGGTGGATACTTTTGCCTGTAACAGTTTTGTTATTGAATACAAATCATCTGGCTACATAGGGAACAAAGGATGTGAAGCTACAGTATCCCAAAAAAGAACTTCCAAGACAATTCAAGGGCAACTCATGTACTCTCTGTGTAGGTGATTAGGAGCATAGAAAAGAAATTCTTATACATGAAAGTGACTGAGATTGTGTGCACATAGCTGTTCACTTATTTATCTGTTGCTATAGTTTAACATATTCACTATTATTAAATGATATGTCATATATATGATATATATCATATATATATATATATGATATATATCATATATATATATGACCACAGTTTCCAAATCCAGAGAACCACATCCATGGGCATCTCCTTCCTATGTTGCTCTTTGGGTAATTAGAATGAAACCTGGTATTGCCCTGTGGTAGAGAAATAACTCAGAGATTCAAACATTTTTCTTTCAATATGTTGCTTGCTCCTAACTCTAAAATTAGGAAGTCTGTTAATATATAATACATGTTATAACATATTTGATCTATTATATAATGTCTAATATATTCTATATTATAACATATATTATATATAATAACTGACAGTATTATATATTTATAAGGAAAAATACAACAAACGTATCGATATCCATACTTTCCTAGCCATGATTAGGTTCAGTAGAGTTAGGTGCATTACATCTCAACAAAATAAGTCTGCTGAAGTTTTGATGACCTTGAGCTAGATAAGGAGAATTTCTGTAAAAAGAGCCTCTCTTCAATTATAAGAAAAGATAAGTTTTTCTTTTGTTTTATTTTTTTGTTTTTATTTAGGCCAGACAGCGGGCCTGAACTCTGGGCCTGGGCACTGTCCCTCACCTCTTCAATTCATGGCTCGTGCTCTACCACTCGAGCCATAGCAGCACTTCTGGCTTTTTCTGCTTATGTGGTGCTGAAGAATCGAACCCAAGGCCTCATGCATGCAAGGCAAGCACTCTACCACTGAATCACATTCCCAGGCCAAGTTTGGGAGTTTTTGAGAAGAGGTATTTGGCATTTACTTTCCATCCTTGATTAGTAAAGAATAGATATATTTTGCTCCAAATTTTGTCTCCTTTTATGTTCCCTAAAGAGTTACACATGATCATCATTACATAGCATATATTTAAGTCCTTCTTTTATTTTTTATCATTATTGTTTTCTTGTTGTTGTTTTGCTGATCCTAAAGCTTGCACTCAAGGCCTAGGCATTGTTCCTGAACTCAAAGCTCTTGCTTTTCCACTTGAGCCACAGCACCACTTCTGGCTTTTTCTGCCTGGGCTTGCTTTGAATCATAAGACTTAGATCTCAGCCTCCTGGTTAGCTAGGATTACAGGTGTGAGACAACATTGGCCAGCAAGTCTTTTAGTTATTATTCTAAAAGCCTCCTATCCACGGTCACTCTTAAGATAGTAAATGAACCTATGCCAATAGTTTCTTCATACTCACATCTCCTGTTATGGCTATGGTGTCTTTTCCATCGTATCCTGAACCTACTTCACTGTTCTCTTCCTAATCCATGATTCTGGATGTATTTCTAATAATTACCTAAATCTTGTGGCTATAAACCCTAAATTACTCAACTATTAATTTCATTTAATTTTTTTCAATATGATTGTTGTTCTGTACAAATCTGAGCTTATATTCACCTCTTGCATCTACCTCTTGGCATGAGCAAAGCCTGGGCCAATTCTACCTTAAATGCAAGAGGGTAGACAAAGAATAGCCTGCAGTATTCCTCCTGAGAAGTCAGGACAAGTAGTTGAGTGCCTGAAAGAAGCAATGCATTCCTGACATGAGAAGGGGTGAGAGAGACAACAGCCTAGAGAGTAAACTGGCAGTCACAACATTTAACAACTTCTCCTTTGGGGAAACTGACCTCCTGCAAAATGGCAGTGAGATAACTTACCTAGTCAATTTTCTTATATGAAGGAAATTGTCATGTCTCACTACACTACTCCCTTGTATTCAAAGAGAAGGTCATTCTTTTGTGTCCTCGTTAGGCCCAGGCTCAGTTTATCTCCATCTTAGACTTTGCTCAGGCTCTATTCCTACCAGAAAATCCCTGATGAGGAGAAAAGTGTGATCTCTTGGCTTCTGACTGGTCCTTTCAGACCTGAGGCCACTTTTAGTTTTCAACCTGTTCCTTCTGACAATGGGAAAGCTCATTCTCTGAATTGTGCCCTAGTATCAAATCTCTTCAGAGAAAGTCAAGGAATGACAGATTCTACATGATGGAATTAGTTTCTCCATCCAAAGAGGCCAATTGATATCTGATTCTGAGACCCAGGTGGAAGTCCTTCACCAGATCCTCCAAGCTGGAGTGGATGTTAGCTCAGACTCCAAGCCATCCTCATATTTCTCCAGCTCTTTCTCATGAACCAAAAGGTTACAAGAGTTTAGTTCAGAACCAAGGAGAAATGAGAGTAGCAGAAGGACCATTGGCAGGGTGAGGAATTAGAAACTTTGGATGAAAAAAAGGGCTCAGAAAATCTAGGATCACTCACATCATTTGGGAATCACATCATAAGATTTGGGAATAAAAGTAATAAATTACTACTTAAATTAGTAACTCCACTACTTTACATTACAAGTGTTCTGTCAAAATTTACCTGTCCTAGCTCTATTTTAATCAGAAAAATGGAGCACATTCTTTCCTCACTAAGTTCTACTGAGTATCTTTATCCATACCCCAGGTTGTTCTTACTCTCTACTTCTCTGTTACTTTTCTTTGTTGGATTCAGTCAATGACACTTGAAAGTGTTAGCATATTCAGACATGTAATTACACTTCCTTCTAATCCATTTGTTATAAAGTAAAACAAATTATGGGGAAACGTATGACTATGGTACATTTTCTTCCAAGGCATATTTATTTGATTTTATTAAGTATAATTTTAATAGTTTCATTGTTAAAACTTGAGAAAAATGTTTTACTATTAGCAGTAATTACTTGCACATTTTTTGTATTTTTCCATGTCTGTGTATTTGTTAAGCTTCTAACATCGACTTTTCCCCCAACTGTTGCCTTCTTAAAATTGCTTCAAATTATATACTATATATTATGGTATTCTACGTGTTCATTGATATATTTAAATTTTGATCTAATATCCACATATTATAGGATATCTTCAACCTATTGTAACTGGTCTGAAAATCAATATGGACGTTCCTCATTAAAGCAAATACACAATGCCACAAAATCCAGTGAAATTAGGATTAGTTATATATTCAAAATATTTAACAATGATACAGTAGAAACATTCACTTCTCACATACAAGAGCATGTTTATAGCTATGAATAGCACATTTTCTTCATTCCCTCTTTCTGGTGCATCTAGGTTGATTACACAGCTTGGTTGCTATAGAATATTGCTGCCATGAACATGGATGTTCATGTTGATTTATATTCCTTCAATATGTATCCAATTGCGGTAAAGGTCATCAACATATCTGACTTTTTGGTATTGTGTAAACTTCCATTAAGATATTCCTATGGGTTGCACTAGTTTACAATGCCACAAAACCAAATATAGTTCCTGATTTATTTCAACCTATCAAGCAGTTTATTTATTTGAGTGGTAATAGCTATTCTGGTGTGTAAGCTAGGATTTCATTGACTTTCCTCTTTATTTTACTTCGTCTTCACTATGTGGATATGAATTTTTAACATTTCATTTATTTATAAAACACTTATGTTTGTACTTCATTCCTGATCAGTGTCTTTCTTTTTCTTTTGGTATTTCACCAATTTTTAAGATTTATAAGTTTTTAATTTTTTCCCATTACAAATACTCACTTTAGTTAGTAAAAAGATTTTTTTTTCATTACAGTGGCGCACAATTAACTAAAAACAACATATTGTACTTTTATATCACTGGATGTTTTTGTTTGTATTTACAACCAGGAAATTCTTTCAATAAAGATGCTGAACTTCTTTCACTGATATTCTGAAAGTATATTATCTCATAAACTAATCTCTGAATTAACAGTCACAGCATGGACCACCACAGTCTGGGCTAAGTAAAAACACTAACACAGCAAAAACTGGATTTAAAGAGAGCAAAAAGCTTCAAAAAAGTTAGAAGAAAGGTATCACCTTCATGAAGCAAATGTGGAAGTTCACAAGAAGACCTTGGGAATCTGAATATCAAGAAGATCAAAGGATAAAAAGTATTTAGAAGGACAACTTTAGAACTCCAGATTGGGGAGGTGGGACAAACAATATATACCCAAACTCAATGCTGAAGGGAAGGAGTGTTTTGTTCCAAACCTCATCTTTGTCTGACTCTCTCACACAACACACACACAAAAACACACACACACATACACACACAAACACACACATACACACACACACACACACACACACACACACACACACACACACACACACACACACACACACACACATCTAGTGAGAGGCCTTTGCCAAAGTACAGGCATTCTGGACTTAGACTCCGAATAATCAGAAATTATCCCTTGTGAAGACATTTACTGAAAGTAAACATTGTAAGTAGACTTTTACTGAAAGTTAGAACTCAGGTTCCTGGAAAAACTGTGAAATGTCATAATAATGTTCTTCCCACAACTCCCCTAGCAATAGCCATCAGCGGATGAAGGGAAGTACCTAAAGTTACAGATTTTTTTTAATGTTTTACTTTTTTTAACTTTTTTATTGTGAAAATACTGTACAGAGGGGTTACAATTACATGGGCAAGATAATGAGTACATTTCCTATCAAACATTGTAGCCTCCTCCTTTGTTTCCCCCTCCCATCCCTTCCCATCATCCCCCCGCCCCCCCATCGAATCATCCTCCCCCTCCCCCCCACCAAAGTTGTAAAGTTCATTTTTCTCCATAAGAACTTGTACATCTCATTGTTGCAATGGGTCCACCTGTATCCTTATTTAAACGATTTGTTTTTTCCCTTCTCTTCCACAAATTATTGCTTATTGCTTAGCCTGCACTTGCTAGCCAATAAGATTGTCATAAAATTACCCATTTAACTGAAGGGTCGGGGCTCTCAACTCTGACACACTGCAATGGTGACAGTTGTGACTCCAGGCTCAAGCTGGCAATAAATGACTCTAATGTGGTCGCATGAGAACTGGCTCCGTGGTGGTCTTGGGGATCCTTATCTAACACAAGACTAGTGTACACAGAGAACACCAGGGGCAGCTGTATCTTGGACAATGCAGCTTTTTTTCCTCTTCTTTTTAGATAATCAAACATGATGTTGCAGTTGGCTCCACAGCTGCTCCACACCTGAGCAAGAGGAAGGAAAGGGTGCCTTAGACTGCAGGACGGCCTTGTGTACCCTAGTTTTCTGTGCAAGAATGCAATTCGTGGTCCCTTAGGCAGAGGTGGCCAAGCTGAAATGGGGGTATGCTTTGCCTAGAGGATGGCACCCTGTGAGCCCTGCATGCATGGTGAAGCAGCCTGGAAAGCCCTGTGAGCATCTCCGCAATGGCCTCTCAGTGTCTTGGAGAAGTTGACTCCTGTAGTTGGACAAGGCAGGAGGCAGGAGGAGAGCAAGAATCCAGAAGATGGGAGAGGCACAGAAGCAAATGCACCTCTTCATTGAGCATCCTCGGCCATTCTAAGGAGGTTCACAACCCACACGTGGCGGCCACTGCACAAGTCCCCAGAGGCCCTACTTGTTTAGGGAGCAATGGCTGGTCCTGATGGTCCTCATCCAGAGCTGGAACTTCCCAAGTGGACCTGAGCTTGGCTGGGCTGGAGCAGAGCCTACCAAATATGCTTCCTCTGCCCTGCTGTGTATAGTCTCCTAGCAGCTGCCCAGGCTACAGCACCCACAACAGGCCACCTCCTTGGGGCAGGCTGAGGCTGTGCTGACAATTCCTAGTGCCTGCTTCAAGGCAAGAGTGAGGCCTAGCCCACAGCAGAGCTAGCCCTCACTTCCAAGGGCATTGAGAGAGGCATGACAACCACAGGCCCAACCTTGCTGTCCTCACTGCCCCTAGAGGTTACCTATAAGTCCCTGCCTTTGTTCTTGAAATTCTTCAGCCACTGGTTGCCTCATTTTTCACTATCTGTTTGGGTGGGACTCGAGACTTCTTCCTCTCCTCACCAAGCAAACAGGCCCTAGCAAATCCACCCCAAATTCCACACCTCACAGACACTCCCCATAACCCAGCTACCTTTAGGGCTGTTGCATGAGCTGTTGGCCAACTGCCTCTTCCTCCCTTCACAGCCTCCTTCAGGGCCTCCCCACCATCCTCTCCCCACCGCCCTCAGCCCCAACCAAAGCTTGGCTTCTCCTGTGGCCTCTTTCCGCTCCACACAGCCCCCATCCCCAACCCCAGAAGGCCCACTGCTGTAGGGAAAAGAACTCTGGGCCTGGCACAGCAGAATCAAAGGTGTCACAATGTGCAGCCTGCTGGGAATTGGAGGCAGCATAGGTCTCTGATCATTGTCTTTCACTTCATCTACACATGTATTAATTGTATTAATTTGGTATTTAATATTAGATCTCATAATTTCTTATTAAGCCTTTGCAGAATAGTTGTGGTAGAAATAGAGTCCCAAATTTGTATTGTCTCTTGTTTAATTCTTTCGAGATTGAGAGATATTTTAAGTAGACATAACCATTATAAATTCTCATTTACATAACAGAGTTTTATTCAGAAAATATTTTCTTATGCATCTGTTATCAACTATTTACAAGACTAGAAACATTTAAAGTTCTAAATATTATAGGAAGATCTTTGATTCATGTTGAATGAATGTGAGTAGGTTGAGCTATTGCATACATTCGTGTGTGTGTGTGTGTGTGTGTGTGTGTGTGTGTGTGTGTGCGTGCGTGTGTGTGTGTGCAGGGGGGTTATATGTATCATTGAAATCAAGGACAAGGAATTTTTTCCTTTTTCTGAGATATGAATTATGGTGTTTCTTTGTTGGTGGTAGGCTCTGATTTCTTGCTTTTGTTTGATGTGCACATTCCAGGTCAATTTTTCAATTAAACCTTCTTATTTAATATTGAGCATATAGTGCTCTGATATTGCTCTGTCTTTAGTTTGTCGTCTAGGATCTTCTTTTCCTCTAACTATTAACATTCAATATAAATTTTAGCTCCTGACTGTTTTTCCCCTTTAATTTGCATTTTGAAATAAGAATAATAAGACCTTTGATCTCTGTATTCATGAAGAAAAACTATTTTGAATTGTCTATTTAATGTAATAATACCTGGACACATTTGTTAGCAACAAGATCTTAAAATTTCTTTTGTAGTTTTAGTTTAAAATACTCTCCTCCATGTTTTTAGTATGGGGAGACAAACACTTACTAGTATCAATGATAAGAGTTTTATTCATTAAAATATCTGTTAATTCATAATTTTGAATATGTCTAGTGGCAAATGTATACATATGCTCAATAGATTTAGTTGATAGACCCGTGCACAAACATACCACTCATAGGGGCTGAGAAGGTGGATCAGTTGTAGACACTCATAAGGGCTGAGAAGGTGCATCAGTTGTAGACAGCTTGCCTTATTAAATGCACGAGACCCTGGGTTTGATTCCTCAGCACCACCTAAGCAGAAAAAGATAGAAGTGGTACTGTGGCTCAAGTGCTAGAGCACTAGTCTTGAGCTGAGGAGCTGAAGAATGGCATCAAGGCCCAGAATTCACCACCACCGACAAATTAAATCAATAAATAAAACTCATACTCAAGTACATTAATTTCAAAGATTAATTACCATTTTAGTTAAGGGGAGGGTGCCAAGATATAGCAAAGCTTTAAGAAGAATTCAACACCTGACAAGTACTAAAAACAAAAAGTAAAAATTTAGCTATTACAACAACATATATAATCACCACTCAAAGAGAAAGAGGCACTAAGAATGAAATCCTTTTTATAACATTTCTTAAGAGATTCAGGCTCTACATTAATTATCATATAATGAGACCTTCAAAAACTCGAGGTGAGCCTGAGTCTTAAGGGCCTCTACAAAAATTGGAAGAGAGAATAATCAGCCTGGATTTTTCAAATGGTTTTTGTTAAGGTAGTGTACATACAGATCACCATTTTATAAGTCACTAACAAGTTCACTTCTTGTTTGACAATCTCATCACTTTGTTCTCTCTCTGATTTTCCCTCCTGTCCCTGTCCACAAGAGGTATAGCTCATTGTGAATATAATATCTACAGAGTACAACTGCTGCATTTATTTCCCTGTTCTCCTTGAATTTCTGTGGCTCCTTCAATGTCCATAAAAAGATAAACAAGAACAGAAAAATCCCTCTTGTTTCCAATTCCTGGAATTCATTTAAATATAAATACCAGTAGTTTTATGAGCGTGTCAGACTCTGTCCACTCATCCTGAACACTTATACTTCCTGCACCCAGTCATAACTCCAACTGGATTCTTAGGTACACAAAGTAATTCTTTTCACTTTCCACACAGGAAGAACCTGAGTGTCAGAAAGATTAAGTAACTTACTGGAAATACTGGGCTGAGCATAGTGGCTCAGATCTGAAGATCATAGTTTGAAACTAACTCATGTTGACATATCCATTACATGTTTATCTCCAGTTTAAGGCCACCTGGACATCAAAGTAACCCATCTTAGCTACAAGAGTCTGGCTATTCTGAGCCACAGAGAGAAGTTGGAAGAGCATCAGCAAATGCTCTTGCCCAATTTCTAGGGAGTGGCTTGGTGCCAGATTAGTAAGGTATAGCTACTCCAGTGAAGGGGAGTAAAACAGAAGTGTTTATAAATAAAAGCACTGGTCTGAAGCCTCAAAATAAGGACCCCAGTCTGTGTGGACCAAAAAGTCTCTAGCATGAGGTTCTTTTAAAATTAACAAGCACGATTTTAGATTTTTTCAGAGTGGGATGGTGTATAGTTACAGGCAATGTCTGCTATGTCAGGTAATCCAGTCTGCTCTTTCACATGTTACCCAATAGCCAGATTTCAACACAAATAACTTCAATGAGATTGTTCAAATTATACTGTGACTTTTACCTCTCATGAATCAAAATTCTGTCAAATGATTTCTGAATTCCAGATGTTCACACACGTTTCTCATGATCTTTTCTACTATTTTGTCTTTATTATTGATGTTCATATCACTTTTTTGTTGTTGTCTTTTATGTACTTGCCATTTTTAGGGCTTGAACTCAATGTTTAATAGTCTCTGTTGTATTCTTTGCTAATGGCTTATGACACGCTATTCCTTGAGCCACATCCTCAACTTCTGCTTCCTGCTAGATAATTGGAGATAAGTTTTCACATTTTTGTCTGTTTGGACTGATATTGAATTAAAATATTCAGGTCTTAGCCTCCTAAGTTTCTATGATTCTACACATGAACAGCTAACACCAAACTTTCCTATACTGTTATTTTAATCATGTGTTAGAAGAAAGTGGAAGTATATTTGTGTTAAGTGTACAATTTTTAAATACAAGTTTGATTCAACTAGATATGATGTAATTGCTATCAATTTTAAGTTAAATCAATGAATATTACACATTCCAAAGAAATATAATTGAAAAAATGCATTATCATTTTCTTTAAACAAGGAATGAAACTATGAATTTCTGTCACTTTACAATTCATGTTTTATATAACTTTAATTATCAGACTTCTGTGACTAAAAGTAAATATATTAATTTTATACTACAAGAGGCAAAGTGATTATAGTTAAGAATAGATATTTCATCAGCCAGAAGATAAGTTTTTGAGCATTCTCACTATAAAGAAATGTTACACGCAGAAATTAATGGATACGATGTAGCTTGATCAATAAGCAACATATAAATGAATGGGATTGCCACTTCATACTTCATAAATGTGTAAAAAATAATTATGTAGCTAGGCGCCAATGCTCATGCTTGTAACCCTAACTACTAAGGAGGCTGACAGGTGAGAATCATATTTCAAATCCAGCATAGGCAGGAAAGTCCATGAGACATATCTAGACTATGACTTCTCATGTTGGAGACGAGGAAAGGTATGAAAAAGTTCAAGATTGTTTGACTATTCCCAAGATCATTCTTCTTTATCAGCTATAGCAATGCAAGTAGCCTTGGTTACTCTTAGTATCATGCTTGTTTATATATAGAAACATTATTTGTTGCTGGGTTATAAGCTGCAAACACTTGAGTATTAATAAAGAATCATTTCCTAGAGAGTAAAGTTGCTGTGTAAACAAACCTAAAATATAAAGACTTAGCATTGTAGAAACTAATTTCTAGCTATATCACAATGTGTAGGTGTAGATTTTGTTTCCCATTGTTCCAGGGGACCCATTCTTGTTACTTTTTTTCACCATCTAGTGAATCTATAACATCCTATATCATCCTGGGATTGCTGTACCTTTACTGGATTCTCTAATGTCTGTTGGAATGTTAGGAAAGATAAAATTGACTTACTGTTTCTGTTTTACCTTATTTTTCATTACCTTACAACTGTAAATCAAAGTGACATAAATCATCTTTATAACATTAGAAGACATATTTCATTTCTATATTCTTACCTTAGTCTTCTACATAACTTTGGTACTTAGTGATTCCCAAATGTGAAA
Organism: Dipodomys merriami; assembly: GCF_024711535.1. Classification (NCBI taxonomy): domain Eukaryota; kingdom Metazoa; phylum Chordata; class Mammalia; order Rodentia; family Heteromyidae; genus Dipodomys; species Dipodomys merriami. The sequence goes on along the minus strand of NW_027206143.1, from coordinate 273,867 downwards.
ATGAAGAAAAGGACCTTCTTATTTAAATATTATTTAGAATTTCAAGACTTCATTAATGCAAGGCCCTTAGTAGTATGTATATCATACATGTGTACAAACCTGGTGGCAACTTTTTCTTATTCTCAGAAACTAGGACATGTGGTAACCTTGCGGTTGCATCTGGAGAGGCTGTAGTTGAGTTAGTTTACTAAATCAAATCTTCTGTAAAATATTTCTACAAGTTAATTGGCTTGAACAATCCGTATTTATCATTTTACAGTTCTAATGGACAAAAATCTAAAATAATTCTCACTAGATTAAAATTGAGCCCCCTACAGAACTGAAATATTTTTCAGATGATTCTAGTGGAAAACACATTTACTTCCTGTTCCGCTTTCCAGAAACTTCAGAATCTCGATTGTTGTCTTTTCCTTTATCTTCTAATGTAGCATATTTACATCTTTCTGATGGTTCTTACCTAATAATGTCCCTCTCGAACTACAGCTTGCACTTTTGAGTATACTTTCCCCATCTGATAATTATTCAAATTTGTGTTCCTTAGATAATGAAAGGTGATTATTTTACAAACATATATAAAATGTAAATCTACATTTGATGGATTAGATATGTCAGGACTATAGATATTTTGGAAAAGTATTTTACTGCCTACCACAATGAGTGTGTAAGCATTCTTTCTACTAAAACCTGCTATCTTTTCATTAATTTTGAAAAGGTATTTCTTCAACGAAATATAACTAAAAAAATTAGTTCCTGAAAGCCTTTAATCCTGATTAAAACATTGTCATGTACTAGAAATCTTAAATGTCAGAGAGCAGTTCCTGAAGCAGTTCTAGCACTATCACTCTGTATATGTTGCTTACAATCTCCTCTTTTCAAGAGCATTTGTTTGTTATTATTTTGGAATTATGGTTAATAGTTATTTGACTGAAATTTTTAAAGAATGCGCCACCAATCCTGGTTCTCTTCTTCTAACTTTTTTATGTCTAATCTATTTCTGAAATAAACACAGCTATTTGAATTACATGAACTGCTTATTGAACTGTGGAGAGGAAAAGAAGAAAAAAATGTCCCTGTGTGTATGTCATGTAGAAAATGTACCTAAACGCTATTTAACTTAACATCATATATTTTTCATTTTGTTTAGATTCAGATAAAATTTAGCCTTTCAACTCACACAATGTTAATGCAGTCTTATTTCACGCCTACCAAAAGCAAACAACAAATTACTATATATTTAATTTTTAAAATTATTTATTTTAAAACACTATATTTTTAAAAATTAGCCAAAGCAAATGGTTTATTAAATATTTACAGTTGTGTTCAGAATCTATTGTTGAAACTAGTAAGGGGAAAAAATCATGTTTCCCTTCTTCCTTGAGCCATTCTGATTTACTTCATCTATTTCTGAAAGAATAAAATTCTGGCTTTGAAGCCTTTTGCTTGATATGCACAATGTCTCATTCTTCCTTTATTAATAGGAGAATTTGGAGAAAGGATGAGAATTCTCACTAAAAAAAGGAGAAGAGGAAAAGAGAAGTGAGAAATATAGATATTTTGTTCTTCCTCATCTCAATCACAAGGTCTGGATAATGATTGTAGGTGTTAAATACAGTGCTCTAGAGTGATTATACACATTTATAGAAAAAGTTAATGCCTCAAGTGACCACATATATAATGCTTATTTATTTAAAAAATAAATGTAATAAATGTAATAGTATCAAACAGGAAGTGTTATCTGTTTAGTACTTGCTTAGTATTTCTAAAATGCTGAAGTGCTCTAGGAAACTATCATAAAGGTATACAAGAATAGTAAGAAACTAATATCTTAGTATCATATTCTAATATTAGCTTAATTCTTCCTGTGTTTGAGTTTTGCCTCAATTTCACATGCTATATTCTTTCAGTATATAAGTTGAAAAAAAGATTCCCTCTGGAAATATGCTATTTTTATAGCTAAGGGAAAAGAAGTTAACTCTTAGACCCAGACAATGGGATAGAAATCTTCCCCTAGAAATAAATAGCCTTTCACCACTTCTGGTTCATTTTTGTAAGCTGAAGTAAGTCACATGCTCCATCTTGACATTGCAGAGTAGAGGTAAATCTCACCTACAGGGAGCTGATGCAGGACAGATTAATATGCCAAAATATGCAACATGAGATGAAGAGGAAAAAAAAGATAATTACAATACGATCAGTCATACATGCCATCACATGCCTCTGCATGAAGGAAGCTACTATGTACCTTTGTTTCTAAAACTACTGAGATCTTCAAATCAGATCTTTTATGCTTGTATATTACTGGAATTAGAGAACATCTTGATACTGAGACAGCATAAAATCTCAAAGAAAGCTGGACTAATCATTTCAATACTGCATTTTGTTCTGCTAGGACAAGAAACCATTTTATAGTCAATACTTTATACTAGTAATTTTTTTTTGCAGAACTGGATTTTGTTAATATATGTGATGATCCACCAGAATAAATGTCTTCCTTTATCTGCATCTTGTGTAGACAGCATAGTCAAGAAGATGTAGGTGTTCATCAGTAATATTTTTTAAAAATGCAAAAAATGTGGACTGGGAGCCAATATAAATATTTTTCCAACATCACCTTCCACATCCTCATTCTTCCTTCCTAGGAAACACATCTAATCAATAAAAAGGCTTAAATTTTTGGCTCTTGAACTTGAAAGTGGAAGCAGAATGTTATGGATGTTGGAGATGACTGTTAATGTTTTTTTACATAATAATGTAAAATATTATGTAATAATGTAAACTAATAATGTCACATGCAAGAGCCCTATGAGTCCTAAAGGTCTTAACACTGTACTTCCTTAATGATGTGACAGTAATGTCAGCCTTACTGGGCTTAGTATTGTTTTTCACTTCCTTTTCTACCACCTAACCTAAATTATAATACATAGTAATGGAATGAAAAAGCAAAGTCATCTTAAGAAAGTCATTTAAGGCTCTGGGAATGTGGCTTCATGGTACAGTGATTGCTTAGCATGCACGAAACCCTGGGTGCAATTCCTCAGTACCACATAAACAGAAAAAGAAGTGGTGCTATGCCTCAAGTGGTAGAGTACTAGCCTTAAGCAAAACAAGAAAAATATCAGGAAGACTTCCCTGGCCCTGAGTTCAAGACCCAGGACTGGCAAAAAATTCACTTAACTAGTAAATGACAAATGAAGAAACTATACTTGGAATATATTATTACTCCTTCCAACTATGACCTAACAATAGTTCTTAATTCATGTACTTTACCTATATTAGAAGACTGCATTGAGGAAAAAAAACATTTTGTTAGCAGGTCATGGCAATTAATGTCAAGAATGTGCTTAGATATCAGGTGAGGATTAATCTAAATCTAAGTGAGATTTGGAAAATTTTTGGTCGGTTTTGGCACCAAAAATGCACCAGCTAATTAATAGTTGTGATAGAAGTGAAGGAATAAATCCAGATGCAAGAAATAAATGATAATAATAACTAAATTATACCAGAAACTGTTCTAGGGAACCATATTTGGTTATTAAAGAACTAGTTATCAAGTAGGCTTATTCCTCATTCCTTTAGCATTCTAAATCACTTAAGGTAGTTCTTAATCTCTGTGAGATAAGTTTTATCCCATTCTATGTTGTTGTTTCATATCTGATCTCCTTTGCTTTCTAAAAATCTCAGTCTTTCTCTATTTATCTACTAAAAGTTAATTATACTAAGTACACAAATGCAGACCTCAGAGGATGCTAAATTAAGAGTCCAATGGCTCATGAGTCATTAATGTAACAACATGGAAAAGGATGACATATTTATTGCTACCTCAAATTTTCTGAAAAGATGCAAGGTCATCACTTGATTCAAATTTCCATTATTTGTCTACAGTGTCATTAAGTGCACATACATGCAAATATGAGACGGGTGCTGGTGGCTCACACTTGTCCTCCTAGGTACTCAGGAGGTTCAGACCAGAGGACTGTGGTTCAAAGCTAGCCTGGTGAGGAAAGTCCATGAGACACATCTTCAATTAGCTACCAGAAACCCGGAAGTGGTGCTGTAACTAAAGTGGCAGAGTACCCAACTTGATCTGAAGAGCTGAGGCACATGCCAAGGATCAGAATTCATGCCCCACGACCAATGATAATGTGAAATGTACTTGAAGTTTCCCCAAAAGAAACTACGAAGTCAATAGTAATCTTCCCAAGCAGAAAAAATTTTCCAATATGACTCAGTGCACCTACTTTTGCTGAGTTATTTAAGCTATGGCTTCTTTGCTGCACATATTCTCTTCTTTTAAAAATTGTCAAATATTACCTTTATAAAAAACTTCATCTAGTATTTCTTGGTTCAAGAGAGAAGTCCATACAGTTGATGTGACTTGATTTTCTTACTGTCTTAGTTCAAAGCCAACTCAGGAAGGAGAGTCAAACTGTTATCTGTAATTAAACACCAAAAATCCAGAAGTGGAGTTTTGGCTCAAGCAGTAGAGTACTCTCTTTGGGGGCAGTTGTGCAGGAAAGACAACTGTTCAGGGACAGGGTCCAGCCTCTGAGTTCAAGCCCCAGAAGTGGCACAAAGTAAACAAACAAACAAGAAACAAAAAAACCCACATATTTCTTTGGGACCATCCTTAAAGCACTGCTTTGAAAAGAGGCTCCTTTTGCTGATCATACTCACTGGATCCTGCTTTTTGGAATCCTTATTTATATGGCAAACTCAGGACCAGAATAAAGGAATGGATATCTGACTTTTGCAACAAGAGAATCATCTCAGGAGTTAAATATTCATGCATAAGACATTTTAAAACCTCAATGTCTTTGTTTCTTTGTAGTAGAACACTGTAAAACAATGTTATTTCCTTTTTTTTCATGCTGGCCTTCAAATGGCATATTGTTTCCTTTTGTAATACTGTCAAGTAGAAGTTTACAGACAAGTTTTATGGCTAAAGTGCACACTCGAAAAAGATAGGGACAGAGTTCCCTTCAAGCCTTAGATTATATTCTTGTACAGTAAAAATGAGAGCACAAATTAACTTGAACTTTTTCATTTCTCTATGTTCAATTTCTCTCCTGGATTCAGTTTCTACTTCCGGTAAAAGTTCGTTTCACTTACTTCCGGTAACAATCTATGGTATTGCTCCTGGAAAATGAATGTTTTCTGGCTTCATTGAGATAGCACAAAGGCATCTTTAGACACGAGGTAACACGTGTTTCAGAGACAACTTAGTAATGAGAAAATATGGAATTTACATGGCTTATAAAACATTATCCACGTACATATGGCTGTATAAGACGATCTTAAGTGAAATGAACCCCAAATACGGACACAACTTGTTTTTTCTTTCTTACTATTGTTTTGAATGTATCTACCATGTATTATGTGATTTTTTTGTTTCTCTTCTATTTTCTTCCTCCATGGTATAAACCGTTTCCACTGTATTTGAGGTCGGTGAGCTGCAACTTGCATATACATTTTTCTAATGTGGGGAGGGGAAGGGAAATAAAATGCTGAAAGAAGTATACAGTATGACCCGTTGTTACAATGAGATGAACAAGACACTATGTTGAAAATGAACTTTACTAGTTGGGTATGGGAGGGGAGAGTTGGGGCAGTGTGGAGAAAAGGGATGACAGGGGAAAAACAAAAGAGGAAGTAACAATGTTCCGTAGATTATGTACTCATTAACTTACTTATGTAACTCTAACCCCTCTGTCCACCATTTTCACCATAAAAAAAACATTATCCTGGAGTACATTAAGTTCAAATTTCCTAAGTGCTCTGTAAATTAAGACCAATTATAAGTGGAAAGAAGGTTCTCAGAAACATTTTTTGTCAGTGTTTGTGTTGTGCATTATTACCCAAGTGTACATAAATTAACAGAAGGAGAAACAATAGGAATAGGAGAAAGAGAAGTTCTGTGTTTAAGTATAATGGTTCAATACTCTATAGAAGACTCTGCAAATAAGACAGCGTTGAAATAAAAAAGCCAAGGCCAGTATGTAGATCTGTGGGAGTGACATAGAGAAAGCATTACTACAAAGTGGAACATGAAGGATGAGACCACTTTCTTTCTCCTACTAGCTCTAAATCATGATAGGTAATCATGCAAATTTGTAAAAAGTAGAATGGAAGAATAATTCTGGTTCCAAGCCAGTCAGATATAAGACCATGGACTTAACTGGAAAAAAGTCCTTTTCGAGAGAGCAGGAATTATACTAGCAATGAACTAGTGGCTAAGATCATATTTCTTTTTCTTTTAATTTTCTTTATATTCTAGACATTTCCTACTTATTACAAATGAGGAAACCACGGAATCTGTTTCTTTGTTTCTTGTTTATTTTACTTCGTAGGATTTTTCCAAGTCTTTCCAGTTCCATATGAATTTGAAGTATAGAATTCTAAACCACATTTTGTCAATTCGTTCATCTACTGAGTGGCATATTGGTTTAAAACATGACTTCATATAAGTATCACTTCATGTCATTCAAAAATGAGAGATGTCACCTCCCCAGACATTCTAAAAACATGATTTCTAAGTAAGATAGGATTTTATGGTGGTATGAGTTTTGAGATATCTGGATGAGTCTCATGTATATCTTGCACTGAATTAGGCAGGAAGATATCCAATATCGTACAGGATAAAAATGGTAGTGTCAAAAATATTTCCTTTGAGAAAGATATAGGAGCCTCCCAGAAGTATAAAATAGTTCAGATAATTTTGAAGAATTTAGAAATGCAAGGTCAAGTATGTCTCTTTAAATAATAATTATGTAAGTGGAAAGGCAAAAGAAGGGGAAGAGAAAAAATAAGTGACAGCAGATCATTGTCCCAATAGAATATAAAAAAAACATAATCTATAACTTTCAAGTTAAAGAGAGACCAATAGAATAAATGCAAAATATTTACTTGACTTTATCCTACTTTAATGCTCCAATGGCTTTCATAAAATGCAGATGCATAGTTTTGTGTCGTCTGTCATTTGCTAAACGTTTCGTCCAGAAAAGGTTATCAATTACTTATAAATGATGCATAATTCCTAGGTGTTCCAGTTATCACATACCCTCTTGATTGAGCTATCTCTGTATGAACTCAAAATAACGGACAAAAAATCCCTTAAAATAAACAGAAATCACATGTTTGTTTTAAACGCTGTATTTTACAGCGCTTTTAGCTAAAACCAAAAACCTCTATTTAGATATTCTGCATTTTGTGTGAAGGATTTTTAACAATAGTTTATTTGCTGACATGTAATTCACTTGCAATATACTATCTCCTTTTATTGTATACACTTTAGTGCTTTGGAAGTGAATTGTACCTTCATAGGTTTTCAAAGCCTAATTTTCACAAACTTGCATTTCTTCAAATAGAAATGCTAAAAACTTTAGAACAGACATTAAAATAGATAAAAAATTCTGTTACTAGAATTTGTCCAGCAAACATGCTCTGTAGTGTGTATTTTCAAAATTTTGGGTATTTTTTCCAGGGTCTCACACATATTATTTAAGTGCACTGTCAATGAACTACAATTCCCTGTCCAAATACTTTTTTTTACTTCTCTTTAATACATTCATAGAAGTATAATGAATTGATCCTATACAAATCTTTTTGACCTTTGAGACTTGAAAACTTGCTTGCTAAAATGATTGCAGTATTATACAAATGGATCACTATGAGTAGTTTATCAATTCCTCCACAATGCATTACTATATTTTGTGTCATCTTTTTATATTAGAGTCATACTAGTGATTTTTCTTTTTCTTTTTTCTAAGATACTAAAGAGGAACTTATTTGATATGCTCCTCTTATTGACTATTAATTTACACATGTTCTTTAAAGAAATATCCTATTCAGGAAAAATTATATAGAAATAGAAGATATAAAAATACTTAAGATTAAGAATCATTGTAGCATTCACATTTTAGCATTAACAAATATGTTACCTCTATATGTTGGATATGTTTTCACTTCGGTTATAGTGTCCTTTGAATTATGAGTATAGTGTCCTTTGAATTATGAAAGGCTATCAGTTGATATAATCCAGTATATTCTTGCTTTTCGTTAGCAACTAATGCTTTCCATTTAGAAACCTTAGGGATACAATGTCATGAATTTTTACGTTTATCTCTTATAGGTTTTTACATCTCACATTTAGTTTGATAATCATTTTTTATTTTAAATTTTTGTATAAGAATTGAGGTAGACCAGGTGCCTAAAGGTCACCCCTTTAATCCTAGCTAATCAGGAGTCTGAAATCTGAGGATCACGGTTTAAAGCCAGCCCGGGCAGGAAAGTCCATGAGACTCGTATTTCTAATAAACCACTAGAAAGCCAGAAGTGGTGCGGTGGCTCAAGTGGTAGGGTGCTCACATTGATCTGCAGAGCACATGGACAGCGCCTAATCCCAGAGTTCAAGCTCCATGAGTGACAAAAAACAAAACAAAAGAAACAAAAAAAGGGATTGAGGTAGTAGTCTAAGATCATTCTTTAAATCTCGAGAGAAAATAGTGCCAATACACCCATTTAAGATTCTATTTTTTATTTCATAAATCATAGGCTAGTTTTCAAAATCAATTAACCATAAACTGAGAATTTATTTTTGACAAATCTGTTACATTCTTCTATGTGTCTGCTCTTGTAGTAGAACTATGTTGTCTTTACTACTAAACATGGTAAAAAGATTCAAAGCTAGTATGAAGGCTGAAGCTACACCATTTTACAAGATTGTTCTAACTGACCTGTATTCCTTGAATTTACATACGAGTTTATTGAGCAGGTGGACCAATATTCTACAGAGATATCTAGATGTTTGAAAGTGACTCATATTTTGTACCTTGTCAAAGCACAAGACCCCAGATATTATATATAGAAAAATGTCTTCAGAGAATACTCGAAACAATTAAAATTAATTCAAGAATGAGTTGCGATTTAGATAACACTGTAACATAACAAAGCTGAGTGATAACAACTTGAGCTGTACAACAGAGGAAAGTGAGAGGAGAAAGAATGATGGACCACATAGGAGCTATATGTGATTGCTATTGTGTTTTCAAAACCAGAAAGACTTCAGAGAAGAGAAGGAGAAAAATAAGGTTTCCTGAGACAAGTTTCTTTTTAATCCATCTAATAGTTTGTACTAAAAGTCAGTGAAAATGGGAAAAATTAAAATAGAAATTAAAGCATTGTATATACCTGTTACAATGTAAAGAAATTGTAATAGGAATATGATAATTAATTTCCAAAGAAATAAGAGAAAGAATAGTTAAACTCTAAAGGGAAAAATAATGAAGAGACAAAAGAAGCAAAGTAAAACCTTTATCAATAACAAATACAAGAGTTTGGAAGTGGAAAGGCAGTGGAAATATTCTAAATAACAATAAAAATTGCTAACGTGGATAGAATATGGATCACATGTTATCATATATAATTTTGAAAGGCCATACTAGGAATGAAAGTTTGAAAGTCATGGTTTAAAACACTATTTGGATTATAACTAGACAGAATATCTCAGTGGTAAACCATTGGCCTTGCATATGTGAAGCAATGGTGTGATCTCGCAAGCATTACAAAGTACACACAAAGCACACACACACACACACACACAAACCACATAAACACACATACACACACACACACACACACACACCACATAACCACATACACACATTTGGAATATTGATTTTATTATATTAAACGGAGGAAATTATCACAAACAGTAAAAGTATGTTAATGTATGAAATCATAATATTGCTCATACTATTTAAAAGTTTAGTAGAAATAAAATAGTCACAATATACTTGGATTTTAATAGATTAAGTAAATCGAAAATTAATAGAAGACATGAGAACCTTTGCAAATAAGTTTTAAATAATAATCATTTTGAAACAAGTGTCCTTTTATTTTGACAAAAGCTTGATGTTACTGGTGTTTTAACTCAAGGTTTAGAATGTGATAGCGAGGTGCTCTATATAACACTAGCGATCACTACATCTCTAATCAGTTCACTCCGAATAGTTTTATAATAAGGTCTCATAGTTTCCCAGTCTCTCCTGAATTACAAACCCTATTTACAATTCCCACCATAGCTAGAAAATGGATTCAACAAATCACCATGCTGAGCTCAAACTTTTTTTTAAATTCAAGTACAAATATTTCCAAAAAGTGATCAGGTAATGAAGGCTTTCTTAATAAAGTAAGTGCTTCTTGAAAATACAGTAAATATTTGTTACCTGGACAAGTATGTTTATAAATATAAGAAAATAAATGTATTTAAATTCACTAACCATATAAAAATTAAGAAAATAATTTCAAATAGCCACATGTTACATATTTTAAAAGCAAAATATATGTGACTGAATAATATACATGTGTAGAAATCATGCAAAATTATATTAACTGATCCTACAACTCGAAAAAAGAATTACCCTAAAGAAACAAAAGGAAACATTTAAGCTCAAAATTTGAAAATTAGAAAATAAAATGAAGTAGGGGCTGGGACGGTAGCTCAGTGGTAGAGCGATTGCCTTCCATGCATGAAGCCCTGGGTTCGATCCTCAGCACCATATAAGCAAAAAGGAAAAAGCTGGAAGTGGTGCTGTGGTTCAAGTGGTAGAGCACTAGCCTTGAGCTGAAGAGCTGAGGGACGGGGACCAGGCACAGAGTTCAGGCTCCACAACCGAACCCCCCCCCCAAAAAAATAAAAGAAAATGAAGTGTACACTTTAGTTGACTTAATTAAGTGGAAAAGCTCTGTGTATCAATTTTATAATAAAAAATGCATTAAAAAAGTTAGCAAAAGTACCGATTGATCAATAGCAACAGCAAAAGCATCAGTAGTTCTTGTTTTGAGTGTACAAAAATATCGATGGAAGATATAACAATGTTCCTTCCATAAGAAATGTATTCATTACCTCATTTATGTAACTTTAACCCCTGTGTACCTTACCATTACAATAAATTTAATTGAAATTAAAAATAAACCTATATATATATATATATATATATATATATATATATATATATATATATATATATATATATATATATATATATATATATATACCAATTAAGAATTCTTAGAAGCCATTGGTTAAAATTTTTGTAAAAAACTTCCCTAAATACCCAAGGAATATACTTTGATGATACTATTTAAATACTTCAACCTCAGCAGAAAAGCAAAAATTTTAAAAACTGTTACAAAGTAAAGTAATAAATCAGAATATATTACTATTAATAATAATCATAAGATGATTTTGTAGTGGTAGTCAAATATGTAAGAAATGAGGCAATTTGCCATTCATCTGCACTTAATAAGTGAGAAAGAATTTTCTAGGTCTTCTTAACTTATCATAAGTTTAATGAAATTATTCTGTCACATCATATGATAATCAGATAAAGCTGATATTAGAGCAAAGAACAGATTGTATTAAGTTTTTGAATGTTAATGTATATACTTATCTTGGTTGTGGGAAAATGTGGAGATTTCAACTTGGGGTATATTGTTCTTGCAGGCCGGGATTCCCTTTCCACAAGAACATGCATCTCATCTGTCCTTTTAGCCTTCCCATCATCAGTGGCATCAGAGTTGCACACTAACTTGTCTAGCTTGCTACCTTGACTGACCAGGATCCACAGTCCTTCCAATCTTAGTGTCTAGATAGTGCAGGTTGGTAGAAATGATCCAATTCACCCAGCTATAGATTGAGAAGTAAGTCCACTAAACTTTTGGTTTGCGTTCTGTTCTCAAGCCTCCAAAATAGTTAAGAGTACACATGGGATCCCCTGTTGCCAAGCAATAAGAATATTTTAAAGCAACTAGACATACATATGACTTAGGCTTGTGAATACCTCGGGAAAAGTATAAAAGGGCAGTGAAGCATAGAGGACAGCCAGAATTTTAACTACCTACTCAGAGGCTGAATAAGCAGAGCTAGCTACTCGGGAGTCTGAGATCTGAAGACCACTGTTCAATCATGAAAATACAAGCGATTATCTCAAAAAAAAAACAGAATTGTAGCATCTCAAAAAAAAAAAAACCAGAATTGTAGCAGAGGCTGAAGTGGTAGACCACTATCCTTGGGCACAGAAGCTGAGGAATAGTTTCCATGGCACTATCAAGCCTCAAGAATGATGAATGCATGCATGAGCACATGCACATGTGCGTGTGTGTACTCACACATGCATGCACACATACACAAACACAAATGAGTATTTCAATGTGAAGTTTTTATTTTTTTATCTTGCTGTACTTTATTTCTCTGTATTAGTTCACAAATTAACAAAATCAGCTAAGGACCTATTTACATAAAATGCGTCATGTTTCTCTAAAATCTACTCTCTTTTTGGAAGTCTGCTTTTATTTGACCCAAAAGTAAATTATTCAGGAAGTCAATTCATCACTCTCAAGTTTATAGTATTAGATGATTGTTTAGGTTCCTCCTAGCAATATGATTTTGTGAAATCCTGCATCAAGTAATATATTTCTTTCACTAGAAGAGAAACCTCTGTCAAACAATTAATAATAGCTTATTCTCCTGCTGGCATTCATCTGTAGTTTTATTTTCTTCATATATTTCATGATCAGTCTGTGTATGCCAAAGACTGCTGTGAAAATAAAAACACCCTTCTCAGTGCTTAGCATGTGTATACCATTCATAGATACTGAAATTGCTTTGGAATAAATAATGTTCACCCTATCTTGAGAAAGAAGAATTGGTTTCTCAGCACTTTAGGTAAGAACTTGAGGGAAAGAAACAAAAGGAAAAGTGAGGAACAACTCAACACATAGATTCAAATGAAACAAACAACCTAAGAAAACACAAATTAATTCAGTACTCAAGAACCTGCAGGAAATGAAAGATTTAAAAAAATCAGCTATGACAAGCTTATGAAATTCGTGACTACATGGGAGTGCAATGTTGTGCCGATAGTGGCAAAAGCCCAGACTGAACAGAAAGTTCTGTACACAATGCCATGCACCTGGTGTTCTAAATTCCAGGAAGAATAACATCAAGTGGACTGAGGCCAAGTTCATACACAAGTAGGAAGCCAGTTTCTAGCTGAAAAATAATCAGGATAACTTGGGGCTCGGGGCATGACAAAGTGGTAAGAACACACATTTAAGGGGACAAAACACTCAATTCAAACTCTAATATTAGGAGTATGAAAGAAAAAAGCTATGATTTTAAATAATTAGAACAATTGTAACACTTGAGTATTTGAGTGGAGAAAAATCCATTAGAGAGATAGAATGAACCCACGTTCCAATGCTCCTTTAGTGATAATGTTTAGTCGTACTTCAGACAAAACAGAGTTACCTTGCAAATGAGCATGGATGTGCATTTGGGTGATGGAAATACTCTACTTACACAGGTGTAAATTAAATAGATTTTTGGGGGTAGATTGTAGTTCTTGAACTAAGAGCGTGGGTGTTGTCCATGAGCTTTTTCTCTCAAGGCTACCACTCTAATACTTGGAGCCACAGTTCCAATTCTGATTTTCTGTTGGTTGTTTGGAGATAAGAATGCCCAGGATGGCTTCAAACCAAGATCGTCAGATCTCAGCCTCCTGAGTAATCCTGATTCCAGGCATGAGCCGTCGATGTTTTTAATAATTTAGTTAATTGTATAGTTACAGAAGTTATAAATTATGATTGTAACCTGTGTAATATATGTGTGTATGTATAGATCAATGCATACAGTTAGAAATACATTAAAATATTTTTTTTGTCGGTCATGGGGCTTGAACTCTGGGCCTGAGCGCTGTCCCTCAGCTCTTCAGCTCAAGGCGAGCACTCTACCACTTGAGCTACAGCGCCACTTCCGGTTTTCTGGTGGTTTATTGGAGATAGGAGTCTCACGGTCTCTCCTGCCCAGGCTTGCTTTGAACCGCGATCCTCAGATCTCAGCCTCCTGAGTAGCTAGGATTACAGGCGTGAGCCACCAGCACCTGGCTACATTAAAATATTTTTGCATCTAAAGTAGATTTATGAAATCATCCTTCATTAAAAGTATAATGGAAACAAAAGTTAATAAGGAGCAAAACAAAGGTAATTGTTACACGTTTCTTTTTGTTGAATGGAATATGAATTGTGAGAATCAGTTTGGGAAAACCATCTCTACATTAACAAAATGGATAATTGCTATTAATTCCAATCCATCTCTTTGCCCATATTGTGCATCCTCACACATGAGTGTCAAAATCAAACCACACTTTTTGCCTTTGTTTTTAACTCACCTGTTATAATTTAGGGGCTAGATGAAGTAATCAAATAAAGATTAAAATAATAGTAAGTGAGGCTATTAGAGCTGAAAAACATTTTAAATATGATAACTAAATAAATTACATATTTCTTAGTTTTACTCTGTTGTTATGTCCCTCATTCCCACATTAGGAAAGTACATAGAAGGTTCTCACTAAATTATATGTAATTATTAAAAATTTATTGAGGGCTGGGAAGGTGGCTCAGTGGTAGAGCACTTGCCTTGCATGCTCGAGGCCCTGGGTTCAATTCCTCAGCACCACATAAGCAAAAAAAGAAAAAAGCCAGAAGTGGTGCTGTGGCTCAAGTGGTAGAGCGCTAGCCTTGAGCTGAAGAGCTGAGGGACAGCACCCAGGCCCAGAGTTCAGGCCCCATGACCGGAAAATAAATAAATAAATAAATAATTTAAAAAAAATTAAAAAAATTAAAAAAAATTATTGAAAGAATATGGGCACAGTGTGGTTTTAGCTTATTGAAAACTGTATGGGGTAGTGTGTTTTTGAGGACTTGCAATACGTTGTGATGGAGATGAAGGGAGGGATGTGCTTATTCTGGAAAACTGGCTAGAGGATTGCTCCCAGAAAGATAGTGATGAATTCTTCCAAAAGGACAGTAAAATCACTTTCACAACCATGTTCACTACTGCAGTCTTCACTGTAGCCAAGTTATGGAAACAGCCCAGATGCCCTTTGGCGAAGGGATGGTTGGCAAAAGTGTGTCATATATACATAAGTGGAATGTACTTATCCATTATGAAGACTGTTACGTTATTTGCAAATAAATGGATAGATCTAAAAATATGTTAAATAAACAATGTCAAAGCTAGACACACAAAGGACCCATGTTCTGTCTCATATTTGGAAGCTAGAACTTTATACAATTTTACACAGCAATATTAACCAAATCATGCTATTTGTAGAGGAGTATTTAAAAGATGTAATTTTTTATAAAATTGAACTTTTAATCCAACAAAATAAATACCAGGAAACTATCACTTTGAAGATGTGAGAGGAAGTCAAAGGGAAAGAATAAAAAGAGTTATGGAGGAAGAAAGTGAAGACATGATATTCAATGCAGATAGTATGAAACTAGAAAAAATTAAAGTGTGGTGAGGTTTAGAAAGGCAGGGAAAAGTTATATAAGGATCCATTATACTTAAAAGCATTATTTATTGAATGTAAATTCCCTTGTGCAACTAGTTATGATAATAAAAATATAATTTAAAACAATGGAGCCATCTGATCTTAAACTGTGTTCTCTTAAACCATGAGTCAATATAATAGTTTCCTCCTCAGAAATTTTCTTTGCAGGTATTTTCCTTTTAGTGACAGAAAAATGATCAATGCAATGAATATCAATACATCACATTGCACATCATAAAGAGACACAATAAAAATCACAGTAAAAATGTTAGAATTAACCACATGATAAAATAACAGGTAGAATATGCCAAATGATCATTGATTGTTTTTCCAAGTACTATACCAATGGTATATAATTTAATCCTCACAATAATTCCATAAAGTGGAACTATTTACATTTTTAATTCTCAGATGATGATATTGAAGTCTTCAGAGTTGGAATTACTAGTACAACATTGCACACATGTTAAGTGTTAGCCTGAGGTTCATCTCCCACTGTATCAATTAACCTCATTCTATTTTATGACTAAAATACCAGCACTTAGTCTACAAATTCTAGGAAAATTTCCCAGAATTATTATGTACACTCATAATATTTCACTTTATCTTTGTTAGAAAATAGGGAACTGTAATATGAATACTCAAAGTTCATAATCAGTGCATACCTCCCTGGTGAAAGGAAATGCTAAAGTATAACATTCTTGATTTCTAGGTCAAAATAGCAGAAATCATATTCTATCCCTTCACTGAACACTGCACTGCCTGGGGACCCTATCTCTGTTTAACACTGTATTTCGGAAAGAATGACCTCCCAATTCCTGATGGAAACAGACTGCAGGTCTTATGGAACAATCATTTCCACATTGTAGCTCAACTAAGTTGTTTACCATTAGAAATATTTTGATTGCTTTTTATACCAACATTTTGAGAGAAAGGTACTACTTTAAAATGCTATTAAAGTAAGACATATAAAAATCACCTTTGACCCTAGATAAATATTTTACCTTTCTTGTACCCAAAAATGCAGTCTCACATATCATTAATGAATTAAAGCCTCTCCAACTTGTGAGTACAATTGGTTTAAAAAGACATAAAGGGCTGGGAAGGTGGCTCAATGGTAGAGCGCTTGCCTTGCATGCGTGAAGCCCTGGATTTGATTCCTCAGCACCACATTAAAAAAAGAAAAGAAAAAAAGCTGCAAGTGGCACTGTGGCTCAAGTTGAAGAGCGCTATCCTTGAGCTGAAAAGCTGAAGGACAGCGCCCAGGCCCAGAGTTCAGGCCCCACTACCAGACTCCCTCCCCCCGCCCAAAAAGACATCAATACTACTATATTTGTTCAAAATTTATGATACTGAAGATTCAATTGTAAACTGTTAACACTTGAAAACAACTCTTTTTCTTGGGAGTAGGAAACAAAACACAAGATTAATCCTAATCATTTCCAAAGACATTTATTTATACTACAAATTCACTCTTAAAACTACAAAGATTCTAAAACTAACTGAAGCATAGTGTCACAAAGTGCATAATTTAACTTCATCATGTACATTTAAAGGACTGTGCTAATAGAAAACAAAGTTATACTAAAAATTAGCTCACACAATTCACTTCCATTATTTTATTCTATATACTTTAGTTTCATAAAAACTGTCTTTTGATAAAATGATGCATAAAAAGCCTATATACCCACTTACATTTTCAGATTTTAACAATGTTTATTTTAGAAATGTCTTTAGCTGTATAGTCAATGAACTGAAATAACACTAAAGTATTCAAAGGGTTTTCAGAAATTGCAAGACTCGCTTTTGCATGTTATTTATATTGGAAAAGATATTCAAAAAGCCTTATTTGTTAAAGTTGTGATAGTTACTTCCACAAAAGTACTATTAATGAAGAAACCTTTGTATGTAAAATACAACTTAAAATGCATCCACAATCTGGAGGTGACACATGCTTTTTTTGTTTATTTGTTTTTGCAATGTATAGCTAACAAACATATACACAATACTGTTTTTCAGTCAATATGATCGGATATTCAAACCTAAAAAATATGGGATTTATTCTTAGTGTGAATAGATACTATCTTATAAAGAATGTTATTTTCAACAGAAATCCGGAAAGAGTTAATCCACCTTGAGTTTCACAGGAATAACCAGAGTGTAATACCTGTTTGGTCAAGTCAGTCAAACTCACTCCATGAGTATATCTTAAAAGTATAGCCAATTTAAGAGGTCAAATACATATTTTGTACTGACAGTCATCTTACAGCAATAACTTACTACTTAAATATATGTGTATCTTCTTGCCTAACATATACAAAGAGCTGAAAGTGATCTCTTTTATCTAACTTAATGTTGTAAATGCTTTAATTATGATGATGTTATTATTTGATGAATATAATGTACAGAAGGGTGGTTCCACTGAAATGACAGTATGGAACACTGATAAATAACAACATTGCAAAATAGTACTTTTCAGCCTCTCTCTGTCCTCATTGGCAAGCAACATGGCAACCGCACACACTTACACACACACACACACACACACACACACATTTGTGCACATGTACACACACATTTACATGCAAGGCAAATTCAGGGTTTATTGTACAATAAAGTTCAAATAAAATATTAGTGATAAGGCTAAGGATAATGGGTGTAGAGGAACACATAGAAAAGGAAGTTATTGGTATAGGAAATTTGTTTAACAGGATCCTAACAGAGAACTTCCCAAACATGCAAAAAGACAGGCCTATTCAGATACAAGAAGCTTTTAGAATTCCAAATAGACCAGAAAAGAATAGGACATCCCACCGTCACATTACAATCCACACAGGATCAACTCAGACCAAGAAAAGATCCTTAAAGCTGTGAAGGAGAAAAGATTAATCACCTATGAAGGAAAACCATTTAGAATCACATCAGATTTTTCAGCAGAGACAATCAAAGCAAGAAGAGCCTGGAATGATGTATCCCATGCCCTAAAAACAAACAACTATCAACCAAGAATACTGTACCCAGCTAAACTCTCCTTCATAACTGAAGGCCAAATAAAAACCTTCCATAGCAAAGAAAAATTGAAACAATACATCTCCACCAAACTAGCCCTGCAAAAGATTCTTAAAGATGTCCTACACATAGAAAACCAAGAAGAACGCAACAAAGGCCAAGAAACTGCACCCAAACTGAGAATCCAAGAACCATAGAAAGAACCTAGTTTTCACAGCCCCCGAGAAGGTGGATACATGGCAGGAAGTGCCAAATACCACTCAGTCCTTTTTATCAACATTAACGGACTTAACTCTCCAATTAAGAGACATAGACTGTCTAGTTGTATTAAAAAAAAGTTCCTTCTATCTGCTGCCTTCAGGAGTCACATCTTGCCCATAAAAACAAACACATTTTCAATGCTAAAGGCTGGAACAAAATCTACCAAGCAAATGGCCCCCATAAAAAGGCAGGAGTTGCAATCCTAATATCAGATAAAATAGACTTCATATTAAAATTTGTGACAAGCGATAAAGAAGGTCGCTACATACTAATTAAGGGTTCTCTCCTGCAGGAGGATATTACAATTCTAAATATCTATTCGACAAAAAATGTAGCACCCAAATTTATCCAAGAAACACTACTTTCCCTCAAATCCCACATAGATGCAAATACATTAATAGTTGGGGATTATAAAACACCACTCTCCCCACTAGATAAATCAACTCGGCAAAAACTAAACAGAGAAACCACAGATCTAAACAGCTGCAGAGATCAACAAGATTTAACAGACATCTACTGAATATTTCACCCAGCAGCATTAGAATACACATTTTTCTCAGCAGCACAAGGTACATTTTCTAAAATAGACCACATTTTAGGCTACAAAGCAAACTTGTCTAAATTCAGAAACAGAAGTTATACCTTACATTCTCTCTGACCACAAGGAAATAAAACTAGAACTCAACACCAAAAGCCACCAAAGAAAGGACGGTAACACATGGAGGCTGAACTACACACTGTTGAATCACGAGTGGGTCATGGAAGAGATTAAAAAGGAAATTCAAATGTTCATGCTATTCAACAAAAATGAACACACAAATTACCAGCTCCTTTGGGACACAGCAAAGGCAGTACTCAGAGGCAAGTTTATAGCTCTGAACTGCTACATCAACAAATTGGGGAGATCTGAAACCAACAATTTAATGACATATCTAAACCTCCTTGAAAAGAGCAGCAAGATAAACCCCAATCCAGTAGACAGAAAGAAATAATTAAAATTAAATCAGAATTAAATGAATTAGAATCCAAAAAAACTATAGAAAGAATCAACAAAACAGAGTTGGTTCTTCGAAAAAATTAACAAAATTGACAGACCCTTAGCAAATCTTATCAGGAAAAGAAGAGAATACACCCAAATAAATAAACTCAGAAATGAGAATGGAAACATCACCACAGAAACAACCAAGATTCAGAATATTATAAGGGAATATTTCTCAAAACTTTATGCTAATAAGTTTGAGAACTTGACAGAAAGGGACCTTTCCCTAGCAAATGTTGACATTCCAAAACTAAACCAAGATTTGTTAAACCATCTTAACAGATCCATATCAAGCATTGAAATAGAAACAGCAATATGAGACTTCCCAGCTAAGAAAAGTCCAGGACCAGATGGATTTACAGCGGAATTCTACAAGGCCTTCAAAGCAGAGCTCACACCAATACGCCTCTAACTCTTCAATGAAATTGAAAGAAAAAGTTCACTACCGAACACATTCTATGCAGACATCATAATCCTCATCCCAAAACCAGGCAGCAACTCATCAAAGAAAGAAAACTGTAGACCCATTTCTTTGATGAACATTGATGCAAAACTTCTCAACAAAATTTTGGCCAATCGACTTCAACAATTCATCCAAAAAATCATAAACCAATATCATACAGGATTCATTTCAGGAATGCAAAGCTGGTTCAATATATGCGTATCAATTAATATAATTCATCACATCAACAGGAGCAAGGATAAGCACCCCATGGTTATCTCAATAGATGCAGAAAAAGCATTCGAGAAGATTAAACACCCTTTTATGATGAAGGTTTTGGAACAATTAGGAATCCATGGAACATTCCTCAATACAATAAAGGCTGGATATGACAAACCTACAGCCAGCATTATACTCAATGGTGAAAAACTAAAGCCATTTCCTCTTAACTCAGGAAAAAGACAAGGATGTCCACACTCTCCACGTCTGTTCAAGCTAGTATTAGAATGCCTAGCTACAGCAATAAGACAAGATGCAAACATAAAGGGGATCCAAATAGGGAAAGAAGAAATAAAACTCTCCTTCTTTGCAGATGACATGATCTTGTATTTAAAGAATCCCATAGACTCCACTCCCAAATTACTCAAGCTGATTCAAAACTTTGGCAAAGTAGACTGGTATAAAATTAAGCCCCCAAAATCAATGGCTTTTCTGTATGCCAACAATGAGAAAAGTCTGGCTGAAATTATGAAAGTAACTCCATTTGTAATATCCCCTCAAAAAATAAAATACCTAGGAATTAACTTAACCAAAGGAGTGAAGGACATTTACGATGAAAACTTTAAAATCTTGGAAAAGGAAATCAAAACAGAACTTAGAAAATGGCAAAACATTTCATGAACCTGGATTGGAAAGATTAACATCGTGAAAATGGCAATACTTCCCAAGGCTATCTACAAATTCAATGAGATACCTATCAAAATTCCAACCTGGTTCTTCAAGAAAATAGAAGAGGCATTCTAAAAATTCATATGGAACAATAAAAGACCCCGAATAGCAAAAACGATCCTCAATGGAAAGAACACTACTGGAGGAATATCAATACCAAATTTCAAACTCTACTATTAAGCCATAGTAATCAAAACAGCTTGGTACTGGCATAAGAACAGACCTCAGTACCAATGGAATAGAATTGAAAACCCAGAAATGAACCTACAGACTTATAGCCATCTAATATTTGATAAGGGAGGTAAAAAAATAGAATGGAAGAAACACAACCTCTTCAGTAAATTGTGCTGTCAAAATTGGTTAACTACTTGTAGAAAACTAAAGCTAGATCCTTTTATATCACCCAGCAGAAGAATCAATTCCAAATGGATCAAAGACCTCGGAGTCAAACCAGACACTCTGAAAACATTACAGGATGGAATAGGAGAAACCTTAGGTCTCCTTGCTCAGGCCGAAATTTTCTTTATAGAGACCCGGAAACACAAGAAATCACAGAAAGGTTGGACAAATGGGATTGCATGAAGTTTCAGAGCTTCTGCATGGCAAAGGACATAGGTAGCAAGATCAATAGAAAGGCCACAGATTGGGATAAGATCTTCAATAGCCATACAATGGACAAGGGTCTCATATCTAAAATATACTTGGAACTTAAAGAATTAAATCCGCCACCAACAAATCCTCAAAGAAACATCTGCCCAATAAATAAGTGGGCTAAAGACATAAAGAGAAACTTCTCTGAAGAAGAAAGAAGGATGGCCAATAGAAACATGAAGAAATGCTCAATCTCCCTAGCCATAAAAGAATTGCAAATCAAAACAAAATTGAGATACCACCTCACCCCAGTTAGAATGGCAAAAATCAAGAACTCTAACAACAGATGCTGGAGGGGATATGGACAGAAGGGAACCTTACTGAATTGTTGGTGTGAGTGTAAACTTGTTCAACCACTTTGGAAAGCAGTATGGAGGTATTTCAAAAGAGTTCATATTGACCTCCCCTATGACCCAGCAAAATACCACTTTTGGGTATTTACCCAAATGTTTACAAACAAGACAACACTAAAGCTACCAGCACAACTATGTTTATTGCAGCATTATTTACCATAGCTAAGATATGGAACCAACCCAGATGCCCCTCAGTAGATGAATGGATCAAGAAAAAGTTGTATATATACACAATGGAATTCTATGCCTCCATCAGAAAGAATGACATTGCCCCATTTTTTAGGAAATGGAAAGACTTGGAAAAATTTATATTAAGTTAAGTAAGCCAAGCCCAAAGAAACATAGGTCCCATGGTTTCCCTTGTTTCCAATATCTAGTATATGTATGTGTCAAGAAGAAAAGGTCAGATAATGTGATATTAGAAAAATGAACCCTTAGATATGTATTTTAATGTTTTTTTTCTTTCATGCATTTTTTTCTAACGCATTTATAAGATTATTTCTTTGTTGCTTTGTATCTCCCTCCCCCACAGTATAACACCTGCTTTCACTATATTTGATGTTGGTACAATTTGTAGAGGAGAGGTGGAAAAACAAGTCGTTTAAGGATACAGTTGGACCCGTTGCAACAATGAGAAATACATGTTGTCATGTCGAAAACGAACTTTACAACTTTGGTGCCGGGGGGAGGGAGGGAGGACGGGGGCAGAGGATTGGGGGGGTCGGGGGGAATCTGGGAAGGGATGTGAAGGGCAAAGAAAGGAGGAATATGCAATGCTTGATAAGAAATGTACTCATTATCTTGCCCATGTAATTGTAATCCCTCTGTGCAGTATGTTCACAAAAAAATAAAAAATAAAAGAAAAGAACCTAAGGGATATGAGAACCAAATTATTATGATATTTCACTAGATATCCTATGAGAAAGCAAAACAAAATGCACCAGAAGAAAGCTCAGAAAATCTGAATATAATACAGGCCTATTTGTCCTCACTAAGTGTCATAAATGTATATGTTAATTCTAAGGAGACTTAAGTTCTAATAGCATTCGAACTACTGGAAGACACTCATGATTTACCGATACAAATTATGTCCATACAGGTAGACCCATGGCAACAGTGAAATGTACGAGTGGTTATGTTGAAAATGAACTTTACAACTTTCGTGCAGGGGGTGGGGAGGAGAGGGGAGAAGGGAAGGTGGGGAGGATTGGGTGGGGAGGATGGAAAGGGACAGGAAGGGGAAACAACGGAGGAGGCTACAATGCTTGATAAGAAATGTACTCACTATCTTGCCCATGTAATTGTAACTCCTCTGTACAGTATTTTCACAATAAAAAAACAAAGTATGTCCAAAAAATATTAGTGGTTAGGAAAAATGATAATTTGCCTTATTACAAAATAATTCATAATCCACTCACCACGGTGGTTACATTTTCCCTGTCTCTGCACATGTGACCATTTAATTTATTTTTAGTTCATTCATTCATTCATTAGTTTGGTGCTAATACTAGAGCTTGAACTCAGGGCCTGGCTCGGTCTCAGAATTTGTTATTTATTTTGATTTAATTTTCTCAAGGCTAGCATCTTACTGCTTATAAGAAAGCTCCATTTCTAGCTTTTGCTGGTTACTTTCAAACCAGAATCTAATGGGCTATTTTTCTTTGTCTGGTTTCAAACCACAATCATCAGATTTTGTCTTTCTGATTAGCTAGGAATAAAGACATGAGCCACCAGTGTGGCTCCTACTTTTTCCTATACTTATCTATTGCACATACTTAGATAGCAATTTAATATTGAGAGTATAGAAGGAAGATGTACAGTGATTATATTGTTCTGTCAGAAATTCAAGTTAGTAATGTAAATTTCTTCTTAAGACCATACACAAAAAATACTTAAGAAGAAATCTGATGATTTGTTTGTGTGTGTGTGTGTGTGTGTGTGTGTGTGTGTGTGTGTGTGTGTGTGTGTGTGTGTGTGTGTGTGTGTGCTGTTGCAATATGTTCCACATATAAGCACTGTGCAGGTGTGTCCAGCCATTCACAGTTATTGGATAAATATCTGCCTTGAGATACCAACTGATGGACAATGTCTATGTGTCCACTCTAGGCTTCCCGATGAAGAGGATTATACTTATCCTCATACATAGTATTCATATGAGTGGCCTTTTTGGAAAGTAGTGTCTGCACTGTAGTAAGCTGCAAGTCAAGCACTCTACACTGAGCCACCTTCCCAGGCCAAGGATTAAGATTCTTATCTGTAATTTGGTCAAAGCTATGTCTCTTTATGTAGGCGACTAACAATGTATTTACTAATTTCAAGTAAATACATAAATTCTATTTCCATCTTTTTTAAAAAAATAAAAAAAAACTTGTTTGCTCTGTAAATTGAGTAGAAGCATGGATTTTCTGGCTAGCTAGGTCATTGCACATCTGTATCTCTTTTCCTCTCTCTGTTTTATGGTTCTCATAGACAATATGATTGCTCCATAATTATCCTAATTTATTTTGCTTTTCTATTTTTGGTTGCATCATTTCACTTTCTGCTCTGCCATTTCCCAAAACAGCACCACATGAATAGAAAAATATAGAAGTGGTGCTGTGGCTCAAGTGGTAGAGCGCTTGCCTTGATTTGAAGAGCTCAAGGACAGTGCCCAGGCATAGAGTTCAGGCCCCACAACTAATTTTTTAAAAAAAAGAATCTCAATACTTGATAATTCTACTAACAGATCTGACTGAAATCAGTTGATTCACACTTTTCCTGTAAAATGAAAGAATAGATCCAGGCTAGGAAAGCAGCTAGAGAAGGCAGGCAGATTGTATCTGTAACAAAACTTTGTGGAAAATGGAATCGAGGATTACTTACTGGTGATTCACTTGTACTTGACGCATGATTCTGAATTATTGCTTGCTGATTCTGAACTATTGCTTTGATCATTATATTCTCCAAGAAGAAAAAGTGAAATTTAGAAAAAGTGAAATTTAATTGATAGCAAAGGACTACTAATACATTTTGACTTCTCATTAAGCATCTTCAATCATCAAAATCACCTGAAGACAATAGATAGGCCTATTTTTAGATGAAAACAAGTGTCTTTAAAAAAAAAAACCAAGAATTTAGGTAGTCATACAAAGGACTTCTATTTTATTACTGCATTATACATTTTTTCTAATGTTGGATACCAACATTAGAAAGCTATTAGAAAGCTCATAAATCCCATATGTTGAATAGTGAGTTCTCGTACACTATAACATGGTATTTCCCAAATCATTTACATAGATGGCATTGTTTCCTATTTTCTCTTTCCTAGAATAAGCTGCACATGAAGACACCACTGGTCCTGATTTTCAGTCTGTACCTTTGAATACTGAGGAAAATCTTTCCTCTGCTCCCTATAATTCACTACTCTCCAGTTAGAATAATTTAGAATAGTAAAAATGGAAAAAGACAAAATATATCATGGTGAAAAAACATATGCAGAACATTCACCAGTTTTTTCTGACCAGTTCAACCAATGTGAACTATTGGGGAAATACATGGACACCTCATTCCCACTGGTACTCAAAATCTCTGGTTAGGCAATTCTGACGAAGACAAGGAACAAGATGAAAAATGAGGAATGGTATCAATTGCAAGAAAAAAATGGAGTAGGATCCAAGAAAATTTCTTCTTTGGGATGTTGAAATGTATCGACTTACTGTGGTGTGAACACTGCTTTCCAAAATGGCCACCCAGATGAATTCTAGGGATGAGGATGAGTATACCCTCTTCATTGGGAAGCCTAGAGTGGACACTTAGACATTGTCCATTAGTTGGTAGCTCAAGGCAGATATTCATGCAATAACTCTGAATGCCTGGACACGCCTGCACAGTACTTATATGTGGAATAATATCAGAATGGCTTCTTTATTACTTCATCATGATGCAGATACCAATCCCCAAACTAAAGGCCTCTTGACCTCCTTGCATCTTGCTGCTGGGAATAGAAATAGCAAAGATACTCTGTATCTCCTTGTGTTGAACCATTATATCAAACCAGGTCTGAAGAACAATTTTGAAGAAACTGCATTTGATATTTCCAAAAGGATAAGTATGTATCACTACCTCTTTGAAGTTGTCGAAGGCTGTACAAATTGTTCTCCTAAGTCGTAATGGTTTGATTTCTTAAATTTCAAAAATGCCAGTCCATCTTTGGTGTCCCTACAAATTTTTTTCACAATGCAAAGCAGCAGCAATATCTTACAATAAATATTTATGTATTCCATGGTATACTTCCAAGTGAATTGCATGACTTTGATATCAAAATGTATTCAAGAGATGTTTGTATACATCTATAATGATTTCTGCAGAGTTTGTGATTCTTTAAATCAGAAATAATTTTAACTTATCTGTTGAAATGAATAGTATAGAAACTAAAGATGTTCCGGGTGCTTTTCTGAAAAAAGAATATCTATGTTTGTGTAATATCCATAATCTATTTCATTCTCTCCTAGATATAATACTTTGAATTCTACATTGTTATATAATGTATGGATTCATTGATAAATGTGACCTTTCAGATTGCATTCCACATAGAAGAATTTTAAGACTCCTTTTTTTCGTAGTTTCTTATATTATTTTATTTCTTTGGGATAAAATGGCAATATTATCTAATTTCAAGTTTTGTAAAGGTTATACTATGTAAAGGCCTTTCTAAGGTGAAAATTTAATACACTGATGTCAAACTAACCTTTAATTCTATGAATTACATGTATTGTTACACTTGTATTTTTGTAATCAACTTTTTAATAACTGTTTTTCATATCTTGCATCAGAAGAATGAAAAATATGGAATACTTCACAAATTTTCATATCATCCTTGTGCAAGTGCCATGTTAATCTCTGTATTGTTGTAATTTGGGTAGACCTGCTGCTGAAGCATGTAGTATCCTCTAAATTTAAGTAAGTAATGATACAATCTTTATACAGGCATTTATCCATGGTTGCCTATTTGTAACAAGGAACCCTTATTGTTCCTAAAAATGCTATTGATCTTATTTCTCTAAGTACAGTGGAAAAAAACTTATATAGTTCGGTCGATTGCTCACATTTACAATTTTTTTGTCAATGACTATTTTGTCATTTTCATTTTAAATTTGATCATACTTTGAAGCCTTTACAGCTAAGTCCAAAGGTGGTGGCTTTTCAAGTACTTATTTATCAACTGAGTTAGCTTTGTGGAGCTAATGGATTCAAAGTAAGCCTTGCTTAAGAGCTACTTCTAACTTTCTGCAGCTTAAAATTTCCCAAATGAGCTCTTGCTGGGACAAATGTCTACCTGAACTGTGAAGACTCAGGGTCTATGTTGAGGGGGCAGAATGATGCAGGCTCCAGCCTCGGGATTATCTGAGGACTGTGTTTGGGATTAGGAAAGCTCTTGGAACGCCAGGCTACAGAGGGAAAATGTTCCCTCTCCCTTTCTCAAAACATGTCACAGACTCCTGGGAGCTGAGGAAGTGGCTCTTCTGCTTGCTTAAGCATAGATGAACAGCTGGTCAAGCATTTTCCTGAGATTGGAGAAGTGGTTTGAGCTTGCTCTAAAATAGTTTAGATAATAATATACCTAGACATTCTCTCATAGGTTAAGTAAAAATGTATCTGTGGAAATCTTTTGTGTGAATGTTTTCTGACCAAATCTTGGAAAATATTATGCTTGCTAGTCTTTAAATACCCACTAACAATAAAGCACAGCATGCAGTGGCAATTGCTCTTTGCACTCTGCATCCCCTGTGTCCTGGTGATTTTGTGACCCTTACCCAGGGACCCCAACGCACTAGACATTGACACTGAACCTTTACCTTTCTTCCATGTAGGAACAGACCAACCAGAATATCTTACCTTGACAGCATGGATTGTCTTACTGGAACAAAAATAATCTTAGTTACAAGGGATCATAGAGAGATAAACAGTTCAGACAGAATTGTTCAGAATGGAAGGTATTTTATCAAAACATAATTGTTTATTATACGTATCATTTCAAAAGTAGCTAAAGCCAAGAAAGTGAAAAAATTGTTCATAGGCATGATTACCTACTGTCCTGACCTATCATCCAACCAAGCAGGAACTTACACTACTGACATTCTATCACCAAATATTGCAATAGCTCCTGGAGAAGTCCATATGTTTCTCCTCGATATTAGACCTTAAATTTGTAATGTTTTAATCACAGTGTTTCCTCTTGCCTCTAGGCTGCCTGTCTACAAATGGTAAAGCTTTAAGTCTAACTCTACCAAAAACTGAGGTAGAGATAATGGAATAATACTTTAAAACAGAGTTGCCTTTGATTCCCTAAACACAATACAACAATGCAAAACAATTTTTATATTATATGTACTTATATATTTTATATTTATATGTGCTGATTTTAAATTTCATACAGTGAATCTTACTAGAATTGATAATTTGACAAATATATTTACATTTATTCCCATAAATAGATTGGAATATAAATAATTGGGTTTAGAATATATATTAGAATATAAAAAGTATCAATGCAATATCTTCAGTATAAGCTTGTGATACCTTCTAAGTCGTCGTGGTCTTCTGAATACACATGGTAAAATAACAGTATTGTTTTCTGCTAATCTATAAGGGATTTTAGTCTGATGCTCTGTGTATTGTTTTAACTTGCTGGTCCCAAAGTGTTTTTCTCCATATTTCTGAAGCATTCTTACTGATTATACCCAAATTTTGCTGATATGATGTCTAAAAGCTATTATTCTTCTGCAGGACCCACGGGTCCTAGGATAACAGATCCCAGTTATCTGCATCATCAGATAACAAGGGCATGACTTCTCACATAGGCCCAGGCAACATGCCAACAGAAAATAATTAAAGACTCATCTCAATTTTTCATTTCCTATAATATTTCAGGGCCCCAATTGCTTACAAGAATTAGCAGTAATCAATTGTGAAATGCAAGGCAAGTTAAAATGAAAGATGAGATCACAAAATCTGAGAGAAAGTTCTGTAATTCAAACATTCAATTGACAGATGACCAGTCCATATGAGTGAACAAAATCACAAATGAACAAGGTTATTTTTAATACCTTTCTCCTAATGATGAATGAAAAATTTCAGTGCAGCCAAAAAAATAGTTTCTGGAATGATAGATCGTAATTGGTCTACCAAGACTAGGAAAACTTGATTTAGAGGTCAAATATAATTTAGAAAAACATTAATTGAGAAGACCCTTAGTGCTTCAAAACACTGGTACTTCAGTAAAACTTGGTTCTGTAGTATAAAAATGTCATTCTCAAACCAATGTAACGTACATTTAATCTCCTGAAAGTATATTCCTTTTCAAATAAACTTTTAAAAATCATATTCACCAAAATAACACTTGACAAGTAGATGATAGTGACATTACAAGGTTTTCAAGTGTAGGGAGCTAGTTACAATAGAGTTGATTTACGTACCCAGCACTAATACCAAACAAGTTCAACCATTCATTAAAGTGCAGAAATTCTACCCCCCACCATTTGTGTTGTTCAGTAGGTGCCTTCCAGAAATGTGTTAAATAGATCAGCCTCCCATAATTCAAACCCAAATATTAGCTAATAAAGTAAATTTCATCACATAAGAAGGTACATTTTAAAGTCACTAATATAGTTGCCTTATCATGTGTTGCCTTATCATATATTTTCCCTATCTGTCTAACATAGTAAGAAATATGACTTTAAGTCTTGAATATGGGTACTGATGAGAGATTTGACAAACATAAAATCTGTCTTCTATTTCTATCATATTCCTTTAAATAGTAAATTTTAGTTTTCTTCTTTTTCCAAAACTTATAGGTAGTAGAAAAAATCATCCTATGTAAAATAAAATAATCACATACCATTGTACAAAGCCATTTATAAAAACTGGTAGGAATAAATTCTAAGCCATTTTTAAACGTTCCTTTTGACTAAAGATTAATCTTCCAAATGAACGAGAATAAAATCATGTCTAAGTGCTTCACATCTCCAGTCTTGCAAATTGTTATTGCAGATGAATGAATTATGTAAATATAAGCTGACATCACTTGCCTATATATTCTCCATGCTGGCTGAGACTCAGAATTTGCACAGCACAGGAAAACAGGTGCAATGACTGGCTTCTCACATCAGGGTGAATTTTTGGCATTGCTGGGCTTTGAACTCAGGTCCTAGGAGGCCCAACTGCCCAATTGGTCCACGTGATCACACCAGACTTTGAGCCACTAAGAAGATGGGCTCTTCCCAGGAACTGAGATCGAGCCACATGGAGGCCAAAATAGTGCTCAATGCATCATTTAAACATGGGATGTATATTCACATCCGTGTGGGGACTGCATCGTGCATTGAGTGTACATATTGTGTTTATTTTGTATTCTATTCATGGATTATTGTGTATTTTCTCATGTATATAATGACACGTATAACTGGGCTGATATGGATAACAACTTATTCCCATGACCACAGGGTGGCCCATGCATTCTTCATCCTAGCTGAGACCCAAGACTTGCACAGGAAAGGAAAACATATGCAACCATTGGTGTCTTACATCAAGATGAATCTTTTGGCACGGCTGGGATCTTAACTCGGGGCCTAGCAGGCCCAAATGGTGAATGGGTCCATATGAGCACAACAGCCTGTGAGTGACAAAGAAGCTAGGCCTTCCCAGTACCTGAATTTGAGCCCCCCTGGGGGGAGAGTGGGGAGCACAATAGTCATCCATTCATAAGTAGAAGGTAGAATGCAAATAAGTACATATTTGTATAGAGTAGGATTGATGGTGACTTGTGATGGAATCCAATCTGTGTGTACCTATATTTGGGTATTTTCTGATGCATTCATTTCATGTCTGTGATGATTATTGTCATGCTTCATTAACTCTTCTTTACAAATAATCTATACCACATGAGTCTTGCATATCATTTCCTACTCGCATCATGCACAAACTACTCATTCAAGGATGAGATAGATCGCATGCCATGACTCTTCCTAGGTCCAGAAGCAAGTATCTCAGTATCTCCCGCCATTCCCTCCTCCTAGGGGAACTGAATTCAAGCCTCAGTCCTGGAAAAGTTACTCCTTATATACATCTCAACAATAGGATTTATACTTCTTTTCAGATGTTCAGTCCATATTGTGTTTGGCGCGTTTATTCATTTTATTTCTTGTTTTATTAATTTATTTACCATTTATTTTATTGACTCTGATGACACTTATACCATTTATTACATTGTTTACATCCTATCACATAGAATCTAGATTTTAGATGTATGTGTTCTCCATCATGCCTGGCAGTGCTAGAATCTGATCTCAGGGCCTAGCAGGCCCAATTCATGAATGGGTGAGCTTGAGCATGGGAGCCTCTAGCCAATGAAGCTGTCAAGTGGTTCCCACGCGCTGAGATTGACCCCCAGTTTTGGCCAAAACAGCGATACATGGATAGGCAGACGGTGATATACAAAGAAATATATATTGTTAAAGAGTGCCAGAGCCGTCTATCTATGATTGAATGACACCTACTACATTCCTACCAACTCTTAGGTATTTATTATACCACCATTGAAGGAATATTATTCTTTTAATGCTTAATAAACTATACATTACGATCAATCAGCATTTTAGGACTATTGCATCCAATTTTAGACTAGACGGATGCATGAACTACTCTTTCAATGGATATTCCCATGCATAGGAATGAGTCTCTTGTGATCTCCTGCCATTGGTGTCAGGACTGGATTTGAACCCAGGGCCTATGTTCACAGGTTATCCTATGGCTTCACTGATAGCCCACAAGCCATCAGCAATGGCAGGTCATATCTACTTTGCAGCCATGTCATTCAAACCCAGGATGGTCATTGTGCAAAGAAAAAAATAATAAAACCCCAGCCCCTGAAGGTTGCCACTTTTTCTACTTTCCAGGTTTTTTTTTTCTAGAAAGTCCCCTGGGCCTAGGATCTTAGGATCAGCTATGGTTCTGGAGGCTGCACCCAAGCCGAGAGAGATCTAAGCTGAGGCAGAGTTTCCATGACCTGAGATCAAGCCCCATGGTTGGCCAAAAGAAAAAAAGGAAAAAGAATAAAGAAAATATAATTATTTAACTAAATTAAAAAAAATAAAGCTACCTAGTTTGGAATTTCTGCTAGTTTTCTTTCCTAGCCTGGGATTTGAACTCAGGGTCTTGGTAAATCTGTAGCAATGTGAGGGAAGATTTGCTACTACTTGAGTTCAAACCTTGTGCCAACCAAAAATGAAACCTAAGTCACTGACCTAAGCAGGGGGAGGTAGTTGTGGAGATGGGAGGGAAAGTATAGTAGGGGGAAAACAAAGGAGGAGGTAACAATGCTCAATATGAAATTTACTCATTACCTTGCTCCTGTAAAATATTTTTGCAATAAAAAACGAACAAAGACAAACAATGTAGTTCTCAGAGAAGCATTTTGGAGGTAAGGGAAGGATCTCTGAATGAATAGCTGTACAAAATTCTACACTTTTTTAAATGTTCAGTATGGAACTGAATAAACATAACTGCTTCCATTAAAAAATTATGTCAGTGTCTTGGAACTGGGGCCAGTATTTCTGCCATTGCTAGGATTTGAGCTCACCGTCCAGATAACTATTTTGCATCATGGGTGAAGGCAAAGCTCACTGTCCATGAGGAAAGAAATTCAGGCTAGAGTTCCCAGGGCCTGAATGAAGGCCCTGAAATGGAAAAAAAAATCTCTATACATGTGTAATATATGATATATATACTTACATATGTATGTTAATTTCATATTATGATTCAGGTGGATCAGTGGTAGAGCACTTGCCTTGCATGCCTGAGTCCCTGGGTTCGATTCCTCAGCACCACATAAGCAAAAAGAAAAAATCCGGAAGTGGCACTGTGGCTCAAGTGGTAGAGTGCTAGCCTTGAGCTGAACAGCTGAGGAAGAGCACCCAGGCCCAGAGTTCAAGCCACAAAACCGGACCCCCACAGAAAAAGAATGATTTTGTACTTTATTTTCCTTTGATTCATTTATTTATTGATTATTGTATTTAGTAATTTTTACACATAATATTTATTACATTTTGCACATCTATTATAAAATTATACCCAATAATTGAGGACATTGACTCATTTTCATTAATATTTGATTAAGTGTTGAAACATAATACATAATTAAATGGAAGCATTTTTCACAGTATTCACATGATTAGAGTCTCTCACAAGTATGAGCTTTGTCTTATTTATCTTTGGAAACTTCCTATCGGGTTTTCTTTAGATGATTTATACTCAGAAGCCTTTTCTTGAAGATAGGCAAGTGAGGTATAACATTGTGAGGGTGGGGCTAGAAATGTGGCTTAGTGGTAAAGTGCTTGCTCAGCATGCATGAATGCCAGGGTTTGAATCTTCAGTGCCACATACTCAGAAAAAGCCAGAAGCTATGGAGTAGCTCAAGTGGCTAGCCTTGAGAAAAAGAAGCTCAGAGAGAGTACCCAGGCCCTAAAATCAAGCCCAGGACTGTCTAAAACCATAGGCCAGATGCCAGTGGTTCATAAGTGGAACCGTAGCTTCTCGGGAGGCTGAGAGCTGAAGACCACAGTCCAAAGGAAAGCCTGTTAGATTCTTATCTCCAGTGAACCACCAAAAGAACCCATCTGGCATTTTGGATTAAGTGCTAGAGTGTTCACCTTGAGCTGAAGGGCTCAGGGTCAGTGCCCAGGCTAGAGTTCGAGACACACAACTGGAAAAAGAGTGAGGGTTAATTAAAATACTTTTCCTATTTGCTAATTACGAGAACATTCTTTGGAAGATGATATACACCAGAATTGGACTCAGAGCTCATGGTTCAAGTGTAGCACATATATATGTCCATCCTCTCAGACTGTAGCATTGTAATATTGTGTCCTACAGGGTTTTTAAAGGTCCAAGGTTAAAAGGCTTACTATGCTCCACAAGCCTTTTTTGATAAGCAATTGACTTGTATTGTCAATGTCATTACAGTTCTGAACCTAGCAGAGCACAAGTAGCTCATGCCCATCACCCTAGCTCAGGAGGCTGAGGACTCAGGATCACAGGGTGAAGCCAGCCAGGGCAGGAAATCGATGACAAAATGACTTCCACTTCTGAAAGGTCAGATATTCAATAGCTTCTTGTATCTCCCTTGGTGATGAGAATTTACTTGCACATTAAATGTTCTTATAGTACTCGAGTTATAGAAGAAGGAAAGAACCATTATTGACCTATCCTGGATTCAGATGAAGTTCTCAGGATCCAAGCCCTAGCTCTGTTAGCAGGAAGAACTCCAGTGTAACTCTGTAATTGAAGGACAGAAAACAGTTTCAAAATCCAGGCTAGGTGCAGAGACCAGGCATACATGATTAGGAGGCAGAACGTACACACTCAACAGGGAAGTGAGCTGCAAAACCACTTCATTTATTCCAGGCACAACCAGCAATGGGGAAAACCTGTAACATTTGTTAAAGTTACACCAGGGTCAGGCTTTACTCGGCCTCTTCAAATAATGACTAATTAACCTTCCTCCCTCATGTGAAGGGAGCCTCAGGCTACCTTTAGGTTACCAATAGACAGCCAGTTTAGTGGGGGAGAGGGGAGTAACAGAGTAGAGAAACCCTACTCTCTGGTCTTAGGGAGTGGGTTTTTGACTCTCCAACTATCAGATTTGAAGACCCTTCTACCTCTGCCAGTCCATTCTCCTTCCTTCATTCTCCACATAATTAATACAAATCCCCAGACTAACTAGAGGCAGGACTGTTTCTATTTTGTCTCCAAGCACATGATTTAGAACCTAGCTCTGCCCTCTTGACTCTGGGGCCCTTGGTTGCCTGAGAAGTGGGAAAGAGACAGTCTTCCTGCTCTGTGGTTATGTGAAGGCACACTGCAAAAGGCCTCCTGACTGGGAAGTGTTCCCTTCTTTCCTCCTGACGTCCAAAGATTAAACTATCATATTTCTTTCTCTTTCTTTCTTTCTTTCTTTCTTTCTTTCTTTCTTTCTTTCTTTCTTTCTTTCTTTCTTTCTTTCTTTCTTTCTTTCTTTCTTTCTTTCTTTCTTTCTTTCTTTCTATCTACCTACCTACCTAGGTACCTCTTTGCCAGGTCTTGGGTTGAATTTAAGGCCTGGGCACTGTCTGTAGCACTCTGCTACTTGAACCACAACACCAATTATGGCCTTTTCTGTGTATGTGCTCCCGAAGAATCGTACCCAGGGCTTCTTGCATGCTATGCAAGCACTCTCTCACTAATCCACATTCCCAGCCTCCTCATATTTTTCTTAATGGTAGTTTTTACATAAGTATGCTACCATTTTACTTCCTCAAGTTTAATTTTCTGAAGACTGGTTACTTCTAAGAAACCCTATCTTGTGTACCCCTGCCTGATTTGTGACTGTTCCTGCATTGTCCTCATAATAAAATGTAAATAAAGACTGCTGAGATCTTCAGTGTGCATCATATAAGGACACAGGCCTGGAACCCTGGAAGAGAAAGCAATGGGTCTGACATGAAGAGGATGATGCAGTAGGCGCAAGGATCATATCTGAAAAATAAATAAATAAATAAATAAATAAATAAATAAATAAATAAATAAATAAATAAATAAATAAATAAATTAGAGAAGCATCATTGCATACAGTATGTTTGAACTCAGGGAGGTAATATACACACATAAGTAAGTATGGCACTGATTCATAAACGTGGCCTTCTCTTTTTGAAAACGTTTTTGAGGCTATCACATGGCTTAAACTCAGGGCATGATGCGTTCCTCAGCTGTTTTTCCCAAGGCTGAGGCTTTACCACCACCACAGCTCCACTTCCATCCATCTGGTCATTAATCGGACATAAGTGCCTCCCAGGCTTTCCAGCCTGGTCTAGCCTGTTTCTTCTGCTTGGCTTTCTCTCTCAAAGCTCCATTTCTACCTTCTGGTCCACTGCTCCACTTCTGGTTTTCTGGTGGTTTATTGGACATAAGAGTCTCACAGACTTCCTGCTCAGGCTGACTTTGAAGGGCTATCTCTCAAAAAGGTTTTAAGCAGCTTTCCTCAGGGATTCACCAAGGAGCATCTCCACACAAACCTGGAGTCTAAATCTCGAGAGACACTAGAAAAGTGATGCATGAAGATGCTTCTAGTATATTCTAGATACTCAAGGTTGGAGACACACTACACTCCTAATTATTAGATATTTTATAGGCAGACAATATAAGGATCGCTCTAGCTTTTGGTCCTCCCATCTTGAGACAGTAAATTGCTGTAGCTCAATGCTAACTGACAGAGCTGGCATGTCCTGTGGACATTTGCACAGAAATTCTCTGACACTCATTTCTCACTTTTGGTTTCAAACCTATGAACAGATGTTAAGATGAGGAAGGAAAATCCTTCTTAGAGAAAGCAGCTATAATGGACATTGGGTAGTTAACTTATAAATTCATAACACTGGTATGACCATGTTGACAAGTCAGGTTTCCAGATTAAAAAATGAAGAAGAAAAGAAAGAAGGTGCCAGTGGCTTCTCATTGTAATCTGAGCTCCTCAGGAGTCTGAGATGTAGACAATCTGAGTTTGAATCCAGCCAGCGTAGGAAAGTCTATGACAATGTTATTTCTAAGAGATCACAGAAAAACCCAGAAATGTGGTTTTGACTCAAGGTTAATGCACTACCCTTAAGCACAAGGATCTCAGGAACAATGCCTAGGCTCATAGTTCAACACCAGGACCTGCCCCCTCAAAAATAACCTGCACCTCCATATCTTTGTATATGTATGTATGTATTCCTATAGGTGAAGCTCCAGAGTAGTTACGATGAATGGCACCAAGCTAGAAAATTTGTATCCAATAAAATGATTTCATAACAGAGACTGATTTCATGAAAGTGCATGTTCTGCGGCTCCCCTCACTGTTCCCAGTATAGCCTGAGGGTTTCTCTGCATCCCAGGCCTGCTGGAAGAAGTCTCCCTCATTGTCTGGACAGGCAGACAAAAGGCCTCACTTCTGTACAGCTATGTAACAAACAGCTCCATCTGTGTCAGATTGTGAGAATGAGTGTGAGTGGGCTCCGAAGGTCAGGATAAAGGTCTAATTTTAGCCCAATCTCTTTCTTTCCCCAGTGCTCTGGTTTGACAGGAAGCCATTTGTGCCACCTCCCGTGGCCGGCCAAGTCCTGTGCACTTATCCTGCCATTGTGAGACTATATTCCGGTGTTCAGATACAGTGCTCAATATAATTCAGCAGTCCTTCTGGCAGACAACTGGGGCACTGAAACCCATGAAATGTTTCATTGAGGACGATGATGGGCCTATGTTGTCTCTCCTAGGTTTCTGGAAGCTTGGGAAATCCAAGCACATATCTGATATCACAAAGCTTCCTGTCATCTAGGACTGTTAAGCTCTTCAGGTTTTGAAACATTTGACCTCTCCAAGTTGGGCCCTGGCTGGCTATGTTTGGGGGTTGAAAGCAGGGCTGGGGTGCTGACCATGAGCTCAGTGTAGAAGCCCGGTGCTTTACCATTTTGTCTAACAGCATCACTTCTAGTCTGTGTGTGTGTGTGTGTGTGTGTGTGTGTGTGTTTGTGTGTGTGTGAGTGTGAGCCCGTGCGTGCACAGGAGGTTGAACTCAGGTCCTGAGCACTGCACATATTTTCTCTTGTACAAGGATACCCCTCTTCCACTTGAGCAACAGAGACACTTCAGGCTTCTTTTTAGTGATATGGTCCTGAGAAATCAAACCCAGGGTTTCATATATTCATATATGCAAAGCAATCTACACTCTACACATTCCCAGCCCTCTACTTTAGGTTTGTTAGTTTGTTTCTCTCTTCTCTTTATTGTTGTAGGAGTTGAAATCTGGGCCTAGGTACTGTCCTTGAACTCTTCTCCTCAAGTCTTGTGCTCTACCACTTGAGCCAAACACCACTTCAGCTTTTTGAGGGGTCCATCGGAGCTAAGTGTCTCAAGGACTTTCCTGCCCAGGCTAGCTTTGAACCATGATCCTCAGATCTCATCCTCCTGGGAAGCTAGGATGACAGACATGAGCAACAAGCACCCAGATTCCACTTCGGGTTTCTTAGTGGTGAATTGGAAATAATAGGCTCATGGAGATAATTGGAGATAATAGGCTTTTGTGTCTGGGATAGTTTGGAACCCAGATCTCAGCTTTCTGAGAAGGCAGGATGACAAACCTTAGCTATAGACCCCTAGGCTGTGGCCTCTGCTATAAGGGGATCCATGTCTCCACGTGGTAGAGCGCTAGTCATAAGCCCAAGAGGTAAGGGCCAGCACCTAGACCATGAGTTCAAGGTTCATGACTGAGAAAAAACAAAACAAAACAATTGTCTGCAGGAGACAACTTACTAGTCTTCAGTAATACATCTTTGTCCCTGCCATGGGGACATAAATGAGCCTCAATATTCTTGTCTGCTTAATCATCTCAGTTGTGGAGATCTTATAAGGACCCGAAGAAAGAATGCACCCTGTGAAGGACACAGCACATTGCACTCTTTGCATGACTCAGCACACAGCATCCTTTGAAAGACTCAGCACACAGCACCCAATGCAGGATGCAGCAAACTGCACCCTGTGAAGGACTCAGCAACTAGCTCTATTCCACAAGCTTTCATTAGAATTAGGGTGCTTTTTATCAGTATCACCATTCTTGGAGGAACAGTTCACAAACCACACAAGTTCACATCTAATGGTTTAGTGTGGTGTTTTTTTGGGGGGGAGTGGGGTTAGCCATGGGGCTTGAACTCAAAACATGAGGATACTATTCTAATAACATTTGATCAAGACTAGAGCTCTACCACTTCAAGCCATATTTCAAAGATTCTAGCAGACTTCCTGCCAAGTTTTAAAGGCCCTGAGCATCCAGGATATGGGGATAAGCCAGGGTAACTAGGATGATGGGGATAACCCATTGATCTGGGTTGCAGCAGTTTACATCTGGCTAAGTCAGGTTAGGTGGAAGCTGTCAGGTCCAGACTCCTAGATTGCCCTGTGATGAGGTATTTGAAGTCCTGTCCTTCTTGCCCTTCTATAGTTGCAGTTAAGACATTCTACTTTTTTTTGGCGGCAGTCCTGGGGCTTGAGTATACGCTTTGACCCTGTTCCTAAGCATTTGTGCTCAAGGCTAGCACACAATTGAATGAAAGACAGCAGAACGTCTGGGTTTTCTGTTTATGTGCACTGAGGAATCGAACTCAGAGCTTCATGCTTCCTCGGTGAACATTCAACCACTGAGCCCCAGGAGTGAATGAGATATAAATAGATAGAGATTGTTGTATAAAAATATTATATACACAAAACGAGAGATGTCTGCATATTATTAAATTATAGATAGTATTACTACCAATTATTAGGCATTAAATTATGTCTCCATTTAATGATGTGTCCCAGTTAACAATTAGTAAAGCATTAATTAAAATTACTCAATATCCTGTTATTGTTTATCACATATGTACATACATTCCTACTATAATTATGTATTTTATAGAATGAGACATATTCCTATATATTATTAAATTATGCATCGTGTGTTACTACCAATTATTAGGTATTTGTGTTTCCATGAAATTTTTATTCTGTTAATGCTTAATAAAATATTAAACTTAATCCGCGTCCTATAATTTTTGTGTCTAATTTTATCCTAGAATGATTCCCTACTAATTCAATCTGTTTTTCATTTATTGTAATGACAATTCTTCCACCTACGACATTTTTTTACATTTATTACATCCTATTACATAGCATATAGATTTGCATCTGAATTATACATGCTACCTGTCACCGAGCATTTTCAAAGAAAAGAAAACATGTTTCACGCTCGGCTTCTCACATCTGAACTCACAGTCTACAAAGCCCAATTCATTAATGGGTAAGTGTCAGCATGCCAGCCTGGAGCATATTAAGCTGACTAGCATTTCCAGCACCTGAGATTGAGCCCTAAGAGTTGACAAAATAAGAACACATTGATATGCAGATTTTTTAAATTGTATTTTATTTTATTTGAGAACATACTGTACAGAGGGGCTACAATTACATGGGCAGGATAATGCATACATTTCTTACCAAGCTTTGCAGCCTCCTCCTTTGTTTACCCTTCACTACCCTTCCCCGCCTCCCCCCTCCCCCCACCCAATTTTACCCCCCTCCCCCCACCCAATTATACCCCCCTCCCCCCCCACACAGACATTGTAAAGTTCGTTTTCACATGACATTTTGTACTTCTCATTGTTGCAACAGGTCCACCTGAATCCTTAAACGACTTGTTTGTCCCCATCTCCTCCACATGTTATACTGACATCAAATATAGTGAAAGCGGGGGTTACACTGTGGGGGAGGGACATACAAAGCAACAAAGAAATAATCTTATAAATGCGTTAGAAACACATGCATGAAAGAAACGAAAACATTAAAAGACATATTTAAGGGTTCATTTTCCTAACATCACATTATCTGACCTTTTCCGCTTGACTCATACCTATACTAGATATTGCAAATAAAGGAAACCATGGGACCTATGCTTCTTTGGGCCTGGCTTACTTCACTTAATATAATTTTTTCCAAACCTTTCCATTTCCTAACAAATGGGGAAATGTCATTCTTTCTGATGGAGGCATCGAATTCCATTGTGTATATATACCACATTTTCTTGATCCATTCATCTACTGAGGGGCATCTGGGTTGGTTCCATATCTTAGCTATGGTAAATAATGCTGCAATAAACATAGTTGTGCTGGTAGCTTTAGTGTTGTCTTGTTTGTAAACATTTGGGTAAATGCCCAAAAGTGGGATTGCTGGATCATAGGGGAGATCTATGTGAAGTCTTTTGAGGAACATCCATACTGCTTTCCAAAGTGGTTGAACAAGTTTACATTCCCACCAACAATGAAGTAAGGTTCCTTTCTGTCCACATCCCCTCCAGCATCTGTTTTTGTTAGAGTTCTTGATTTTTGCTGTTCTAACTGGAGTGAGGTGATATGTCAATGTTGTTTTGATTTGCATTTCTTTTATGGCTAGGGATGTTGAACATTTCTTCTATTGGCCATTCTCCTTTCTTCTTCAGAGAAGCTTCTCTTTAAGTCTTTCGACCACTTATTTATTGGGCAGTTGTTTCTTTGAGGATTTGTTGTTGGGTGGTTTAATTTTTTGAGTTCCAAGTATATTTTAGATATGAGACCCTTGTCCCTTGTATGGCTAGTAAAGATCTTCTCCCAATCGGTGGGCTTTCTATTGATCTTGCCAGCTATGTCATTTGCCCTGCAGAAGCTCTGCAACCTTATGCAATCTCATTTGTCCAACCTTTCTTTGATTTGTTGTGCTTCTGGGTCTCTATTCAGAAAATTTCGACCTGAGCCAAGGAGACCTAGGATTTCTCCTATTCCATCCTGTAATGTTTTCAGAGTGTCTGCTTTGAGTTCAAGGTCTTTGATCCATTTGGAGTTGATTCTGGTGCAGGGTGATATATAAGGATCTAGCTTTAGTTTTCTACATGTAGTTAACCAATTTTGCCAGCACCATTTACTGAAGAGGCTGTCTTTCTTCCATTCTATTGTTTTAGCTTCCTTATCGAAGATTAGATGGCTATAGGTCTGTAGGTTCATTTCTGGGTTTTCAATTCTATTCCATTGGTCCTGAGGTCTGTTGTTATGCCAATACCAAGCTGTTTTGATTACTATGGCTTAATAGTAGAGTTTGAAATTTGGTATTGATATTCCTCCAGCAGTGTTCTTTCCGTTGAGGAGCGTTTTTGCTATTCGGGGTCTTTTATTGTTCCATATGAATTTTTGGATTGCCTCCTCTATTTCCTTGAAGAATGAGGGTGGAATTTTGATAGGTATCGCGTTGAATTTGTAGATAGCCTTGGGAAGTATTGCCATTTTCACGATGTTGATGTTGCCAATCCAGGAGCATGGGAGGTTTTGCCATTTTTTAAGTTCTGTGTTGATTTCCTTTTTCAAGATTTTAAAGTTTTCATCATAGAGGTCCTTCACTTCATTGGTTAAGTTAATTCCTAGGTATTTTATTTTTTGTGGGGCTATTACAAATGGAGTTGCTTTCCTAATTTCAGCCACACTTTTCTCATTGTTGGCATATAGATAAGCCATTGATTTTTGGGGGTTAATTTTATAACCTGCTACTTTGCCAAAGTTTTGAATCAGCTTGAGTAATTTGGGAGTGGAGTCTATGGGATTCTTTAAATACAAGATCATGTCATCTGCAAAGAGGGAGAGTTTTATTTCTTCTTTCCCTATTTGGATCCCCTTTATGTCTGCATCTTGTCTTATTGCTGTAGCTAGGCATTCTAATACTAGATTGAAGAGAAGTGGAGAGAGTGGGCATCCTTGTCTTGTTCCTCAGTTAAGAGGAAATGGCTTTAGTTTTTCACCATTGAGTATAATGCTGGCTGTAGGTTTGTCATATACAGCCTTTATTTTATTGAGGAATGTTCCATGGATTCCTAATTTTTCCAGAACCTTCATCATAAAGGGGTGTTGGATCTTGTCAAATGCTTTTTCTGCATCTATTGAGATAACCATGTGGTTCTTATTCTTGCTCCTGTTGATGTGATGAATAATATTAATTGATTTGCGTATATTGAACCAGCTTTGCATCCCTGAAATGAATCCTGTTTGATCATGGTGTATGATTTTTTGGATGAATTGTTGAAGTCGATTGGCCAAAATTTTGTTGAGAAGTTTTGCATCAATATTCATCAAAGAAATGGGTCTATAGTTCTCTTTCTTTGATGAGTCCCTGCCTGGTTTTGGGATGAGGGTGTTGATGGCTTCATAGAATGTATTCGGTAGTGAGCTTTCTCTTTCAATTTCATTGAAGAGTTGGAGGAGTATTGGTGTGAGCTCTGCTTTGAAGGCCTTTTAAAATTCCGCTGTAAAACCATCTGGTCCTGGACTTTTCTTAGCTGGGAGGTCTCTTATTGCTGTTTCTATTTCAATGCTTGATATCGGCCTGTTAAGCTGGTTTAACTCATCTTGGTTTAGTT
Source organism: Dipodomys merriami (assembly GCF_024711535.1). NCBI lineage: Eukaryota > Metazoa > Chordata > Mammalia > Rodentia > Heteromyidae > Dipodomys > Dipodomys merriami. The sequence continues at coordinate 230,765 of NW_027206143.1, read as the reverse complement.
TTGGCATGTCAATATTTGCTAGGAAAAGGTCCGTTTCTGTCAAGTTCTCAAACTTATTAGCATAAAGTTTTGAGAAGTATTCCCTTATAATGTTCTGAATCTTGGTTGTTTCCGTGGTGATGTTTCCATTCTCATCTCTGAGTTTATTAATTTGGGTGTGTTCTCTCCTTTTTCTGATAAGGTTTGCTATGGGTCTGTCAATTTTGTTAAGTTTTTCGAAGAACCAACTCTTTGTTTTGTTGATTCTTTCTATAGTTTTTTTGGATTCTAATTCATTTAATTCTGATTTAATTTTGATTATTTCTTTCCGTCTACTGGATTGGGGTTTATCTTCCTGCTCTTTTTCAAGGAGGTTTAGATGTGTCATTAAATTGCTAGTTTCCGATCTGTCCAATTTGTTGATGTAGGAGCTCAGAGCTATAAACTTGCCTCTGAGTACTGCCTTTGCTGTGTCCCAGAGGAGCTGGTAATTTGTGTGTTCATTTTTGTTGAATAGCATGAACATTTGAATTTCCTTTCTAATCTCTTCCATGACCCACTCATGATTCAGCAGTGTGTTGTTGAGCCTCCATGTGATACCGGACTTTCTTTGGTGGCTTTTGGTGTTGAGTTCTACTTTTATTCCCTTGTGGTCAGAGAGAATGCAAGGTATAACTTCAATGTTTCTGAATTTAGACAAGTTTGCTTTGTGGCCTAAAATGTGGTCTATTTTAGAAAACGTTCCATGTGCTGCTGAGAAGAACGTGTATTCTGATGCTGCTGGGTGAAATGTTTGGTAAATGTCTGTTAAGTCTAGTTGATCTATGCAGCTGTTTAGATCTGCGGTTTCTCTGTTGAGTTTTTGCCGAGTTGATCTACCTAGTGGGGAGAGTGGTGTGTTAAAATCCCCAACAATTAATGTCTTTCGATCTATATGGGATTTGAGGGAAAGTAGTGTTTCTTTGATAAATTTGGGTGCTCCATTGTTTGGCGAATAGATATTCAGAATTGTAATATCCTCCTGAAGGAGAGATCCTTTAATTAGTATGTAGCGACCTTCTTTATCTCTTCTCACGAATTTTAATTTGAAGTCTATTTAACTGATATTAGGATTGCAACTCCCGCCTGTTTATGAGGGCCGTTTGCTTGGTAGATTTTGTTCCAGCCTTTGACATTGAAAATGTGTTTGTTTTCACGGGCAAGATGTGACTCCTGCCGGCAGCAGATAGAAGGGTCTTGTTTTTTAATCCAACTAGACAGTCTATGTCGCTTAATTGGAGAGTTCAGTCCGTTAACGTTAAGACATAGGACTGAGAGGTATTTGGGAGTTCCTGCCATGTTATCCACGTTCTTGGGGGCTGTGAAAACTGGGTTCTTCCTAAGGTTCTTGGATTCTCAGTTTGGGTGCAGTTTCTTGGACTTTGTTGCGTTCTTCTTGGTTTTCTATGTGTAGGACATCTTTAAGAATCTTTTGCAGGGCTGGTTTGGTGGAGATGTATTGTTTCAATTTTTCTTTGCTATGGAAGGTTTTTATTTGGCCTTCAGTTATGAAGGAGAGTTTACCTGGGTACAGTATTCTTGGTTGATAGTTGTTTGTTTTGAGGGCATGGCATACGTCATTCCAGGCTCTTCTTGCTTTGATTGTCTCTGCTGAGAAATCTGAGGTGATTCTAATTGGTTTCCCTTTATAGGTGATTAACCTTTTCTCCTTGACAGCTTTAAGGATCTTTTCCTTGGTCTGGGTTGATCCTGTGTGGATTATAATATGACGGTGGTATGTCCTATTCTGGTCTGGTCTATTTGGGGTTCTAAAAGCTTCTTGTATCTGAATAGGCCTATCTTTTTGTATGTTTGGGAAGTTCTCTGCTAGGATCCTGTTAAACAAATTTCCTAGACCATTAACTTCTGTTTCTAGGTGCTCCTCTACACCCATTATCCTTAGATTGGGCCTTCTGATGGTGTCTTCCAGGTGTTGGATAGACCTATCATATTTCTTGGACTTGTCTTGGATGGTTGTATGTTCTTTCTCTATAATATCTAGGCTATTTCAATCCCTGAGATTCGATCTTCTGCATGGTCTAACCTGCTGTCAAGACTCTCTACTTTGTTTTTTATCTCTTTTCCTTCTAATTGTTCAGCTTTGATGGCTTCAAGTTCTTTCTTGAAGCTCTGTTTTAGGTCTTGTATGAATTTCTTTACTTCCTTAATTTGGTGTTCAGTGTTTGTTCTCAAATCACTTAGTTGATTGGTTATGGTTTCTTTGGACTCCCATTCCTTCTGTTGGGTTCCATTCAGCATTCCCTTTGTGGTCTCCCTGACTTCCTTCAGCTCTTTGTTAATGGATTCCATGAATGCCTTTAGTGATCTTTGTGTATTCTCTACCTGGTCTCTTAATTCGTGAATTACTCTTTGATTAGTTTCCTCCCTTCTGTGGGATTCCTGCAGTTCTCTTTGAGTGTTCTCTGCCTGCTCACGCCATTCCTCCCTTTCTCTTTGAGTATTCTCAAGTTGTTCATGCAAATCCTGTATCAGATTTTGAGAAGCTTCCTCACGCTTATGATATTCCTGTATAAACTTCTTGGATGCCTCCTCTCTCTCCCTATCACGCTCATACAGAGTCCTTTGTACATTGTCAAACTTCTCTTTTATCATGTTTGCTATTAGTGTTTGTAGAGCTATTTGGGAACTCTCCTCTGGATTATTCTTTATCTGTTCTAATCCCTGATTATCAAGTTTGGGAATTGAGATACCCGAATTTGCCATTTTTCTTGTGTTTTTCCGGCTTACTCGGCCCATTTGAGATGAAGATTGCACCAGTTTTGTGCTTGAACACTATCTTAAGGCAACCATCAACCAAAGTTTGCATTTGTACAGTCAATAGACTACAGATACAATCTAGGTCAACAGATACATCTATTCAACATGAAACGACTATATGTTAAAGGACTTCGAACCGCAGAAAAGAATTTGGAAAACCAGAAATTATTAGGATTAGGGAGAGATGTGGGTAAAAAATAGGAATAGATTGGTGTGGGGAGGCACAGGGAGAGATAACTATGTCCTAATCACAGTGCAGGAAATGGGTTGGGTAGGATGCAAGTTGAGAGAGAGAGAAAAAGAAGAGACGGAAAGGGGAATAAAGAGAGACCAGAAAAAGAATAGAAACATAAAAATTAATGTTATTATAGAGGTTAAAAGACCGTCTATTTAGAGAGGAATGTGAATATGTTCAGAGAAGGGGAGGGACATAGAGGAGATGTGAAAAACTTTAAGGATGGGAAAGGGAGAAGAAAAGATCAGAAGTTCAGTAGAGCTAGATAAAAAACAAAAAGATAATTAAGAAAGAAAGAAAAAGAGAAAGAAGACAAGAAAAGAAATGAAAACTCTCATTCACGTATTCCTAAAATAAAAATCATAAGATGATAAAAAAAAAAGTTACTGGAAAACAATTATTTTTTCAGAAGAGGCAAAAATTAAAGATTAATGAAAGTTTTAGAAGGGAAAAAAATTTATATATATATATATATATATATATATTTATATATATATATGGTAACAAAAAACAAAAAACAAGCAAAAAAAAGAAAAGAAGAAGAAGAAGAAAAAAAAGTCTTTTCATTTTTTGGGGGGGGGGGAGGAGGGGGAAGAATCCTGTATCTCCCTTTTGTCTGCAACCAATCTCTTGTTGGAGTCTCTTGTTGGAGTCTCTGGTCAGCTTGAGGTCCTGTGGCTTGATTGGTTTCTTAAGTCGGTTGGTTGGAAGAGGCAGAAAAATGCTCTGCTTTACCCAAGATTTTGAGATCCCCCTCCCAGGTTAGTTTTCTGGGAGGGTGGTCTGCTTTGAGAGACAAAAGAGGGGGATGTGGTGATGAGGCTAGGTTCTGGGTAGAGTTGAGGCCTTTCAACAAACAGTAGCTTTTCCCTGGGGCTATTTTGTGATAAAGCTCACAGCGCCCAGCCTGGAGCCATTCTCAGGGTTTCTGTTTTTCAATTGATTGTGGTGGCTGCTAGAGGGAGGGGCAGCCTCTGGCTCTGGTTACCCAGTGAGGCAAGGCACTCCGATGGCTGGCGCCTGAGCTGGGTGACTTTTCCCTGGATGGAGCTGAGTCTGGCAGGTCACTTCGCCGTTAAGTTCTTGTGACCTGCTAAATGACTCATTTTATTCCAAGGCCTGAGCTGGAGCTAGCAGCTCCTCCGAGCTTTGTCGGTATCCAAGATGGAGATCACCGGTGCTGGGGGGGGAGGGGTGGCCTTCCCTCCTCTGCTCCCTGAGGAGTGAGGATGTCGGGCTTGTACTCACGCCGAGTCTTGGATCCTGGGTCGTTTCTGGTCTGCAAACAGCAGGATGAAGATGTACGCTCCTTGTCGGTTCTTGTTGGTGTTGAGTAGAATCCGCTCATCCGCTGCGTCTGGCTCCTTCGTCCCCGACTCTCTGTGTCTCAGGTATGACTCCGCGGCGGTGGTTGCCGCTGCGACCCCGCCGCCGGAGCGGCAGCTGATGCGTTTCCTTGGCTTCCCCTCTCTTGTCTAACTCTCTGTCCTGTGATGGCACACTTGGTGTGATTCTCTGGCTTAAGACTGTTCACTGGAACTCTAAAACTACTTTCTATGCGAGAGCTTGTTCAGATTCCAGCTTCTCCTCTGCCATCTTCCCGGAACTCTTCCCTGATATGCAGATTGTAGTACACAAATAAATATAGATCATTATAGAGTGCAGGTAATGTCTACACATTATTCAGCTATATAGGCTACATTCCTGCCAATTCTTGGGTGTTTGTTATGCCTTCATGTAATTAATATTATTGTTTTCAGACTTAATGAATTATTAATTAAATCAACCACTGTCCTGAAACTATAGCATACATGTAATTAATAGTATTCTTTGAATGTGTCAAAAAGCATTCATTAAAATCCATTGGCCTCCTAAAATCACTCTAATTGTATAGTAGTATTCAGAAATAACTAATTCAACCTTGCTATTCATAATCTTCCATCGGTATTCCTATGACTAGGAATGAGACTCTTAGATCTATTAGGGATCAGGACCGGGCTTCAAACACAGGGCCTATGTTGCTGTGTTGGCCTATGGCTTCCCTGGTAGCCTGCCAGCTTTCAGCAATGCCAGGTTACCAACATTTTTCAACCGTGTCATTCAGACCCAGTATGGTCACCTAGCAAAGAAAAAAATGTTAAATTGGCAGCCATCTGCAAATTGCCAGTGTTTTTTTCTGTTTTGCATTAAATTTTTTTTCCTGTCAGCCATTGGGACCCAGGAACCCAGATTCGGCTATGGGTCCAGTGGCTGCACCCCAGCCTAGAGTGGTCAAACCTGAGGCAGAACTGCCACTACCTGAGTTCAAGCTCAGTGCTTGACAAAATAAAAATACATACGGGAGTTCCAGGAAGATGGCAGAGGACAAGCTGGAGGCTAAACAAGCTCTCACATAAAAAGCAGTTTTAGTGCTCCAGTGAACAGTCCTAAGCCAGAGAATCACACCAAGTGTGCCATCACAGTACACAGAATTAGGCCAGAGAGAGAAAATCCAGGCAAGGAAACAGAACTGTCCACTTGTCAGCAGCCACCGCTGTGGCAGCGGTGGCTGCGGTGGCGGCTCTGGCCGCCATACCTGCAACACAGAGCGTCCAGGACAACAATTCCAGATGCAGCAGGCCAGATGATTCTACTCAACACCAGGAAGAACTGACAAGGAACAGACACCTTCATCCTGCAGATTGCATACCAGAGACGACCCAAGAACCAAGACTCTGGTATGAGTAGAAGCCTGACATCTTCACTCCTTCTCAGGGAGCAGAGGAGGTAAGAACATCCCTCCCCTCCCCACTACCAGAGATCTCAATCTTTGATACTGACAAAGGCTTGGCTGAGCAGCTAGCTCCAACTCAGGCCTTGAAATAAAACAAAAGTAATTTACCAGGTCACAGGAACTTATTCTGACATTCCAGGCTCAGCTACACCCAGCGGAAAGTGACCCAGCACAGCTGAGAAAGCTCCACCAGCCCCAGGAGTGGCTTTCTTCACTGGGGAAACAGAGCCAGAGGCTGCCCCTCCCTATAATAGCCTTGACAATCAATTGACATTCAGTAAACATAAACCCTGAGAATGGCTCCAGGCTGTGCTCTGTCAGTGTCTCAGAAGCTAGCCCTCCAGGGAAAAGCTACTGTTTGCTAAAAGGCCTCCACCCTACCAGAAACTAGCCTCATCACAGCATCTCCAAACTAGAAGAAACAGCCATCTCCCTCTTTTGTGAAACTCAAAGCAGATCTCCTTCTCATTGAACTAGCCTGGGAGGAGGATCACAAAATTCTGGGTAAACAGAGCATTTTTCTGCCTGCTCAAACAAACTGACTTAAGAGACCAACCAAGACACAGGAAAATCAAACACCACAAGCAGACCAGAGACTCCAACAAGAGACAGTTACAGACACAAGGGAGATACAGGATCTACCCATCCCCACCAAAAAATATCAAAGAATTCTTTTTTTGTACATTATATAATTTTTTTAAACTTTTTAAAATGTTAATTTTTATCTTTAAAAATATTTTTTATTAACTCTTTTTTTCTTGCTCTTATCCTTTTTATTTTAAGGGTATATGTGTGTGCGTGTGATTTTTTTTTCTTTTTATTCATTTTTTGTTTAGCTCTACAGACTTTTGATCCTTTTCTTTCTTTCTACTTTCTTTCTTTCTTCTTTTCTTCCTTCCTTTCTTTCTTTGTTTCTCATTCTTTCCACTTTTCCTCTCTTTCGTTCAACTTTGTGTGACTTAATTGCTGTTCTGCTCATCCTCAGATATACCTGTAGTCGATTATTAGACATTATCCCCCATTTTGAACACACTTAATCCAGAAATTTATTACTCAGTTCAAAACCTCTTAGACTTAAATTCCTTAATAGCAGTATTACTTCTATGTACCTATATGATATTTTAAGCATTTTTATTTTTAAGTTTTTCACATCTCATTCTATCCCTCCTCTTCTCTTATCCTATCCTCGTTCTTCTCTGAATATTACTTTGTTAATTTGCATAATTTATATGTTTCACTTTTAATTTTTAATTTTTGTTTCTATTTTTTCTTGCTCTTTTTTCTTTCTTTCTTTTTTTCTCTCTCTCTACTATCATTCTATCCAACCTATTTCCCACTTAGATATTAGTATTTAGTCAAGTTAACTCTCCCTCTACATTTCCACATCCCTCTATTACTATTTTTACCCACATATCTCCCTTAACCTAATAATGTCTGCTTTGCCAAAATCTTCTTTGCAGTTCACAGCACACTAATACATAGTTGTTTGATGTTCAATAGATATATCTGTTGAACTAGATTGTATCTGCAGACTTTTTACTTTGCAACTACAGACTTTGGTTGATGCTTGCCTTAAGATAGTGTTCTAGCACAAAACTGGTGTTTCATTCATACCAAATGGGCAGAACAAACCTGAAAAACACAAGAAAAATGGTAAATCCAGGTATCTCAATTCCCACTCTTGGTAATCAGGGGACAGAACAGAAAATGAATAATCCAGACGAGAGCTCCCAAAAAGCTCTGCAAACACTACTGGTAAACATGGTAAATGAAAAGATTGAAAACATGCAAAGACTTCATGTGAGCGTGATAGTGAGAGAGAAAACAAACGAAAGATCAATACAGGAATATCATGAGCCTGAGGAAGCTACTCAAAGATTGATACAGGAATTGTATGAGCAGTTTGAGAATACTCAAAGAGAAATAAAAGAATGGTGTGAGCAGGCTGAGATCAGTCAAAGAGATAGACTGGAATTGCGGGAGTTGGCGTAGAAGAGACAAAGAGAAAGTCAGGAATGGTGTTAGGAGGCTGAGAACACTCAAAGAGAACTACAGGAATTGAGTTAACATAAGGAAGCTAATCAAAGAGTGATACAGGAATTGAGAGAGCAGCATGAGAATACACAAAGATCACTAAAGGCATCCATGGAATCTATAAACAGAGAGCTGAAAGAAGTCAGGAAGTCCACAAAGGGAACACTGACTGGAACCCAACAGAAGGAATGGGAGTCCAAGGAAAGCATAACCAATCAACTAAGTGACTTGAGAATAAACACTGAACATTAAATTAAGGAAGTAAATAAGTTCATAGAAGATCTAAAACAAAGCTCTAACAAAGAACTGGAAGCCATCAAAGCCAACCAACTAGAAGGAAAAGAAATAAATAACAAAGTAGAAAGTCTTGACAGTAGGTTAGACCATGCCTAAGATCGAATCTAGGCGGTTGAAGACAGCCTAGATATTATAGAGAAAGAACATACAACCATTCAAGAAAAATCCAGGAAATACGATAGATCTATTCAACACACGGAAGACACCATCAGAAAGCCTAATCTGAGGATAATGGGTGTAGAGGAGCACCTAGAAACAGAAGTTAATTGTCTAGCAAATTTGTTTAACAGGATCCTAGCAGAGAACTTCCCAAACATGCAAAAAGATAGGCCTATTAAGATACAAGAAGCTTTTAGAAATACAAATAGACATGGCCAAAACAGGACATCCCACTCTCACAGTATAATCCTTGCAGGATCAACTCAGACCAAGGAAAAGATCCTTAAAGCTGTCAAGGAGAAAATATCAATCACCTATAAAGGGAAACCAATTAGAATCACCTCAGATTTCTCAGCAGAGACAATTCAAGCAGGAAGACCTTGGAATGATGTATGCCATGCCCTAATGACAAACAAATATCAACCAAGAATACTATACCCAGCTAAACTCTCATTCATAACCCAAGGTCAATGAAAAATTTAAACAATTTATCTCCACCAAACCAGCCCTACAAAATATTCTTAAAGATGTCCTACACGTAGAAAACCAACAAGACCACAATAAAGGCCAAGAAACTAAACCCAAACTGAGAATCCAAGAAGCATAGGAAGAACTCAGTTGCCTCAGCCCCCAAGAAGGTGGGTAAATTGGCAGGAACTCCCTAATACCTCTCAGTCCTATCTCTCAACATTGATGAACTTAACTCTCCAATTAAGCTGAATAGACTGTCTAGTTCCATTAAAAAGCAAGATCCTTCCATCTGCTGCCTTCAGGATTCACGTCTTGCTCATAAAAACAAAAACATTTTCAATATGAAAGTCTGGAACAAAATCTACCAAGCAAATGGCCCCCATTATCAAGTGGGAGTTGCAATACTAATATCAGATAAAATACACTTCAAATTAAAACTAGTGAGAAGAAATAAAGAAGGTCACTACAAACTAATTAAGGGATATATCCTTCTAAATATCTTTTCACCAAACAACGGCGCACCCAAATTTATCCAAGAAACACTACTTTCCCTCAAATCCCAAATAGATCCAAGGACATTAATTGTTGGGGACGTTAGCACACCACTTTCCCCACTAGATAGATCAACTCGGCAAAAACTCAAAAGAGAAACTGCGGACCTAAACAACTGCATAGGTAAATTAGATTTAACAGACACCTACCGAATATTTCAACCAGCAGCATCAGAATACATGGTTTTCTCAGCAGCACATGGAACATTTTCCAAAATAGACCACATTTTAGTCCACAAAGCAAACTTGTCCAAATCCAGATACATTGAATTTATACCTTGCTTTCTCTCAGAACACAAGGGAATAAAATTAGAACTCAACACTAAAAACCACCAAAGAGGGTCCTGTAACAACGCAAGGACCCAGAACAACACACTGCTGAATCACGATTGGTTCATGGAAGAGATTAGAAAGGAAATTCAAGTGTTCATGTTATTCAACAAAAATGAGCATACAAACTACCAGCTCCTCTGTGAAACAGCAATGGCAGTACTCAGAGGCAAGTTTATAGCTCTCAGTTCTTACATCAACAAATTGGAGAGATCTGAAACCAAAAATTTAATGAGACATCTGGGCCTCCTTGCAAAAGAGCAGTAAAATAAACCCCAATGCGGTAGACGAAAACAAATAATTAAAATTAAATCAGCATTAAATGAATTAGAATAAAAAGAAACACAGAAAGAATCAACACAACAAAGATTTCATTCTTTGAAAAAATCAAAGTGATTGACAGACGCTTAGCAAATCTTATCAGAAAAAGAAGAGAACACACCCATAATATGTATTATAATTTAGGTCAGGTGGTAGGAAAGGAAGTGGAAAACAATACTACATCCAGTAAAGCTGACATTCCTATTACATCACTAAGGAAGTAGTGTTAAGACCTGCAGGACTCATAGGGTTGTTGCATGTGACATTACTATGTAAAACACCATTAACTATCATCTCAGACATCCTTAACATTCTGCTTTCATTTTCAAGATCAAGAGCCGAATATCTATGACTTTTTATTAATTGGGTGTGTTTCTTAGGAAGGAAGAAGGAGGATTTGGTAGTTGATGATGGAAAAAATATATGTATTATCTCCTTGTCCAAATTTTTTGCAGTTTTATTTATTTATTTTTCTTCTTTATATTATTTTTTATTGTGAAAATACTGTTCAGAGGGGTTACAATTACATGGGCAAAATAATGAGTACATTTCTTAGCAAGCATTGTAGCCTCCTCTTTTGATTCCCCTTCCCTTCCTTTCCCATCCTCCCCCTGTCCCTCCACACAATCCTCCCCGCTACCCTCCCCCACCAAAGTTGTAAAGTTCATTTTTCGACATAACGTCTTGTATATCTCATTGTTACAATGGGTCCACCTGTATCTCTATTTAAACGAAGTTTTGCAGTTTGAAAAAGTGCTACTGATGAACTCACACTTACATCTAATTGACTTGCTGTCTGCACAAGATGCATATAAATGAAGATATTTATTCTGTTGGATAGTCACATATATTAACAAAATCTATTTCTGGAAAATAAAAGATACTAGGTAAGAAATTATAAAGTATTGTCCTTAAAATGGTTTATTTTCTTGGAGAACAAAAAGTAGTATTGAAATGATTAGTCCAGCTTTCTTCGAGATTTTATGCTGTCTCAGTATCAAAATGTTCTCTAATTCCTGTAACATCCAAGCATATAAAACATGATTTGAAGATCTCAGTAGTTTTAGAAACAAAGGTACATAATACCTTCCTTCCTGCAGAGACCTGTGAGCACAAGTATGATTGCTTGTATTATAGTTCTCTTTTTTTCTCTTTATCTCAAGTGTTGCAAATCTTGGTATATTACTCTATGTGTTGCATCAGCTTCTGTAGGTGAGATTTACCTCTACCTGCAATGTCAAAATGGGTTATGTGAGTTATTTCAGCTTACAAAAGTGAACCAGAATTGGAGAAAGATTATTTCTAGGGGAAGATTTCTATCTCATTGTCTGTGTCTAAAAGCTAACTTGTGTTCCCTAAGCCATAAAAATAGCATATTTCAGAAGGAGTCTTCCTTCAATTTATATACTGGAAGAATATAGCATGTGAAATTGAAGCAAAACTCAAATACAGCCTCATACATATAACACAGGCAGAATTATGCTAATATTACAATGTGATATTAAGATGTTAGTTTCTTACCATCTTTGTATACCATTATGATAGTTGACTATAGCACACCAGAATTAAACAAATCCTAACCAAGAACTTAACAAATAGATAACACTTTCTGTAGGAAATTATTACAATATTTTATAAATAAGCATTGTCCATGTGATCACTTGTAGGGTTATCTTTTCTATAGATGGGTTTAATCACTCTAGAGCATTGTATCTAATATCCATTATCATTATCCAGACCTTGTGATTGTGACGAGGAAGAATAAAATATCTAGATTTCTTTTTCTCTTTCCCTCTTCTCCTATTTCTACTGTGAATTCTCATCCTTTCTCCAAATTCGATTAATAATGGAAGAATGACACATTGTGGATATCAAGCAAAAGGCTTCAAATCAAGAATTTCATTCTTTCAGAAACAGATGAAGTAAATCAGAGTGGCCCAAGGAAGAATAAAATCAGGATTCTTTCCCCTCTCTGGCTTTCACCTTAGAGTCTGAACATGACTGTAAATATCTAATAAACCATTTCCCTCAACTAATTTTTTAAAAATATATGTTTTTAAATAAGTGATAATTTAAAAATAAATAGTAATTTGGTGTTTGTTTTTGGGAGGCATGAAATAAGACTGCATTAACAATGTGTGAGTTGAGAGACTAATTCATTTCAGAATCTTATATAATGAAAAATAGACAATTTTAAGATAAATAGCTTGTAGATACATTTTTAATGTGATATACCCACAAGGTCATCAATTTTCTTCCTTTCCTCTCCATGCTGATTCAACTTCAATAAACAGTTCATGTAATTCAAATGGCTGCCTTTCTTTCAAAAATAGATTAGACCCAAAAAAGTTAGGAAAAGAGAACCAGTATTGGGTGATGCATTCCTTAAAAATAGCAGTCAAATAAATAATAACCATAATTCCAAAATAATAACAATCAAATGCTCTTGAAAAGAGAAGATTGTATGCAGAATATATAAAATGTGATAGTTCCAGAACTGCTTCAGGCATTCATGATTTCTAGTACATGACAATGTTTTAATCAGGATTAATTGCTTTCAGGGACTAAATTTTTTCTAGTTATATTTCATTGAAGAAATATCTTGTTCAGGTTAATGAAAGGATAATAGGTTAGAATAGAAAGAATGCTACACAAACATTGTACATAGCAAAATACCTTCACAGAATATCTGTCTTTCCCACATACCTAATCCTTCAAATGTAGATTTGTATTATAATATGTTTGTAAAATAATAACCTCTCATTACCTAAGGAGAACAAATTTGAATAATTATCATATAGGGAAAGTATACTCAAAGGTAGTTAAAAGTCCCAGGTGTAGTTCAAAAGGGACATGATTAGGTAAGAACCATCAGAAAGATATAAAGATGCCACATTAGAAGATAAAGGAAAAAATAACAACCCAGATTCTGAATTTCTGGGAAGCAGAACAGGAGATAAATGTCTTTTCCATTAGAATCATTTGAAAAATATTTTAGCTCTGTGGGTGTCTCTATTTTAATCTAGTGAGACTTCTTTTAGATTTCTGTCCTTTAGAACTGTAAAATGGTAAATACGGATTATTTAAGCCAAATAACTTGTAGAAATACTTTACAGCAGATTTGGTTTAGTAAATTAATTCAACTACAGCCTTTTCCTAATGAAACTACAGGGACACCATATTTCCTAGTTTCTGAGAATAAGAAAAAGTTGCCACCAGCTTAGTACACATGTATGATGTATATACTACTAAGGGCCTTGAATTAATGAAGTCTCGAAATACTAAATAATATCTAAATAAGAAGCTCCCTATCTTTATTTTCATATTTGAGGATCACTAAGTACCAATATTATGTAGAAGGCTAAGGTAAGAATATGGAAATGAAATCTGTTTGCTAATATTATAAAGATAATTTATGTCATGTTGAGTTAGAATTTCTAAAGTAATTAAAAAAGGTAAAACAGAAACAGAGAAATTAGAGAATCCACTAAAGTTATGGTCATCAAAGGATGGTATAGAATATTATAGGAACATTAGATGGTGAAAAAGAAGATAACAAAAATGAGTCCCCTGGAACAATGTGAAACAAAATCTACACCACAGATTGTCATATAGCTAGAAAATAGTTTCCACTATGCTGTCTTTGATATTTAAGGTTTGCTTACACAGCAACTTTCACCTCTTAGGAAATGACCTTTATTAATACTCAAGGCTTTGCGGCTTATAACCCAGAAACAAATAATGCTTCTAAATTTAAACAAGCATGATACTAAGTGTAACCTAGGCTATAGCTGATAAATAAGAATGATCTTCGGGAATAGTGAAACAGTCTTGAAATTTTTCATACCTTTCCTCTTCTCCAACATGAGAAGTTCTAATCAAGATATGTAAAACATTAATAAAGGATTTTTATATTTTTTATTGTTCACTCCAAAGCAAATACACTTTCCTCTTTGCAAGCCTGACTTTGGAAGAGTCACACCCTCACGATTATTTTATAGACAAAATTTTACTGCTTTGGCTTAGGTGTTTTCCTGCCTTTGGGTGTTGGTCTCTATTATTTTGGCAACTCCATGGAAAAACAAGATAAATCCATTACGCTTATATTGAATTGTTCAAAGTCAAGATGTCTTCAAACACAGTTTTCTGTTATCTTCTTCATTGCTAATTAAAGTTTAATTATTGCTCTTTAAATGCAACAAAAACGTGATACTTTAATGTATATTCTCATTGAAACTGGTGATTAGAGGAGTATCTGTGATTGCTTTTTTAATTGTTTTCAAGTATTTTCTATGTTGCCTTTGTTGCGGTCTTCTATCAGGAACAGAGGGTTACCCAAAAAGATCTTCCTAAGATATAAGATGTTAGGCAGAAAAAACTAGATGTATAATTAAAGATTTTCATCTCTTAAGAGACTGCAAAGCTCAGAAGACATTTTGCTATTATTGACATGGTTAAGATGACTTGAATGTTTTGGATCTTAAACTAAGTGAAATTCATGTAAAATGTTACAGTTTTTCCAAACAATGATTATAGCTTATACTTTTTTGCTCCAATGAGATGAAATCTCTGATAAGGTTGGAGGGTATATCGATTTTAGGGTACAAGGGTTAATGTTAAAAAGCAAAGTGAAATTCCTAAAACAGCACTGCCTAACACATATCATTTAATTATACTTACGGTATATAAGTATTTAAACATACAAATATGAATTGAGTGACAAATATGTGATTTACAAAATTCAATGACAACTAAATCCAGAAAAAAAGTCTCTATATTTATATAAACTAGTATATCTAGTGAGGATTTAAAATTTTTAGAATAGATATTTTAACATTTATGTCAAAATATTTATTTTAATTGTTTATTTTTAGTCAGTTGTGGGGCTTGAAATCTGGGCCTGGACACTGTCCCTCAGCTCTTTAGCTCAAGACTAGTGCTCTACCCCTTGAGCCACTGTCAGTTTTTTGGTGGCTCATTGGAGATAAGAGGGTCGTCGACTTTCCTGCCTAGGCTGGCTTTGAACCATGATTCTAAGCTTTCAGCCTCCTTAGTAGCTAGAGTTACAAGCATGAGCTACTGGCTCCTAGATACATAATTATTTTTTACATATTTCTAAAGTATTGAGTGGTAATCCCATTTATTTATATATTGTGTAATGATAAACTCCATCATACCCATTAATTTCTGCATGTAACGTTTCTTTTTAGTGAGAATATACTAAAACGTATCTTCTGGGTGTGATGAAATATTTATTCTTAACTATAATAACTTTGTTTCTTGTGGTATACAATTAATATATTTACTTTTACTCAAAGAAGTCTGCTAATTTAAGTTAAATCAAACGTGATTTGTAAAGTGAAAGTAATTTATGGTTTCATTGATTGTTTTAAGAAAACAATTATGCCTTTTGCTTTCAATTATATTTCTGTGGGAATGTGTGACACTCATTGATTTAACTTTAAAATTAATAACAGTTATATTATATCAAGTTGATTCAAACTTGTATTTGAAAATTGTACACTTAATACAAGTATACTTCCACTTTCCTCTACCACATAATTAAAATAACAGTAAAGTAAAGATTGGTGTTAGCCATTCATGTGTATAATCCTAGAACTCAGGAGGCTGAGACCTGAATATTTTAGTTCAATGTCATTCCAAACAGATAAAATGTGAAAACTTATCTCCAATTATCCAGCAAGAAACATAAGGTGAGCATGTGACTCAAGGATAGAGTGTCATCAGCCATGAAAAAAAAATACAAGGGAGAACATTAAACATCTAGTTCAAGCCCTAAAAATGACATATACACACAACAACAACAAAATGTACTATGATTATCAATAATGAAGACAAAATAGTAAAAAAAGATCCTGAGAAATATGTAAACATCTGGAAGACAGAAATCATTTGACAGAATTTTGATTCATGAGAGGGAAAAGTCACAGCCTCATTAGTACAATCTCATTGTAGTCATTTGTGTTGAAACCTGGATACTGGGTAACATGTGAAAGAGTAGATTGGATTACCTGACATAGGAGAAATTGCCTGTGACTATGTACCATCCCACTCGGCAAAATTTAAAATAGTGCTTGTTAATTTAAATAAAACTTATTGTTAGAGACTGTTTGGTCCACACAGACTGAGGTCCTTATTTTCAGGCTTCAGACCAGTGCTTTTGTTTATAACCACTCCTGTTTTACCCCTCTTCCCTTGTGCAGCTATACCTTACTTAGCTGGCACCAAGCCAAGTCTTTGAACTAGACACTCCTGCCTTAATGCCACCCTTTCTCCAGCTACAACTCATTTCACATACTATCTCTGTCTTAGCATTATTTGTTTGCTGACTAATCCCCATCAGAAAACACTTATATTCATGTAAACCCACTATAAATAACCTAGTTAGAAAAGGGAGAAAGGGTTTAGCATTGGCTGAGGCTCTTATCTGTAGGTTTGCTCCCTAATAAATCTGTGCTACACTATCTCTTTTTTTCATGGCTTTTGAGTCTGACAAATGATTGATTTGGTTTGATGTAATCCCATTAATCCAGATTTACTTTGGAAATTTTGACCTATTCCAAGGAGCCCTCATGTTTCCCCTAACTCTTCCTGTAAGATTCCTAAGGCATCTGGACTTACATTGAGCTCTTCAATCCATTTGGAATTGATTCTGGTGCAGGAGGATATAAAATGATCTAATTTCAGTTTTCTTTGTACAGCCAGTTAAACCAATTTTTTGAAGAGGCTGTTTTTCTTCCATCCTGTGTTTCTGGCTTCCTTATTAAAGATTATGTGCCTATAGGAGTGGATTCATTTCTGGATCTTGAATTCTGTTGCATTGATGGAATTCTGTGCTTCCATGGGAAAGAATGGTATTACCCAATTCTGAAGAAATGGAAAGACTGGGGGGGGGGGTGGAATGTTATTAAGTGAAATAAACAAGATCCAATTAAATATATGCTGCATGGTTTTCCTCATTTCTAATAACTAGATATGCCCATAAATCTACAAGTTAATCCAATAGATAGTAAAAGACAAATAATTAAACTTGGATATGATTAACAGCACTCTAAGCATTCACATGGCAAGAACAAGGGAAGCTATTCTTAGGAGAGGATCACAATGGCTTAATAGCTATGTGCATATGAACAGATAAATGTTGTTTATTGCAATGAACTCTAAGAATCAATTATATATATGAAATACTTATATCTATATATAATTTTAAAATATGTCACAAATAACTGACTTCTCTGTAAACTCAAAAGCAAATTTCTAAGTTTAGAAGATAAAATTGAGTTTTCAACACATAAAATAAAATACATAGGGGAAAAGGTGGGAGAGAAAATATAAGATGAAAAGTATAATAGCTAACTATTGAAGAATTCATAAACAATTTTCAAAACTATACAAGAGAGCTTAAGTACAGCTAAGTTGTAGAACGAGACTAATATATACAAAGCCATGATTTCAATCTCCAAACCTAAAGGTCTAATGATAAGTTAATAAATAATAATAATACAATATTTACTTGAAATAAATGCTTTTATATTAGAGAGGCCTGAATCCTGAAACAGTAAACAAAATACTGTCAATTCTTCTATCCAATGAAATGAAACCAAGAATGAAGAGAAAATATTTTCTTTTTATCCATTCCTTTCATTTTCTGTTTTCTTCTTTTCTTTTTCCTTTGGCACTACTGGTGCTTGAAATTGCTAAGGCTCTCACCACTTTAGATTATTTTTCAGGCAAAGCCTCCCTTGAGCAATGATCTGTTACCTATGGCTTCCACATCGTGAGATTACAGGAATATTACACTATATCTAGCTTTCTTTGTTTTTGTAGTTGTTTTACGAATTTTTTTGTCAAAACTGTCCATTATATCAGTCTTTTAAATCTCTGCCTCCTAATTAGCAAGGAATATTTCATCTCAAGTTTGGGAGCAAACTTGTTTTTAATGTAAACATTCAATATTGACATCTGTTTTCTAGATATCATTAAATTATATTGAGGTTAGTATGGATCTTTATGATGTTGTAAGAACACACATAATTCCCTTGAATTTTTTTCCAATTTATTTAAGTATTTCTATTATACATCACAAATACGACATTAATATTTCACAAGTACCTTATGGACACTTCATTTACTTTATTTTGTGACATATTAACCTCAATATAATTTTATCAAGTCTATATGAATATACAATATTTACAGATACATTATTTAGAGAATTAATTCATAATGTTTACTTTTAATATTTTTTGGTAAGTACTTGGGTTCAAATTCAGAGCCTTGCATTTGCCAGGCAGGCACCTTACCACTTGAATCATGCCACATCCACTAATTTTTGCTTTGATAATTTTTGATATAGAATCTTGCATTTGTTTATTCCTAGGCTACCTAGATACTGAAATTCCTAGTTGTATGTCCAGTAATAGGTAGGATGACATCCACACATTGGCACACCCAGATTTTATTGATTGAGATGGAGGTCTCTTGTATGTTTTTCAGTTTGACCTTGAACTGCGACTATCCAAGTTTCTATTTTCAGAGTAGCTAGGATTATAGGTATAAATCACCTCATTTGGCTTCTATTATTTATGTTTATGAAAAGTCTGAAAATATGAGAAAATCATCTAGAGGTTACTGCCATACCAGATTCTAAGTTATTCATTTGTTTGTTCTTTCACAAACTGTTATGTGGCAAACTATTTTATATAGCAATATGGCACATCAATAATACAAATATATATTGCTAATGCCATTTTAAACAGCTGTGATGATCTAATTTCTACTTGTGGATTTGTTTCCTGGGAAAACATCCTGAGTACATAGGTCAAAAATTTGATATTCCTAACAAACAAAAATTTGCTTCCATTATGATCAGCAGTTTGCAAAGAGGGGTTCCATGCCTGTAGAGGAGACTGGTCACAGGGGAATTCCCTGCTGTAACTCTAAAATATATCTTATCTTTTCAAACTAGCAGAATGGTAAAATTTGTCAAAATTATTATATGGGAACATTCTTGATCTGATAAAGAGTACTGCATTAGAATGAAAGTATTCCCAGTTGCTCTGAAATCAGGCAAAGATGTCATTAATTTTTATTCAAACACATAGGGGTTCCGTGAAGATGGCGGAGGAGAAGCTGGAGTCTAAACAAGCTCTTGCATACAAAGCAGTTTTAGAGTTCCAGTGAAGAGTCCTAAGCCAGAGAACACACCAAGTATGCCATCACAGTACAGACAGTCAGGCCAGAGAGGGAAAATCCAGTCAAGGAGACACATCTGAGCTCTTGCCAGCTGCCGCTGCAGCAGTGGCAGCAGTGGCAGCAGCGATCGCAGGCACCATACCTGAACCACAGAGAGTCCAGGACGAAGGAGCCAGAAGCAGCAGGCGAGCGGAATCTACTCAACACCAGCAAGAACCGACAAGGAGCAGACATCTTCATCCTGCAGTTCACAGACCAGAGATGATCCAGGAACCAAGACTCGGCATAAGTATAAGCTTAACATCCTCACTCCTTCTCAGGGAGCAGAGGAGGGAAGGCCACCCCTCCACCTCCCAGTACCGGAGATCTCCATCTTGGATACCAACAAAGCTCGGCGGAGCTGCTAGCTCCAACTCAAGCCTTGGAATAAAACGAGTCATTTAGCAGATCACAAGAACTTAACGGCGGCGTGACTTGCCAGACTCAGCTCCACCCAGGGAAAAGTCACCCAACTCCGGCTCTAGCCCAAGGAGTGGCTTTCTTCACTGGGTAATCAGACCCAGAGGCTGACCCTCCCTCTAGCAGCCACGACAATCAATTGAAATTCAGTAAACAGAAACCCTGAGAATGGCTCCAGGCTGGGCTCTGTGAGTTTTTCACAAACTAGCCCCCGGGAAAAGCCACTGTTTGTTGAAAGGCCTCAATTCTACCCAGAACGTAGCCTCATCACTGCATCCCCCTCTTTGGTGATATTCAAAGTAGATCTGCCTCCCATTGAACTAGCCTGGCAGGAGGATCGCAAAATCATGGGTAAAGCAGAGCATTTTTCTGCCTGTTCGAACAAACTGACTTAAGAAACCAACCAAGCAGCAGAACCACAAGCAGACCAGAGACTCCAACAAGAGGCTGTTTATGGACACAAGGGAGATACAGGATTTTTCCCACCCCTCCCAAAAAAATCAAAGAAGTTTCTTCTTCTTTTTTTTTTGGTACCTTATATAAATTTTTTTCTCTTTTCTAAAACTCTTTTTAATCTTTAATTTTTGCCTTTTTTGAAAAAAAATTGTTTTCCAGTAACTTTTTTTCCTCTTATAATTTTTATTTTAGGGATATGTGTGTGTGTTTTTCTTTCTTTTTTTGTTTTCTTTCTCTTTTTTTTCTTTTTAAATTATCTTTTTGTTTTTTGTTTAGTTCTACTGAACTTCTGTTCTTTTTTCTTCCTTTCTTATCCTTTTCACCTTTTTCTCTCTTTCGTTCTACTTTATGTGACTTAATTCTTGTCCTGCACATCCTCAGATAAACCCGTAGTCTATTCAAACACAAAGCAATGAAGAAAAATATAAAATTCTTGTCAAATAGCTTTTATTCATAATATATAAAGAACTCTTAATACATGAATCATACAATAAATAACCCAATTAAGCAGATACAGAGAGAAGGCAAATAAGCACATCAAAAACCCATACATTACAATACTATTGTAGAAATTCTTCCAAATGGGTTCAAATAATGCTTTCTGGAATGTAAGGAATGTTAATAATTTCACTATCTTGAGTCTTAAAAATGATAATTTAAAGGGAAATACATAAAGAACTTCAGAATTCAGGGAATTCTTGTTTCATGTTCTGTCCATAATACTTCACAAAACGTATATTCTTTTTTTTTGGGGGGGGTCCATTTGTGGGGCCTGAACTCGGATTGGGAGCTGTCCCTCAGCTCTTCAGCTCAAGGCTAGTGCTCTACCACTTGAGCCACATGCCACTTGCAGCTTTTTTTCTTTTTGCATATTTGGTGCTGAGGAATCGAACCCAGGGCCTCAGGCATGTAAGTCAAGTGCTCAACCACTGCACCACCTTCCAAGGTATATTCTTTAATTCTTAAAAACAGATGACTACTCTAAGAAACATGTAAAATGTCACCCAGCTAACACAAGAGTTTTAGATATTAGTATGGTCACGGGGTTTCCAAATCATGAATTAAATCTGAGCCATGGATCCTGGTTCTGCTCAAACTCAATTGTCATTTACACATCAGCCTTCAGAAACACACCAACTCTCCTCGTGCATCCATTTCTGCATTTTTAAAATGAAGATAACATTCTTCCAACCCTAGAAGATGAGATAGGTAACACCATCAGATGACACAGAACACATTTTTGCATTATTGTGATTTATCCAACAATTGTTGAATAGCTTCTATAAAAATCTATGAAAAAATTATCTTACAGCTTTTATAAAAATCTCAACCATAATTTTATTGGTTTAACACCTTGCTTGAAATTGTATACCAAATAGCAACAGAATTTACCGTAATTTTTCAAGTTGATAAATCAACTTAATCCTCCTCTTCTCTTAAGAAATAAATCCTCTTTATGAGCTCCTCACATTCTGACACATAGCTATGAAGTGCAATTTCATGAGCCCACTATCTCTCATTTTCAGCTCATTGAAATCTGATTGACAAAATTGCTCTGTTACAAAGCTGGTTGCAAAGAATTCCTTGAGATTTCCCCAAATGATGGTAGTCATTTTTGTAAGTGACTTTGTAAACATTTTAAGGCAATTGAAGAAGGAAATTATAGCAGAAAGTTGCAAAGGAAATATCTTGAAAATTGTGTTATAATCTTTCTTCCTTTTTCTTGTCTCTTTTTCTCAGGAGAAGGGATTGAACTCAGGGCCTCAAACTTGCTGGATAATTGTTCTTGATCCATACACCTAGCACTTTGTTTAGCTTTAGATTGATTTTCAGATAGTTTCTTATTAACTGCCTAGGCTGGCCTCAAACCATGACCCTCCTACTTCTGCCTGTCTTATCACCATGTGTCACCAGTGTGTTTTAAATATTGAAGTCTCAGTATTATACTTTTACCATACCAACTGCAAACCTACTATACTTTCCAGAGTCTAGCTCATAAGTATTTAGAATTATTGACATGTGCCACTATATTAAGCTGAATTTTCTTAAAGAGAAATCTTCAGTAGCTCTTCTAACAAAGAACTATTCACTCACTTCTCTTTAGTCTCCAATTCTCTGCCTCTGTAAATTCTTTCTCATTTTTCTCCTCACTGATGCAGGCAAGTTTGTGATAACTTCAGTTTTGTTAATGTTTTCAAAATATTCCTTATTAGTCTAAATTCTTGATTCCTCATGTTCTATATCATAGTGATTTTCCATACCAAAAATATTTGATGCCTGCAATCCTATGTACTCTGGAGGCTGAGATGTAAAGATTTTCGTTGGAAGCCAGATAAATATTTTCTATCGAAAAGGAAACTGGGTTTCTCCTATAAAAATAAAAAAAAAATAATTTCATATTTTTTATAATAACAGCTTACAAATGTAAAGTTATTCAGTTGATAAGCTTAATAGAAACAAGGAATCAAACATGAATTTCTCTCAGGAAATCCAAGTCATTCATTACAACCCTTACTTGATTTGTGAAAGAGATGAAATCTCATTCAGAAAACATAATTATGTTTCATTGTTACATTCTCATTTCTGTCTTTATCAAAGATGATTCAGAGGAAGCAGACGTAAACAGATATGAGTCCTGGAGCATATTGTAAATGCCAGCATTGAATGATCTCTCCATGGTTAGAAAGACAATCTTCACAAATTTTCACGCACCTGAACAACTCTTAATGATGCTTCGCTCTGAGCCTGGATGAGTTTTCCCATTTGTCCTTCTGTGGCACTGCTTCTGTGTCAGGTGTGTGTCTTTCATTTTATTTGGCCTAAGTGGACTCTTATTTCTGCTTGCAAACATTCTGAGAAGCTTTTGCCAGGCCAAAAGAAGTACAAATAAAATTTTCATCCCATATTCTCCTCTCACAGTTCTCCTGTCCTGAAAAGTTGTTTACTGAACAAAATGGAACAGTGATTGCACAGTGATATAAACCTGAGCAAGCATTATCACACTATTAATAACAACAGAAAGGAACAAGTAGAGGAATCATTATCTGAGTGTCACCAGTATCAAATGACCTATTGCTCCACATGTTTAATTGGGACAACTAAGATGTTTTGCTAGCTGCCAGTGACTCACACCAGCAATCATAGCTACTCAGGAGACTGAGGTCTGAAGATTGTGGTTTAAAATGAGCCCAAGATAGAAAATCCATGAGATTCCTACCTCCAGTTGACTACCATAAAGCTGGAAGTGGTACTGTGGCTCAAATGGTAGAGTACTAACCTTTAGCAAAGCAGCTCAGGGACAGCACTCAGGCCCCAAAACCAGCACACACACAAAGATAGATGCTTCTAGTTCCTGGCCATGCTCTTTTTTATAATGCTTCTTTTGGTGAAGATTTTGTAAGTCAAATAATCTCGATGCAAAGTAATAGCTATGCTGTCTTGGGCTTGTAGTCCTCTTCATCTTCTTTATATGTACAATGAAGAAATTTCTTTGCCAAACTGGTTCAGTGGGAGAATCCAGTCATAATATTCAATGTACATTTGTGAAAATGTGACCACGTAAATGGAGGGGGTGAGATAGAGAAGACAAGATCAAAAAAGAGAAGAGAAGAATGATCAAAAAGATGACATCGATCAAGATGGACTCACAAACTGACATATTAAATTAAAACTCCTTTGTACACTACTTATGTATCATTTTGTAAGTAGAAAAAAATGAAACAAGTGCTTCAGTGCAATCCACACATCTTAGGTATAGATTGCTCAACGCTATTTCTTTTAAAGAATACAGGACAGAGAAGAGTGGAACAAATCATTTCCAGAATAAAACTGATCAACTCTACCCCAAAGTTAACATCAATAGTGATGTTGACCATAGACCCTTGATTTCATGCACTGAGAACACATTTCCTCTCATCCCCCAATCCTGGGTTTAAATTCAGGACCAAGATTCTGCCCCCCCCGCCCCCGCCACTCATAGCTAATGCTCTAACATTTGAGCCACAAATCCAATTCTGGCTCTTTTTCTTTAATTGGAGATGAGTCTCATGTATTTTCCTGCCCAGACTGACTTCAAATCAAAATCCTCAGATCTCAGGCTCGGAATATAGTTGTCAGCCATCAGTACCCAGCTTGAGAACTCACTTTTCCATTGTAATTCTCCTTTCTGAAACTTCATAGCCACAGTCTTGAGAGAAAAGATTCAGAGAGCTGCCACGCCTACTCCAGTGGAGTCTGCTTAGCATGGGAAACCAGCTTTCAGACCTGAGAATGGGGTTTCAGAGACCCATCTCTGAGTATTGGGACTTCACTGATGTCTACCTCAGAGAACGGGGCTTTACAGAGACCTATCTCTGAGTATTGGGACTTCACCGAAGTCTACCTCGGAGAATAGGGCTTCAAAGAGGCCTACTCCTGGAAAGGCTGGCAAACCCCTGGGAAAGATGTGGTTCTGCTTTTCTTTTCTTTTCTTCACTGTATAAGAGTGCCTATTAATCTTTTACTGTTTCTGCTGCTCATTGTACTTACTCATGCTCAACGTTCCTTTATTCAAAGCTCTTTCTTAAGAGTGTTGACGACTCCAACATCTGATGAGTGTCTTAAAAATATGACTAACTCACCAGAGTTAAGTGCTACCCTGAAACCCCTCTTAATTAGGCGAGTAGACAAGTCATAAGTAAATGGGTTTCATGAAGTCACTTCAGCAGAAGGAATTGTCTGTAAGAGATTTACAAGAAGCTGTAGGCGTGGCTAGAACAGAAAGAATGTATGGCAATTGCTGAGATAACTACTTAGGAGAAAGAACTTCCTGTTACTCTCTTTTATTTACTAAGAGACTTGCTAGATCTAGGCCTCCGTAACCTTACTATTAAAGAAGGAACAGCAAAGATCTTATGGGACAATTAAGGCCTCTATAGAAATAAGGTAATGGTTAGATGGTGACAAACATTGAAAACCATTATAGTTCTTAGAGATAAGCCGGAAACAAGTGCCTTTCAGGCGACCAGCTGGTGACCACCCAGGAATGAAGTCCTGCAGCAAGACTGTGTAACCTTTTGCCTTTTCAGGCGACCAGCTGGTGACCACCCAAGAATGAAGCCCTGCAGCAAGATTGTGTAATCTTTTGCCATTTCTTATGGAGACTTTTGCTATAAAAGTTTGTTATCCTCTGCATTAAATCGCACTCAGCATCCACTCCTAATGTGTGTGAGTTGTCTGTTTGCCATCTCCCCCCCCATTCCAGGTTCCTCCCCTAAGTATCATCCATCGTCCCGACAGAGCCGGTCCGCGGCAGAGAGCCCCCAATTGAAGAAGATTCTATAGAATGCCCTGTCCCATACTCCTAAAAAGGGAGAAATGCTATCTCTCTCCCTTTGATGAAATAATAGATGTTAGATTATTATATGATAATAATAGTAGATATTATTTTAATGCTCTCAATATCTACTCCCATCCCCATTGATACCAGGCTTGGTTGTAGAACTTACTTTGACAAATGACATGTGAGAAGTGATGACATGTGTC
Organism: Dipodomys merriami; assembly: GCF_024711535.1. Taxonomy (NCBI): domain Eukaryota; kingdom Metazoa; phylum Chordata; class Mammalia; order Rodentia; family Heteromyidae; genus Dipodomys; species Dipodomys merriami. Next base: position 205,144 of record NW_027206143.1, on the reverse strand, counting down.
TTTTCTGAGCTTTAGCCCTTTGGTTTTCACTCTTTGCATCCCCTGGGAACCTCCAGCAATCAGTCTGGATCCCAGAATGGACACCATGGTGAGTGGAAGATCTGGAATAGGCTTTGTAGCATGAGAGAGAGTAATCAAAATTGCATCCTTGGGTCTGGTTTCCCATATTAAAATTAAGCTCACATTGAGGTCCCAGTTCTAGGTAGTCTAGGTCTCTTTCTCTCTATTCCCTCCCATTCTTCCTGAATATTTCCTTCTCATTCTTCCTGAATATTTCCTCTTTCTCCTCAGGTGACACCAGTTCTTGAGTCTCCTTATCCTAGAAACTGGTTTTAGGGTTGAACATTGTGGCTTTCTGTTTTACATTTTCTCTTAAGTGTTTCTTCACTTTTGTCTTTCTGGAGTTTTCAGCCAGAAGCTTCCAAGTGTGATGGATCGTCAGATAAAAACCCTCTGCCAGGGCTGAGAATGTGGCACAGTGGTAGAGTGCTTCTTTACATGCATGAGGCCCTAGGTTCGATTCCTCAGCCCCACATAAGCTGAAAGCGACACTGTAAAAGCTGGAAGTGACATTGTTGCTCAAGTGGGATAGTGCTAGCCTTGAGCTGAAGAGTTGAGGGGCAATGCGCAGGCCCAGAGTTCAAACCCCAAAACCGACCAAAAAATTTTTAAACGAAGTAAGCCATGCCCAAAGAAGCATAGGTCCCATGGTTTCTCTTATTTTCAATATTTAGTACATGTCTGAGACAAGCAGAAACTGTCAGATAAGTTGATGTTAGGCTAAATGTCCCCAAGATAAGAACTCAAATTTTTTTTCTTTCTTGTGATTGTTTCTATCATATTTATAAGATGATTTCTTTGTTGCTTTGTATGTCCCTCCGCCACGGTATGCCCCCTGTGTTCACTGCACTTGATGTTGTCATACTTTGTGCAGGAGAAGTGAAAAAAAAACAAATTATTTAAATTGGGATACAGGTGGATCCATTGCAGCAATGAGAGTGCAAGACGTTATGTTGAAAAACGAACTTTACAACTTTGGCGGGAGGGAGGTCTGAGGAGGGACCGCTGGGTGGGGGCGGGGAGTTGGGAAGGGATGGGAAGGGGAATCAAAGGAGGCCGCCACAATGCTTGATAAGATATGTACTCATTACCTTGCCCATGTAATTGTAACCCATCTGTATGGTATTTACACAATTTTAAAAAATAAATTCCTCTGCCACATCTGCCTTGCTTGCTTTCACTCCCCTCATGTTGGCATTCTAGGAGGCAAGAATAACATGAAGCTCCAGAAACATTTCGGATAGAAAAAGAAACCGCTGCATGGACGTGAGCAGTGTATTACAAGAGATTGGGGGCTGAACACAAGTAGAAGGGATCACAGCTTCAGCCTCAGCTGTGTTCTGAATCATTGCCCTGTTACCAGCTGTAACCCTTTGCTCCAAAATCTATGTGGCGAATTCTGCAATTCTTACTGAATCATCCACACACAGACTTATTTAGGCATCCAGTATGACATAAAATATACAATTCTTAAATCAGAGAAATCTGTACCAGAGAAAATGTGCAGAAAGAACTTCATTTTATCAGGTTCACTTCATTTTTACATGCTTATAATTTGACTGAGAGAACAATATCAATTTCTCTTAGCCTTCACAAAATCAAAATATCCAAACAATACACCACTGTAATGAAAAAAATCTTTTTACTAAAGTGAGTATTTGGAATGGGAAAAATCAAATATTATAAAACTTAAAAATTGATCAAATACCAAAAGAAAAAGAAAGACATTGATCAATAATGAACTACCAATGTGTTTAGTAAATAAATGAAATGTTTGAGATTCTTATCCATATAGGAAATACATAGGAAAATAAAAAGGAAAGTCACTGCGATCCCATCTTACACACCAGAATAGCTATCACCATGCAAATAAACAAACTCGTGGAGAGGTTGAAATAAATCAGGAACTGTGTTTGGTGGTGTGGCATTGTAAACTAGTGCAACCCATATGGAGACCATGATGGAAGTTTACTCGATACAAAAAAGACACATATCTTGAAGACCATTATTGCAAATTGTATCTATACTGAAAGAATATAAATCAATATGAACAAACATGTTCATGGCAGCAATATTCATAGCAACCAAAGGAGAAGTTGTTAAATATTGTGACTGTCAGGTTGCTCTCTAGGCTGTTGTCTCTCCCACCCCTTCCCATGCCAGGAATGCATTGCTTCTTTTAGGCACTCAACTACTTGTCCTGACTCTTAGGCAGCAATACGGTAGGCTATTCTTTTGCCAACTTCTTGCATTTGAGGTAGAATAGGCCCAGGCACTGCTCATGCCAAGGGGTAAATTCAAGAAGGTGAGTATAAGCTCATATTTGTATTGAAAAATAATCATATTCAAAGAATTAAAGAAATTAATAATTGAGAGATTTAGGGGTTATAGCCGTTAAATTTAAGTAATTATTATTAACACATCTAGAATCATGGATTAGGAAGAGAACAGTGAAGTAGTTTCAATATAATTTGCAAAAGATACACCATAGCCATAACAGGAGATGAGAGTGTGAAGGAACTATTGGCATAGGTCCATTTACTATCTTAGGAGTGACATTGGATAGGAGGCTTTTAGAATAATAACTAAAACAGAGGAACTTGCTTGGCACTGGTGGCTCATACCTGTGATCCTAGCTATCCTGGAGGCTGACATCTGAGTATTATGATTCAAAGCATGTCCAGACAGAAAAAGCCAGAAGTGGTACATGGCTCAAGTCGTAGAGCACTAGCATTGAGCTCCGGGACACTGCCTAGGCCATGAGTTCAAGCTTCAGCATCAGAAATGCAACAACAACAAAACAATAATGATAAAAAGAAATAAAAGAAGGACTTAAAGATATGTGATGGAATGAGGCTGATGTGTAACTGCTTATGGAACCTACAAGGAGACAAAATTTGGAGCAAAATGATATCTATTCATGACTAATCAAGGATGCAAAGCAAATGCCAAATTCCTCTTCTCAAAAACTTGCAAATGTGGGCTGGGTTGGTGGTTCAGTGGTAGAATGCGTGCCTGGCATGCATGAGGCCTTGGGTTCTATTTCTCAGCACCACATAAGCTGAAAAAGCCAGAAGTGGAGCTATTGCTCAAGTAGTAGAGCAATAACCTTGAGCTGAAGAGGTGAGGGACAGCGCCCAGGCCCAGAGTTCAGGCCCCATAAATGGCCATAAAAACAAAAAAAAAAAAAACTAAACTAAACTTCCAAACATATCTTTTCTTTTACAGGAATTCTTATCTAGCTCAAGGTGATCAGAACTTCTGTAGAATTTTCCTGTTGAGATGTAATGTGCCTAACTGTACTGAAGCTAATCATGGCTAGGAAAGTATGGACTGATACGTTTGTTGTATTTTTCCTCATAAATATGTAATATTCTCAGGTATTATATGAAATATATTTCATAATAAACAATATATTATACATTATATATAATATATTAAATATAGTATAATATAACATATATATTAACAGACTTCCTAATTTTAGAGTTAGGAACAAGCAACATATTAAAAGAAAAATGCTTTAATCTCTGAGTAATTTCTCTACCACAGGACAATTCCAAGTTTCATTCTTATTACCCAAAGAGCAACCTAGGAAAGCGATGCCCATGGAGGTGTTTCCCTGGATTTTGGAAACTGTTATTGCATATATATATATATATATATATATATATATATATATATATATATGAAATATTGTTTTATACTAGTGAATATATCTAAAACTATAATAACAGATAAATAAGTGAACACCTATGTGCACACACACTCAATCACTTTCAAATATAAGAATTTCTTTTCTATGCTGCCTATTCACCTACAGAGAGAGTACATGAGTTGCCATTGAATTGTCCTGGAAGTTCTTTATCTGGCTACTCTAGCTTCACATCCTTTGTTCTGTAAGTAGCCAGATGTTATGTGTTCAACATACTTATTACAGGCAAAAGTATCCACCCTGACACACAGAGAAACTTGGATTTCCGAAATGCCACAAAGAAGTGGGAGGTACACAGTACTTTTCAAAATTGAATAGATTACATATTTGTTCTTAAGCTTGTAAGAAAAAATATTCAATGTAGGATGAAACACTTCAGAAACTACAGTTAAAATTACGTATAACCGGGTGGAGGTAGCTCATGCCTGTAATATTTGCTAATCTGGAGGCTGGAATATGAGGATCACAGTTCAAAGCCAGGTTGAGAAAAGTCCCCGCGGGACACATATCACCAATTAATCATTGAAATCTAAAATTGATTCTGTGCCTCGAAGTTGTAGAGAGCTAACCTTGAGCAAAAGTCATCAGAAGCAGTGCCCAGGCTCTGAGTTCAAATTCTGTAATAGATAAGAAATAAAATAAAAAATAAATTACATATAATTTTTTACCAACTCTGTAAAAGGAAAATAGGATATGATACATGGCAACATAAGACTTCAAGTTACAAAGTTCCAGGGCATTTCCTCCCTATTGATAACTAGGAGTAATCCATATCCAAAAAAAAAAAAAGATGAATGTTTTATACCAAATTTCAAAATACGTTATACAAAGTAAATGCAATAAACATGCATTCCACAGTCTAGTAACATCATATTGTGTAAAGAATCTGATTAACTGATTCATGAAAACCAATACTACGCAGTTAAAAAATCCAATATCTCAGGTGTCAACTTAGCACAATACTTTCAATCTATGATGTCTGTTTTGTATATTATCCACCCCAATCCATCCCACAATGGCAGAAAGCTCTTCCTGAGAAAGTTCAGAGACCTGTCTACTGTGAGTGCTCAATGTAGACCTGTTCCCATTCTCTATTATTTGGGCATGTGATGGACTGAATATCTGATAACTTGGAAAAGGCACAATTTGGGACTGGCTTCCAGTAATGATATTTTAGTTCTCAGAAAAAAAGGAAATTGAAGACAGAGGGAAAATTTACCAGATCCCTGAAAGATTTCTATCATTGTGCTAAAACTGTACCCTTCTACTGACACTTGAACAAACGTCAGTAATTGTCACACCAACCACATGTCCAAAAAATAACTTTCCAAATATTGACCTGTTTTACTTTGGTAAATCAAGACACAATATTGTGGCCATGTTTTACTTAAACTATTAGCTATATTTGGCCCAAGGGATAATTGACCTTACCAATTTCTTAAATTTTAGGTCATCACATACTCACTTCGTAGCCCTTAAACATTAAAACTACCTATCCATATAAGACTGCATTACATACTTATTACTGTTTTTCTTCATTTGTCATGTTTTACATATTTGTGTATCCCAGGGCTTAGTTCTGTAATGTTCATTCTCATGGTTGTTATCACTGAATACATGTAATTATTTCTGTTTTTTTTCTCTCCAGCTCTGTTTTTTTCTTTAATTCAAGTCCTTAATAGAATCCTGTTTACTGACAACTAGCTACTGATTTTAACAAACTAAAAAGATCCCAAAGTGAGCTTTGATATTTATATACATACCTATTCCACGTTACTATTTAATTAAGTGTTAACTCTTCTAGTTGTCTTGTCAAAATAGCTGGCAGTCATTTCAAACTTACATACTTTTCACACCTCATATTTAATCTATGACCAGGTTTCAACAAATTAACTCACAGAATATTTTAGGAACCATCCATACATAAAATATGTTTGCTAGTATATGAGTTAAATTCAGAGCCTAGGTTCTTTTACTTTTCCTTTTTGCTCAGGCTGGCAGGGTTCCATTTGAATCACAGCTCAACTTTTAGCTTTTTTGGTTTTTAGTTGAAGATAAGTGTGTCGTGGTCCATTTAACTACTCTAGCTTGAAACTATGATCCTCTGTTTTCAGCCTTCTAAATAGCTAGATTTAAAGGCATGCACCACGAAAATCACCCCTATTATGTTTGAATGAAAAATGAATTTAAAGAATTAATATTTCATGGGACCTATGTTTCTTTAGGCTTGGGTTACTTCACTTAATACAATTTTTCCAAGTCTTTCCATTTCCTAACAAATGAGGCAATGTCATTCTTTCTGATGGAGGCATAGATTTCCATTGTGTATATATACCACATTTTCTTGATCCATTATCTACTGAGGGGCATCCCATGGTTTCCCTGATTTGCAATATCTAGTATATGTAGGAGTCAAGCAGAAAAGGTCAGATAAAAAGTGGATTCAGGTGGACCTGTTGCAACAATGAGAAGTACAAATTGTCATGTCAAAAAGGAGCTTTACAATGTCGGTGGGGGGAGAGCGGGGGGGGGGGAAGGATTGGGTGGGGGGGTGGGGGGAGGCTGGGAAGGGAGGTGAAGGGTAAACAAAGGAAGAGGCTGCAATGCTTGGTAAGAAATGTATGCATTATCTTGCCCATGTAATTGTAACCCCTCCGTACAGTATGCTCACAAATAAAATAAAATTAAAAAAAAGTGATGTTAGGAAAATGAACCCTAAGATATGTATTCAAATGTTTTTTTTCTTTCATGCATTTGTTTCTAAACCATTTATAAGATTATTTCTTTGTTGCTTTGTATGTCCCTCCCCCACAGTATAACCCCTGCTTTCACTGTATTTGATGTCGGTATAATTTGTGGAGGGGAAGGGGAAAAACAAGTCGGTTCAATAAGGATAAATGTGGACCCGTTGCAACAATGAGAAATACAAGTTGTCATGTCAAAAACGAACTTTACATCTTTTATGGGGGAGGAGGATTAGGTAGGGGGCGGGGGGAGGCTTGGAAGAATGGGAAGGGGAAACAAAGGAGGAGTCTACAATGCTTCATAAGAAATGTACTCATTATCTTGCCCATGTAATTGTAACCCCTCTGTACAGTATTTTCACAATAAAAAAGAACGAATATTTCTAATATTTTCAAATCAGTATGTTTTCATTTACACTAAAACACATTGCCTTAAATGCTTTTTGTTATTCCAGCTCTCTCACCAAGAAAGGAAAGGAAAAAATTCACAACCAAAGAAGCTCTGAATGTACAAATGGTCAAGCCTGCAAGCCACAATTTCTTTGCTGGGAAATAACAAAGGATGATATCGTCTAAGGCAAAGCAGGAGAAAATGCTCTTCACTGAAGTTACTGGAAGTTGATGAAGATGAGGAGGAGCAACTTTATACAGAAAGTATAACAGTGTTTGCTGTTGTAGGATGATTCTAGTGGATAAGTGTAGCCAATCTTAGAGGATGTTTATAATGATGAGGAGAATATTTGAAGGTGCATATGTGATTACAAAGGTGAGCTTTCTTGAAGATATATGTTTGTAGCATAGTTTGTATACTGTTGAAAAAGAGGCAAGATAGGGATGTTGACATTCCTTGTATCTTTCACAGTATTAAATTAAAACCAGTTTTATACAAATATTATTCATAGTAATTATAGAATATCACTAATTATGCAAATTTTACAAATATATCGTTTATGTTATGTAATATACAAATACATATATTATGCACACATAATTTAATTTTTCTACTTGTCTGTCCAGGAATTAAACTAGGAATTTCTTTGAAAATGGATAGCAAAGTATGGTCCTTAGAATTTTATGTAACATATAGTTTTATCTAATAATTAGTTATTTGTCCTGAATTGGTTTAGAAATGAAATTTTGTAATATAATTGAACATTCAAAAATAATTATGTAAGAACATGCCATGGATGGAATTAAAAATATAACATGACTCATGTCTGTAATCCCAGCTACTTAGGTGCCAAGATCTGAGGATAGATATATGAAGACACTCTGAGTGAAATGGCTCAGGGACAACATCCAGAGCATAGTTCAAACCTCAGTACTGGCACAAAAATAAATTATGTGACTAAAACATACAAATACATGTATTTAAATACAGATGTCATTCCTTGTATCCTTCACAGTATAATACTAAAACCAGTTTATACATATATTATTTATAGTATTTATAAAATATCAGTAATTATTCATATATTATATATATCATTCTTATGTTATGTAATATATTGCATATATTATGCACACCAATTTTATACTGATAACACTAATATCCATTAAATTGATATATGTTTTAGAATAGGGAATAAATTTTCTTTGGTACAACAAGGAAGAAACTAGTCACAAAAATTATTCATTTTGTATTATATATCCATAGCAAACTATTCCTTGTGTATTCAAGGTACTTAATGATAAAAGCCTGTGTTCATCATCAATACAGCTGTCTTTGACATGGATTTGTTCTCCTTAAGCAATTACTCCTGGAATAATAAACAGTGGAAACTGAATGATGTTCATTCAGTTATTTCATTTGGAATAAAAATCACTTCCAATGTCATTACCCAGACCCTTTCATTTAAAATACTTATATTCTGTAGCAATGTTATTGCCATTATAACCATAATTAGGAAGAAAATGTGAGATCATCTACTCAATAGCTCTTGAAAGGTCAGAATATTCTCAGATATGCCTGGTAAAAAACCTGGATTTGAATTATGGGTCTACATCTGGACAGTCTTAGGTACTTGGAAAATTTGTTTGGCCTTGTTGCCTACTTCTGATTTTAATAAAATACTTAGGGCTGGGAAGGTGGCTCAGGGATAGTGTGCTTGCCTTGCATGCATGAGGCTCTGGGTTCGATTCCTCAGCACCACATAAACAGAAAAAGCCGGAAGTGGTGCTGTAGCTCAAGTGGTAGAGTGCTAGCATTAAGCTGAAGAACTGAGGGACAGCACCCAGAGTTTAGGTCCCATGACTGACTAAAAGATAATAATAAAAAATAAAAAATAATTAATTTCCTAACTTGAAGAACTGTCATAAGCATAAAATTACACTAATGCAGGTGCAGTGCTTGGAATGGTGTCTGCACATTTTGTACTAGGTCCCAGAGAAGTCAACTTCCATCAACATGGTCACAGCATCCTTCCTGCAGGCCTTAAGAAATATATACCCAATTGATATTAATATCTGTGAAAATTAGTCTTTATTAAAAAAAAGTCTTGTCTTCATATGAAACGAAGAAATAATGTTAGGGCTGTCCTATGGCTTTTACTCTGAAGTAGTTTTGCCTAAATTTCATTCTTACTCTATTAGTGGTAGCAGTAGCATTCTTTAATACTACCCTTCATATTTCTAGTTGTGTGTTCCTTTTGGAATACTATTGTAACTTAGTTTATAATCTTTGTTATCAGAATAAATAAACTAAAACTGCTGATGTTTTCAACAAAGAGAAAATATTAGGTGTGCATTATATTTTATGTTCTTAATAGTTTCCTGAAATTATTCCTTTTGGATTATATATCCCTATCAATCTACTTTTTATGATTTCTTATATGATTTATATAGATTTCTTATATGATTCTTACATGATTTCTTAGATATCCATAAATAAAACAGCTCAGAACAGGAAAAGAGTAGGTAAGAAGTCATAAAAAATAGTATTATGGTGGTCTTAATGGCTACGTGTAAAGCACATATAACAAAACTGTTGGAAGATTCAATTTCTCTTTTTGTTATTATCTCACCTTCTTTATAGCAAGGTTCTCACTATGAAGAGCCAAGTGGTCTGGACATTTCAAGCCTTGTCTCAGTGACAGAAGTGATGGGATTAGGGACATGTTCTCTCATGACTGGCTTTTAGGAAGCTCACAATAAAGCAATACCAATGCACATAAATAAACTTTTGTGAGTGATGTGTATTCACTTCCTCAACTGCCAAAATTAAATTCATATACCAAAACAGCAAATTACTTACATTATAATATATGCGGTTCAATTGGCATCACTAACACCTCCATAAATCAAATGCAAACTAAAAGCTCTACTTCAAAAACCAACTTCAAAGGCAGTGTTGGAAATATAAGAAGATAAACAACACATCTAAAGTAGTGAGATCTTTAACCCTGGCAATGAGCAATGATAGCTGAAATTTTAACCAGGCTTGAAAAGTTCGAGTGACCACTAACTATGTGATTAGTGTTGCAGAGTTGACCTTGGGAGCAAGATTGGAGGCAAAATTCAAAGGCAGTAAGGTTGCCGCAGTATTGTAGCTCGATACAGTGTGACCCTCCCTGATAATGGTAAAGCATAGAGTAGAAGCTAAGTCAGTAAAATGTATAGGAAGGATTCTCCACTGAGAATAATTGCAGGGGGTGATCATCACTCTTGCTTTGAAAATGTACAGCCCATCATTCTACTTTAAGCTCTAGCGTAATTCTGATATAAAGACAATTATGACACAACAATGTGCCATTAGTGCTGAGCAGTGTGGGTGTATATTACGCTAACATATGTAAAATCCTTAGAGGTATGGAATGGCCTGACCCTCACACTTCGTTCTATGTTGTTGAGTTTCATGGAGAAATGTTCATAATTAGGCAATTCACACTCATCTAAATCTGATTCAGTCAACTGAGTTAAGACATTAGGGTCATTACTCCAGTGACGTGGTTTTGTAACCTATGAATAAATTAACATTATTTCACAATGTATATATTTTCTGAAAAAATATGCAATATCAAGTACAAAATATACAAAAAGACAATTATCCATCTCTTTATATTATTAAAAATAAAGATACATCTGAATTGTACTTTCTTGCTAGAAAATCACAGGATGACTGCTGATGTTTGCTATCTTTCGAGGTGCTCCTATACACTTCTGAATCTTGTTCAAGGAGGTGTTTTTCCATAGTTTGTTTTGAGGTGATCAGAATATCAATACTGTAACTAACAACAACCATGGAACAGCAAAGATGATGGGATACCTGGCCAAAAATCTGAGAAATCACAGGAAGTGATAGGAAAGAAGACACCAGAGGATCCACAGCCTCATTGCCAGCTTCTGGATCCCAAAATCCTGCTTAACATGCTTTATATTCATTCTACTACAGGGGTGGGAGGTGGTCAGTGCCTACAGGTATGTCCACAAACTAAGGCATCAATCTAGCTTGTGGTTACAACTATTAACATGAGGTATTGTTTGTATACAAAATGATAAATCCCTTTTTGTTAGAGAGCCGAAGGGAGCAATAGTCATTACAACCATAGCAGACATCCATCCCGTCTCCAAATTCTTAATCTTTTAGTGTCCAACAGCTCTAACTTAAATACTCGAGGTAATAACTCATACCCTTGTCTTCCCTTGACTGTTTGACCTTACCAGAGCACAGTTCTCAGCTTTTTGATTGCTGTTTGAGATGGCTTCCCAATCTATCCTTTCCAGGACTAACAGTTTGACTGTAGTTTCCGTCACAAGTACTGTTACAGTCAATAGTCAGGAACCTGAAACATGAGAATTAGGAGTTGAAGAAAGCCTGGTCTAAACTGCAGAATCTTGTCTCCAAAGAAAAGAAATTTTATAAATTTATATAATGGAACAAATAGATCATTGTTAATGGAAATAAAATTTTGGCAGAAGTTTTAAACACGTACATATGTATGTATATTTAAAATTGGAGAAATAAAATTTCAAGTGGTATTATATGCAAGTTTCAGTCTACCTGCCACCTACCTATTTACCGACACACTTATTTCTGGTTAGTCTTCACAAAACACTGTTTTCTTACATAAGTACCAAAAAATTGCAAAACAAAAAGTACAAAAATTGCAGTATCATAATACAAGTGTAGTTTAATCCCTACCAAAATAATTTAGAGAAAACATGCATTAAGTTAATGGCATTGAGTACTGCTCAAAAAGGAGAGTCTAGAAGAATGTGTATATTTTGTAAATTGTGTGTGTGTTTGTGTGTGTGTGTGTGTGAGTGTGTGTGAGTGTTCCATAAGAAAATAATGGAATCTGAAGTAGACATATTATTCTTGCTTAGTCTTTTTGCTCAAAACTGACACTCTATTACTTGAGCCACATCTCCACTTCTGGATTTTTTTTTTTGCCGGTTGTGGACCTGAACTCTGGGCCTAGGCTCTATCCCTCAGCTCTTCGGCTCAAGGCGAGCGCTCGACTGCTTGAGCCCACAACACCACTTCCGGCTTTTTCTGTTTATGTGGTGTGAGGACTCGAACCCAGGGACTCATGCATGCAAGGCAAGCACTCTACCACTGAGCCACCTTCCCAGCCCTGGATTTTGGTTTCTTTTTTTTTTTAATTTAATTTTATTTTATTTGTGAACATGCTGTACAGAGGAGTTACAAAATATTGCAGCATTATTTACCATAGCTAAGATATGGAACCAACCCAGATGCCCCTCAGTAGATGAATGGATCAAGAAAATGTGGTATATATACACAATGGAATTCTATGCCTCCATCAGAAAGAATGACATTGCCCCATTTGTTAGGAAATGGAAAAACTTGGAAAAAATTATATTACGTGAAGTAAGCGAGGCCCAAAGAAACATAGGTCCCATGGTTTCCCTTATTTGTAATATCTAGTATATGTATGAGTCAAGCGGAAAAGGTCAGATAATGTGATGTCAGGAAAATGAACCCTTAGATGTGTATTTTAATGTTTTTTTCTTTCATGCATGTGTTTCTAACGCATGTATAAGATTATCTCTTTGTTGCTTTGTATATCGCTCCCCACAGTATAACCCCTGCTTTCACTATATTTGATGTCAGTATAACTTGTGGATTTTGGTTTCTTAATGGGAGAAATATCTCACAATTTTCTGCATGGGCTGTTTTAAACCAGAATCCTCAGTTTTTGACCTCTAAAGTAGCTAGGTTTTAAAACATGAGCCACTGCGGACAGCACTACAATAACTTTTTGCATGTTTGAATATATTTTGAAGTAAGACATATATGTTACTTGTGAGAATGACGAAATAGTAATTAATGTTTAACAGAATTTAAAGCATACAAAACTGAGAATGGCAAGTAGTTGAGAATTGTATGGAATAAATCAAAATTACCTGTGACAGTTTTCATCCAGTGCACAGTAATGATTGCATTGTTGGACCCTAAGGCCATTAGATAGCTGAGCTCCAGCTGGCTGCCATGCTCATTAGGCCAGCTAGTGCTTTTCACAAAATGTGATGTTGGATGGCAAGGACCATTTTCAAGATCAGAACCTGAAATATTTCTATTGATCTAGAAGGGGCAACATACCAGGACAAGAAATGTGATTAATAGTGATTAACAGCAAAAACCATCCAATCCAAGGAAGACAGAATAACTCTTTCTATATCTGAAAAGAGTATCACAAAGAATCATGGGCTGAATGTGATGGTCAATGTCAATAATCTCTGAATTTGGGAGGCTGATTTAGGAGTAGGCTTGGGACTAGTCTAAATTTTAGGCCAACAGAAGGACACATAGTAAAATGCTATCTTAAAACAACAACAACAAAAGACTCAATGACTGGGAATGTAGTAGAGTGCTAGGGTAGCATGCATAAAGCACTTGATTTGATTCCTCAGTATGACATAAGCAGAAAAACTGGAAGTGGTGCTATGGCTCAATTGGTAATGTGCTAGCCTTAAGCAAAAGATGCTCAGAGAGAGTGCCTATGCCCTGATTTCAAGCACCAGAGCTAAAGAATTCTTTATACTCCATAGAAAATTGTGCTGTTGTACATTCATAATAAACTTTGTTAGGAAAAAGTAAAATAAATTAATGTAATATTATCTGGCATTGGACAGGACATAGTGAGATCTGAAAATGATTGCTGCCGATGGTTCCTTGATACAACTTACGTTACAGATACACTTGCCATATTGTGAATTTTTAAGGATACAATCGTGGGTTTTTTTCTTTTTCAAAATAATTGTACTGGCAGGTGCTAGTGGCTTACACCTGTAATCCTAGCTACTAAGGAGGCTGAGATTGAAGGTCTCTTTTCAAAGCTAGCACTGGTAGGAAAGTCTGTGAGACCCTTATCTCCAACTTAAGGGTCAGAAAATGTGAACTGGCACTTTTGCAAGCCTTGAGCTGAAGAACTGAGGGAAAATGCCCAGGCCTAGCGTTCAAGTCCCACAACTGACAAAAAAATACTAGTAATAATAGTAATTATATAATTACTATTAAGGTGTTATATATAAGGGCTACCAATTCATAATTTTTTTCTTTGCTAAAAGAAACACATATCCATATACATTACCAACAGTCAGGATTTGGCCATCTACTTTACTGCTGATCTCTGGGTGTAGAGGCAATGTGTAATACAAAACAATACAAACCAGTTCTGACTATAAATAATTTTTCTCTACACATCTTAAAAATCAATGCTGACAACATGAAATAAAAAATCCCTAAGTTTAAAACATTCTTCTAAACAAGTTAGAGAAATCCTGATAAGAATAATTTCAGAGAGCTTGAACTCAGGGCCTGGGTTCTGTCTCTGAGGTTTATTACTCAAGGCTAGTGCTGCCACTTTGAGCCACAGTGCCCCTTCTACTTTTCTTGTGGTTAATTGAAAAGAAACGACTCACCAGCTTTCCTCTCCAAATTGGCTTTGAACTAGGATCTAGAGATCTCAGCCCTCTGTGTAGCTAGGAATATAGGCATGAGTTCCTGGCACCTTGTTAGAATAATAGCTTACCTGAGACAGAGGCCAGTTAATATCAAATGTCAATCATGTTTTACTTTGTAAAATAAAGTTAACTGAAATGACTTCCACTAGAAATAAGGAATCAAGTGTATAGGTGGGTTACAAAGTTCTTACCAGAAGCTACATATTTTCCTTTTTCTTTCTTCCAAAATTGTGTGGTTTCCAGAATCATACCTTATCTTTCCTTGTGATTTCTTTAATTTATTTCATACATGTCCACAGCTTATTCAACTATAATTTATTTATGTGAAGAGCTTTGAAATATCTATTTTCAGTACAAACTCCTTGTATGCATCTTTCATTCATATACTCAACTGTCATAAAAACTTGAGAAACAGTATTCATCTCTTTTCATTACTGGATATTATTAATGAGTAAGTAAAATTTAGGAAAATAAAGAATAACATCAATAAATATAACATGATTTTAATACTACTGTTAAACATAAATATAATGTTGCTATTTTCTGAGCAATTTAATAAAAACCTCAAAGAAAGAAATAAACTTATTTGAGTGCTGATATTGTGGTTCAAACTCTGATATTGTGGTTAAACCTTACCTTCTCACTTAAGCTTTTTCCCTAACTGGTGGTGCTCTATACTTGAACCACAACTCACTTCCAAATTTATGTGGGGGATTATATAAAGATAAGAAGCTTGTGGAATAAAAATCATTTGTGTCCCTATCTTGGGGTTCATTTCACTTAACAGCATCTTATATGATTATATGGTACCCTGTATTAGTTATTTCAAGTAAGGGAAACCATGGGACCTATGGATATTTGGGCCTGGCTTATTTCACTTACTATATTTTTTTTCACATCTTTCCAATTCCTAACAAATGGGATGATGTCATTCTTTCTGATGCAGGAATAGAATTCATATACATATATATATATGTATGTATACATACATACATACATGTGTATGTATATATCTGTATGTATATACATACACATATATGTATGTATGTATATACATACAGATATATACATATACATATATGTGTACATATATATGTATGTGCATATATATACAAGAAAGTGTGGCACACATATATGTATATATATATATATATACACATAGGTATATATGTATATATTCCATACATATGTATATAAGTATATATCCATTCATCTACTGAGGTGCGTCTGAGTCCGTTTGATATCTTAGCTATTGTAAATAATGCTGCATTATACATAGTTGTGCTGGTAGCTTAGTATGTTCTTGTTTTTGATCATTTGGTAAATGCCCAAAAGTGGGATATCTGGGTGAGCTCTAAGTGGAGTCTTGGAAAAAATTATATTAACTGAAATAAGTCAGACCCAAAAAATCATAGGTCCTATACTTTCCCTTATTTGCAATAAGTAGTATATATCTGGGACAAGAATAAAAGTTCAAATAGTATGTACATATGACCAGATAAGATATTCTTAAGCAAATTGAACTACAAGATAGGGATTTATAATATAACATCTGATTTTTTTGTTTCTTTGTATGTTCCTCCACCATGGTATAACCCCTGTTTTCTCTGTATTCAGTGTCAGTGCCCTGTATCTTGTATACACAATTCTCTAGCTTTGGGCGGGGAAGGGAAAAAACAAGTTGTTAAAATAGGGATACAGGCTGACCCATTGTAGCAATGAGATACACAATACACTATGTTGAAAAAGGAACTTTGCAATTTAGGCAGGGAAGAGGGGAAGGTGGGAGTGGAGGAGTAATTGTGCAGGTTGGAAGGAAGGAAGGGTAGGGGAAAACAAAGGAGGAGGTAGCAAGGCTTAATAGAAAATTACTCATTACCTTGCTCATGTAACTATAACCCCTATATACTTTATTTTTCAATATAAACCTCTTTTAAAAAAAGGTGTCATGTACACCTAATAGAGTAGCCTACATCTGTAAACCCAGCTGATCAGGAAGCAGAAATGAGGCTAGGCCAGAGAAAAAACTGCCAAGACATCCATCTCAACAAATGAGCTGGCCATAGTGGTTCACATCTGCAATCCTAGCTAATTGTGTGGGAGACATAAGAAGCAATCTAAGATCATTCAGTCAATCTAAGATCAGACCGGGCAAAAAGTTCAAAACTTCAAGTAAATAAAATGGAGTAGAAGTATGGCAAAAGTAATTGAGCTGCTTGTTGCTATAAAAATAAAGTCCTATCTAGCAAGCAGAGAAAACCTGAACAGAACCCTAGTAATACTCCTCTCTTCCACCAAAAAGCCTAAATAACTTTTTCTCATTTGAACATCTAATTTCAAGGCCACTGAAAGATTAGAGATGGTGATATTCTCTTTAAAATTATGTATTCAAAGGAGACAAAGTTATTTAGGCTTTGAAAGAATTGACTAAGAAGTAAAATGCATGTGATTTTTGTTAGCTCCATAATTCTCAAAAATATAAATTTTATTCAAGTATTTAATATATACCTATATGTGTACAAATATCCATGTATGTATGTATATACATGTATGTGCATATATGTATATATATATATATACACGTGGTTCATCTCTTTTCTGTGTAGCAAATGGTAAAAATGAAACTGCAATCACTACTCAAAGGCATGAATAAACAAAGAGAATGAGCATAGAACTCATATTTAGGAATCTATGGCTAGGCGATAACACTGACAATCTTTTACATCACTTTGCATGTGTCACTTACTGCAGTACAGGGACAGTACAACAACAATGGGATACCAGGCAGAAGAAAGGAGAAATGAGAGATACAAATAGTACAATACTCTTTCTGATGGGTAAGTAGGATTTCCTCTGTGTGTGTGTGTGTGTGTGTGTGTGTGTGTGTGTGTGTATTACATTTTCTTGAATCATTTCTCTCTTGAGGGGTATCTGGGTTGATTCAGTAAGCATGGTTGTGCTGAAATATTTACTATATCCTGGTTTGTATTCTTTCAAGTAAATGCCTAGGAGTAGAGTTGCTGGATCATATGTAAGTGGCTAGTCAAAACAGGGGTGAAGGGGGAAAAGGTACAAGAATGACCAGGAGAAAATGGAGGAAGTGCTCAGAGTAATCTAGTAAATATCCTACAAAATTAAGAAGAGTGAAGGAAGAGGTACATAGAGGAAGGATGTGAATGTTGAAAGGGTTAGCATTGATCAAGGTATATTGTACACAGAAACTGCCTTGTTTACTAACTCCTTTGCTACTTGAAATAATAATTAAAAAAATCATGTCCCCAAAATTAGAAGCGAACCATAAGAATCTGCTCAGATCACCTCTAGGGTCTACAAATCTGTTTTGGTTAGGATAATTTTTAGAACAACACTAATGATACATATCATCTGAAGAAAATTTAATGATTTCCAGCTATTTAAGATAATCATTTTTGGAGATATGGCTCAAGGGGCAACTTGTTACCTAGTGAGCAATGCTTTCAGATATTGAATTCAATGTTGATCTTGAACAAAAGTAAAAACAATCAATAAAAGTCAGGCACTTTCCATGGCACTTGTAGCTCATGAGTTTAATCCTACCTTTAATCATAAGGCAGAGATCTGGGAATCTCAGTTCAATGTCAGTTTGGATAGGAAAATCTGTGAGACTCTCATCTCCAATTCACTGCCAAAGAAAGATGGAAGTGGAATCATGGCTCAAGTGGTAGAATGCTAGCCTACAGCATAATGCTCAGGGATAGAACCCAAACCTTGACTTCTAGCCTTAGAAAAGTGCATATACATACACAAAGGAAGTAAATCACTCAAGTTCTCAACCTTCCATTTCCATAATCCTAACTCTAATCCTGGTGAGAACCCTGAGAGTAACCTTGATGATAATAGTAACCCAATCCTAAAATTAATGGAATATATATCCTAACAGATACTCATGGTCTTTGAAATGATTTATTTGCACTTTGCACCAAATCCTACAGATTCCCTGAATTGGACTCTGAAATCGTTCCCTATTATGAATATTAACCTCAAATCTTCAAATCATGAAAACTATCATAGATTCCACTGATCTTAACTTTTACTGAACTCCTATATCTCTAAAAAGAAGTTGCAGGTTTACTTAAATTATACTCTACTTCCTAACCCTAACTATATATCTAAACCTTACTAGAAACCTAACTCTAAATTTAACCCTATTGAACCTTGAACAGGAAAACTCTGTAGTTTTTGTTAAATTTCACAATTATTTTACTTGAAAATGTTAGCAGAAAACTCTCAGTTTTACGTTAAAGCTTACCCTTCCCTACCCCTAAGTCTAACCTGAACTAGAACAGTAACCATAACCATAATAATAATAGCCTTTGGATTCTAAAAGCCATACAAATACATTAGATTTATTCATCCTAACTTTGATTCAACTAATCTCTCTAAAAATAGTTTGTAGTTTTACTCATTATCTTGCCATTTTTGTAACCCTAACCTTAAATGGAATATTGAGGCTAACCCTCACACTAACCATATCCTAATCTTAATATAATTAGCAGGTTCATATTTCACATTCGTCCTAATTCTCACATGACTTGTTATTCAAAGATAGTTTCAGTTTTACACTAAACTTATCATTGCCCTAATGCTAACACTAACCACAGCTGCAACTGAAACCTCACTTTCACCCTAATGATAGTCCAATTCTAATGTTTAAGAAAAATAGTCTAGTTTTAATCAGTTTGCACTCTGGAAATGAGTTTCAGATTGCCCTGATTCCCACAAATTTTCTGACTCTTCCTCTGAAGTTATCTTGTTCCCTAACATGAACCATTATAAAATAACTTGCCCTCAAATTCTATTATCAGGAAAAATACTGTAGTATCCATTGATCCTACATTTTCCTGAACCCCTGTAGCCTAAAACATTTTCGGATTTACTTACCATCTAGTCCATTACTTAACGATCTTAACCTAAACTGGATGGAAATGTCTCATTTATTCATTAAAAATGATCACTAAGAAATAAATATAATGAAAATACTTTAGTTGCATCTCAATCTACTTAAAATAGATTGGTTACTATTATCATCAAGGTTACTACAGTCTCAATTTGTTACCAAAATATTAGTGTTCAGGAATATCACTCATTTTAAGAAAATGACTAGTCAAACAAAGCTTATATTATATTTGAAATTTAAAAAATGAAAAGGATACCCAGATTAATGACCTTACTCAGACATTCAGAGATTCAAAAAATGTAGAAATATCCTCATTTATGTAAGTCAAACATGGAAGAGAGGATATGGCAAGCCCAAAGTCACATACCAATGGCAGAGATATTTAACAAAATCCCATGAAGTTGAAATCAGTCTTAAAAGGGAGATTTGGGCATAAAGGGAGTAGGGCAGAAGAATGGAGATGGAAATGGTGGAATAATACAGTCATATAACTCAATATACATAACTGAAAATATAAGTAGGAAACTTGAAGGGATATGTGGGGTTGGGGTAAAGGAAGAAAGAAAAATAGAAAGGTTGACAATTATCCAGATGCATTGTACATTGAAATGCACATATTCTCTATTCAACACTGACATGATGAAGCAAAACCCCTTTGGACAATTAGCTAAAAATTAATTTTTTTGAAATTTTAATGTTAATGGACCAGATGCATAAAATTTTAGAGATAAATAAGAGGATAGCACTTACATATTGTTGAGGCTTGTACTCCTTTCAATATACAAAAATTAGTGTGACAAGTCTACTCCGAATGTTAATTGTGTTTTGCCAATTCTTCTTGCAAGTTGCTTAAAATATAGAGAACCAATTTCCAATATCCCTACACTTCCAATAAAAAAAATCATATAGACCTTTGGGTTTTTCACTTGTTTCTAAATATCTTAATGTAATGTATTGGAACTAATTTCATTCCACATTTAAATTTAAATTTTAGGTCACTAAATTCTTTTCAAATCCTCTCACTCCATCACAGGTATGGTTAGATAACTGATGTGGGCAGAATCAGAACTATTCAGAAGGTTGTAAATAGATGCTTACCTAGTTTTCTCTCTTCTGGAGCATAGAATATAGATTGTCTTAACTGGAAAAAGTTTGCCTTCCCAGGTTTTCTGCATATGAACATTCCATCAACATTTGGTTATTAGAGGATTATTCAAGATTAGCTAAATGTTGATTGATAATGACTGAGCTTGACAGAAAGGTGAGGGAAAACAATCTATACTTCAATGAGGTTCTGACTTGTGTTTCACAAAGGGTTATGAAAGCTCTCCATTAGAAATCTAGCAGCTGTGCTTTTAAAAATACTTGCATGGTTAGACTTTCTGATAATGTCACAATTCAAGTACTTAGCAGTTCCATACTATTCAAGATGCTATATTAGATCCTTTTACATTTTGCAGACAGCTCTTGGTGATGAAATTTGAGCTTTTCAAAATTGCTCTCCCAATTCCATCCACAAAATGCAGACAAAAAAGACAAAAAAAAATTGAAAAAATGTTTATCTGTTGATAGTGCATATACTTTTATTTTCCATTACAAACATAAAATGTAGTAAAATGTTTCATAGCAATTACTCTGAACTAGGTTGTGTACACATTTTAATGTAAATAATATACTGTGTTCAAGAAAAAGTTTGAGGATCCAACATTTTAATATGCCTGTGGTCCTAAAACCAATATCTTACCGATATTGACTGATAAATACAACTTCCCATAAGTACAGAAGTTTTCCTTGTATCTTTTTAATATATATTTTTATTGTAAAGACACTGTACACAGGGGTTACAGTTACATAAGGAAGGAAGTGAGTACATTTCTTATTGAGCATTGTTACCAAATCCTTTGTTTTTCCCCTACCATCCCTTCCCTTCACATCACCCACATCCTCCATCCAACGCCCCCCCCATAGTATATACTCTGATAGGATACTCTCCTGCTACTTTGGTTGTTGAGAGTCTACAAGAGCAAGCATTCCATGGGGAGCAGGGTGACACCATACGACCTTTACTTACTGAGATTTCCGAATGACTTCCTATCACTTGTACTGCATTTTTCAAGTCGAATCTCATGTCTTAAAACATACCAGTTTTAAGAGATAAGAGGAGTGGTAAAAGAACTCTTAGAGACAAATACATCTTCAACATATTTGGTTCCAAGAATTCCATCTAAGGCATATTCAACAACTAGTGAAACTTATGTTGACTGTAACTATGTGTCTTTCTCCATGTGTGCATATATACATGGGTATATGTATGTGTGTATTTGTGAGTAGAGTAACATACACGTGTACATATATAAGGGCACATACATATATGCATATATAAACAAATGTAAATATATAAATATATTTGCATATATATATCAAGTGTTCAGTGATTTAATGTATAGTTCCTAACACATTGTCATTCTCACAAAGTGTACATGATAAACTGCTCTGAGGATCTGTGCTCTATGACGGGTATCCTTTGTACTCACGTCCCCATTATCTTGTTTTTCAGTCTACTTTCCATAGGATAGCTTTGTTTTCATTACATGTAGTTACTCACTGATACTCAAAGGAAAAGGTTGTTTGTAAAAGGAAACGTACTTTTAGGTCACAGGTTAAAAGTATCTTATCCATCCCAATTATTCTTATGAGATAAAATTTATAATAGTAATAAAATTGAGAAGGAATTCCTAGATCTGTTGTTTTACCATTTAGAATGGCAAATAACTTGTAACTCTTCAATAAGGCAAAGGTAACTGATTGTCCATATCATGTTCCCACAAATCAGTGGATCCTGAAGGATGATAGTAGACCACCAGAAATTCTAAGCAGCAGACATGAAGCATGAAAGAGAAAGTGAGGAAATGATAGAGAGTATAAGAGAGAGAGAAATATCATAATAGTGAAAGTGCATAACAGATAAATAAGAGCTGTATGAGAATATTCATATGCCTATCTTTTGACACTACATGTACATTTGAAGGTATTTGTTGCATAAAAACCAATCAACATAAAATATAAAGCATTTCATGGAGGTCGGAGGAAGATGGTAGAGGAGAACCTGGAGGCTAAACAAGCTCTCACATACAAAGCAGTTTTAGTATTCCAGTGAACAGTACTAGCCTAGATAATCACACCAAGTGTGCCAACACTGTACACAGAGTTTGACTAGAGAGGGAAGATCCAGGCAAGAAGACAGATCTGAGCACTTGCCAGTAGCCACGGTTGTGGCAGCATCTGTGGCTCCCATAGCCACCATATCTACAACAGAGTGTCCAGGACAAAGGCGCCATATGCAGTGGGTGAGCGGATTCTGCTCAACACCAATAAGAACTGAAAAGGAGCAGATAAATTCATCCTGCAGATCACAGACCAGAGATAACCAGGAACAAAGACTCCTGCCTGAGTAGAATCCTGACATCCTCACTCCTTCTCATGGAGCAGAGGTGGGAAGGCTGCCCCTCCCCCTCCCACCAGACATCATCTTTGATACTGAGAAAGGCCAGGTTGAGCAACTAGCTCCAACTCAGGTCTTGTAAGAAAACAAAGGAGTCATTTAGCAGGTCATAGGTATCTGACCTGACCTTCCAGGCTCAGATCCACCCAGGAGAAAGTCACCTAGCCCAAGCAGAGAGAGTTCTGCCCCCCAGAGGAGTGACTATCTTCACTGGGTTAACAGAACCAGAGGCTGCCCCTACCTACAGCAGCCTAGACAATCAATTGAAATTCAATAAACATAAACCTTGAGAATGGCTCCAGGCTGGGGTCTGGGAGTGTCTCAGGAGCTAGCCCCTCAGGGAAAAGCTACTGTTTGCTGAAACGCCTCAACCCTACCCAGAACGTAGCCTCATCACAGCATATCCAAACTAGAGGAAACAGCCATATTTCTCTTTCGTGATACTCAAAACAGATCTCCCTCCCACTGAACGAGCCTGAAGGAGGATCACAAGATCCTGGATAAAGCGGAGCATTTTATTGACTGCTCAAACAAACTGATGTAAGAAATCAATCAGGCCACAGGAAAACCAAACACCACAAGCAGACCAAAGACTCCACGAAGAGACTGGTTACAGATACCGGGGAGATACAGGATCTTCCCATTCCTCACACACACACACCCCCGAAAATTAAACAACTCTTTTTGGTACCATTTTTTAAAATTTTTTAATTGTTTTCTATTAATCATTTTTTTCTTCTTCTCCTAATTTTTATTTTAGGTGTGTGTGTGTGTGTGTGTGTGTGTGTGTGTGTGTGTGTGTGTGTGTGTGTGTGTGTGTGTGTGTGTGTTTGTGTGTGCTTTTTTAAAAAATCGATATTGACATTTTGGTCCTTTTTAAATTGTTTTTATTTTTTTGATTCTTTTCATTTTTTTGTCTTTCTTTTTTTTTTTTTTTTCGTGACTTAATTGCTGTTTTGCCTCATCCCCAGATAAATACCCTTCATCAATTATTAGAACTTATCCCCCATTGTGTACATAATTAATCCAGAAATGTATTACTTAATTCACAAACTTTTAGGCTTAAATGTTTAATAGCAGTATTATATCTTTATACCATATAATTTTTAAGTAAATATTTTAAGAATTTTTATTTTTTAGTTTTTCATGTCTCCTTTCTATCATCCCCTCCTGTCATCCTATCCTTTTCTTCTTTCAATATCACTTCTTTAAAGTTACATAATTTTTAAATGTTTCACTTTTTAAATTTAAATTTTTGTTTTTCCATTTTTGATTATCTTCTCTTTAATTTCTCTCCTATCATTCTGTCCAATACCTTTCCCTCTCTGAGATTAGGACTTGATTAAATTTACTTTAATTTCTCCACATATTTCTAATCCTATTTTCCCCCACATTTCTCCTTAAACATAATAATTTCTGATTTGAAAAATTCATCTTTGCTGTTCTTAGCCCATTAATGCATAGTTTTTTGATGTTGAATAGATTGTATCTGTTACACTAGGTTCTTTCTGCAGCCATTTTGACTATGCAACTACAGGACTTTGGTTGATGCTTGCCTTAAAATAGTGTTTTAGCAAAAAAATTGGTGTCACTTTCATATCAACTGTGCAGAACAAGCCGGAAAACACGAGAAAAATGGCAAGTCTGGGTATCTCAACTCCCATTCATGATAATCCAGTGACAGAACAGTTAATGAATAATCCGGAGGAGAGTTCCTGCAAAGAGCACTATAAACACTACTGGTAAACGTGGTGAATGAAAAGAATGAAAGCTTGCAAAGGACTCAGTTTGAACGTGAGAGGGAGAGAGAGAGGAGGCAAACCAAACGTTAGTACAGGAATTTCGTGACTGTGAGGAAACTACTCAAAGACTGATACAGTAATTGCGTGAACAGGTTGAGAACAGTCAAAGAGAAATAAAGGAATTGCGTGAGCAGGCTGAGAACAGTCAAAGAGAAAGAAAGGAATTGCGTGAGCAGGCAGAGAACAGATGAAGAGAGACACAGGAATTGTGTGAGTAGGCTGAGAACAGTCAAAGGTAACTACAGGAATTGCATGAACGTGAGGAAGCTAATTAAAGCATAACACAGGAATTGTGACATTGGGATGAGAATAGACAAAGATCAATAGAGGCATTCATGGAATCCATAAACAGACAGCTGAAAGAATTCAGGGCGACCACACAGGGAATGCTGAATGGAGCCCGACAGCAGGAATGGGAGTCCAAGTAATCCATAACCAATCAACTAAGTGATTTGAGAACACCAAATTAAGGAAGTAAAGAAGTTCATAGAAGATCGAAAACAAGGCTCCAACAAAGAATTTGAAGCCATCAAGGCCAACAAATTAGAAGGAAAAGAAATAAACCAAGTAGAAAGACAACAGTAGATTAGAGCATGCAGAAGATCGAATCTTGGGGATTGAAGACAGCCTAGGTATTATAGAGAAAGAACATACAACTATCCAAGACAAATCCAAGAAATATGATAGATCTATTCAACATTTGGAATACACAATCAGAAGGCCTACTCTGAGGACAAATGGTGTAGAGGAGCAGGTAGAGACAGAAGTTAATTGTTGAGGAAATCTGTTTAACAGGATCCTAGTAGAGAACTTCCCAAACATACAAAAAGATAGGCCTATTCAGATACAAGATGCTTGTAGAATCCCAAATAGACCAGAACAGAACAGCACTTCCCATTGTCACATTATAATCCACACAGGACCAATTCAGATCAAGAATAAGTTCTTAAAAATGTCAAGGAGAAAAAATCAATCATCTAGAAAGGAAAACCAATTAGAATCACCTCATATTTTTCAGCATAAATAAGTAAAGCAAGAAGAGCCTGGCAGGCTGTATGCCATGCCCTGAAGACAAACAATTTTCAACCAAGAATACTGTACCCAACTAAACTCTCCTTCATAACTGAAGGTCAAATAAAAACCTTCCATAGCAAAGAAAAACTGAAAAATATATCTCCACCAAACCAGCCCTATAAAAAATACTTAAAGATGACCTACACACAGAAAACCAACAAGACCACAATAATGGCTAAGAAACCACACCCAAACTGAGAATCCAAGAACCATAGGAAAAACCAAGTTTCCACAGCCCCCAAGGAGGTTACCAAACACCTCTCAGTCCTACCTCTCAACATTAACTTAAAGCTCGAATTTAGCAAAATAGACTGTCTAGTTGGATTAAAAAGCAAGATAATTCTATCTCCTGCCTTCAGGAGGCACACTTTACCTATAAAAGCAAACACATTTTGTTAATGAAAGGATGGAATAAAATCTACGAAGCAAACGGCTGCCATAAAGAGGAAGGAGTTGCAATAATAATATCAGATAAAATATGCCTCGAATTAAAATTACTGTAAAGAGATAAAGAAGGTCGCTACATGAGACTTATGGGTTCTCTACTTCAGGAGAATATTACAATTCTAAATATGGAATTGCCAAACAATAGAGCACCAAAATTTATCCAAGAGACACTATTTTCCCTCAGATCTCACATAGGTCCAACGACATTAATTGTTGAGGATTTTAAACACCACCATCCCCACTATATAGATCAAATCAGCAAAAAAAAAATCAACAGGGAAACCGCAGATTTAAACAACTGCATAGAGCAAATAGATTTAACAGACATCTACTGAATATTTCACCCATTAGCATCAGAATACTCATTTTACTCTGCAGTTCATGGAACATTTTCCAAAAGAGATCACATTTTAGGTCACAAAACAAACTTGTTCAAATTCAGAAAAATTGAAGTTACACCTTGAATCCTCTCAGACCACAAGGGAATAAAATTAGAACTCAACACCAAAAAAGTCTTGTAACACATGGAGGCTGGACGACACACTGTTGAATAACCAGGGGGTCATGGAAGAGATTAGAAAGGAAATTCAAATGTCCATGATATTCCACAAAAATGAACACACAAATTACCAGCTCCTCTGGGACACTGCAAAGGCAGTACTCAGAGGTAAGTTTATAGCTCTGAGTTCCTACACCAACAAATTAGACTGATCTGAAACCAACCACTTAATGAGACATCTGAACCACCTTGACAAAGAGCACCAAGATAAACCCCAATTCAATAGATGGAAAGAAATAATTAACATTAAATCCCAGTTAAATGAATTAGAAATTAAAAAAAAAGAGAATGAATCAACAAAACAAAGATTTGGTTCTATGAAAAAATTAACAAAATTGACAAACCCTTAGCAAATCTTATCAGAAAAAGAAGGAACACACCCAAATAGATAAACTCAGATGTGAGAATGGAAACATCACCACAGAAAACAACCAAGATTCTGAACATTATAAGGGAGTATTTTCAAATCTTTATGCTAATAACTTTGAAAACTTGGCAGAAATGGACCTTTTGCTAGCAATTATCAACATGCAAATACTAAACCAAGATGAGTTAAAGCATATTAAGGGGCCCACATCAAGCATTGAAATAGACACAGCAAAAAGAGACCTCCCATGTAAGAAAATCCCAGGACCTGTACAAGAGCTTCAAAATAGAGCTCACACCAATACTACTCCAACTCTTCGATGAAATTGAAAGAGATAGTTCACTACCGAACACATTCTATGAAGCCATCATAACCCTCATCCCAAAACCAGACACGGACTCATCAAAGAAAGAGAAGTATAGACCCATTTCTTTGATGGACATTGATGCAAAACTTCTCAACAAAATTTTGGCCAATCGACTTCAAAAATTCATCCAAAAATCATACACCAATATACAGGATTTATTTCAGGGATGCAAACCTGTTTCAATATACACAAATCAATTAATATAATTTATCACATCAACAAGAGCAAGGATTAAAACCATATGGTTATCTCAACAGATGCACAAAAAGCATTGGACCAGATCCAACACCCCTTTATGATGAAGGTTCTGGAAAAATTAGGAATCCATGGAACATTCCTCAATACAATAAAAACTATATGGAAAACGTACAACCAGCATTATAATTAATGGTGAAAAACTAAAGCCATTTCTGCTTAACTCGGGAATGAGACAAGGATGTCCACTCTCTCAACTTCTCTTCAACCTAGTATTAGAATGCCTAGCTACAGAAATAAGGGATCCAAATAAGGAAAGAAGAATTAAAATTCTCCCTCTTTGCAGATGACATGATCTTGTACTTAAAGAATCCCACGGACACCACTCCCAAATTACTCATGCTGATTCAAACCTGGAAAAATAGCAGGGTATAAAATTAACCCTCAAAAATTAATGGCTTTTCTGTACGCCAACAATGAGAAAAGTGTGGCTCAAATCAAGAAAGCGTTTCCATTTGTAATAGCGCCACAAAAAATAAAATACCTAGGAATTAACCAAAGAAGTGAAGGACTTCTATGATGAAAACTTTAAAATCTGAAAAAGGAAATCAAAACAGAACTTAGAAAGTTGCAAAAACCTCCCATGTTCCTCGATAGGAAGGATGAACCTTGTGAAAATGGCAATATTTCCCAAGGCTATCTACAAGTTCAATGTCATACCTATCAATATTCCAACCGCATTCTTCAAGGAAATAGAAGAGGCAATCCAAAAATTCATATTGAACAACAAAAGACCCCCAATTGAAAAAAGCGATCCTTAACAGAAAGAACAGTGTTGGAGGAATATCAATACCAAATTTCAAACTCTCCTACAAAGCCATAGTAATTAAAACAGTTTTGTACTGGCACAAGAAAAGATCTCAGGAACAATGGAATAGAATTGAAAACCCAGAAATGAACCTACAGACCCATAATCATCTAATATTTGATAAAGGGTCTAAAAAGATAAAATCGAGGAAAGGCTGTTCAGTAAATGGTACTGGCAAAATTGGTTAATCACTTGTAGAAAATTAAGGCTAGACCCTTACATATCACCCTGTACCAGAATCAAGTCCAAATGGATCAAAGACCTCGGAGTCAAAGCAGATATTTTGAAAACATTACAGGATGGAATAGGAGAAACACTAGGTCTCCTTGACAAAGGCTGGAATTTTCTGAAAAGAAATGCAAAAGCACAACAAATGAAAGAAAGGTTGGACAAATGGGATTGCATGTAATTGCAGAGCTTCTGCATGGCAAAGGACATAGCTAGCAGGATCAATGAAAAGCCCACGGAATCGGAGAGGATCTTCACTAGCCATACAACCGACAAGGGTTTCATATCTAAAACAGATGTGGAAATCAAAATTTAAATCCCCCAACAACAAATACTCAAAGAAAATACTGCCCAATAAATAAGTGGGCTAAAGACATAAAGAGAAACTTCTCTGAAGAGGAAAGGAGGGTGACCAATAAAGACATGCAGAAATGCTCAACCTCCCTAGCCATAAAAGAAATGCAAATCAATCAACACTGAGATATCACCTCACCCAAGTTAGAATGGCTATAATCAAGAACTCTAATAACAACAGATGCTGGAGGGAATGTGGACAGAAGGGAACCTTACTTCATTGTTAGTGAGAGTGTAATCTTTTTCAACCACATTGGAAAGTAGTATGGAGGTTCCTCCAAAGACTCCACATAGAGCTCCCCTATGACCCAGCAATCCGACTTTTGGGCATTTACCCAAATGATCACAAACAAGACCATACTAAAGCTACCACACAGATATATTTATTGCAGCATTACCATAGCTAAGATATGGAACCAACCCAGATGTCCCTCAGTAGATGAATGGATCAAGAAAATGTTGTATATATACACAATGGAATTCTATGTCTTTATCTGAAAGAATGATATTGCCCCATTTGTTAGGAAATGGAAAACTTGGAAAAAATTATATTACGTGAAGTAAGCCAGGCCCAAAGAAACATAGGTCCCATGGTTTCCCTTATTAGCAATTACTAGTGTATGTCTGAGACATGCAGGAATTGTTAGATAAGTTGATGTTAGGTGAAGTGAACCCCAAGATAAGAATTCAATTTTTTTTTCTTTTCTGTAATTATTTCTAACATATTTATAAGAAGACTTCTTTGTTACTTTTTATGTCCGTCCCACATGGTATAACCCCTGTTTTCGCTGTATTTGATGTTGGTATAATTTGTGGAGGGGAAGGGGAAAAATTTTTTAAATAGGGATACAGGTGGATCAATTGCAACAATGAGATATACAAGACATTATGTCGAAAAACAAATTTTACAACTTTGGTTGGGGAAAGGGGAGGGGAAAATGAGACGTAAGGGGGGTGAGATGGGAAGAGATAGTAAGGAGAAACAAAGGAGTATGCAACAATGCTTGATAAGAAATGTACTCATTACCTTGCCCATTTAATTGTAACCCCTCTGTCTGGTATTTTCACACTTAAAAAAACACAAAACACCATAAACTATAAAGTGATTTTGATAAAAAATAAAAATGATTCAAAATAAATTATCAATGCAAAAACAATCTTTACAGAAGCAAACTCTGAGATATTACATGACTTTGAAAAGGATAAAGTGACTGAATTTAATATAAATTTAGAAGTATGACCATTCAAAAATACAAAAAGATATTCTTTATTTCATTATATAACACAAAACAGAAAGTAAATGTTGTTTAGATGATTTTTTAAAACACAGTCTCTCTGGTGTTGGGAGGGTGGTTCAGTGTAGAGTGCTTGCCTTGCATGCATGAGGTCCTGGGTTTGATTCCTCAGCACCACATAAGCAGAAAAAGATGGAAGAGCTGCTGTGACTCAAGTAGTATCACTAGCCTTGAGCTGAAGAGCTGAGAGACAGCACCCAGGACCCAGAGTTCAAGCCCCAAAACCAACAAAAACAAAACAAAACACAGTCTCTCACTTTTGTGTGCTCAACATTGTAACACTATTGCTTCCGTCTAGGGCTAAGATTTTAGGTGTGGACATTTATCAACACTCCTGATTCAGATTCTAATTGATAAAATTTTAATCAATATTTTGTTCTTATTAATTTTGCTCTTTGTAAATTCACATATACCTATAAAAAAACAGTGTGGCCATCCCAATAACATTCTCAAAGTACTTCCTAATGATGACTTACATAAAGTTGTTTTATATTACAACAAGGAAAACAATGCTACAAATAAGGAAAACCAATACATAAATATTAATGATTAATAAAATAAAAAAACAATTACCACTGTTTCCAGTATTTGAAATGTATTACATATTCGATTTATTATTTTCTCATATTGCTGTACATTTAAAACTGCCTAAGTCTATGATGTTCAACAAGAATTTTATAGGCTATGAGTAGTCTTTAAAGATTACTATTATTATTATTATTATTATTATTATTATTATTAAGATTATTATTTATGGTTCATCTCATCATTTGTATATGGCTTATACCATCATTTGTTCCTCACTAATATATAAAGTAAAGAAGCCTTTAAATTTTAACAGAAACTGTGCAGTTAATGTCTTAAATCTGCTTCTTTACACAAACACTTTGCAACTTCTCATTAGTAATGTTTCTATAAACTCTGAAATGTACATATTTAGTAGTATGTACCATGAATCTTAAATGCTTTATGAAAAAGTTTTATAACCTGCTAAATAGTCTTAATTTTGGCATATATGAGCAAATTCCCAAAATTAAACATATTTAAAACATTAAAACTTTTAACAAACCTTAACACTTTCTATAGTGTTCATTATGGCAGGTTCCTTGTACAGATTAATTGAATTCCTTCTCCTACACATCTGTTGAACAACAAATATCTGGTATTATTTTGTTTTTGACATGTCAAACTTGACTTTATTCTTAAATGTGTTCTTATGTAAGAAATACATGATTCTAAAATTTCACGACAATTCTTTTGAATTAAATTTTTGTGGAATTGTCTAGTTTAAGAAAATCAATTACACTTTATGTATAAAAAATGTTCTGTGCTCAATTCAGTAGCACATACACTAACATTGGAACAATAAAGAGAAGAATAGCCCCTGACTGAGGATGACACTCAACTTCGTGAAGCATTCTAGATTTTTAAAAGAACAGATGCTGGAGGGGATGTGGACAGAAGGGAAC
This sequence comes from Dipodomys merriami, assembly GCF_024711535.1. NCBI lineage: Eukaryota > Metazoa > Chordata > Mammalia > Rodentia > Heteromyidae > Dipodomys > Dipodomys merriami. The sequence goes on along the minus strand of NW_027206143.1, from coordinate 173,233 downwards.
CTTAATGCATTGTTGTTGGGAGTTTAAACTTGTTCGAAGAGTTTGGAAAGTAGTATGGCGGTTCCTCAAAAGACTACAATAGAGCGCCCCTAAGTCCCAGCAATCCCATTTTGGCATTCACCCAAATGATCACAAACAAGACCATACTAAAACTACCAGCAAAACTATGTTCATTGCAGCATTATTTACCAAAGCTAAGATACAGAACCAAACCCGAGGCCCCACAGTAAACTAATGGATCAAGAAAATGTGTGTGTGTGTGTGTGTGTGTGTGTGTGTGTGTGTGTGTGTGTGTGTGTGTGTGTGTGTGTGTGTGTGTGTACTGGAATTCTATGCCTCCATCAGAAAGAATGACATCACCCAGTTAGGAAATGGAAAGACATGGAAAAATTTATATTAAGTGAATTAAGCCAGGCTCAAAGAATTGAAGTAAGCCAGGCCCAAAGAAAGATAGGTCCCATGGATTCCTTAATTGCAATAACTAGTATGTGTCTGCTACAAGCAGAAAACATCATATAAGTTGATGTTAGGCAAAATGAACCCCAAGATAAGGATTCAAATAGTTTTTATTTCTTGCGATTGTTTCTAAGATATTTATAAGATGAATTCTTTGTTGCTTTGTATGTTCCTCCTGCAAGCTAAAGCCCCTGTTTTCACTGTATTTGATGTTGGTATACTTTGTGCAGTGGAAGGGAAACACAAATCGTTGAAAAAGGGATGCAGGTGGACCCATTGCAACAATGAGATGAACAAGTCGTTATGTCAAAAAATGATTTTGGCCAGGTATTGAGGGATGTGGACAGTGGGGGGGGATGGGGGGGGAGGGGTTGGTGGGTGTAGGGGGTGGGAGATGGGCAGGGATGGGAAGGGGAAACAAAGAGGAGCAAGTGGACTCATTGCAACAATGAGATATACAAGTTATTATGTCAAAAAATGAACTTTACAACTTTGGGGGGAGGAGGACAGGGTGGGAAAAGTGGGGGAGTGTGGGAAGGGATGGGAAGGGGAAACAAAGGGGAGGCAACAATGTTTGATAAGAAATGTACTCATTATCTTGCCCATGTAATTGTAACTCCTCTGTCAGTATTCTCACAATAAAAAAAATGTACTCAATAACTCACGCATGTAATTGTAACACCTCTGTATGGCATTTTCACAATAAAAAAAAAGAATCATAGGTCCTGTGGTATCCCTTATTTGCAATAACTAATGCATATCTGGGATAAGCAAAGAAGGTATGGTAAGGCGAAAAAAAGGAGTAGGCAACAATGCTTGATAAGAAATGTACTCATTACATTTTCCACGTAATTGTAACTCCTCTGTATGGTATTTTCACAATTAAAAAAAAAAGGTCAAAAGCATGTGCATATGAATAGATAAGATGATGTTAAGGTAAATGAACCCCATGATAAGGACACAAGTGGTTTTGTATTCCTTCCTGTGGTTTCTAATATATTTATAATGTATGATGTGATTTTTATATGTGCATCCCACACAGTTAAAGCCCTGTTTTCACTGTATCTGATGTTGGTGCACCTCCATCTTGTATATACACTTCTCTAATTTGGGGATGGAAAGGGAAAAAACAAAATAGTAAAATAAGGATACAGTATGACCCATTGCAACAATGTGACGCACAAGACAGTATGTTGAAAAACGAACTTTACAATTTAGGAGGGTGGGGGAGGGGAGTGTACTTGTGGAGCTGGGAGGGAAGGGATGGCGGGGGGAAAACAAAGGAGGAGGTAACAATGTTTGATAGGAAATGAACTATTCATGTAACTGTAACCACTCTGTACAGTACTTTTACAATAAAAAATATAAAAATGTTATGGGATGGAAGAGAATATTTCCCCTATTTTACCCATATAATATCGTTAACAAAGAAATTAATACAAAACACTGATATGCAGATATTTTGAATAAATGTGTGTTTGTGTATGTGTGTGTGTGTGCATGCCTGCGCATTTTTGTTCTCAGAGTTTGAATTCAGTGTATCAAGGACCCGCTAGGCCATTCCTCTCTAGATTGATGAGCTACTATATAAGCTACATCTCCATTCTTGGCTCTTTGCTAGTTCATTAATTTTTTTTAATATTTTCATTATTTTTATTGTGAACATACTGTACAGAGGGGGTACAATTACATGGGCAAGATAATGAGTACATTTCTTATCAAGCATTGCAGCCTCCTCCTTTGTTTACCCTTCACTTCCCTTCCCAGCCTCCCCCCACCCCCCACCCCATACTCCCCCCCACACCAAATTTGTAAAATTCGTTTTTGACAGGACAACTTGTACTTCTCATTTCTGCAACGTGTCCACCTGTATCCTTAAATGACTTGTTTTTCCCCTTCTCCTCCACAAATTATAACGACATCAAATATAGTGAAAGCAGGGGTTATACTGTGGGGGAGGGATATACAAAGCAAGAAAGAAATAATTTTATAAATGCGTTAGAAAAAAATTCATGAAAGAAAAAATCATTTAAATACATATGTAAGGGTTCATTTTCCTAACATCACATTATCTGACCTTTGCTGCTTGACTCATACATATACTAGATATTGCAAATAAGGGAAACCATGGAACCTATGTTTCTTTGGGCCTGGCTTACTTCACTTAATATAATTTTTTCCAAGCCTTTCCATTTCCTAACAAATGGGCAATGTCATTCTTTCTGATGGAGGCATAGAATTCCATTGTAATTTTTTTTAAATAATCTCATGAATATTTTTTGTCCTGATTGGCTTCGAACGGTTATCCACAGATCTCAAGTTCCTGAGCAGATACCCGAGTAGACAGGATTACAGGTGTGACCAACCAGCACAAGGCTTTCAGAATAATTTAAAAAATAGAAGAAAATTTACTTCATGGAGGCTTGTTTATCATCTCCCACTTTTAAAGCATTTTGGAGTGATTATATGTGAATTTATTTCATTTTTGGATTCTTAAAAGACAGTAAGTGATGGTATTTAAAAGTTTTAATCTTTTTTTTTAAAATTTGGTCATGCGGCATGAACTCTGGACTTGGGCACTCTCCCTGGGCCTTTCAGCTAAAGGTTAGTGCTCTACCCCTTGAGCCACAGTGCCACTTCTGCTTTCCTGGTAGTTTATTGTAGATAAGAGTCTCACAGATTTTCCAGCCTGGGCTTGCTTTGTAGCGCATTCCTCAGATCTCAGCTTCCTCTGTAGCCAGGATTGTAAGTGTGAGCCACCAGCTACCAGCTAGTTTTAGTACTTTATTTGGGGGGGGGTCCAGTCATGGGGCCTGAACTCTGGGCCTGGGCACTGTCCCTCAGCTCTTCAGCTCAAGGCTAGTGCTCTACCACTTGAGACACAGCGCCACTTCCGCCTTTTTTCTTTTTTGCTTATGTGGTGCTGAGGAATCGAACCCAGGGCCTCATGCATGCAAGGCAGTCGCTCTACCACTGAGCCACCTTCCCAGCCCTTTAGTACTTTTTAAAATGTATACAGGAACTGTGGAACAGAAGAAATTTGTCTCTCTTTAGACTTCAATTTATGAGCTCAGCTCTGAGCATGATAACCCAATGTTACCAACACTGTGTTGAAGACAAAATGTGACAGAAAACAATTACCGTGGGCTCTGAAGGAGAGGACAGCAATTCAGAACAAGATTCATATAGCCATTCTTGGGTTTATCATAATGAATTAAATGTGTCCCATCAGTTTAGTCATTTTAATGTTCTTACTCATCAGACATTTTTGGGGACACCATATGCCCTTTCATCAATTCAGTCTCAAGAAAATGAAAAATTTTATCTTCTTACAAAAAGCTTCACTAGAGAGAAATCTCCATTAAGTTAAGGGGGAAAATGATTGTTTTTTTTTAATAGGTTATTGTGAACTTTGTTTCTTAAAAGTGAATGAACAATTTATATTTCAGTCTTTAAACAAAAGGTTCTTATCCTTTCTAAAATGTTTTTCCCTCATATTTAAATCATGATGGCCTGTAACATCTGAAGCATCTAAAAACTGAAATAAATATATATTTTTTAACAAAAAAAAACAATTAACGTGGGCAATAATTGCTATGCTATTATTTCTTGGACAGCATGAATATTGAGTTGAGAGAGTAAGGGAATGGAGAGGATTTTACCTACTTTTTTATTGTTTACTTTTTGAAATTTTGAATCATTTCCTTCCCCACTGTGTGTCTTTGGGCCATGAACTTAGTGCCTTTAATTACAATATTTCCTAACACTAAAATGGTAATAATATTAGAATTATAGCAAATGTTTTCTTAAGAATTAAGAGAAAAAAAACTTGTGAAATACTTAGCATAAATTTCTAGGAATAACAATTACAATTACATGGGCAAGATAATGAGTATATTTTTTATCAAGCATTGTTGCCTCCTTTGCTTCTTGTTCCCATCCCTTCGCATCTCCCCCCACACTCCCCATCCCACCAAGGTTGTAAAGTTCATTTTTCGAAATAAGGATTTGTACATCTCATTATTACAATGAGTCCACCTGCATCCCTATTTAAATGATTTGTTTTTTTCCCTTCCCCTCCACAAGTTATACCAACAACAAATACAGTGAAAGCATGGGTTATACCATGGGGGATGGACATACAAATCAACAAAGAAATCATCTGGTAAATGTTTGAAACAATTGCAATAAAGAAAAAAAACAATTGAATCCTTATCTTGGGGTTCATTTCATCTAACATCAACTTATCTGCCCTTTTCTGCTTGTCTCAGACATATACTAGTTTTTGCAAATAAGGGAAACCATGGGACCTATTACCTATGTTTTTTTGGGCCTGGCTTAATATATTTTTTGTAAGTCTTTCCATTTCCTAACAAATGGGGCATTGTTATTCTTTCTGATGGAGGCATAGAATTCCATTGTGTGTATATATATATATATATATCACATTTTCTTCATCCTTTCATCTAGTGAGGGACATCTGGGTTTGTTTCATATTTTAGCCATGATAAATAATGCTTCAATAAACATAGTTGTGCTGGTAATTGACAAGGGTCTCATATCTAAAATATACCTGGAACCAAAAAACTAAATCCCCCAACGACAAATCCTCAAAGAAACAACTGCCCAATAAATAAGTGTGCTAAAGACTTAAAGAGAAACTTTTCTGAAGAGGAAAACAGTATGGCCAATAGACACATGAAGAAATGCTCAACCTCTCTAGCCATAAAAGAAATGCAAATCAAAACAACATTGAGATGCCACATCACCCCAGTTAGAGTGGCTATAATCATGAACTCTAAAAACAACAGATGCTGGTGGTGATGTGGACAGAATGGAACCTTAAAGCATTATTGTTGGGAGTGTAAACTTGTTCAACAGCTTTAGAAATTAGTATGGAGTTTCCTCCAAAGACTCCACATAGAGCTCCTCTATGATCCAACAATACCACTTTGGGGCATTTACCCAAATGGTCACAAACTAGCCAGCAGTTTTTTTAAAATACTAAATAGAATGCAATCATTACAAAAGCCATTACATGTAATGAGAAACCAGAAGGCATCTTCTCTATTGACCATGCTCTGCTTCAAAGTCAGCCAGGTGGATAACTTCTCATGCTGTAAATCAAACTGGTTTTATTATGTCTTGACAGTATAAAAACATCAGGGACAGAATAATGAAGGAATGTTGTAGACTGAGGTGAAGTCCATATGAAAATGTTTGGGATGAGGGTTATGATGGTTTCATAGAATGTGTTCAGTAGTGATTTACTCTTTCAATTTCATTGAAGAGGTGGAGGAGTATTGGTGTGAGTTCTGCTTTGATGGCTTGAAGAATTCTGCTGTCAAACCATCTGGTCCTGGACTTTTCTTAGCTGACCAATTAGAAGGAAAAGAAATAAAAACCAAAGTAGAAATTCTTGACAGCAGGGTAGACCATGCAGAAGACCAAATCTCGGGGATTGAAGACAGCCTAGATATTATAGAGAAAGACCATACAAGCATCCAAGACAAGTCCAAGAAATATGATAGGTCTATCCAACACCTGGAAGACACCATCAGAAGGCTTAATCTAAGGAGAATGGGTGTAGAGGTGCACCTAGAAACAGAAGGTAATGGTCTAGGAAATTTTTTTAACAGGATCCTAACAGAGAACTTCTCAAACATGCAAAAAGATAAGCCTATTCAGATACAAAAAGCTTTTAGAACCCCAAATAAACTAGATCATAATAGGACATCCGACCATCACATTATAATCCACACAGGATCAACTCAGACCAAGGAAAAGATCCTTAAAGCTGTCAAGGAGAAAAGATTAATCATCTATAAAGCGAAACCAATTAGAATCACCTCAGATTTCTCAGCAGAGACAATCAAAGCAAGAAGAGCCTGGAATGATGTATGCCAAGCTGTAAAAATCAAACAACTATCAACCAAGAATACTGTACCCAGCTAAACTCTCCTTCATAACTGAAGGCCAAATAAAAACCTTCCATAGCAAAGAAAAATTGAAACAGTACATCTCCACCAAGCCAGCCCTACAAAAGATTCTTAAAGATGCCCTATAAAGAGAAAGTCAACAAGACCACAATAAAGGCCAAGAAACTGCACCCAAACTGAGAATCCAAGAACCATAGGAAGAACCCAGTTTTTGCAGCCCCCAAGAAGGTGGATAAAATGGCAGGAACTCTCAAATACCTCTCAGTCCTATCTCTTATCATTAACGGACTGAACTCTCCAATTAAGCGGCATAGACTGTCTAGTTGGATTATAAAACAAGATCCTTCTATCTGCTGCCATCGGGAGTCACATCTTGCCTGTAAAAACAAACACATTTTCGATGTTAAAGGCTGGAGCAAAATCTACCAAGCAAACGGCCCCCCAAAACAGACGGGAGTTGCAATCCTAATATCAGATAAAATAGACTTCAAATAGAAATTGGTTAGAAGAGATAACGCTACATACTAATTAAGGGATCTCTCCTTCAGGAGGATATTACAATTCTAAATATCTATTCGCCAAACAATGGAGCACCCAAATTTATCAAAGAAACACTACTTTCCCTCAAATCCCACATAGATCCAAAGACATTAATTGTTGGGGATTTTAACACACCACTCTCCCCACTAGATAGATCAACTCGGCAAAAACTCAACAGAGAAACCGCAGATCTAAACAGCTGCATAGATCAACTAGATTTAAGAGACATCTACCAAATATTTCACTCAGCAGCATAAGAATACACGTCTTTCTCAGTAGCACATGACTACATTTTATCAAACAATGACTAACTGATTTATATTTTTTATCATGGAATTTTATTTGATATATATTTATTGATTAAGTTAAATAATTGGCCAATGGCAATATGAATTATGCATGAACAAAGTTTATTTAACACAAATATTTTATTCACAAGACATATTATGGCTCTCTTAAAGAACACTAGATGGCAGTGTGTTATTTATTTATTTATTTTTAGTTATTTTGTTAATGGTTATTAATTATCAGAAGTGACAGTTTCCTTAGGCTCTTTCCAAAATATATTTAAAGCATTTGATTATACTCCCTCTATTTCCTTTTCATTACTCCTTCCTCCAAAGATTTCTGTTTTTCACATAAAATAACATCTTTAAATACGCACATATAATCTAATTTGGAAGATTTAAGGTGAACTGCAGCTTAATTCAATATGTACAGTGAATCAACAGGATGAATAAAAACTTTAATATTTTTTCTTATCTTTTGAATTGGGCCATTGTTATTATTATGGTTAGGGTTAGGATCCCAGACAGAATTAGAATTAGGGTTAGAGAAAAAGAAAATTTAGGTTCAACACAAGATGACCCATTGCAACAATGATACTCACAACACACTATATTGAAAATGAACTTTACACCATTGGGAAAGAGGAGTGAGAGAGGTGGGAGAGGGAAGTTATAGTGGGAGAACAACAAAGAAGAGGGTAACAATGTTCATCAAGAAGTGTACTCATTACTTTACACATATAACCATAATCCCTCTGTCAGCCTATTTTACAATAACTAAAATTTTAAAAAATGCAAAATAAAACCTGACAGGAAATAGGAAAACACTTTAAAAACTTTAGGTTCAAAATGCAAGTAAAATTTAGACCTACATACCTAGCAAGAGTTGGGATAAATGTGAAATAGAGGCTTGCTATTAACATTTTGATTCAGTTATCTGTAGGTTTAGGATTCAACAAGGTGTTCCAGGTAGAGCTGGGGTTTGGATGAGAAAAAGATGTAAGATATTGTGTAAAACTGCAATATGTTTTAAGAAGAATGAATGATATCAAAGTTAGAATGAATGAAAACCAACGTCTGTGTTACTTTTAACATTCAGATATTATTTGGTTTAAATTGTGAATTGCTGTTTTAGTTCTTGTTAGGGTTAGCGAAGGATAGGATTAGGGTAAAATTTAGTTTTTCACTAAGAAGCAGAAGCAATAAAATGTGTGATTGAATAGAATCCAGACAATTTTCCTTACATTAACCATTTGGTGTTAATTTAGATTGTGATTAAGATTAGGTTTCTGGTTAAAGGGGGTTGAGGAAAGAGTAAAGAACTTGGTTAAACTGGTGGCTTGCACCTATTATCACAGCTGCTCAGGAATCTGATTTCTGAGGAATGCAGTTCAAAGCCAGCCCTGGCAGGAAAGTCTGTGAGACTCTTATGTCCAATTAACCACCAGAAAACCTGAAAGTGGTGCTGTGGCTCAAGTGGTAAAGTGCACACCTTGAGCTAAAGAACTCGGGATCTTGCCCATGCCTAGTGCTCAGGGATCCTGCCCAGGCCCAGAGACCAATCTGCACGCCCAACAAAAAGAAAAAAAAGGAATGGGTTAAATGTTAAGTAAATTTGAACTTATTTTAGGTTCTAGGAATTCAGGAATAGCTGGGATAATGGAAGTACAATGTATTTCATAATATTAGGATTTGAGATCAATGGGTATAATGATTCCTCTTATGGAACAAGATAGGTTCAAAGTTAAGAATGAGAAAATCTATAGGGTTTAGGAAAACCTGCAATTTATTTTAAGAATTACAAGTGGAATTTCAGTTAGAATGACACAAACAAGCGTTTTTCATAAATTTTAGATTTGAGATACCATTAGTGTCAAGGTTATGGTTAGGATTCTAGCCATGGTTAGGGTTAGAATGTAAGAGAAAAAATGAGGGTCAAATTGAAGGTAAATTTCTTTTTTTTTTTTTTGGGTCCGGTCATGGGGCCTGAACTCTGGGCCTGGGTGCTGTCCCTCAGCTCTTCAGCTCAAGGCTAGCACTCTATCACTTGAGCCACAGCACCACTTCCGGCTTTTTTCTTTTTACTTATGTAGTGCTGAGGAATCGAACCCAGGGCCTCGAGCATGCAAGGCAAGCGCTCTACCACTGAGCCACATTCCCAGCCCCTGATAGTAAATTTCATATTAAGCCAGGTAAGAATTAGAATGAATGTGAACTAGAGTATTGCTATTAATTTTAGAATCTACTTACACTTAGGCTTATGGTTATTCTCAATGTTCCAGTTAAGATTAAATAATGGTTAGTAACCAGTGTGGTCAAAAACATTTCCTGAATTCTAAATTTTAAATCTACTCAGTTTTAGCCTTTGATTATATCATTTGTTGTCTCTTCAGAGCAATCAAGCTAAACTAAATACTACTTTTTAATCATTTTGCTTACATTGTAAATAATATCAACACAGGTCACAAAGAGACTGATTATTTCAGACTCATCATATTTGGTAAAGTTAGTGTGAAGAATATAGAGAGCAGAAGGTTCTTATACTCAATAAATATTTTTGGCTAATTTGAATTAAATATCTGGATTTCTAATTTGGAGGTTAATCACATGGAAACGGGAAAAAAATTTAAAAAATAATTACTTTGAGACGATTTTTCTTCTTAAAATATGAAGCAAAATATCTCTAAGAAATATATATTTTTCAATAAAATGTTTCAACCCTTAGTAAAGTGCTTTATATTTTAATATAAAGTCTGTCTCAAAATAGAAATTCTGCAACTAATCTAATGTATTTTTTTCATGCACAAAATTCTGTGACTTCTAGTCTTATGTGATTTTAATTATATTTTATAGTTGTGACATGATCCCTACTTATATTTATTACAAACTTCTGTAATTATACAAATCATGCCGGTACACACTAACTTACATAAGATAATATTCAAACAAAATTATCTTTTTTTCCTGTCTCCAACAGGGAAGAATGATGTGCTAAAGTATATTAAATGAAAGCATTCTAACAAAGGCTCTTTATGGAATTGAAATTTGCCACATGAGGATGGGAACATAAGCACTTTCTACTTGGCTGAACAGGAATTTTGTTTCTATAGTACTTTCTTGCCATTTATTCACACAGGGAAAGCCATGAAATTTGAAATTCATATGAAGGAACTGCATTCCTAAAAGATGTGGCAACCCTGCTCAAAAGCTCGATCTTATCTCTAGTTTTTTGTGCTTGCTGGCTGATCTATTTCTCTATCATGTGTTTCATATTATTAAACATACTAATAATTCAGCAGTAAGTACATTACAGGAGATTCCTGAAAATCACAGCTATTGTGGTTTAATAATCAGAAGAGAGGAAAAAGATTATATTAATCTCCAATTTCTCCCTTTGGCCTTCAATTTGCCAATTAATTTTCAAAACAATCATCTAAGATGTTAGTTTATTTTTCCCTTTTTAATTAGAGATTAAGCAAGTGGTTTTTTTGCAGTAAAAAGTGATGACAGTGGTATCGGAGCTCTGGTAAAGGCACCTTCTCCTTAGCAAGTAATGCTCTACGGACTGTAAATATAGAAGCCACACTAAAATTCTCTACACACACACACATACACACACACACACACACACACACACACACACACACAACACGCACACACACAACTGCCAACCAGACACATCAGAGATAAGTTCCATTCCCTTGTAATGATAGTTGATTGATGTTTGCTGCATTGCTTTATCTCAGCTTCAAGATCTTGCCTGGACCTTTATCTTTCCCCGAGATCAAGTCCCTAATTCTTAGTATCCCGTGTGTCTGTGTATTCACAATAAGTTCCTGGCTGCTACAGGCCAATTAATACCCTGAATACAGTATCCTCAAACTTCACATCCAAGTCAAACTCCATGACTTTAGACACCGTTGCAAAATACTAAAATTTATTGGATGTGGAAACCAAGAGAACACCCACCTTTTTACTTTAGTAGCAATTGACATCATGAAAGTAGAATAATATTGATCAAGAACTTAGGGAAGACAATGGGAGTATGTCTAAAATACTGGATGTGTGTTACAGATACAAAATCATCATCTATAGGCTTATTTATTGAAAACGTCATCATATATTGAAAGCACTATTTACAAATACAGGTTTCCAGTTACTTTGCTTACTTATCATTTCTTATCACAAATCTGCTCATGAATTTCTATAGTATCTTTGAATAAATGACATGATTTTCATGTATGTATCATCTTAAGGAAAGACATTATGCTTTACATCTTTCTTTCTATATGACAAACCCTTATATTTTTGTTTCCCTGTTTGCTGAATAAATGTATTCCTGGAAACAGGATATTCACATCAAATCTGGGTGTAATTTTTATTTTTTAAATTTGAAATATAAACTTTGTTGTGACTAGTCATTTTCTAAAAATGAGTGATATTCATGAACAATGTGCCTTTAAGTAAATTGAGACTTGATGTGGTATGATAGTTCTTGTGTCTAATTGACTTAACCATTAGATGATTCATGTATAAACATGTGCATTGCACTTAGTTATTTTTATATATAAAATAGTCCCCAAGGATATACTTTAAAGTGATAAGGGGGGGTTGTCTCCATGTGACATACTTTATATTTATTTCAGTAAAAGTACTAGAAATAAATGATGTTTACTGGAACAATATAAAAGAACATATTTTCTTTAGAATATATTTCTAAAGATAATAGATTTATTGTTTAAAGAACAGAAAAGAGTAAAATAGGTTTCTTGCTTGAAACTGCATAAATTACATATGAATGTAGCTCAAGATGAGACTCAGAGATAAATTCATATTAATATTACTGAGATTTATATCACAATATAAGCAATATAGGTATTTTAAGGAACGGGTCATACCAAGTCCTAGATACCTAATGGATGAAGAATGGTATTGAAAATAGCAGAGGAAAATAAATCAACATGCAGATGTTATGATTTTATGATACTAATATGAAAAAAATGGAGCATTTGCCTTTCTGAAGAAGAATGTTTAGCCAGTAATTTCTGTGAAAGGCATCAATTGTAATCAGTCTACAGTCTTTTCCTCCAAGTTATCCAAGAGTACTATACTCAACCTCTGAAGAGTAAATAAGAGTTAATTAGCTTTGTTTAATATTAATTTACTTGTAGCAAATAGGTTAAAATATCTGCTCTCTTTCTTTCAATGTAATAACTTACATTTGTCTTACCTATACTCAAGACCACCCGAAGACCACCAGAGACCTCGACCAATGCAAATAACAAAGGAGTCTTTTATTTGCAAGCTCCAGGCTGGTACTCTGTGCAATCGGTAACCCATGACACTAAGAGACCCAAAACATAGAATCAGCACAGTTTTTAGAGTATTGAACAAACTACTTTGAGGAAGATTTACATGAGCAATTACTTGGTTGATTAACATTTTAAGCAAACTAAGTTATACATATGTGATTGGCTAATATTATTGAGGTGGGATTGACAGGAAGTGTCTGGCCACTGGGTCACCGTGTCCTGCATGGCTAACCAATGTTTGGTAAATGCATTTGGAGAAAATTTCTGTGACTTTACCAAGGATTGTTTATGTCTCAGTTGTCCAGGAATTGATTTCCTTTTTGTGTCATTTCTGGGTCCAACCCATGGTTATTTTTATAATTCATACCTCACAAGATGTTTGCTAGCCTGTAATGAAGTTACTTAGGCCTTCATTGTGCCTCTTTAAGCTTTAAGCCCTTCACATTTCATATTATTACTGTCTCTTCATAGAAGCCTGAAATCACTATTTCAAAGTAACACAAACAGAAAAACAAAAATAACTTGATACAACCATCACAAATCCTAAATTATGTCACAAAAATCCACAATATCATAAATAAACCAGAGGAAGAGGATAAACAGTGGCAGAATAACAACAGAAAATTACCCTAGATTTCTCTAATGAAACAGAGATTTAGAATCCTAGAAGGTACTCCATTTCTAGAGTGTCACACTAAGTTAGGTATAATTATATATAGATACACAATTCAAAAGAATATTTTATACTGTCTTCACAAGAAAACAGAAATCTATGAAAAGTTACCCAGCCAGGAAGGTGACTGCTGTGACTGTATTGACCAACATATTCAAAAACACAACTGCAGTGTGGAACTGAAAGGGCCACGTGAGAAAAAAATTCATGAACAGAGACACTCACATATAAACACACATAATTCACCTTACCAATGGATAGTCGGAACTTTCGTTGGAAGCATTAGTATTCATTTGACAACTCTCTCAGGACTGATCTCTTCTCCTACACTTAATGGTCTAGACAAAAACCTAATTCCAGAAAAGCAAATCACAACAGAAGAACAAAGCAACACTTGGCATATCAACCAAGAACATAGATAGTCACCTATTAAGATCATAGATCCCCTAAATTGAAGCCAAGAAATACTTCAAATGGACAGAACAAATCAGAAAAATATGACAAAAGTCATGCCAAGGTAACAAAATTCACACAGTAAATAAACAGGCATTAGAACAATCAATTACCTAGAAGATAGTTTTCAAAATACATTAAAAATACTGCTGGAAATTGTGATTAATGAAAAGATACAAAACCTCTACAAGGAAATTTGTGAACAAGATGAGACCAAGCAAAGATCAGCAAAATAATTCATGGAGACTCCAAACACAAAGAAAAATAAATTCTGAGAAGGCAAGAGAGTCCAAGGGAAAAATGGATGCCTAGTTAAAAGATATGAGAGAAGACATCGCTAAAACACATACCTCCCAAGTCCCCACCCAATAAAAAGTTGTAAAGAAAATCCATACAAGACCAAAATAAAGCTTTAATAAAGAGATAGAAGCCCTAAAACAATAACCAATTGTAAGACAGAGAAATCAAAGAGATAGGCTCATTCAGATAAGAGAAGCCTTTAGAACACCAGAGTGTACCAGAACAGAACAAACCACCATCACATCATAATCCATTAGAGGATCATTAGACATCAATGAATGGACTCTTAAATCTGTCAGGAGAAAAGACTGATTATTTATAAAGGATATACAGTCAGAATAAATACAAATTTCTTAGCTGATATGGTAAAAAGGGGAGCCTTGCATGATATATGACAAATATTAAAGGCAAACAATACCAACCGTGAATATGGTCCCAAACCAAACTCTCCTTTACATTAAAAGGATATATAAAAATATTTCATGACAAAGAAAACTTTAAACAATGTATCTCCACCAATCAGCAGGATAGAAGTTAATCAAATATATCCTACATAGAGAAGATCATAAAGAACAGAAAATGGTTATATAAAATGCTCCCTACCAGTGAACAAGGTAAGTGTATTAAGAGTAGATTAGACACAGAGGCTAAGAACAGGTGAATAACATGGCAGGACTTATGAGATATTTCACAGTCTTAACTCTCAATATAAATGGAATTAACTTTCGAAATAATAAACAGATTAAATAGTAGTATAATAAAACAAGACGCATGCATGTAGTATCTACAAGAGACACATTTTATTGACAAAAACAAACACTTACTCAAACTGAAAGGCTGGAAGGAAAATTTTCAAGCAAATGAACACCATAAACAGGCCATAGTACAAACATAAGATGAAATAGAATTCAAAATAAAATTACTAGGAAGAGACATTATATATTGATAAAGACACATCTCCATTAGGTGGGTATATCATGTCTAAGTATCAATGTCCTGAATCCTGGAGCACCCCATTTCATCAACCAAATACTACTTAACCTAAAAACACATCGCAACACATCATTGAAATGCATGGATAAGTTATCCAGGAAAAACACAATCAAGAAACTGAAGACCTAAATAACTACATTGAACGCTTCTCCTTAACAGACATAGACAGAATATACATTCAGCATGAGTATACAAATTCTTCCCAGCAGCTCATGGAAGAATCTCCAAAATACAACATATCCTATGTCACATAGAAATTCTATCCGAATTGAAAGAAAAATTATTTGAATTCCCATATCTTGTCAGACCACAACAGAATAAACTTAGAATTAAAAAGCTAAAGCAAAAAAAAAAAAAAAAACCCTAACCCATGAAGAGTGAACAACACATTGCTGAATGACCAGTGAGGCACTGAATACATTAGAATGAAAATCTGAAAGTTTCTGAAAATTAACAAATTGAACACACAAAATACCAACTCTTCAAAACAGTAAGTGCAGTACTTAGAGGAAAATTTATAGCTCTAAATGCCTACATCAAGCAATTGGGGAAATCTGAAGTCTGTATTTTAATTATATAACTCAAAATTCTTGAAAACAGGAACAAGCCCAAACCCAAAGCATAAGACAGAAACAAATAAAAAAATCAGAAATAACTAAATAAAGATGAACTAAAACATAAAAAGATCAACAAAACAGAATTGGTTGTTTCAATAAATTAACAGACTTGACAGACACCAAATCTAAGAAGATTTAGATAGAAAGATAAATAGAAAGCCCACAGATTGGGAGAAGTTCGTTACTTGCTCTGCAATAGGCAATGGCCTTACATCTCAAATATATTTAGAGCCCCAAATGTTAACTCCCCCCCTAAAAACAAATCTTCAAAGAATCAACCCTCTTAATAAGTTGGCTAAAGATTTAAAGAGAGACCTCTCTGAAGAAGAAATATGAATGGTGAATTGAAACATGAAGAAATATGCCACATTTCTGGCCATAGAAATACAAATAAAAGCAACATTGAGATTCCACCTTCCCCCAGTTTGATAACCATTATGAAGAAAACTAATAATAACAGATGCTGGTCTGGTGGGAATATAGCCAAAAGGGAATGTTACTGCACTATTAGTTGAAAAGTATACTTGTTCAAATACTCCATAAAGAAGTATACATGTTCCTCAGAAGATCTCCCCTATGACCCAGCAATCCCACTCCTGGGCATTTACCCAAATGACCACAGACAAGGCCACACTAAAGTTACTATCACAACTATGTCAATTGTAGCATTATTTACCATAGGTAAGATATGGAACCAACACGGATGCCCCTCAGTAGATGAATCAATCAAGAAAATGCCATATATATTCACAACAAAATTCTATGCTTCCATCAGAAGAATGACATTGCCCCATTTGTAAGGAAATGGAAAGATTTGGAAAACATAATGCGTCAAACAAGCCACACCTAAAGAATCATAGGCTACATGTTTTCACTCATTTAAAAAAACTAGAATATGTCTAGGATATTCTTATAAAAGATCACAACAGCTCTATAGCTATATGCATGTCAACATAGAAAATGATGATTATTGAAATGAGCTCCAAGAAATGGATACAAGATGATTGTATAGTGAACTGCTTTTATGTATTTCGATTTACTGTTTCCATTTTGGTTTATTCCCTGTAGTCACTGTTTTTTTTTATTGCTATACCCTTTGTCTTATTTACAAGTTTATCTGATTTGGGGAAGGGAAGGGAAATCACAGAAATGTTCGGACAAAGATTAACCAAAGCAATAGTGGTATACACTAAACACTGTTAGAAATGAACTTTACAACTTTCGGTAAATGGGATATCAGGGTTGGGGGAAGCAGGAAAAAATGAGGAAGTGGTAACACTGTAAAAAAAAGTACTTATTACTTATGTAACTGTGACCCACCCCTTGGAATATCACCTTCATATTAAAATAAAAAGAGAGAGCTGACAGGAAGCTCGGCCTGACTTCTCTGCCATGCTCCCTAGGACAATGGGTGCTATTCAGTCCACTTCTTGTGGTGGGAAGTCCACTTCTTGTCAGTCGTGGGGCTTGAACTCTGGGCCTGTGCACTGTCCCCGAGCTCCTCAGCTCAAGGCTAGTGCTCTACTACGTGAGTCATAGCACCACTTCCGGTTTTCTGGTGGTTCTTTGGAGATAAGAGTCTCACAGATGTTCCTGCCCAGGCTGTCTATAAACCATGGTCCTCATATCTCAGTCCCCTGTGTACTTAGGATTATAGGCCTGTGCCCCCATCACCTGACTTAAGTGTAATTCTGACGCTCTCTCTCTCTCTCTCTCTCTCTCTCTCTCTCTCTCTCTCTCTCTCTCTCTCTCTCTCTCAAGAACTTATTGAATGGGTGCTGGAGGAGGTGGCCCAGCATCCCCATGGGGCTGGAACCAATGTGGCCCTCTCATTCTGGTGGTGGGCTGTGGGTCAGGAGTTGTCTCACTCAGTCTGTTGTTCCAGCTCCATGAGGTAAGCCCCTCTGTGCTCTGGCTAGACCGTGACGGTTATTCATTGTCCATCTAGCCTTACTGGACTCAGTATTGTGTTCAATGACCTTTTCTAGCAAAAATTTCTGGCTAAAATTTTGATACATAGTTACGGAATGAAAAAGTAATGCCATCTTAAGAAAGTCATTTAGGGCTCTGGGAATGTGGCTTCACAGTATGGTGATTGATTAGCATGCATGAAAACTTCGGTTCAATTCATCAGTACTACATAAACAGAGAAAGAATCACTGGAAATGGTGCTGTGTCTCAAGTGGTAGAGGGTTAGCCTTGAACAACAACAACAACAACAAAAAAAGCTGAGGAATAATTCCCTATCACTGAGTTTAAGCCCCAGGACTGGCAAAACAACAACAACAACAACAACAAACGTTTAGTTAGTAAATGCAAAATAAACAACTCATACTTGGAATATACCATTGCTCCTTCCATACTGATACCTGACATTAGTCCCTAATTCATATACTTTACCTATATTAGTATACAATTTTGAAAAAAAAAGTCTAAAAACTTTTGTTCATTAAATCACGGCAATTAATGCCAGGAATGTGCTTAGATGTCAGGTGAAGATTAATTCTGGAAATTCAAAGATTCCAGGCTTTTGGGTGGTCATTGCTAATCACAATCAGAAGCGTAGTATAAGTGAGATTTGGAAATCTTTTTGGTAAGTCATGGCACCAAAAAGGCAGAGGCTAATTAATAGTTTTTACAGAAGAGAAGGAATAACTCCAGATGGAAGGAATAAATGATAATAACTAAGTTATACCACAAAGTGTTCTTGTGAACCATTTTTGGTTATTAAAGAACTAGTCATCAATTAGGATTATTCCTCATTGCCTTTAGCATTCCAGTAATTAGGCTAATTCTTAATCTCTGTGTGATAGGTTGTATATCCTTCTATGCTGTATACCTGAACTCCTTTGCTTTCTAAAAATCTCAGTCTTTTATATTTCTCTATGAACAATTTCTGATACTAAGTTGACCAATGCAGACAGCAGAGGATGCTAATGTAAGAGTCCCATGACATATGAATCATTAATGTAACAACATGGAAAAGGAGGATAAATTTATTGCTACCTCAATTTTTCTGAAAACTTGCAATGTCATCATTTGATTCAAATTTCCATTCTTTGCCTACATAGTGTCAATAAGTGCACATAAATGCAAATATAAGATGGATGCTCATGGCTCACACCTGTAATCCTAGCTACTCAGAAATTTGAGACCAATGGATTGTGGTTCAAAACCAGCCTGGTCAGGAAAGTCCATGAGACTCTTATCTTTAATTAAACAAATGAAACCCAGAAGTGGTGCTGTACCAAAAGTGGCAGAGTGTTCAACTTGAGCTGAAGAACTGAGCAACAGGGTCCAGTATCAGAGTTAAAGACTCACGCCCCCCCAAAAAAGTGCAAATTTGACTTTAAGTTTCCCCAAAAGGAACCACAAAGTCAATAGTAATCTTTCCAAGTAGAAAAAATAATTCCAAAATGATTCAGTGCACCTATTTTTGTTGAGTTATTTAAGTTATGGTTTCTTTGCTGGACATATTCTCTTCTTTTAAAAATTGTCAAATATTAGCTTTATAATAAACTTCACCTAATATTTCTTGGTTCAAAAGAGAAGTCCATACAGTTGAAATCAATTGGATTTATTACTATTTCAGTTCAAAGCCATCCCAGGCAGGAGAGTCTGTCTAACTCTTATCTGTAATTAAATACTAAAAAAGCCAGAAGTGGATTTTAGGCTCAAGCAATAGAGTACTAGCTTTGGGGGCAGGTGGACAGGAAAGGCAACTGTACAGGGACAGGGTCCACCCTCTGGGTTCAAGCCCCCATACCAGCACAAACTAAACAAACAAACAAGCAAATGAAAAAACCCACATATTTCTTTGAGACTATCCTTAAAGCACTGGTTTGAGAAGAGGCTCCTTTTGCTGATCGTACTCACTGGATCCTGCTTTTTGGAATCCTTATTGCTATGGAGAACTCAGGACCAGACTAAAGAATTGGGTAACTGACTCCTGCAACAGGAGAATCATCTCAGGAATGAAATATCCGTGCATGTCTCTTTAAAACCCCCAAATCTTTGTTTTTTGGCAGGAGAACACTTTTAAAACAAATTTATTTCCTTTTATTCTATGCTGGTCTTCAAATGGCATATTGTTTCCTTTTGTTATACTCTCAACTAGAAGTTTACAGAAAAGTTTTATGTAAGTAAAGACACACTTGACAAACTCAGGGACAGAGTTTCCTTCAGGCCTTGGATTCTTTTCTTGTACCATAAAAGGACAGCACAAATTACCTTGAAATTTGTCATTTCTTTATGTTCAATTCCTCTCTTGGGATCAATTTCCACTTGCAATAACAGTTCCTTCCACTTAGTTCCAGTAACAATCTATGGTGCTGCTCCAGGTAAAATGAATATTTTCTGGCTTCATAGAAATAGCAGAAGTTATATCTTTGGACATGAGGTAACATGTGTTTCAGAGATAACTTCATAACGAGAAAATATGGAATTTGCATGGCTTATAAAACCTTATCCATGTACATATGGCCATATAAGATGATGTTAAGTGAAATGGAACCCAAGATATGGACACAACTTGCTTGTTCTTGCTTGTCATTTTTTCAATGTATCTAACAAATAGTATGTGATTTTTTTTGTTTCTCTTCTATTTTCTTCCTCCATGGTATAACCCCTGTTTTCACTATATTTATTGTCAGAGACCTGCATCTTTCATATACATTTTTCTAATGTGGGGAGGGAAAGGGAAATAACAGAATGCTTAAAGAAGTATACAATATGACCTATTGTAACAATGAGTTGTACATGGCACTATGTAGAAAATTAGCTTTACAACTTGAGGAGGGGAGAAGGGAGTTAGTTTGGTGGGGAGGGAAAGGATTGTAGGAGAAAAACAAAAGGGGAGGTAACAATGCTTGATAGATAATGTACTCATTAACTTTCTTATGTAACTCTAGCCCCTCTTTAAACCATTTTTACAAAAATAAACATGAAAAAAACATCCTGGACTACTTTAAGTTCAAATTTTCTAAGTGCTCTTTAATTAAGACCAATTTTATGTGGGAAGAATGTTCTCAGAAACATTTTTGTGAGTGTGTTTTGTGCATTATTTCCCAAGTGTACATAAGTTAGCAGTAGGAGAAACAATAGGAATAATAGGAGAAAAAGAAGTTATGTGCTTAAGTATAATGGTTCAATACACTATAGAAAACTCTTCAAGTAAGACAACTTTGAAACAATAAATCCAAGGCCAGTATGTAGATCTATGGGAGTGATATAGGGAAAGCATTACTACTAAGTGGAACATGAAGGATGAGGCCACTCTTGTTTTCTACTAGATCTAAATCATGGTATCTAAGCATGCAAATATGTAAAAAGTAGAACAGAAGAGTAATTCTGGTTCCAAAACGAGTCAGATATAAGAGCATGGACTTAACTGGAAAAAAAGGCAATGTTGAGAGAGCAGGAAATATAGTAGCAATGAGCTAGTGGATAAGATCACATTTGTTTTTCTTTTTCAGTTTATTTTTATGGTTGTGGGTCTTGAACTCTGGGCCTGGACGATGTCCCTCCCCTCTTCAGCTCAAGGCTAGAACTCTACCACTTGAGCCACAGTGCCAATTCCAGTTTTCTAGTGGTTAATTGGAGTTAAGTGCCTCAGAAAACTTTCGCACTGGTGTTTGATCTGAACTGCAATCCTCAGATCTCAACCTCCTGAGTAACTAGGATTAAAATTTTGAGACACCAGTACCAGGATTAAGATCACATTTGTAGCAGTGTACACTCAGGATGTGTAATGCGTATGTTCATCTATCTTTGTATGAATTCGTGAGTTAAAAATCTAGGCAACAGGTTAGACTTTACATTCACAAAAATGTTTGTAGTTTAAAACCATACTCCTGGAAAAAATAAAAACTAAGAATATAAAAGAGTCTGGAAAGTTCAGTTTGCATCCAGCCTCGGCAGAACAGTCTTTGCAACACTACCTATAATTAACCAGCCAAAAGCTGCATTGGATGAATGGCTCAAGTGATGGGATACTAGTTATGAAAAAGAGTGCTGAATAATAGCCTGAGGATTTTGCATACATACATACTAACATTTACATGCACACAGAAGCACTTATATGTGCAAACACACATATGAAACAATTCTCAAAATGTGTAGAAAAGTTAGAAAACAATAGAAAATATGTCCTGAGTAAGACTAGAATCAAGTGATAATTTTTATTATTAGAAAGTCGTCAAGTGAACTTTCCCCCCAAAAGCATGAGACTATTACATAAGTAGTGACCAGAGATAGTAAAAGAGCCAAGTAATAATTATTAAAGGGATCGGATCCATGGAAGAATGAATCAGAGACCCCTGCAGGTGCATCTGAAAATGTTCATGTTTTGTGTCAAATGTTAGAACATCTTTGAAAATTGTACAGAAACAGTTTGAACAGTCAGTTGTGGATAAGATCATCGGAGAAGTTCAGAATTACTAGTAGGTTTCTCGATCAAATAAACCAAGAAACTATGGCAGGGCAATGCTATACAAGTCTGGAATTCTAGCACTCAGACTAATACAGGAGATTAGAGAGTGGATTAAATAGTAATACGTTCCCTGGACTAGGTAGTATAATTTTGCCTCAATAAAACAAACCAAAGTACAAGAAAGGATTCATAGTTGGAATTTTGGGCAAATTTTTTCATGTTTTGAGAAGTCAAGTTTCCTGTTGAAATACAACTCATATATCATCCTCAGTCATGTTTTAAATGCTCTCTTCATTACAGAATACTTCTAGATGCAAAATCGGTCATGATTCCGAACCAAAAATTTGAAAAATTTAGCATCATTCTGTTGGATTCCAAAGAAATAATGAAGGAATACAAAAGCTTAAGCCAGGAGAAACAGCAAAGTTATCTAATGTAGGACTTTGTAGACCTTACTAAATTAGAATTTAGATTTAAAATAAGTATCTTTTGCTTGTAATTTCATATTCTATAGGATACTACAAAATACTTTTTAAATAGAAGTTTTAATTTACCAATTCACAAATGATTCTGGCATTCTATTTGTCTAGAATATTCTTTCAAGAGAGTTGTAATTAGGACTTAGTTTATAGATAATTCCAACAGTAGATGTATAACATGATAATGTGAATAATCTAGAAAAAGTTGACAATAAATGGATGCTATTAATTTATAAATTTAGAAAAAGAGCCATGTTTTGTGACTTTTGTGTAACATGGTATGAAGAGAATTACTATTTGAAATCTTTTTTCTTCTACCTGTACATAACATAGGAAGAAATTTCCTGAATTATATACCTCTGTATACAATGAAAAAAATCCTAGGTTTGGAGTTTGTCTTCATTTTGTTTTTGTTGCTTTGTTTGCCCTAGGGTTTGACGTCTGGGCACTGGGCACTGTCCCTGAGCCTGTTTTTTGCTCAAGGATACTGCTCTACCACTAGAACCTCAGTACTACTTGTGTCTGGCTTTTCCTGAGCACTTTATTGGAGATAAGAATCTAAGGAACCTTCCTGGCTGGGTGGCCTTTGAACCATAATATACAGATCTTTCCCTCTTGAATATTTATGGTAGACGAAAAGATAAGTATAAAAAATATTTTCAAGTTTTCTGATCTCAAGAATACCACTTGAGAGTTCCGGGAAGATGGCAGAAGAGAAGCTGGAATCTGAACAAGCTCTCCCATAGAAAGCAGTTTTAGAGTTCCAGTGAACAGTCCTAAGACAGAGAATCACACCAAGTGTGCCATCACAGGACAGAGAGTTAGACAAGAGAGGGGAAGCCAAGGAAACACATCAGCTGCCGCTGCGGCCGCAGGGTCGCGGCGGTGACCACCACCATGGGGTCATTCCTGAGACACAGAGAGTCCGGGACGAAGGAGCCAGACTCAGCGGACGAGCGGATTCTACTCAACAACAACAAGAACCGACAAGGAGCGTACATCTTCATCCTGCAGTTTGCAGACCAGAGACGACCCAGGATCCAAGACTCGGCGTGAGTACAAGCCTGACGTCCTCACTCCTTCTCAGGGAGCAGAGGAGGGAAGGCCACCCCTCCCCCCCCCAGCACCGGTGATCTCCATCTTGGATACCGACAAAGCTCAGAGGAGCTGCTAGCTCCAGCTCAGGCCTTGGAATAAAAAGAGTCATTTAGCAGGCCACAAGAACTTAACGGAGAAGTGAACTGCCAGACTCAGCTCCATCCAGGGAAAAGTCAACCAGCTCAGGCGCCAGCCATCGGAGTGCCTTACTTCACTGGGTAACCAGAGCCAGAGGCTGCCCCTCCCTCTAGCAGCCTCGACAATCAATTGAAAAACAGAAACCCTGAGAATGGCTCCAGGCTGGGCGCTGAGAGCTTTATCACAAAATAGCCCCAGGGAAAAGTTACTGTTTGTTGAAAGGCCTCAACACTACCCAGAACCTAGCCTCAACACCACATCCCCCTCTTTTGTGATTCTCAAAGCAGATCACCCTCCCAGGAAACTAATCTGGGAAGAGGATCTCAAAATCTTGGGTAAAGCAGAGCATTTTTCTGCCTCTTCCAACCAACCAACTTAAGAAACCAATTAAGCCACAGGACCTCAAGCTGACCAGAGACTCCAACAAGAGACTGGTTACAGACAAAAGGGAGATACAGGATTCTTCCCACTCCTCCCCCCCCCCAATAAAAAAATCAAAAGAATTTTTTTTCTTTTTTTTTCTTCTTCTTCTTTTCTTTTTTTTGCTTGTTTTTTTGTTTTTTGTTACCTTATATACATATATATATATATATATAATATTTTCCCTTCTAAAACTTTTAT
Organism: Dipodomys merriami; assembly: GCF_024711535.1. Lineage (NCBI taxonomy): Eukaryota > Metazoa > Chordata > Mammalia > Rodentia > Heteromyidae > Dipodomys > Dipodomys merriami. The sequence goes on along the minus strand of NW_027206143.1, from coordinate 148,897 downwards.
TAATGTTTAATTTTTGCTTCTTCTGAAAAAAAATTGTTTTCCAGTAACTTTTTTTTTTCTCACCTTATAATTTTTATTTTAGGAATATGTGAATGAGCGTTTTCCTTCCTTTTCTTGTCTTCTTTCTCTTTTTCTTTCTTTCTTAATTATCTTTTTGTTTTTTGTCTAGCTCTACTGAACTTCTGATCTTTTCTTCTCCCTTTCCCATCCTTAAAGTTTTTCACATCTGCTCTATGTCCCTCCCCTTCTCTGAACATATTCACATTCCTCTCTAAATAGACGGTCTTTTAACATCTATAATAACATTAATTTTTACATTTCTATTTTTTTTCTGGTCTCTCTTCATTCCCCTTTCCATCTCTTCTTTTTCTCTCTCTTTCTACTTGCTTCCTACCCAACCCATTTCCTGCATTGTGATTAGGACATAGTTAACTCTCCCTGTGCCTCCCCACACCAATCTATTTCTATTTTTTACCCACATCTCTCCCTAATCCTAATAATTTCTGGTTTTCCAAATTCTTTTCTGCGGTTTGAAGTCCTTTAACATAGAGTTGTTTGATGTTGAATAGGTGTATCTGTTGAACTAGATTGTATCTGTAGACTATTGACTGTACAAATGCAAACTTTGGTTGATGGTTGCCTTAAGATAGTGTTCTAGCACAAAACTGGTGCAATCTTCATCTCAAATCGGCCGAGTAAACCGGAAAAACACAAGAAAAATGGCAAATTCGGGTATCTCAATTCCCAATCTGGATAATCAGGGATTAGAACAGATAAAGAATAATCCAGAGGAGAGTTCCCAAATAGCTCTACAAACACTAATAGCAAACATGATAAAAGAGAAGTTTGACAATGTACAAAGGACTCTGTATGAGCATGATAGGGAGAGAGAGGAGGCATCCCAGAAGTTTATACAGGAATATCATAAGCGTGAGGAAGCTACTCAAAAACTGATACAGGATTTGCGTGAACAACTTGAGAATACTCAAAGAGAAAGGGAGGAATGGTGTGAGCAGGCAGAGAACACTCAAAGAGAACTGCAAGAATCCCATGAACGGGAAGAAAGAGAACTGCAGGAATCCCACAGACGGGAGGAAGCTAATCAAAGAGTAATTCACGAATTGAGAGACCAGGTAGAGAATACACAAAGATCACTAAAGGCATTCATGGAATCCATTAACAAAGAGCTGAAGGAAGTCAGGGAGACCACAAAGGGAATGCTGAATGGAACCCAACAGAAGGAATGGTGGTCCAAAGAAACCATAACCAATCAACTAAGTGATTTGAGAACAAACACTGAACACCAAATTAAGGAAGTAAAGAAATTCATACAAGACCTAAAACAGAGCTTCAAGAAAGAACTTGAAGCCATCAAAGCTGACCAATTAGAAGGAAAAGAGATAAAAAACAAAGTAGAGAGTCTTGACAACAGGTTAGACCATGCAGAAGATCGAATCTCAGGGATTGAAGACAGCCTAGATATTATAGAGAAAGAACATACAACCATCCAAGACAAGTCCAAGAAATATGATAGGTCTATCCAACACCTGGAAGACACCATCAGAAGGCCCAATCTAAGGATAATGGGTGTAGAGGAGCACCTAGAAACAGAAGTTAATGGTCTAGGAAATTTTTTTAACAGGATCCTAGCAGAGAACTTCCCAAACATACAAAAAGATAGGCCTATGCAGATACAAGAAGCTTTTAGAACCCCAAATAGACCAGACCAGAATAGGACATCCCACCGTCACATTATAATCCACACAGGATCAACCCAGACCAAGGAAAAGATCCTTAAAGCTGTCAAGGAGAAAAGGGTAATCACCTATAAAGGGAAACCAATTAGAATCACCTCAGATTTCTCAGCAGAGACAATCAAAGCAAGAAGAGCCTGGAATGACGTATGCCATGCACTAAAAACAAACAACTATCAACCAAGAATACTGTACCCAGCTAAACTCTCCTTCATAACTGAAGGCCAAATAAAAACCTTCCATAGTAAAGAAAAATTGAAACAATACATCTCGACCAAACCAGCCCTACAAAAGATTCTTAAGGATGTCCTACACATAGAAAACCAACAAGACCGCAACAAAGGCCAAGAAACTGCACCCAAACTGAGAATCCAAGAACCATAGGAAGAACCCAGTTTTCACAGCCCCCAAGAAGGTGGATAACATGGCAGGAACTCCCAAATAACTCTCAGTCCTATGTCTTAACGTTAACGGACTGAACTCTCCAATTAAGCGACATAGACTGTCTAGTTGGATTAAAAAACAAGACCCTTCTATCTGCTGCCGTCAGGAGTCACATCTTGCCCGTGAAAACAAACACATTTTCAATGTCAAAGGCTGGAACAAAATCTACCAAGCAAAGGGCCCTCATAAACAGGCGGGAGTTGCAATCCTAATATCAGAAAAAATAGACTTCAAATTAAAATTCGTGACAAGGGATAAAGAAGGTCGCTACATACTAATTAAAGGATCTCTCCTTCAGGAGGATATTAGAATTCTAAATATCTATTCGCCAAACAATGGAGCACCCAAATTTATCAAAGAAACACTACTTTCCCTCAAATCCCATATAGATCCAAAGACATTAATTGTTGGGGGTTTTAACACACCACTCTCCCCACTAGATAGATCAACTCGGCAAAAACATAACAGAGAAACCGCAGATCTAAACAGCTTCATAGATCAACTAGACTTAACAGACATTTACCGAACATTTCACCCAGCAGCATCAGAATACACGTTCTTCTCAGCAGCACATGGAACGTTTTCTAAAATAGACCACATTTTAGGCCACAAAGTAAACTTGTCTAAATTCAGAAACGTTGAAGTTATACCTTGCATTCTCTCTGACCACAAGGGAATAAAATTAGAACAGAACACCAAAAGCCACCAAAGAAAGTCCGGTATCACATGGAGGCTGAACAACACACTGCTGAATCATGAGTGGGTCATGGAAGAGATTAGAAAGGAAATTCAAATGTTCATGCTATTTAACAAAAATGAACACACAAATTACCAGCTCCTCTGGGACACAGCAAAGGCAGTACTCAGAGGCAAGTTTATAGCTCTGAGCTCCTACATCAACAAATTGGAGAGATCTGAAACTAATAATTTAATGACACATCTAAACCTCCTTGAAAAAGAGCAGCAAGATAAACCCCAATCCAGTAGACAGAAAGAAATAATCAAAATTAAATCAGAATTAAATGAATTATTATCCAAAAACTATAGAAAGAATCAACAAAACAAAGAGTTGGTTCTTCAAAAAAATTAACAAAATTGACAAACCCTTAGCAAACCTTATCAGAAAAAGGAGAGAACACACCCAAATTAATAAACTCAGAGATGAGAATGGAAACATCACCACGGAAACAACCAAGATTCAGAACATTATAAGGGAATACTTCTCAAAACTTTATGCTAATAAGTTTGAGAACTTGACAGAAACGGAGCTTTTCCTAGCAAATATTGACATGCAAAAACTAAACCAAGATGAGTTAAATCAGCTTAACAGGCCCATATCAAGCATTGAAATAGAAACAGCAATAAGAGACCTCCCAGCTAAGAAAAGTCCAGGACCAGATGGTTTTACATCGGAATTTTACAAGGCCTTCAAAGCAGAGCTCACACCAATACTCCTCCAACTCTTCAATGAAATTGAAAGACAAAGCTCACTACCGAACACATTTTATGAAGCCATCATAACCCTCATCCCAAAACCAGGCAGGGACTCATCAAAGAAAGAGAACTATAGACCCATTTTTTGATGAACATTGATGCAAAACTTCTCAACAAAATTTTGGCCAATCGACTTCAACAATTCATCCAAAAAATCATACACCATGATCAAACAGGATTCATTTCAGGGATGCAAAACTGGTTCAATATATGCAAATGAATTAATATTATTCATCACATCAACAGGAGCAAGAATAAGAACCACATAGTTATCTCAATAGATGCAGAAAAATCATTTGACAAGATCCAACACCCCTTTATGATGAAGGTTCTGGAAAAATTAGGAATCCATGGATCATTCCTCAATACAATAAAGGCTGTATATGACAAACCTACAGCCAGCATTATACTCAATGGTGAAAAACTAAAGCCATTTCCTCTTAACTCAGGAACAAGACAAGGATGTCCACTCTCTCCACTTCTCTTCAATCTAGTATTAGAATGCCTAGCTACAGCAATAAGAAAAGATGCACACATAAAGGGGATCCAAATAGGGAAAGAAGAAATAAAACTCTCCCTCTTTGCAGATGACATGATCTTGTATTTAAAGAATCCCATAGACTCCACTCCCAAATTACTCAAGCTGATTCAAAACTTTGGCAAAGTAGCAGGTTATAAAATTAACCCCCCAAAATCAATCGCTTTTCAATATGCCAACAATGAGAAAAGTGTGGCTGAAATTAGGAAAGCAACTCCATTTGTAATAGCCCCACAAAAAATAAAATACCTAGGAATTAACTTAACCAAAGAAGTGAAGGACCTCTATGATGAAAACTTTAAAATCTTGAAAAAGGAAATCAACACAGAACTTAAAAAATGGCAAAACCTCCCATGCTCCTGGATTGGCAACATCAACATCGTGAAAATGGCAATACATCCCAAGGCTATCTACAAGTTCAACGTGATACCTATCAAAATTCCACCCTCATTCTTCAAGGAAATAGAAGAGGCAATCCAAAAATTCATATGGAACAATAAAAGACCCCGAATAGCAAAAACGCTCCTCAATGGAAAGAACACTGCTGGAGTAATATCAATACCAAATTTTGAACTCTACTATAAAGCCATAGTAATCAAAACAGCTTGGTATTGGCATAAGAACAGACCTCAGGACCAATGGAATAGAATTGAAAACCCAGAAATGAACCTACAGACCTATAGCCATCTAATCTTCGATAAGGAAGCTAAAACAATAGAATGGAAGAAAGACAGCCTCCTCAGTAAATGGTGCTTGCAAAATTGGTTAACTACATGTAGAAAACTAAAGCTAGATCCTTATATATCACCCTGCACCAGAATCAACTCCAAATGGATCAAAGACCTTGAACTCAAAGCAGACACTCTGAAAACATTACAGGATGGAATAGGAGAATCCCTAGGTCTCCTTGGCTCAGGCCGAAATTTTCTGAATAGAGACCCGGAAGCACAACAAATCAAAGAAAGGTTGGACAAATGGGATTGCATAAGGTTGCAGAGCTTTTGCAGGGCAAATGACATAGCTAGCAAGATCAATAGAAAGCCCACCGATTGGGAGAAGATCTTTACTAGCCATACAACGGACAAGGGTCTCATATCTAAAATATACTTGGAACTCAAAAAATTAAACCACCCAAAAACAAATCCTCAAAGAAACAACTGCCCAATAAATAAGTGGGCGAAAGACTTAAAGAGAAGCTTCTCTGAAGAAGAAAGAAGGAATGCCAATAGACACATGAAGAAATGTTCAACATCCCTAGCCATAAAAGAAATGCAAATCAAAACAACATTGAGATATCACCTCACTCCAGTTAGAACAGCAAAAATCAAGAACTCTAACAACAACAGATGCTGGAGGGGATGTGGACAGAAAGGAACCTTACTTCATTGTTGGTGGGAATGTAAACTTGTTCAACCACTTTGGAAAGCAGTATGGAGGTTCCTCAAAAGACTTCACATAGATCTCCCCTATGATCCAGCAATCCCACTTTTGGGCATTTACCCAAATGTTTACAAACAAGACCACACTAAAGCTACCAGCACAACTATGTTTATTGCAGCATTATTTACCATAGCTAAGATATGGAACCAACCCAGATGCCCCTCAGTAGATGAATGGATCAAGAAAATGTGGTATATATACACAATGGAATTCTATGCCTCCATCAGAAAGAATGACATTTCCCCATTTGTTAGGAAATGGAAAGGTTTGGAAAAAATTATACTAAGTGAAGTAAGCCAGGCCCAAAGAAGCCTAGGTCCCATGGTTTCCCTTGCTTGCAATGTCTAGTATGGGTATGAGTCAAGCGGAAAAGGTCAGATAATGTGATGTTAGGAAAATGAACCCTTAAATATGTATCTTAATGTTTTCGTTTCTTTCATGCATGTGTTTCTCACGCATTTATAAGATTATTTCTTTGTTGCTTTGTATGTCCCTCCCCCACAGTGTAACCCCCGCTTTCACTACATTTGATGTCAGTATAACATTTGGAGGAGATGGGGACAAACAAGTCGTTTAATGAATCAGGTGGACCTGTTGCAACAATGAGAAGTACAAAATATCATGTCAAAACCAACTTTACAATGTCGGTGTCGGGGAGGAGGGGGGTATAACTGGGTGGGGGGAGGGGGGAAGCTGGAAAGGGAGGTGAAGGTTAAACAAAGGAGGATGCTGCAATGCTTGGTAAGAAATGTATGCATTTTCCTGCCCATGTAATTGTAGCCCCTCTGTACAGTATGTTCTCAAATAAAATAAAATAAAAATTAAAAAAAAAAAAAGAATACCACTTGAGGGAAAACGATGCAGCAAAGTTTAGTGTAGTGTTCTTTCAACAATAAAAAGGGCATAACATCAGCAGAATTGTAGAATTTTTTCACAATAGTGATAAGCTAGTCATGCTGTGAATTTAGGGAATTTTAAGGTGCAGCTTACAAGGTGGAAACTGTTGGGCTAGAATGACTTTACTGCATAAAATGTTGGTATTGATTTTCATTGAAATAATAGCTTACTATGATGAACAAATGTTTACTCTAGAGGAATTAATTATTATAGATACTTCATAGTTTTATCTTCTACAAGAATGTGGCTAGTTTCTCTGTTGACATATAAATATGTAATGTCTCATTGGAAACTGCATCTCTTGCAGAATTACATAAAATGCGTACAAGCACTGTTTTAAATGTCTCTGGTATGGCATACTCAGAATTTAAAAATGAGTAGTTAGTAGAACACATATATTCTGTCCTCTTAACAAATATTCAGTTTTAATAATTAGGAGTTTTCAGGGAATTGAACTCTTTTCTATTTAGTATGAGACAATATTAAAATAATGTTTTCAAAAAAAATAATGGCAAGTATATTCTGAAAAGTTTGTATAGTTTGATAGCATTCAAGTTGATGACCATCTGAAAAAGAAAGGGGCAATTAATTCAAATTAGAAGCCAAATATTGTTCATTTTTTAAAAAATGTAATACACATAGAATATCATTTACTATAGAAATATAGTGAAATTATATTTTATGTAGCTTATATTTAAATTTAATTTTATTGTCAAGGTGGAATATAGAAGGTGTTGCAGTAATTGTAAGGTAGTGAATATCTAAAAGTTGAACTTTTTATGCCCTCCCTCATTTTTCTCACACTTTTACTTCACCCCAATATCCCTCACAAGTTGTAATGTGAATATCCTACATGTTTTCTTGTGAGTATTGCTATTGCATTGGTTGGCCCTTTGTCATAAAAGAAATCACATAGTACTGTAAAAACAATAACCACAAAGAAAAACCTCTGTTTCCATGTCTAGGAGTTCATTTTGCTCAGCATCCTCTTATATGGTTATATATACATAGCCATTCTGCTCATCCGCTAGGACTATCTTAGCCATTACCTAATTATTACACATGAGGAACACCATGGAATCTGTTTCTTTGTGTCTTGCTTATTTTTCTTAGTAGGATTTTTCCAAGTCTTTCCATTTCCTTATTAATTGGAAGCATAGAATTCCACGGTGTGTGTGCTTAATGGATTTGTTCATCTTCTGAGTGGCATATTGGTTTAAATCATGATTGCATGTAAGTATCATTAGGGTCATACAAAAATGACAGATGCCACCTCCCAAGATATACTAAAATCACGATTTCTAAGTAAGATAGTTTTTGATGGTGGGACAAGTATTGAGATACCTGAATAAGTCTAATGTATTTCTTGCACTGAGTTAGGCAGGAAGACATCATATAGGATAGAAATGGTACTGACAAAATATTCTCTTGAGAAAGATTTAGGAGGCTTCCAGAAATATGAAGAAATTCAGATAATTTGGAAGAATTTAGAAATGCAAGTTCAAGTATGTCTCTTTAAATAAAAATTATGTAAGTGGAAGGGCAAAAGAAGAGGAAGGGAAGAAATAACCGACAGCAGATCATTGTTCCAAGTTAGAGTATAAAAAGAAATAATCTATAACTTCCCAGTTAAAAGGAGACCAATATAATACGTCCCACTTAATTTAGGTACATGCAAAATATTTACTTGGCTTTTTCCTACTTTAATGCTCCAAAATAAAGACTTATAAGAAAATTTATGTGATTGCCATTACTTCAACCAGAACACTAATTGTGATGAGCCCTCTTTTTCTCACATTGCACTTGGAAAATAGTCCATAAGTTGAAGATGTTGTGGCTGATTAGAATCAGAGTTAGGGGCTTCTACTTGTACAAGTATCCCAAAATAGTTTAAAGCAGTCTTTCCCCCAAGATATCCAACTGCATTGTCTGAAGCTGTACTTTGAACACACCCTCAAACGTGAGTACGTAATTTGAAATTATACTTCAGCATTTCCTTGGCACATTCTACTTTGTGCCTTTATCTTTTTTGCACATTCCTTTTGAGTTCATAGTTGCTCTATTTCAATTTCATCTTTATATACAACTAAGAACATTGTTCAACTACCACTTCTTGTTTGCACACACCCAGTGTATGTATCAAGGTACTTTGTCTATGATAAACAATAGGGTAGTACTCACTCTCTGAGGAAAAAATTGCACAGTATAACCCTATGCCCACATTAGAGGGTGTAGAATTTAAAGCAGTTTGAGACAAACAGTGATATTAGAAGTGAAAGCCTCCCTAGGGACATTTGCTTGGAGCTCATTAGTTTTCCCAGGAGAAATATAAATATCCACAAAATTTGGAGCTAATTAGTAAGTAATCAATTTAATACTAGATCCTAGAAGTTGTGTTAATTCAAGTCAGCATTGTATTATTGTTATATCAGAATTTTTCCCTATTTGCCAATGTGTATGAGAAAATGAAAGATTTGGATTAAATGGTGAGGCTAATGTCTGAACTCTTCCATTCAATAAAAGTTTGAAGTTTATTATAGCAGTTCCTACATATAAGAATTTGTGGCAGGGGCTGGGAATGTGGCTCAGTGGTAGAGTGCTTGCCTTGCATGCATGAGGCCCTGTGTTCGATTCCTCAGCACCACATAAGCAAAAAGAAAAAAGCCAGAAGTGGTGCTGTGGTTCAAGTGATAGCGCTAGCCATGAGCTGAAGAGCTGAGGGACAGCGCCCAGGCCTAGAGTTCAGGCCCCACGACCGGACTCCCCCCCCCCAAAAAAAAAGAAAAAAGAATTTGTGGCAGGTTGATTGACAGGGTTACTTAAGCATGGAGATATCCCTAACAAGAATTAGATTTCAATAAGTTATATTGCAGTTATGATTTGTTAATGTTTATTGAGGCATTTTCTGTTATAAAGAAGAATCAATTCAAGTGAAGTAAGCCAAGCCCAAAGAAACATAGGTCACATGATTTCCCTTATTTGCAATATCTAGTATGTGTGTGTGTGTGTGTGTGTGTGTGTGTGTGTGTGTGTGTGTGTGTGTGAGAGCACATGACGGTGTGTGTGTGCGCGGGTGTGTGTGTGCGTGCACACATACATGAGTCCTGAAACTTGACCTCAGGACCTGAGCACCGTACCTAGTTTCTCTTGTATAATGATATCCCTATCTCACTTGAGCCACAGAGCCTCTTCAGGCTTTGTCCTAGTGATGTGCTCCTGAGAAATGAAGCCCAGGATTTCATATATGGAAAGCACTCTACCACTAAAGCACATTCCCAGCCCTCTACTTCAGCTTTGTTAGTTTAGTTCTGTCTTTTTTTATTGTTGTTGTTGTCGGTTGAATGAGATGAAGTCTTGGCCTGGGTGCTGTCCCTGACCTCTTTAGTTCAAATCTTGTGCTCTACCACTTGAGCCACAGAGCTTCTTCCGGTTTTCTGGTTGTTCATTGGAGCTATGTTTCTCAAGGGCTTTCCTGCCTAGGCTAGCTTTGAACCATGATCCTCAGATCTCATCCTCCTGAGTAGCAAAGATGAGAGACATCAGCCAAAAGCACCCAGCTTCCCGTTCAGGTTCTTAGTAGTGAATTGGAGATAATAGTCTTATGGACTTTAGAACTCAGCTTCCTGAGAAGGCAGGATGAGAGACTTCAGCTACTGACCCCTTGGCTGTGGCCTCTGTTGCAAGGGAATCCATGGCTCCACATGGTAGAGTGCTAGCCATGAGCCCAAGACATAAGGGTCAGCCCTTAAGCCCTGAGTTCAAGGTTCATGACCGAGAAAAAACAAAACAATACCATTGTCTGCTGTAGACAACTCACTAATCTTCGGTAACACATAACTTTATCCCTGACATGGGGATCTATCTGAGCCTCAATATTCTTGTCTGTATAATCATCTAAGTTGTGGAGCTCTTACATAGACAAGATGTAAGAATGCACCCGGTTACGGACACAGCACATGGCACTCGTTGTACCACTCAGCACACAACATCCTGTTAAAGACTCAGCACCCAGCACCCAATGCAGGACTTAGCACACTGCATCCTATGAAAGACTCAGCACAAAGCACCCTGTGCGGGACTCAGAATAGAGCAGGCTATGGAGGACTCAGCACATAGCTCCATTCCACAAGCTGTCATTAGAATTAGGGTGCTTTCATCAGTATCACCATTCTTTGAGGAAAATTTTACAAACCATACAAGTTCACATCTAATGGTTTAGTGGGGTGTTTTGGGGGGGGGAGGGGTTGTTAGCCATGGGGCTTGAACTCAAAGCATGGGGTACTGTTCCAATAACATTTGCTCAAGGCTAGAGCTCTACCTCTTGGAGCCACATTTTGAGGTGTCTCAGACTTCCTGCAAAGACTGGGTTTTAAAGCTCCTGAGCAGCCAGGATGATGGGCATAAGCCAGGATGATATAGGTAACCCGTGGAGCTGGGTTGCAGCGGTTTACATGTGGTTAAGTCAGGTTAGGTGGCTGCTATCAGCACCAGTCTCCTAGCTTGATCTGTAATGAGGTATTTGAAGTTCTGTCCTTCTATAATTGCAGTTAGACCATTCTACCTTTTTTGTTATCAGACCTGGGGCATGAGTAAGAGCTTAGACACTGTCCCTAAACGTTTGTGCTCAAGGCTAGCACTCAATTGATTGAAAGACAGCAGAACTTCTGGGTTTTCTGTTTTGTGGCACTGAGGAATCGAACCCAGAGCTTCGTGCTTATTAGGGGAGCACTCAACCACTGAGCCCCAGGAGTGGATGAGGTACAAATAGATAGAGATTGCTGTATATAAATATAATATATACAAAATGAGATTTCTGCATATTATTAAATTATAGATAATATTGCTACCAATTATTTGGTATTAAATTATGTCTATCATTAATTAATAATTACTCAATATCCCATTATTGTTTATCATATATGTACATATATAATTAGATATTTCATAGAATGAGACCAATGTCTATATATTATTAAATTATGCATCATGTGTTACTACCAATTATTAGTTATTTAATTATGTCTCCATGTAATTTTTATTCTGTTAATGCTTAATAAAATAGCAATTAAACTTAGTGCACATCCTACACTTATTGCATCTAATTTTATCCTAGAATGATTCACTACTAATTCAATCTGTTTATTATTTACTGTAGTGGCAATTCTTCAACCTATGATGTTTTTTTACCTTTATTACATCCTATTACATAGAATATAGATTTGCATCCAAATTATACACCCTACCTGACACAGAGCACATTCACAGAAAAGGAAAACATGTGTCATGCTCAGCTTCTCACTCCAAAATTACATTTTGGCAGTGCTGGGATCTAAACTCAGGCAAAGAAGGCTCAGTTCATGAATGGGTTAATGCCAGCACAGCAGCCACTAGTCAATTCAGCTGCCAGGCAGTTCCCAGGCCCTGAGATAGAGCCCTGTATGTTGACTCCAAATTGTGCGTAATGAAATTATTCAATTTTTATTCATTTATCATTTATTTTATTGACTGCTACAACACATGGAATATTTACTACATTTATTAAATAAGATATAGAATTGCCTATTCATGAAACTTCACACCTGACACTCAGGACTTTCACAGAAAAAGAAAACATGTGTCACCCTGTGTCTTACTGCACGATTCAATTTTTGTGAGTACTGGCATCTGAACTCACAGGCTACAAGGCCCAATTCATGAATGGGTGAGTGTCAGCATGCCAGCCTGGGGCATATTGAACTGACAAGCAGTTCCCAGCACCTGAGATTGAGCCCCAGGGGTTGACAAAACAAGAACAGATTGACATGTAGATGGTAATACACAAATAAATACAGATCTTTATAGAGTGCCAGAGATGTCTGTACATTATTCAGTTATATAGGCTACATTCCTATTAATTCTTGGGTATTTATTATGCCTCCATGTAATTAATATTACTGTTTTCATCCTTAATGAATTATTAATTAAATCGACCACTGTCCCAAAACTATTGTGTCCACATAATTAATAGTATTCTTTTAATGTGCCAAAAAATATTCATTAAAATCCTTCAGACTCCTAAAATCACTCTCTAATTTTATACTAGTATCATTCAGGAACAACCAATTAAACCTTGACATTCATAATCTTTCATCGGTATTCCTATGAATAAGAACGAGACTCTTAGGATCTCCCTTCACTGGTAGGGGTCAGGACCCAGCTTCGAACACAGGGCCTATGTTGTGGTGTTGGCCCATTACTTCCCTGAAAGCCCAACAGCATTCAGCAATGGCAGGTTACCAACACTTTTCAGCCCTGTCTTTTAGATCCAGGATGGTCACCTTGAAAAGAGAACAAATGTAAAACCGGCAGACATCTGAAAGTTACTGGGTTTTTTTCTGTGTCTTTTTATTTATTTATTTTTTCTGTCAGCCTTTTAGGCCCAGGAACCTAGGTTCGGATGTGGGTCCAGTGGCTACAACCCAGCCTAGAGTGATCAAAGCTGAGGCAGAGCTGCCATTGAGCTTGACAAAATAAAAATACATAATACATACATGCATACATACATATATACATAGATACATTAAAAATATTTAAATAATTATGAGGCTACTTGGCGTAATTGAGCCATTTTTTCTGCCGAGCCTGGGATTTGAACTCAGGGTCTGGGTAAATCTGCAGTACTGTGGGGGAAGGGAAAGCTCACAATGCTGGAAGACAAAAAAGACAGGCCTGTTCCCAGGGTCTGAATTCAAGCCCTAGCACTGGCAAAAATAATATTCGTATACATTTTAAAAACATGATTTATATTTACATATGCATGTTTTTGACATATTGCATTTAGGGTAGGTATTAATTTTATTTTGTTTTTTATTTATTTATTATATATTTTAGAGAGTATGATTACATGTATAACATTATTTACATCCTATTAAATAGGACACAGATTTGCCTATGTATTATACATCACTCCTGAGACCCAGGACTTTCACTGATAAGGAAAACAAGTGGGACAATTGGCTTCTTCTACCATGATTAAGTTCTTGGCAGTTCTGTGATTTAAACTCTGGCCCTAGAAGGCCCACTTCATGAATGTGTCAATGTTAGCACACCAGTCTGATGCAAGTGAAGTTGTCAGGCAAATTTGAGGACCTGAGATAAAGCCCTAGGAGTGGCCAATATATAAACAGATATGTATATTGCAGGGTGTGTATTTACATATGTATATGAATCTATAAATAAAGTTATAGAGAGAGACAGATAGACATTTATATAGATTCTACTGTATAATGATGTCTATATCTTATTTTTATATACTCTATTATTATGGATTATTTGGTCTAAAATTATGCCTCCATTAATTAATCACAGTGGGAGACAATAAAATATTAAATTAATCAATGACCTATATTTATTGCATACAATCTTATACTACAATGACTAGCTAATTAGTAGTTCAATTTGTACATTACAAAGATTCTATTATTGTTCCTATAGATAGGAATGAGTAGGTGAAAGTCCCAGCATCAAACTCAGGGCCTAGGTGTCTTGGTTGGGCTCAGGCTTCACTGACAGCTTGCCAGCCTTCGGCCATGCAAGGACATGTGCAATTTTCAAGCCGAGTCATTGAGAGCCAGGATGGTCACAGTGCAAAGGAAACAAAGGTAAAACTGTTGTCTAAAATTTCCTGGTTTTTCCTCCTCAATCTTGGTTGCTTTACTTTTTTGCCAGAGCTGGGAGTTGAACACAGGTCCTAGGATCCCTGGATCATCTGTGGGTTTAAAAGCTGCACCCCAGCCTAGGGTAATCAGGGCTGAGTCAGAGTTCTGGCGACCTGAGTTCAACCCCCGTGCCTGCCCCCCCAAAAAAGTTAAGGTCCTGGCTAGGAGTTTGGGCCAATTTATCTGCCATACCTTTAATTTGAACTCAGAGACTAGGTAACACTATTGTGCTCTGGGTAAAGTGAAAGCTAACCTAGAAGAAAAAAATAACCGGAGCATTTCCCAGTGTGTGAATTCCAGCCCTAGAACTGGCAAAAATAATATTTATATACATGTATAATATATATCATACATATGTATTTGCATAGATATTACATATTACATATTGTACCTAGGGCACAATATTTCCACGGAAAGGAAATTAGGTCAACATTGGCTTCTTACTCCACCAATTGACTTCAGCACTCCTGAGATTTGAACTCAGGGCCTGGAATGTCCAATTCATCAAGGGGTCAGTTTAAGCACAGCAGCCTCAAACAAATTCAATGCCAGGCAGTTCCCAAGACCTGAGTTCTAGCCCCAGGAGTGGTCAGTATATAAATAGATAGATGTGTAAATTGGTGCAAATACATGTATATTTATATATATATATAGAGAGAGAGAGAGAGAGATGTATATGTATATTCCACTGTACATTTAAATATAAATATATTATAGAATGTGAGATGTCTGTATATTATTAAATGACATTTAACATATTACTAATAATTATTAGGTATTAAATTATTCCTCCATTTAATGAAGTATCATTGATTAAGGCACAATAAAGTATTGCCTTGTGTAAATGGACCTCAGAGATAATTTCTAGGCTCATAGTTCAAACCTCAGGATCTGCACTAAAAAGAAAGAGCCAGTAATTCCATGTGTCTGTGTATATATGCATGTATTTCTATCAGTGAACAACCATAGTCATTAGGAAAAATAGCACCCAGCTAAGAAATTTGCTTTGAATAGAATGATATCATAGCACAGAGAGTGCTTTCAAGATAGTGCATGTCCCTGGTCAAAAAATTAAGACACTGGCTTGGAATTTGCACCATTTTTCTGGCAGGCCTGGGATTTCAACTCAGGGTCTGATTAACTCTTTGGCACTGTAGGGGAGGAGAAACTCACCATCGTTGAAGACAAGAATTTCAGACCAGTTTCCAGGGCCTGAATTCAAGCACTAGCCCTGGAAAAAATAATATTCATACATGAGATCTATTTACATACATGTGTTTACTCCCTATGACATTTATTACCCTTATTTATTTTTTATTTATTTTATTTTGTATTATTACATATATCACATTTATTTCATTTATTACATCTTATCACATGGATTTATTTGCATATGGATTATACATCATCCTGAGACCCACAACTTTCACAGAGAAGGACAAAAATGGATCAAAATTGGCTTCTGACTCCACATATAAACTTTTGGCCATGCTGGGATTTGAACTCACAGCCCACAATGCACAAATCATGAATGGGTCAGTTGTAAAACAAAAGCCTTTGGCAAACTGAACTGCCAGCCAGTTCTGAATACCTGTGATCAAGCAATAGTAGTGGCGGATAGATAGATAGATAGATAGATAGATAGATAGATAGATAGATAGATAGATAGATAGATAGATAGATAGATAGATAGATAGATGTGTAGTTTGCTATGTATATGAGAGAGAATGTGAGAATATTGAATTATATATATTATGAATTATTAATTATTAAATTATGCCTCCTTTTAATGAAGTATCATGGTTGAATACTTATTAAAGTATTAATGTAAAAGTAGTCAGTATTCCATAATTGGGAGAATCAAACCATGTTGCTAGAATGGAAGACATTATCCAATACTTTTTGTGTGGCATTCTATAAGAGAATTATTAACTAATTGCAAATTTAATTGCTACTTTTATAACATTTCATTAGGCATTCCCACGGATATGAATGATTTTCTCAAGATCTCCCTCCATTTGTAGGTGGCAGTACTGTCACTTTAACTCCAGGCCTGGATATTTTACTTTGAAATGCAAACCATTGGAATTACACTGTGAAGATTTCAGATTGTCATGGTGAAAGAAAAGAATGAGAAGGAAAGAAAGCCAAGTGTCAGTGGATCCTACCTGTAATCCTAGCTCTTCAGGAGGCTGAGAGGTAGAGAATGCCAGTTTGAATTCAGCCAGGACAGGAAAATCCACCACACTCTTATTTCTGAGGGATTACAGGAATAAAAAATCCCCATGAATGGGGCTATGGCTCAAGGGCAGAGCATTAACTTTAAGCACAAGAACTCAGGGACAGTGCCTAGGCTCATAGTAAAACTCCCGAGCCTGGCAATTAAAAGAAAAGCCAGTAACAACATGTCTCCCCATGTATGTACACATGTATTTCTATTGGTGAAGGTCCAAAATCCCTATAATGAAAGGCATCCAGCTAGGATATTTGCTTTGAATAAAATGATTTCATAGCACAGAGAGAGTTTTCAAGACAGTGCATCTTCCGGGGCTCCTCTCACTGTTCCCATTGTAGCCTGGGACTGCTGGAAGAAGACTTCCTCATTATTGGAACAGGCAGACAAAAGGCCTCACTCCTGTAGAGCTGAGTGACAAAAAACTCTTTCTAGGCCAATTAGTGAGGAGTGTGGGTGGGCTCTGAAGGCCAGGAGAAAAAGGCCGCTTTGTATCTCAAGCTATCTCTCTGCTGAGAGATCTGTTGTGACAGGAAGACTTCATTTGTGCCACCTCCCGTGGCAGGCCAAGTTCCCTGCACTTATCCTGTATTTGTTAGACTATGTTCCAGTGTTGAAAAAACCTGCTACAATTAATTCAAGGGTCCTTTTGGCAGACAACTAAGGAGCTGAACCTAATAAAATGATCCATTATTGGCAATGATGCTTCCCTGGGTTTCCAGAAGCTTGCTAAATCAAAGTACATGTGTAATATTACTATGCTTCATGTCATCTATGGCTGGTGAAACTTAGCAGGTTTTGAAACTTTGACCTCTCCTAGTTGGGCCCTGGGTGGCTGTGTTTCAGGGTTGAACACAGGACCTGGATACTGACCATGAGCTCAGAGCAGAAGCTCAGTGTTTTATCATTTCTTGTCACAGCTTCACTTCTGTTATCTGTGTGTGTGTGTGTGTGTGTGTGTGTGTGGGTGGGTGCATGTATGTGTGTTCATACACTTGTCCTGGAGCTTCAACTCAGGACTTGAACACTGTACCTGAGTTTCTCCTGTACAAGGATAGCACTCTACCACTTGAGGCACACAGCCACTTCAGGATTTTTTCTAGTGTAGTACTAAGGAATCAAACCCAGGGATTCATACATGCAAAGCACTCTACTCCTAAGACACATTCCCAGCACTCTACTTCAGGTTTCTTTCTTTCTTTTGTTGGAAGTTGGAGGAATTTAAGTCTAGGCCTGGGTGCTGTCCTTGAGCTCTTTAGCTAAAGCCAATCACTCTACCACTTGAGCAACAGCACCCCTTGAGGTTTTTGGTGTGTCACTAGAGAAAAGCATCTCAAGGAATTTCCTGCCCAGGCTGGCTTTGGACCGTGATCCTCAGCTCTCAGCATCCGGAGTACCTAGGATGACAGGCACAAGTCAGCAGCAACTAGCTTCCACTTCAAGTTCCTAAGTAGTGAATAGGAGATAAAAGTCTCATGGGACCTTTTGTGTCTGGGATAGTTTTGAACCCAGACCATCAGATCTCAGCTTCCTGAGTAGACAGGATGACACAACTCATCTACTGCACGCCTAGACTGTAACACTCTGTTGCAAGGGGGTCCTTGCCTCCTTGTGGTAAGGTGCTACCCATGATCCCCAAATGTAAAAGTCAGTGGCTAGGCCCTGAGTTCAAGGTTCATTATCAAGAAATATAATACAAAACAATTGTCTGCAGGAGACAACTCACTACAGTTAGGTACATACATAATTTTGGCCATGAAATGGTGCCACAAGTTTCTCATCTGCACAATCATCTTACTTGTGGAGCTCTTACAAGAACCAGATGAAAAAATGCACTCCAAGAAGTACTCAGCACACAACACCTCATGAAATTCTCATCACATAGCTGAAGCCCACATAATATCATTAGAATTAGGGTGCTTTCATCAGTATCATCATTCTTTCAGAAACACACCACAAACAGTCCAAATTTAGATTTTGGAGGGGTGAGGTTTTTTGGGGGGAGGAGTCAGCCACGGGGATTGCACTGAAATTTTGGGGGTACTGTCCTAAGGTCTTTTGATCAGGCTAGAACTCTGCGACTTTAAGTCACAGCTCAGAGTTTCACAGACTTCCTGCCAAGCCTAGGTTTTAAACCCACCAGTGTAGGATCTCAGCCCCCTAGTATCTTGGATGACAGGGTGAGCAAGCCAGCAGCATCTAGTCCATGGAACTGGGTTCAAGCAGTTTACCTCTGTCTAATTCAGGTTAGATGGCAAACGTCAGCACTAGATTCCCAGCTTGCTCTGTGATGAGGTATTTGCAGCCCTATCCATATGTAGTTGCAGTCAGAACATTCTAACTTTTCCTTTTTTATTTTTTGTTTTGGTGCCAGTCCTGGCTCTTGAGTAAGGGTCTAGTCACAGTCCCTAAGCCTTTATGCTCAAAGCTAGTGCTGGAGTGTTTGAGCTACAGCAAAACTTCTGGATTTTTCTATGCAAATGGTAGTGAGGAATTGAACCCAAGGCTTCGTAATTACTAGGCGAGCACTCTACCATGGAGCCCCAGTAGTCACAAGTGTATAAACAGATAAATGTGTAGATTGGTAGACAGACAGACAGATAGATAGATAGATAGATAGATAGATAGATAGATAGATAGATAGATAGATAGATAGATAGATAGATAGATAGATGTAGATATATTTAATGAGAGATATCTGTAAATTATGAAATTGCATATATGATATTTCTATCAAATATTGCCAATTAAATTAAATATTGCCAATTAAATTATTCCTTCCTTTTTAAGGTATCATGATTGACTACATAATAAAGTATTAATTGAAAATTAGTCAATGTAGTATACCTGTTGTGTATAATTTTCTAATATAATTGTACACTAACTACTAATGTAATTGTTACTTTTATAACATTCCACTTGTACAGATGTCTATTGGAAAGCGTTTCTTAGAATCTCCCGACAGCCATTCATTAGTGGGAGTCCCGGGATTCAAGCTCCAGGCCTAAGTTGCCGATTTCAGCTTGGCTTCGCTAATAGCCTGCCAAACATCAGCAATGTAAGGTCATGTACATTGTCTGGGCATTGTTATTTAGACCCAGGATGGTACAATACAAAGGAAAAAACGTGTAATCACCTCATTGAACTTCTCAGTTTTATTTTTTTCCTTTTTATTTTTATTTTTTTGCCAGCCCTGAGATTTGAACTCGGGACCTAGGATCCCAGGATTGGCTTTGGCAGAGATGCCAAGACTTGAGTTCAAGCTCGGTACTTGGCCTAAAACCAAATAATAATAATAATGATAACAACAACAACAATAACAATAATAATATGGCCCTGGCTTGGTATTTGCACCATTATACTGGCAGGCCTGGCATTTAAACTCAGAGTCTGGGTAACTCTGTGGCACTGTGGGTGAAGGGGAAGATTGCCTTCCTTGAAGACTAGTTCAGAAAAGTTCCAAGCGCCTGAATTGAAGCCCTAGTACTGAAAAAAATGATACTCACATATGAGATCTATTTACATACATGGGTTTACTCCATATGACAGTTATTACCCTTATTTATTTAGTATTATTGCACATAAATCATTTATTTTATTACATCATATCACATATACTGAGACCCAGAACTTTCACAGAGAAGGAAAAAAATGTGTCAAAATTGGCTTCTTACTCCATGCATACGTTATTGGCCATGCTGGGATTTCAACGCATGGCCTAAAATGCCCAATCCATAAATGGGGTCACAGATTTAGCACACCAGCCTCCAGAAAACTGAGCTGCCAGGAAGTTCTGAGGACCTGTGATCAAGCCACAGTAACGCCAAATATATATATATATATATATATATATATATATATATACATACATACATACATATATATATAGAGAGACAGGAAATGTGAGGATATTATTAAATTATATATTATTACAAATTATTAGTTATTAAATTATGCTTCCATTTAATGAAGTATTGAAGAGTTAAAGTAACTCCATTTTGAGGCGGCAGCCATTCTGTCCTTTATGTTAAATTATGAGTGACCCAGAGCAAACATAAATTCCAGGAACTGACTTGTCCATGTTGAAGTTAACCAGAGCTCACATAAATCCCAAGGACAGAGTTATCTGTGGCCACAAACTTCCCTTGCTTCACAGATAACCCCTGCCCTTTATTGCCCTAGCCCAAATGGTATGATAACCCCCTGCCCTTTATTGTCCTAGCCCAAATGGTCTGATAACACCCTGCCCTTTAATGCCCTAGCCCAAATGGTCTGATCACCCCCTATCACCCCTTATCAACCTAGGATGTCCTGTTAACACATCTGGTTACTGTAACTTTGTAGTTTTTGTCTTTATAAGCCCTATGAAATTTCAGCTCGGGGCTTCCTCCTAAAGCTCCACTGTGTCGGTGTGTAAGACGTGGCCTGAGCTGCAGCCTGACTGAATGAAGCCTTGTTTTTGTATTTCAGAACGTCCGACTCTCGGCGGTCTTCTTGGTGGGGGTCCTGCGACGGGGGCACTTCAGTATCATCATTTAATACTTATAAAATCATTAATAAAAATCAGTCAATATCCTTAATCATACCATGGTGCTAGAATGGAAGATATAAATTCAATAATTTTTGTGTGCCATTCTAAAGTAGAATCATGAATTAACTGCAAATTTAATTATTACTTTCATAACATTCCATTAGCATTCGCATGAATAGGAATGAGTTTGTTAGGATCTCCCTCCATTTGTGGGTGGTAGTCCTAGCATTCGAATTCCAGGCCTGGGAAGTTTACTTCTAATACAAACCATTGGAATGACACCTTGAAGATTTCAGATTGTCACGAAAAAAAAAAGAACAACAAGATGAAAAGGAAGCCAAGTGTCAGTGGCTCTTGCCTGTAATCCTATCTCCTCAGGAGGCTGAGATGCCAAGTTGAATTCAGCCTGGGTAGGACAGACTGGGACACTCATATTTCTTAAGAGATCACAGGAAATCAAAATAAAATAACAACAAAAACACCCTGAGTGGCCCTGTGGCTCAAGTTGCAGAGCACTACCCTTGAGCAAAAGTCTCCGGGACAGGGCCAGGATGATGGGCATTCAGCAGGTTGGCCATGCCCAGCCCCCCAAACTGGGCAAGCTGGAACAGGCCCTCAGAGAGTACTAAGTCTGAGCAGGCAGCTTGAATAAGCATCCTTCACTGGAATTTAAGAACTGAAGCCATGAAGGCTTTGCCTGGGCTGGTGTGTGCAACTGGTGTGTACAACGGGTGCATTATGTCCTGGCACTTCTCAAGGGAAACCACAATTCTTAGGCTGTAGAAGTTGTTGAAGGTTGTGGCTCTAAATCCTCTATCCCTCATTAAGATGTGAGCCTAGGTCTCTGGGGCCTGGTGGCCATCACTCATTCATCATTCTTCATTGTTGAGTCTCAGGCTGGTCCCAAATCCTGGGAAAGATAGGAAATAGCCAGCAATTTCTGTGCCAAAAGGGGTAATCCAAAATCCCACCATCATAACTCCCATTAGAAGTAAGCTTTGGGCTTCGAATGTGGCTTACTGGTAGAGTGCTTACTTAGCACACATGAAGCCCTGAGTTCGATTCCTTCCTAACACAGAAACAGAAAAAGCCAAAAGTGAAACTGTGGCTTAAGCAATAAAAGTGCTAACCTTGAGCAAAAAAAGGTCAGGAACATGCCCAGACCCTGAGTTCAAGCCCTAAGATTAGCAACAACAACAACAACAGCAACAAAAAACGTGAGCATAGTGAGACATATTCTTCTTGGATTTAGAGGAGGGCCGAGGTTATGGGTAATAGGTAGAGGGCAGATGCTGTTTGCTCACTCCTGTAACCTTAGCTACTCAGGAGGCTGAGATCTGAGGATGCCAAATTCAAGCAGGAAAGTCTATATGAGATTCTTTTCTCCAATTAAACACCCACAAAGCCAGAAGTAGAGCTGTGGTTGAAGTAGTAGAGTGCTAGTCTTGAGCACAAAAGATCAGGGATAGCATCCAGGCCCTGAATTCAAACCCTAGGAGTTGCACAGGCACAGGCACACACACACACATAAACACACACACACACACACACACACACACACACACACACACACACACACACACACACACACCCCAAGATAGAGAATTTGACAGTCAACCTGCACAAATTCCACCTCTAGAAACTCAGTATTTTTTTTAAAAAAAGATGGAGAAGGAAAGGAAAGACTTGCTCCAGGAAGTGATATAACCAGTGCCAAAATTCCATAGGAGTTCTAAGTTGTGGAACAGGACAGAGAGCCTCAGGCACAAGGTACACCATGGGCAAAGGTCCTGAGGTGTGGTGTAGAGCAGGTTGTGTGGATGGAATGATGGTTCTGTGGCTTCAGACAAGTCTGGCAGAACACTGAAGGCTGGGTCAAGATTTGTACTTGAGTCACAAGTAGGGCAGAGGGTGAGGTCCCAGAATGAGGCCCAGGGAAATATTAGCTTGACATTTCACCAAAGACCCCAGCCAATTTCTGTGGCTGGAAGCCTATTTTTCACAGCTCCTGACCCTCAGGCCCTCTTTGCATGGAGGACTCAGGGCAAATGCAGGGAAGAACTCTCTTAAGAAAAGCTTCTAGCCCAATGCCACCAGTGGCTCAACCCCCGTAAATCCTAGCTACTCAGGAGACTGAGATCAGAGATTGTGGGTCAAAGCCATCTCAAGGGAGGAAAGTTAGTGAGACTTTCTTGCCCATGAACTAACAAAAGCCAGAAATGGAGCTTTGGCTCAAGTGGTAGCATGTCCTCATTGAGAGAAAATGTTAAGAAACTACAGGCCAGACCATGAGTTCAGGCCCCAGTACTGGCACCTACAAAATAAAGAAAAGCTTTCAGGAGCTCCTAGTCCACTGTGGTGAATGGACAGATAGGCCAGGCATGGGTGGCTTATGCTGGTCCTCCTAGCACATCAGGAGGCTGAGATGTGAGGATTGCCATTCAAAGCCATCCTGGGCAGGAATGTCCGGGAGATTCTGATCTCCAAAGATCCACCAGAAAACCAGAAGCGGCTGAAGTGCTAAGCTGAAGAGCTGAGAGACGGTGCCCAGGCCCAGACTTAGAGCCCCATGACCAATACCTGGCCTGCTTTGACCTCATGTTATGGCTCTAGCAAGTACTTTCCAGTGTGCTCCTGATGGTCTTCCAATGTCTATGTGTCCTACAAGTCTTGAGAGCAGCCTCCTTGAAGGCCTTTGCCTACAGAGCAGGACACAGTACCAGAAAAGGTCATGCCTTGTGGCATGCAGGTCATCCGCCGTTCATCAGAAGGGCATCTGTCATGAGCGCAGTGTGGATCTAAGCACTAAATCAACGTCTCAGACCACGGTTCTGGGCCAGAAGGGGTAGACCAGTTAAGGCCAGCTCACAAGGGAATCACAAGAATGTGAATTTGTCAGGCACACCTTGGGCAGGTTTTGAGTTGGGCTCATGAAAGACTTGTAGGCTGACGAACAAAAGCAGGTTGGCTGCTGCTTGTAGCAGTCGCTATATTCCAGGAGTCCCAGGACTCGGAGCCCTGCTTAACTCACCAGTGTTCAGGGCAGATGAAGGTCTGCAATCATGGGACAACTACAAAGGAGCATCCATAGTGGCCTTCCCTTGGTTCTATGTCCCCGTGCTGGGATGGAGGGGCTGGTTCCATGCAATTTACTGCCATAGCCCAGACCCCTCAGCCCAAGAAGCACTTAAGGAGAAACAACTGATGTGGCTTGAGAGTTTATTATGATTATGCCTCAGGACTGCCCCCAGTTCTAGCTCAGCTTATCATTACTACCTTCCTCTCTCTCTCTGTGTGTGTGTGTGTGTGTGTGTGTGTGTGTGTGTGTGTGTGTGTGTGCATGTGCATGAGTGTATCTTAGTAGTAGGGCTTGAATCCAGGGCCCATGCTCTGTCCCTCAGTTTTTTCATTCAAGGATACCACTCTACCACTTAAGCCAGAGCTTTTCTTCCAGCTTTCAGGTGGTTCTTGGGAGAGGAGAGTTTCACAGACAATTCTTGCTGGGCTGCATCTGAACGTTAATCCTCCAATCTCAGCCTGCTGAACGAGCTAGGATTATGAGAGCATGAGCCATTAGCATCTGGGCACGCATTCCTTTTTGGATAAAACAGAGTACCTATTTCCTAGCCGAGCACCCATCTACAGCTATCCCTCGTACCCCTTCCCTTACCCCTCCGGTCTTCAGAGGAGACAGACCCTCCCCTGAGGACAAAGAAATAGGATGCACTGACAATTTTTGAACATTATGGTCTCCACACAGTCAGGTGCTGCTGGGAGCTGATGTGGAGGTCAGCGATCTAGGCCAAGGCAAGTAGACAGCTGTTAGAACAGAAAGTATGAAAAGACATCCATGCAGCTGGATGTCAGTGGCACATGCCTATAATCCTAGCTACTCAAGGCTGACACTGGAAGATCAATCAAGATTCAAACCTAGCCTGGGCATACTCTTATCTCCAAAGAATCACCAAAAAGCTGGGAAGAAGTAATACTATAGTTCAAGTGTTAGAGCACCAAACTTGTGCAAACAAGCTAAAGGTTACCACATAAGCTCTTCAAACCTTGGTAAACACACACATACACACAAACACACACACACACAAACACATACACACACACACACACACACACACACACACACACACACACCCATATGCATGCAAAATCAGAGATTTCTACACTGTAACCTTTGGGTATTCTATACCTTTTTCCCACTAAGTCTGGTGGTTGTTGGCCTAGTAGTTAGATGCATCCAACACCACCTGACATCTATAATTTTGGGGAACAGAATGGCTAGAATGTCAGCCTTCCCCAGTCCCAGCTCCTTGATTGGGTCTTGGTCTATCCAGGCCCTTTAGGGTTCCATTTACAGACTTGCCAAGATCCTTTAAAAAGGCAGCATATGCTGGGCAGTTGTGGCTCACGACTGACATCCTTGCTACTCAGGAAGGTAAGATCTGGCTTCCAAGCCAGCTTGGGCAGGAAAGTGTGTGAGACTCTTATCCTCTATGAACCATCAGAAAACAAGAACTGTCCCTTGGCTAAAGTGGTAGAGTGCAAGCCTTGAGAAAAAGAGCTCAGGGACAACACTCATGGATAATAACAAGGAGAGGCATTGCATGTTTGCTTTGGGATTGGCATGGGCCAAATATTGGAAATTTCAAGTGCACCAAGATAAAGCAGTACCTCCTCTAGTCCCGTGCTCCTCTATCTTCTCCACCCCCTGCCCTTGGCTGGGTTTTGGGTCAGGATGGCTCTGGCTTGACAGGAGGACTCCAAGGAGGAAGATCCCAGACCAATTGCCCTGGGTCCTTCCTCCCTGCTTACCCTGCTGCATCTGCTCTTTTCCATAAACCTTCTTCCTGAAATCCATCCATGAGATCATTGACACCAACACAGTGGTGAGTGGTGGGTCCAGCCTAACTCTGGGAAGTCAGAGGTGGAAGTCAGTTTGGGACTAGGAGCTTCTACCCTGGGTGTGGGATGAGGCTAGGGCTGACATTTATTTCATTCTGAGCTTTGCAGGAGTAGGGAGACAGTGTAGACACAACATTGAGTCAGGTAAGATGGGAATCTGTAGGACGACTTGTGTGGGGGAAGCTATGGGGCTCAGGGGGCCACTGTTCTTGGTACTCCTCGCTCAGATGTCCCTCTCCCTCTCTCATCCCTCAATAGTAAAAGAGAAACTTTAAATAAGGGTGTCGAAGAGGGGGCAGGGGATTGTTTCTGTGTGAACCAGACTTGTGCTTCATATTCATCCTAGCCCCTACTTCCTATTTATCTGAGGAATGGCCATATGGGTTTGGGGGCAGGAGATCATCCTAGCTGAGAATGTGGCTCAGTGATAGAATGGTTGCCTAGCAAGCCTGAAGCCCTGGGTTCGATTCCACAAAGAAAAAGCTGGAAGGGGAGATGGTGCTCAACTTGTAGACCACCAGTCTTGATCAAATAGAGCTCAAGGACAGTGGACAGGCCCTGAGTTCAAGCCCCATAACTGGAAGAACAAATCTTTGTGGAGGCATTTTTTCCCCTTTGGAAACAATTTATTCTTTTTGATAAGCATAACACGGGCCTCTTCCCTGGCCACCAATGAGCCATTAGATGTTCCTGGAATTTGGGCCTCCTCCCAGCAGCCTCTGCTCTATCAGGCCCATAGTTTACCCTTCCTATCACCAGGCAGATGGAGGCCTAGAGAAGCCCACCTGGCCACCTAGTTCTGGTGGCTGCTGAGGATTTTGGGACTCAGTAAGTCACATAGGGAGTCATCATCCCCATCTGTCTACAGAAAAAAGGTACAGAGCAATGCAAGCCTGAGCACACCAGCTGTGGGCAGTTCTGCATGTGGGGATCTGCAGTAGGACATGCTCTGTGGGGGAGTCCTGTACGGGGCAGGGAAACTTGACCTCTCCTCTTGCAGTTTCCACACTATCCTGAATTTGCAATTCTTCAAAACCTTTCTGCTTCTCCCTGATTTTGACTCCCCAGGACCCTGAGGCCTCTGAAGCAGCTGCACTGGTGGGGAGCTCAGCCTGTGTCAGCATCTGGAGCCCCGTGTAGGAGTGACAGAAGCTCTGGCAGCTATCTACTCTTCATATTCTCCTGGGATAGCTGGCACATGCACTCGGCTTTCTCCTGACACAGCTGATCCAGAATGAACATCTGTCCTTTACATGTCAGGAGGGACTCCTGGATGGTGCAGATATGTGCCGACAGCTGGTTGCATCGATGGTGGAGCTCATCTGCAGGACTCTGGAAGTCCACCTCATCAGGCAGGTTGTGGATGAAGAAGATTTTCTTCTTGGACGCCCACGTGTCCCACTTCCCATCCTCACACATGCTGTGGTGGCAGCTCATTGGGCGGGGGACCTGTGGCTCCAGCTCTATCTGGCACTGAGCTGTCGGTGGGAGGGGGAGTGCCTGCAGCAGTCTCGCTGCTCCTGTGGCAGGAGTATCCCCCTGTGGATCTCAGCCTCCGAGAGTGCTAAGAGCTCCACGTCCCTCTGAGTTTGGGGGACATCTCCATCCTCTGCCATGGGCACATCGAGGAGAGTCGCTTCCTCAGCTTTTGCTTCTCCAGGGTTCACAGCTTCTCCTTCCCCAGGGAAAGCCAGGAAGCTCAGCTGGGCCTGCATGTGCTCCTCCTCTGGACTGGTCACATCCAGGCACTTGAAACTGTCCTGCCACTTTGGGGGCACCATCTTGTCCCCCCAGTTGGTTGGACCCTGCACTTGTTTCAGGTGCTCCAACAGCTGGGTCTGCCTCTGCAGGTGCTACTGCAGGACCTACTACTTGGAGCACAGCTGCTCATTGGAGGTGATGTGCTGCTCACAGGTGACTCTGAGCTCCTGAAGCTGGGCCAGAGACTGCTCCTGCTGCTCCCGGAGATCCTGAGTCACTTGGCTTTCTCTCTCAGCTACCTCTTTCCCTTTCTATATCTTCTCCTCTCAGCAGTACAGCTATTCCTGTAGATGTTTCTTCACCTGCTGCTCTGAGTCCACGATGCTGGTGAGATCCTCCTTCTCACTGCTCACCCTGTAGAGAGCGTCCTGCAGCAAGGCCAGCTGTTCCTCCAGCTGTGGGTTTCATACACATGCACATCGTGGGGTCTCGGGGATTTCCTGTGGATCCTTGGTTTTCTCTTCCAATCCTCCCACTTGCTCCCGCTGCTCTGCATAATGGAGACGGAGTTTCTAGTTTTCCTGTACCTGGATGTGAAGTTGTTTCTCCAGGTTTTTCAACCCCATCTGCGTGCTGTAGGTGTGGGCCCGCAGGTGCTGCTCCTCCTGAGATGGACCCGCAGAGGGCCATGGCTTTGCCAACTTCCTTCTCAGTTCCCCCAGCTCATTCTCTAGGTGCAGCACCTAGCTTCATCCTCACTCCTTTTCCTCTGCCAGTTGGTTCACCTGCTCGGTCTGCCACCAGGGCTCCTCCTTTTGCGTGGACCTCTCAATGCTCAGGTTCTGCAAGAATGTGTCTGTCTCCAGATTCGCTGCAGACACCATTCAACTCAGGTTGTCCTGAAGTCTCCTTAGTACCTCACACCCCTACAGCACTTGTTGGAACTTGCAGATTCTGTTCTTCCTGTTGCTCCTCTATGTCCAGAATGCTTACACCTTCTCCTAAAATTCTGTGTTCACTTGCTGCAGGTCATAGAAGCTTCTCTTCTTTTTCTTGAGCTGAAGTGTTACATCATTTAGCTGTTTGAACATTTTGGTCACCTTCTGTAAGTAGTAACCACAGAAGCCACCATCTCCAGCTCTGCCATGCGCTGCTCTGCGGCCTGTAGGCAGCTGGTGAGAGCTTCATGCTCCATTTCGCTGTCATCGGCCATGAGCTGCATGTGGGCTGGTGCTGATTGTAAATCACTTTCTGCAGAAACCAACCTCTATATGGGTGGCTTGTGGATGTCTAGCTCTGTTTTTGTTGCTTTGTGTACTTTGGCTACCTTCTCCTTCTCTTTCTCTCGTCAATCCTGCAGGTCTGTCTTTTCCTGTTTCAGTGGTTGGATCTTGGCATAGAGCACATGGTTTCTCCTTTTGCTGTGGTCCAGGGCAGGCACCACATGTTGCTAGCACCTCTGCATATTCTTGGTGGTATTGGGACCCTTGACAATCTGGACCCTGGTGGCTGTGACTGTGTCCAAAGGCAGGGGAGGCCAGTGGTCAGCATCACCCATGGCCAGACCCTTGGTTGAATCACCCTTCCCAGAGGTATTTGTCTTTGGGATCCTTCCCTTTTATGTATTCTTTGTTTTCTTGAATGCTGAAGGTCTGATGGGAGGATTTCTTCTGCTGGTGTTCTGGCAGTAGTTTATTGCCCACAGCTCTCTCACGGAGTCTTGTTGTTTCAGATATCTGAGCGCTGGGATGGGAAAGATGGGCTGGCCACATTCCCAGGCTCTGGGAAATCCTCTATTCTCCCACTCTCTTACTAGGTTGTCAATTTCCTATTGTACTCCAAATTCGCCTCGAGACTCTTGTTTATCACTCAGTTACCTCTACCTTCCTCAACTGCTGGTAGTGGTGTCACCCAACAGAGGGAATCTTGGTGCTACAGGGCAGCATGGAATGTGGGTGGCCACGATTCTTGTATCCCATTGGTCAGAAAGAACCATAAGAAAAAGGGGGTATGGCTGGTATCCTGTGATGCAGGCAGAATGGGCGGAGTCAAGATGACAGCAGCCCCTTTCCCAGGGAACTCTGTGCAATCCAGTTGGGAACAAGAGGGAGACCTGCTTTAGCCATATAGCTGCACAGATTTTTGTGTGTATGCCTGTTTGTTGCCAGTCCCGGACATTGAACTCAGGACCTAGGCACAGTTGGTGAGCTGCTTTTGTTCAATGCTACCCTTCTACCACTGGAGCCACACGGCTCTACTTCTGGCTTTGTTGACACTGAAGTTGGACAGGCGTCTCAAGTACTTTCCAGCCTAGGGTGACTTTGACCATGAATCTCCTTTCACAGCCTTGTAAGTATCATGGAGGTCTGCTGATAGCCACTGGTGCCTGCTTAAGCATTGGTCTTGCTGATGTTCTTGGACAGACTGGTAAATTCCCTATCTTCGGGGTTAAGTAGTGGGAGCTGGAGCCCACAATTCAAATCCTGGTCCTGCCACCTCCAAATGGCAGAAGATCCTAAAAACTCATTTCTATCCATATGAATACCAATGGAATGTGATGTATATCATGATTGAATGGACAGTTTTTGAATGATTCTAGGATAAAATCATACACAATTATATTCTAGGACACTGATTGATTTTAATCAATACTTTATGAAGCATTTAAAAAATTACATTCATTAAATGGAGAAATAATGAAATACCTAAGAATTTGGCATCACATAGCACAGAGATGCCATTTTTTTCTGCCAGGACTGAGATTGGAACTCATGGTCTGGGTAAATCTGTTGCACTGTGTAGCAAGGGGAGGCTTGCTTTTTTGAAGTCAAGAAATTCAAGTCTGTTCCTTAAGCCTGAAATTGGTCCCCACGCCTAGAATACATCATATTTGTGTACATTTTAAGTATATGATTTATATTTACATACATATATTGACTCCATATTGCATTTAATGTAGTTATTCATTTTATTTTTTGTTTTGTTCATGTAGTGACCATTTATTTTATTGACTATTATGGCACATATAATATTGATTACATAGGATATAGGTCTGCATATGTATTTCACTTCATACCTGACACACAGGACTTTCACAGAAAAAGAAAACATGTGTCACCATCTGCTTCTTACTCCATGATTTCTTGTTTGGGAGTGCTGGCATTTGAACTCATGGCCTACAGGGCCAAATTCATGAATGATTGTCAGCATGACATACTGACAGGCATTTCCCAGGACCTGAGATTGAGCCCCAGGGGTTGACAAAATAAAAACAGATTGACACACAGATGTTAGTATGCTAATAAATATATATCTTTATAGTGTGCCAGAGATGTCTATCCATTATTCAGTTATATACACTACATTCTTAACAATTCTTGGGTATTTATTATGTCTCCATATAATTAATATTATTGTTTTCATCCTTAATAAACTATTAAGTAAATAAGTGTTCTGAAATTAATGTGTCCCTGTAAGAAATAGTAGTCTTTTCAAAAACATAAACTCTGGGCTTGGCGCTGTCCCTGCACTATTCAGCTCAAAGCGAGCACTCTATCACTTGAGCCACAGAGCCACTTCCAAAAATAGTAGTCTTTTAATGCTTCATATTAAATAAAATTAGTCAGCCTACTGAAATCATAATGTCTAATTTTATACGAGTATCACTCATGAGCAACTCATTCAACCGTGACACTTACAACATTCAATCATTATTCCTATAAATGGGAATGGGTCTCTTAGGATCTCCCACCATCTGGAAGTGACATGACTTAGATTCGACTCTAGGCTTATATTGCCGTGCAGGACTATGTCTTCCCCAGTACCCTGCCAGCCTTCAGCAATACAAAGTGAAGTACCCTTTGGAGCCGTATCATTCAGACCCAAATGGTCATGGTGCAAAATGGTAAAACTTCATCCCACCACTTATTCTCTGTGCATTTTTCCCCTCCAGAAGGCCTGGAGGTCTCGGATCCCAGGATTGCCTGTGGTTCCAGTGGCTGCACCCCAGACTAGAGTGATGGAAGATGAGGCAGAGTTGCCATGACCTGAGTTCAAGACCTTGCTTCGCACAAAATAAATAAATAAATAGATTGATAGATAAATAAATAAATAAATAATCTCCCTGGCTTGCAATTGGTGCCGTTTTTTCTGCCAGGCTTTGTATTTGAACTCAGGGTCTGGGAAACTTTGCAGCACTGTGGACAAAGGAGAAGCTCACCGTGCTTGAAGTCAAGAAAGTCAGGCTTGCTCTCTAGGCTTGAATTCAAGCCCCAGCTCTGGGAAACATACTATTTATATATATTGTAATGATAAGATTTATACTTACTTATAGATGTTCAGTACATATCCTGTTTGTTGTGGTTATTTATTGTATTGCTGTTTTATTCATTAACCATTTATTTTATTGACTGTGATAACCTTATTCCATTTATTATTTTGATGACATCCTATCACATAGTATTTAGATTTGTAGAAGTGTTCTCAATCATGTCTGACATCCAGAACGCTCAGAACAAAGGAAAACAGGTGTCACGCTTGGCTTCTTACACCATGATCCAATTGTTGGCAGTGCTGGAATCTGAACTCAGGGCCTAGCAGAACCAATTCATGAATGGGTGTGTCAAAACGACAACCTTTAGCCCAGGAAACTGCCAGGCAGTTCCCAGACTCTGACATCAAGCCACAGGGGTGGACAAAATAGCCATACATGGATAGGCAGGTGGTAGTATACCAATAAATATATATTTGTATAGAGTGCCAGAGACATCTACCTAGGATTCAATGACATCAACTACGTTCCTACCAACACTTAGGTAGTTATTATGTGCCATTGAAGGAATAGGATTCTTTTCATGCTTAATAAACTATTCAATAAGATCAATGTGTCTAATTTTAGACTAGACCTATGCATGCAGAAACTTCTCAATCATAGTTTGTTAATATTCCATCGGTATTCCGATGCATAGGAATAAGTCTCGGGAAATCCCCCGATTGGTAGGTGTCAGGACCAACAGTTAAACTCAGGGCCTACATTGCTGCATGGGACTATGGCTTCCCTGATAGCCCACTAGCCTTCGCCAATGCACGGTGAAGTACCCTTTGTAGACATGTCATTCAGACCCAGGATGGTCATCATAGAAAGGGAAAAAAATGTAAAAATTCCATCCCGCGGCTTCTCTCCTCTCTCTCTCTCTCTCTCTCTCTCTCTCTCTCTCTCTCTCTCTCTCTCTCTCTCTCTCTCTCTCTCTCTCTCTCTCTCTTTCTCTGTGTGTGTTTGTGTGTTTGTGTGTGTGTGTGTGTGTGTGTGTGTGTGTGTGTGTGTGTGTGTTTTCCTGCAAGACTTCAAAGCCTAGCATCCCAGGATTGGCTATGGGCCCATGGCAGCCTGTCACCCTGAGGTGATTGAAGCTAAGGCAGAGTTACCACAAACTGAGTTCAAATCCCTTCCTTGGCAAATAATAATAGTAATAGTAATAATAATAACAATAACAACAACAACAACAACAACAACAACAACAATAATAATAATAATAATAATAATGATAATAATAATAATAATAAACACCCTGGCTCAGAACTCGCACCATTTTTCTACCACTGCTGGGTTTCCAACTCAGGTCTGGGTAAATCTATAGCACTGTGGAGGAAAGGGAAGCTCACCATCCTTGAAGACTACAATATCAGGCTAAGTCACAGGGCCTGAATTGAAGCCGCAGTATTGGCAAAAATAATATACCCACCTATTTTACATATAGGATCTCTATTTACATAGATGTGTGGAATGCCTCATGCATTCAGTATAGTTACTCTTTTTATTGTGTGTCTTAGTCATGTATGCATTTTGTGTTTTATTGAGCATGATGACAGACATAACTGTGCCGAAACGGATGACCACCTATTCCTATGGCTATCGAGTTGCCTATATAGCATTCTCCATCCTCCCTGAGAACCTGGACTTTCATAGGAAAACAGGTGGATCGATGTGTTTCTCACATGAGAGTTCATCTATTGGCAGTATTGGGATTTTAACTCAGAGCCCAGCAGGGCAAATTGGCGAAAAGGTCTAGGTGAGGATACCAGCCTGTGAGCAACTAAGGAGCTAGACCTTTCCTAGGACCTGACATCGAACCCCAGGGAGGGCCAGGATAGTCCTAAATTCATAATTTAAACACAGGATCTATATTGACATACATGTGCAGTCATCATTTTGCTTTCAGTGCACTTCTCCTTAATTTGTGTCTAATTCATGGAGGTATGGTGTATTTTACTGAGTATGGTGACAGCTATAACTGTGCTGACATGGATGACAAAGTTTTCCCATGGTTACAGGGTTGCCTATGCATTCATTCTCCAGCCTAGCTGAGACCCAGGACTTTCACAGGAGAGGAAAACAGGTACAACGACTGGCTTCTGACATCAGGATGAATCTTTTGTCAGTGCTGGGATTTGAACTCAGGTATGGGTAACTCTGTTGCACTGTGGGGGAAGGGGAGGCTCACCATCCTTGAAGAATAGAATGTCAGGCCTAGTCCGGGGCCTGATCTGAAGTCACAGCACTGGACAAAATAAGAAGCCCAGCTCTTTTAAACATAGGATCTCTATTTACGTAAGGTGTGGTATGCATCTTGCATTCAGTGTAGTTATTCTTTTTATTTTGTGTCTTTTTCAAGGATGTATTGTGTTTTTTATTGAGCATAGAATGACATATAAAACTGTGCTGACATGGATGACAACCTATTCTCATGGGTATAGAGTTGCCAGTGTTTCTTGATTCTTGCTGAGACCCAGCACTTGCACAGTACAGGAAAACAGGTGCAAGAATTGGCTTCTCACATCAAGATAAACCTTTTGGTAGTGCTGGGATTTGAACTTGGGGTCTAGGAAGCCCAACAGCCAAATAGGTCAACATGAGCCCATCAGCTTGTGAGCTAAGACATACCCAGACCTGAGATAGAGCCCCAGTGTGGGGATGGGGCACAATATTCATCCATTCATAAGCTGAAGCTAGTATGCTAATTACCTATTTGGATAGAGTAGGAGATGTAGCGAGCTGTGTTCAAATCCTATCTACCATTTAAATACCGATTCTTGGATCTTTCCCAATGCCTCCATTTCCTGAATGTGATTCTTATTGTCACACTTCATGAACTCTTAATTAAAAATAATTGTTGTGCCATACATCTTGCCTATCATTTCCAATGAGAATCATGCATGAACTAAACTCTTCCCTAGGCCTGAATTCAAGCATTTCATAACATTTATAGACATGTTAAATATATGATTTCTACTTACATCAATATATTCAATCTATATCATGTTTTTTGAGTGATACATTATATTTTATCATTTATTTATTTATTTAGCATTTATTTTATGGACCGTGAGTGCACCTATAACATTTATTACATTTATTCCCATCTATTCCATAGCGTGTAGCTTTGCAGACATATTATGAACTTGTATAGAAAAGGAAAACAGGTGTCACCCTTGAAATATTACACCAGGAAGAAATTTTTGGCAATAATAGGACCTGATGTGAATGCCTGAGAGGCCGAATTCATGAATGGGTGAGTGTCAGCACCGCAGCCTCTAGCCCATTCAGCTGCCAAGTGGATCTCAGGACCTGGGATCAAGCCCCAGGTTTGGCCAAAATAGCAGTAACTTTCTATGACGATGGAGATATATAAATAAATAAAATGTATGTATTTATTTTGGTGTCTGGTCATGGGGCCTGAACTTTGGGCCTGGTTGCTTGACCTCAGCTCAGGGCTAGCACTCTACCACTTGAGCCACAGCACCACTTCTGGCTTTTTCTTTTTGCTTATGTGGTGCTGAAGAATCAAACGCAGGACCTCAGGCATGCAAGGTAAGAGCTCTACAACGGAGCCACTTTTCCAGCCCAAATATAAATTTAGATATTTAGGTACTGCCAGAGGTGTCTATCTAGTATTCAATGACATATACTACCTTCCTACCGATTCTCATGTATTTAGTGAGAACTCCATTTAATCAATAGTATTCTTTTAATACATAATGTACTATGAATTAAAGTCAATCCCTGTCCAGTGATTATTGGGTCTAATTTTAAGCAAGACAGATTGACGGACTACTCATCCAACCATGACATTAACCACATTCTTCTAGTGTTCCTATGGACAAGAATATTTTCTTAGGCTCTTCAGCCCCTTGTAAGTGGCATGACCGGGATTCGAACTCAGGGCCTAGTGTCCACGTTGGCCTATGGCTTCGCTGATAGAGCCAGCCTTCAGAAATGCCAGATGACCTACAGGTTGCAGCCATGTCATTCACATCCAGGATGGTCAACGTGCAAGGAAGGAAAACAGAAACTGCTGACCGTCCTTGGTTTGTGGCTTTTTTTCGATGCTGTTTTCATTTTCTTTTCCTGTGAGCCCCTGAGGTCTAGGACCACAGGATGGGCTATGGGTCCAGAGGCTGCACTATCCCAGCCTAGTGTGATGGAAAATGACGAGGAGTTGCCAAGACCTGAGTGCAAACCCTGTGCTTGGCAAAAATTAATTAATTAATTAACAACACTATTGAAACTCCCTGTCTTGGATTTCGTGCCATTTTATTGTCTGCCATGCCAGGGATGTCACCTTGGGATCTAGGTAACTCTGATGCACTTGGGGGAGCCGGAGGAAAGGAAGATCTTCTCCCTTGAATGCAAGCAATTTAGGCCTGTTCCCTAGGCCTGAATTCAAGCCCCCCCCTGGAGAACATAACATTTATAACCATTTTTATTTTATCATTTATACTTACATCCATACATTCAGTCTATATCTTGTTTGTTGGAATGATTAATTATATTTTATTATATATTTATTTGTTTACAATTTATTTTATGGACTGTGAGTACACCTATTACATTTATTACATTCATTCAAATCTATTCCATAGCAGGTAGCTTTGCAGACATATTATAAATATCATACCTGACACCCAGCACTTGCACAGAAAAGGAAAACAGGTATCATACTTGCAATCTGACTCCAGGAAGACATTTTTAGCAATGCTGGAAACTGAACTGAGGGCCTAGAGGCCCCATTCACAAATGGGTGAGTGTCAGCACAGCAGCCTCTAGCACATTCAGGTGCCAGGTGGATCCCAGGACCTCGGATGGAGACACAGGTTTGGCCAAAATAGCAATACCTTTCTATGCAGACAGTGGTATACAAATATATATTTAGATATGTAGATATTGCCAGTGATGTCTATCTGTTATTCAATGACATATACTACCTTCCTAGAGATTCTCAGGTATTTAGTGAGGACTCCATTTAATCAATAGTATTCTTTTAGGGGATGGGAAGGTGGCTCATTGGGAGAGTGTTACCTTGCATGCATGAGTCCCGGTTTCGATTCTTCAGCAACACATGATCAGAAAAAGCTGGGAATGGCACTGTGTCTCACATGGTACTGCCCTAACCCTGAGCTGTAAAGCTGAGGGATAACGCCCAGGTCCGAGTTCAGTCCACACTACTGACAAAACACACACACACACACACACACACACACACACACACACACACACACACACACATACACAATGTATTCTTTTAATGTATAATAAACTATAAATTAAAATCAATCCACATCTTGTGAATACTGGATTTAGTTTTTGCTAGACTAATTGACAAACTACTCATCCAACCATAACATTGATCACATTCCTATGGGGTTCCTATGGACAGGCAATAGTTTCTTACACTCTCCAGCCCTTTGTAAGTGGCAAGACCGGGATTCAAACTCAGGGCCTAGGTGTTCAGATGGGCCTATGGCTTTGCTGACAGCCCACTGACAGCAGTGCCAGGTGACTTACAGGTTGCAGTCGTGTCATTTGGACCCGGGATGGTCACCATGCATGGAAGGAAAACCGAGAAACCTCTAACTGTTTGCAATTCGTGGCTATTTTTCCTTGTATTTCTTTTTTCTTCCTGTCAGCCATGAGGCCTAGGCTCCCAGGATGGGCTGTGGGTCCAAAGGCTGCACAAACCCAGCCTAAGCTGATGGAAGCTAAGGCAGAGTTGCCACGACCTAAGTTCAAATCCCGTGCTTGGCAAAATACATACATACATACATACATACATACATACATACATACATACATACATACATAGAAAATAAAATAAAATGAATTTTAAAAATTTAAAAATACTAATTGTGCTCTCTGGCTTGGATTTCATGCTCGTTTTTTTCTGCTTGGCCTGGGATTTGCACTTGGAGTATGGGAAAATCTAATGCACTCTGGGGGATGGAGAAACTCACCCTCTTTGAATACAAGCAATTCAGGCCTGTTCCCTAGACCTGAATTCAATCCCAACCCTGTTAATTAATATTCATCCACATTTGAAATGATTAATATCTACATATTTATATTTACTGCATATTGCTTTGAGTGTGTTTATTTTTTGTATTATTAATTCATTATATTTGTTGACTATTAATACACTTATAACATGTATTAAATTTATTACATCTTATGAAAATTATACAGATTTGCATATGTATTATATATCTTACTTCAGACCCAGGTCATTCACAGAAATTTTATAGTAAATGATCCCATGCCAAAAAAAACACAAAGAATACACTTACCAAAGTCTAAATTATCCCTAGGCACCCCAGTGGCTCACATATTTAATCCTAGCTACTCAGGAGGCTGAGAACTGGAAGATGAAATTTCAAAGCCAATGAAGGCAGAAAAGCCTGAGAGACATCATCTCCAATTAAGTGCCAAAATGCCAGGCTAAGGTATAGCTGAAGTGGTAGAAAATCAGCTATGAACAACGAAGCCAAGGAAGAGCAAGCTGTGTTCAAATGTGAGGAGAGGGGGTTGGGAGAACACAGAACAAAACAATACACAAATCCCACCTAATTTATGGTACCAACCAAACTGAAAAGAAAAATGAATCTTTTTCATTTGTATAAATTTACATGAGCACATATGCTCTTAGGTACACTTCAAAGCTATGTTTTTAATAATATATATACATATACAAT
The DNA here is from genome assembly GCF_024711535.1 of Dipodomys merriami. NCBI lineage: Eukaryota > Metazoa > Chordata > Mammalia > Rodentia > Heteromyidae > Dipodomys > Dipodomys merriami. The sequence goes on along the minus strand of NW_027206143.1, from coordinate 110,232 downwards.
TTAATAATGAATATATATATATATATATAATTTTAAATAAACTAAGAAACCAGCCAATGAATAAATACTTCTGAATTAGTGCCTTAACCATGGCACTGTAAATTATTATTTTTTTTTTTTGGGTCCGGTTGTGGGGCCTGAACTCTGGGCCTGGGCACTGTCCCTCAGCTCTTCAGCTCAAGGTTAGCACTCTACCACTTGAGCCACAGTGCCACTTCCGGCTTTTTCCTTTTTGCTTATGTGGTGCTGAGGAATCGAACCCAGGGCCTCATGCATGCAAGGCAAGCGCTCTACCACTGAGCCACCTTCCCAGCCCCGGCACTGTAAATTATTTATACTAAAAGTGTTTTCCAAGTTTCTTTTCTCAGAATCCATCTTTAAGAAGTTTTTTCATGTGCCTGGCACCAGTGACTCATGCCTATAATCCTAACTACTCAGGAGGCTGTGATCTGAGTTTGGCGGTTCAAAGTCAGCCCAAGCACAAAAGTCTGTGAGACTCTTATCTCCAATAAACCACTAGAAAACCGAAGTGGTACTGTGACTCAAGCAGTAGATCGTTTGCCTTGAGCTGAAGAGCACAGGGATAACCCCTGAGTTCAAACCACAGGACCCCCCAAGAAATGTTTGTTCCTGCAGATCATAAAATTCTAACATTCTGAGCTTTAGGAAACTTTTCTGCCAGGTTCTTATGCTCTTTAGCAAAGTACTCCACTACTGAGATACATCACAGTCCCATTGTTTTCGTTTTTCATTTTACAATCCAGTTTATTCCCAAAATGCTTAGAAGTACCTACTGTCCTCACAGAAGTGAGGTTTTATTCAGAAATCCTACCTTTTGTGCTATGAGGACTCCCCTAGTGTATTTCATGGTAGGCACTGAGGAAAACTCATACGACACAAATGCAGAGATTTTATAATTGTAGAAAAAACTCTAAATAGAAATAAATTCAACTGTCCTGATCTTCTAGGGAGAAATGTCCTTATTTTCATTCTCACTCTTCAGGGCAGATGGTCAAAATAGAAACACCAATGTGCTATGCTGAAATGTAAAAGTTTAGACCCCTTTTTTTGAAAAATTCTCATATGATAAAATCAATACGTATCAAATAAAGGTGAAGTGAACTTAAAAAATATTAAAAATGCTAATGAAGCTCCCTGGCTTGGAATGTGTGCCATATTTTGTCTGCAAGTCCTGGAATTTGAACCCTGGGTCTGGGTAACTCTATTGCACTGTCAGGGAAGGGGAAGCTCGCCCTGCTTGAAGAACAGTAAGTCATGCCTATTCCCTAGGCCTGAATTCAAGCCCCAGACCTGGAAAAACATACTCCTTATATACATTTTAAAGATAGGATTGAACTTCCATACAGATGTTCAGTCTATATTATGTTTGGTGTGGTTAAACATTATATATTTTATTTTTTCATTTATTTACCGTTTATTTTACTGACACTTATGCATCCTAACTATGTATTACATTGTTTACATGCTATCATATACCATCTAGATTTGTAGATGTGTTCTCCATCATGCCTGACACACAGAACTCTTCCAGAAAAGGAAAACAGGTGTCGCATTTGGCTTCTTACTCCAAGATTAAATTTTTGGCAGTGCTGGGATCTGAACTCAGGGTCTAGCAGGTCCAATTCATGAATGGGTGAGTGTGAGCACAACAGCCTCTAGCCAATGAAGCTGTGAGGTGGTTCCTAGGTGCTGAGATAGTGATCCAGGATTGGCCAAAACAGCGATACAAGGATAGGCAGACAGTAGTATACAAATAAATATATATTGGTAAAGGGGCTGGGAAGGTGGCTCAGTGATAGAGTGCTTGCCTTGCACGCATGAGGCCCTGAGTTCGATTCCTCAGCACCACATAAGCAGAAAAAGCTGGAAGTGGTGCTGTGGCTCAAGTGGTAGAGCACTAGCCTTGAGCTGAAGAGCTGAGGGACAGTGCCCAGGCCCAGAGTTCAGGCACCATGACTGGCAAAAAAAAAAAAAAAAAAAAAAAAATATATATATATATAGGTAAAAAGCACCATAGCCTCCTATCTATGATTGAATGACATATACTACATTCTTCCCAACTCTTAGGTATTTATTATAACACAATTAAAGGAATGCTATTCTTTTCATGCTTAATAAAGCATGAAATTAAGATCAATCAGTGTCCTAGGATTATTGCATCCAATTTTAGGCTTGACCAATGCACAAACTTCTCTTTCAATTGATATTCTTATGCATAGGAATGAGCGTCTTGTGATCTCCTGCCATTGGTAGTTGTCAAGACCTGGATTTGAACCCAGGGCCTATGTTGACAGGTTGGCCTATGGCTTCCCTGCTAATCCGCCAGCCCTCAGGAATGGCAAGTCAGGTGTACTTTGCACCCATGGCATTCAGACCCAGGATGGTCACCGTGCAAAGATTAAAAAAAAATTAAACCCCCATCCCTCTGCAGCTTGCCACTTTTTGTGCTATCCCACTTTTTTTTTTTCTTTCCGCAAGCCCTCTGGGCCTAGGATTCCAGGATTGGGTATGGGTCCCGAGGCTGCACCTAGCCTAGGGTGATCAAAGCTGAGGCAGAGTTGCCACGACCTGAGTTCAAGCCCTAAAAAAGCCAAAAAAGAAAAAAAGAAAAAAATGATTATTTAACTAAATTAAAAAAAAAATAGTGCTCTCTGGTTTTGAATTTCTGCCAGTTTTCTTTCCTAGACTGGGATTTGAACTCAGGAACTTGTAGCAATGTGAGGGAAAGTGCAGATTTGTTACTATTTGAGTTCAAACACCTTGCCACGCCAAAACTAAAAAATAAGTCACTGAGCTTGGTAAGGGGAGTAGTTGTGGAGATGGGAGGTAAAGGATGGTAGGGGGAAAACAAAGGAGAAGGTAACAATGCTCAATAGGAAATATACTCATGACCTTGCTCATGTAACTGTGACCATTCTGTACAACATTTTTACAATAAAAAACATACAAAAAAGAAACCATGTAGTATTTCGAGAAGCACTTTGGGGGTAAGGGTAGGATGTCTGAATAGATGTACAAAATTCTACACTGCTTTTTATTTAATGTTCAGTATGGAATTCAATAAACATAACTGCTTCCATTAAAAGATTAAGTCACTGTCCTGGAACTGGGGCCAGTATTTCTACCATTGTTGGGATTTGATCTCACCGTCCAGGTAACTCTTTTGTACCATGAGTAAAGGAAAAATTTACTGTCCTTGAGGAAAAGAAATTCAGGCTAGAGTTCCCATGGAGTGAATGAAGGCCCTGCAATGGAAAAAGTATTTCTATACATGTGTAATAGATGATATATATGTACATATGTATGTTTATTACATGTTATGATTTTCATTATTGATTTTGTATTTATTTTATTTTTTATTTCATTGATTTTTATTGTTTATTTTATTTATATTATTCCTATTTACATTTTGCACATCTATTATAAAATTATACACAATAATTTAGGACATTGACTCATTTATCATTAAAACTTTTTGTGTTGAAACATGATACATAATTAAATGGAGGCATTTGTCACAGTCTTCTCACGTTTAGAGTCTCTCCCAAGAATGAGCTTTGTCTTATTTATCTTTGGACACCTTCCTATAGGGGTGTTTTTAGATGATTTATACTGAGAAGGCTTTCTTGAGGACAGGAAACTTGTGGGATAAAATTGTAAGGGGGAAGCTAGAAATGTGGCTTAGTGCTAAAGAGCTCATTCAACATGCATGCATACCAGGGTTTGAATCCTCAATGCCACATATTCAAAAAATAACAGACGCAGTGGAGTGGCTCAAGTGGTAGAGTGCTAGCCTTGAGAAAAAAAATCCCCAGGACTGTCAAAAACAATAGGCCAGATGCTGGTGGCTCACACCTGGAAAACTACCTTCTCATGAGGCTCAGATTTGAAGACCACAGTTCAAAGACAGCCTAGGCAAGAAAAGCCTGTTAGACTCTTATCTCCAATGAACCACTAAAAAAATCCCATGTAGAGCTGTGGCTCAAGTGGTAGAGGGTTAGACATGACTGAATTGCTCAGAAACAGTGCCCAGGGTTGATACAAGACACACAACTGGAAAAAATTGAGGGTTAATCAAAGTACTTTTCCTATTTGCTAATTATGAGAATATTCTCTGGAAAATCAACACTAATATACACCAGAATTGGAGTCAGACCTCCAGACTTAAGTGTAGCAGATCCACATGCCCAGCCTCACTGGCTCTAGCATTGTAACCTTGTGTCCACAGGGTTCTGAAAGGTCCAATGTTGAAAGGCTTAATATGCTCCCCAAACACTTTTGTGATAAGCAGTTGACTTGTATTGTTAATGTCATTACTCATCTGAACCTAGCAGAGCACCAGTAGCTCTTGCCCATCACCCTAGCTCAGGAGGCTGAGGTCTCAGGATCACACTGAAGCCAGCCAGGGCAGAAAATTCTATGACACTCTGACTTCCACTTCTGCAAAGTCAGATGTTCAAGAGCTTCTTGTTTTTCCCTTGGTGATGAGAAGTTACTCTAAATGTTCTTAGTGTTCTTGACCCATTGCCCCATCCTGGGTTCAAATGAAGTTCTCAGGATGCAAGTCCTGGCACAGTCAGCAGGAAGAACTCCAGTATAACACTATATTTGAAGGACAGAAAACAATTTCAAAAGCCAGAAAAGGAGGCAGAATATACACACTCAACAGGGAAGTGAGCTGCAACACCACTTCATTCATTCCAGGGACAGCCAGCAATGGGGGAAACCTGAAATCTTTGTTACAGTTACACCAGGATCAGGCTTTTCTCAGCTTCCTCAAACAATGATTAACCTTCCTCACTCAGGTGAAGAGAGCTTCAGGCTATCTTTAGGTTACCCCAATAGAGAGCCAGTTTAGGGAGGGAGAGGGAACAGAGTAGAAAAGCCCTGCTCTCTGGTCTTAGGGAGTGGGTGTTTTACTCTACATCTATCAGATTTGAAGGACCTTCTTCTACCTCTGACAGTCTTTTCTCCTTCCATCATTCTCCACATCATTAATGCTAATCCCCAGTCCAAGGTGAGGCAGGGTAATTTCTCTTTTGTCCCCAAGCAGCTGAGTTAGAACCTGGCTCTGCCCTCTTGGCTCTGCGGCATTGGGCTGCCTGAGAAGTGGTAAAGAGACATTTTTCCTGCTTTGTGGTTGTGTGAAGGTGATGCTGGTGTCCTGGCACACTGCAGAAGCTTCATGACTGGGAATAGTTCCCTTCTTTCCTCCTGAAGTCAAGACCAGATTCATCTATCATTTTTCTATCTATCTATCTATCTATCTATCTATCTATCTATCTATCTATCTATCTATCTATCTATCTATCTATCTATCTATCTATCTATCTATCTATCTATCTATCGACCTCTCTTTCTTTCTCTCTTTCTCTCTTTCTTTCTCTCTTTCTTTCTCTCTTTCTCTCTTTCTTTCTCTCTTTCTTTCTCTCTTTCTCTCTCTCTTTCTCTTTCTTTCTTTCTTTCTTTCTTTCTTTCTTTCTTTCTTTCTTTCTTTCTTTCTTTCTTTCTTTCTTTCTTTCTTTCTTTCTTTCTTTCTTTCTTTCTATGTATCTATCTATGTACCAACTTACCTACCTGCCTACCTACCTACCTAACTAACTACCTAACTACCTAACTACCTACTTAGTTATCTCTTTGACATTTCTTGGGCTGAACTCAAGGCCTGGGCATTGTCTCTAGCACTCTGCTACTTGAGCCACAGCACCAATTCTGGATTTTTCTGTGTATGTGTTACTGAGGAATCGAACCCAGGGCCTCTTGAATGCTAGGCAAGCACTCTCCCACTAATCCACATTCCCAGCCCCCTCATATTTTTTTCTTAATGGTAGTTTTTACATATATATGCTACCATTTTGTGTCCCCAAGTATAATTTTCTGAATACCGCTTATTTCTATGAACTCTGATCTTTTCCCCTGCCTGATTTGTGACTGCTCCTGCATTGGCCTCATAATAAAATGTAAATAAAGGCTGCTGAGAGCTTCAGTGTGCATCATATAAGGAAACAGGCTTAGAATCCTGGAAGAGAAAATCAATGGGGCTGAAATGAAGAAAATGATGCAGTATGTACAATGAGCATATCTAAAACATAAATCTGTAAATAAAAGCAGAAGTTTTGCATACAGCCTCTTTGCACTTAGGGAAGTAATATACACCCGTAAGTAAGTAGGACACTGATACATAAACTTGGCCTTCTCTTTTTGAATTTCTTTTGTGGCCATCCTATGGCTTAAACTGAGGAAGTGATGCATTCCTCAGATGTTTTTCACAAGGCAGAGGTTCTACCACTGGCACAGCTCCACTTCCAGCCATCTGGTTCTTCAATGGACATAAGCACCTCTCAGGCTTTCCTGCCTGGTCTGGCCTGTATCGCCTGCTTGGCTTTCTCTCTCAAAGCTGGAGCTCCACCCTCTAGGCCACTGCTCCACTTCTGGTTTTCTGGTGGTTTATTGGAGACAATAAACCTTTCCTGCTAGGGCTGGCTTTGAATGGAGATCTTCTGAGGAGGCTTCAAGTGTATTTCCTCAGGGATTCATCTAGGAGCCGCTCCACCCAAACCTTTAGTCTAAATCTCGAGAGGTACTAGTGAAAAACGGAAACAGGAACATGCTTCTAGTGTGTCCTAGATACTTAAGGTTGGAGATACAAAACAATCATAATTATTAAATCATTTTATAGGCAAAAGGAGCAATGCAGATAGTATAAGGATCGCTCCAGCTTTCAGTCCTCATATCCTGAGACAGTAAATTCACTGCAGCTCAATGCTAAGTGAAAGAACTGGCATGTCCTGTGGATATTTGCTCCTAAATCCTGTTACACTCATTTCTCACTTTTGGCTTCAACCCTGTGACCAGAGAGTAAGTTGAAGAGAGAAAATACTCTCAGAGAAAGCAGGTATAAAGAACGTTGGGTAGTTTACTTATAAGTCTCAACCATAGGAATGACCTTATTAAGAAGTAAGTCCAGATTATAAAACAAAGAAGAAAAAAAAGGTGAAAGTGCCTGCTGACTATAATCCCAGCTACTCAGGAGGCTGAGATGTAGAGAATTTGAGTTTGAAACCAGCCAGTGTAAGAAAGTCCTTGACAATGTTATTTCTAAGAGATCACAGAAAAACCAAGAAGTGGGGTTGTGACTCAAGCTTAATGCAGTACCCTTGAGCAAAAGGAGCTCTTGGACCAGGCTTAGGCTCATAGTTCAAACCCAGGACTGCACCCTCAAAAAAAATTGTACCTCAATTTCTTTGTGTATGTATGGATGTATTACTCTAGGTGAAACTCCTGAGTAGGTATGATGAGTGGCACCAAGCAGGGAAAATTGTATTCAATACAATGAGTTCATAACACAGAGACTGCTTTTATGATATTGCGTGTTCCAGGGCTCCCCTCACTGCTTCCAATGTAACCTGAGGGGTTCTCTTCATCACAGGCCTGCTGGAAGAAGTCTCCCTCATTGTCTGGACAGGCACACAAAAGCCCTCACTCCTGTACAGCTGTGTACCAAATAACTCCATCTGGGCCAATTAGTGAAGCTGTGTGGGCGGGCTCTGAAGGTCAGGAGAAAAAGCCCTGTTTTTACCCTTAGCTATCTCTCTTCCCAGTGCTCTGTTTTAACAGGAGACCTTCATTTTTGCCACCTCCCATTGCAGGCCAAGTTCTGTGCTCTTATCCTGCCTCTATGAGACTATATTCCAGTGTACAGATACAGTGCTCAATATAATTCAGGAATCCTTCAGGCAGACAACTAGGGCACTGAACATAATGAAACGTTTCATCGTCGGCAATGATGGGCCTATAATGCTTCTCCTAGGTTTCCAGAACCTTGGGAAATCCAAGCACATGTTGGATATCACAAAGCTTCCTGTCATCTAGGACTGATGAAGCTCATCAGGTTTTGAAACCTTTGCTCTCTCCTAGTTGGGCCTTTGGTGGCTAGGTTTTGAGGTTAAACATAGGCCCTGGGTGCTGACCATGAGATCAGAGCTGAACTCTAGTGCTTTACCACTTTGTCACAGCTTCACTTCTGCTTTCTCTCTGTGTGTGAGTGTGTGTATGTGCATGTGTGTGCATACACTAGTCCTGGAGCTTGAACTCAAGACATGAGCACTGTACCTAGTTTCTCTTTTACAATGATTGCTCTCTCCCACTTGAACCACAGAGCCCCTTCAAGCTTTTTCCTAGTGATGTGGTTCTGAGAAATCAAGCCCAGGGTTTCATATATGCTAAGCACTCTACCTCTAAGGCACATTCCCAGCCCTCTACTTCAAGTGTGTTAGTTTGTTTCTGTCTTTTTTAGTTGTTGTTGTCATTGTATAAGTTGAAATCTGAGCCTGGAAGCTGTCCCTGAGCTCTTCAGCTCAAATCTTGTGCTCTACCACTTGAGCCACAGAGCCACTTCCAGTTTTTGGGTGGTTCATTGGAGCTAAGTGTCTCAAGGACGTTCCTGGCTAAGCTAACTTTGAACCATGATCCTCAGATCTCATCCTCCTGAGTAGCTAGGATGATCGGCATGAGCCACAAGCACCTAGCTTCCACTTCAGGTTTCTTAGTGGTGAATAAGATATAATAGTCTCATGGTACCTTTTGTGTCAGGGATAGTTTGGAACCCAGACCTCAGCTTCTTGAGAAGGCAGGATGACAGACCTCGGTTATAGAACCCTAAGCTGTGACACTCTGCTGCAAGGGGGTCCTTGGCTCTGTGTGGTGAGTGCTAGCCATGAGCCCAAGAGGTATGGGTCAGTGCGTTATCCCTGAGTTCAAGGTTCATGACTTAGAAAAAACAAGACAAAACAATTGTCTCGTGTAGACAACTCACTAGTCATCAGTAATACATAATTTTGTCCCTGCCCTGGGGACAGATCTGAGTCTCAATATTCTTTTCTGCATAGTCATGTCAGTTGGAGTTCTTACAAGGACAAGATGAAAGTATGCACCCTTTGAAGAACAAAATACATAACACTTTTTTTGTCAATCATGGGCCTTGAAATCTGGGCCTGAACACAGTCCTTCAGCTCTTCAGCTCAAGGCTAGTGCTCTACCACTTGAGCTACAGCGACACTTCCAGTTGTCTGGTGGTTTATTGGAGATCAGACTTTCAGCGACTTTCCTGCCAGGGCTGGCTTTGAATGACTATCCTCAAATATCAGCCTCCAGAGTAGTTAGGAGTAGAGGCGTGAGCCACTGGTGCCCGGCTCCAAATAACCCTCTTTACAGGACTCAGCACACAGCATCCTGTGAAAGACTCATCACCCAGCACCCAATGCAAGACTCAGCACACTGCACCCTGTGAAGGACTCAACACATAGCATCCTGTGCAGGACTCAGCACACAGCACCCCGTGAGGGCCCAAGCATTCCAGGAAGGACTCATCACATAGATGCATCCCACAAGCTGTCATTAGTATTAGGGTGCTTTTATCAGTATCACCATTCTTTCAGAAACACATCACAAACTGCACAAAGTTCCCATCTAATGAGTCAGAGGAGCATTTTTGGGGGGGAGTCAGCCACAGGGATTGCACTGAAATGTTGGGGGTACTGTCCTAAGATCTTTTGCTCAAGGCTAGAGATCTATCACTTTGATCCACAGCTCAGAGTTTCACAGACATCCCGCCAGGACTGGGTTTTAAATACACCAGTGTCAGATCTCAGCTCCCGAGTAGCTTGGATGACAGGGGTGAGCAAGCCAGAAGCATCTGGTTCTATGGGGCTGAGTTGCAGTCGTATACCTCTGAATAAGTCAGGTTAGATGGCAGCTGTCAGCACCAGACTCCCGGCTTGCTCTGTGATGAGGTATTTGAAGTCCTATCCTTATAGAGTTGCAGTCACAACATTCAATATTTTTTCATGCCCATCCTGGACCTTGAGTAAGAGTCTAGACACAGTCCCTAGGCTTTATGCTCAAAGCTAATGCTCGACTGCTTGAGCGAGAGCACAACTTCTGGATTTTTATGTGCTTGTGGTAGTGAGGAATCGAATCCAGGGCTTTGTATGTACTAGCTATCATTATATCACTGAGCCCCAGGAGTGACAAGTGTATGAACAGATAAATGTGTAGATTGGCATATATGTATATGTATATACATATATATATATACACATATATGTATGTATAAGGCAAGAGAAATGTGTCTGTATATTATGAAATTACATATATTATATTACTATCCATTATTGACATTCAAATTATTCCTTCCACTTTTAAGTATCATGGTTGAATACATAGTAAAGTATTAATTTAAAATTAATCAATGTAATACAATTGTCGTGTATAATTTTATAGTATACTCATACACTAACTACTAATTTGTTACTTTTATAAAATTCCATTCGAAAGGATGTACATGGAAATGGGTTTCTTGGAATCTCCCGCCAATTATTTAGTGGCAGCCCTGGGATTCAACCTCCAGGCCTAAGTTATAGTTTTGGTTATGGCGTCCCTAATAGCCAGCCAAACATCAGCATGCAATGTCATGTACACTTTCAGGGCTTTGTCATTTACACGCAGGATGGTCACAATGCAAAGGGAAAAAAAGTAAAACCACCTTCTTGAATTTCTCCATTTTATCCTTTTCCTATTTATTTTATTGCTTGCCAACCCCAATATTTGAACTTGGGTCCTAGAATCCTAGGGCCAGCTGTGGCAGAGAAGCCAAGACCTGAGTTCAAGTCCCGTGCTTGGCAAAAAAATAATAAAATAAAATAAGGCCATGACTTGGAATTTGCACCATTTTTCTGGCAGGCCTGGGATTTGAACTCAGCATCTGGGTATCTCTGTGTCACTGTGGGTGAAGGGGAAGCTCACCCTCCTTGAAGACAAGAAATTCAAACCAGTTCCCAGGGCCTGAATTGGAGCTCCAGCACTGGAAAAAAATACACACATGAGTTTAGCGAATATGATGTTTATTACCCTTATTCATTTATTATTATTACACATATAACATTTCATTTATTACATCTTATCATACATGATATATTTGCATATGAATTATACATCATACTGACACCCAGGACATTTTTTTAGGAAAAAAATATGTCAAAAGTACCTTCTTACTACATGAATAAATTTTGGCAATGCTGGGATTTCAACTCACGGCCTACAATGTCCAATACATAAATGGGATCAAAGTCTTAACACACCAACCTCTGGAAAACTGAGATGCCAGGAAGTTCTAAGGACCTGTTAACTGTTATCAAGCCACAGTAGTTCCCAATATATATATAAATATACATATATATATATACATATATATATATGTATGTGTGTAGATTGCTGTATACATATATATATATGTAGAGAGAGAGAATGTGAGGATATTATTAAATGTTATATATATAGTTACCAATAATTAGTTATTAAGTTATGTCTCCATTTAATGATATATTGTTACCAATAATTATTTATTAAATTATGTCTCTGTTTAATGAAGTATCATGGTTGAATACTTATGAAAGCATTAATTAAAAATTAATCAATATCCTTCCATTAGGGAAATCATAACATGGTACTAGAATGGAAGATATAAATCCAATGATTTATGTGTTGCTTTCTAAAATAGAATCATGAATTAACTGCAAATTTAATTACTTTTATAACATTCCATTATCCTTCACATAAATAGGAATTAGTTTGTCAGGATCTCCCTCCATTTCTGTGTGGCAGTCCTGGGGTTCAAACTCCAGGCCTGGGAAGTTTACTTTGAATGCAAACCATTGGAATGACACTGAAGATTTCAGATTGTCATGATTAAAAAAAGAACAAGAAGAAGCAAAGAAAGCCAGGTGTCAGTGGCTCCTGTTTGTAATCCCAGCTCCTCAGGAGCCTGAGATGTAGAGAATGCCAATTTGAATTCAGGCAGGGCAGGAAAGTCTGCAAAACTCTTATTTCTAAGAGATCACAGGAAAATATCCCCATGTGTTGGGGCTGTGGCTCAGGGGCAGAGTGCTACTTTTGAGAAAGAGTAGATTAAGGATAAGGCCTAGGTTCATATTTCAACATGAGACCTGCCAAAGAAAAAAAGAAGGCAGTAACTTCATGTCTCTGTGTATGTATGGATGATGTATGGATGATATGCATTCAGCAGGTTGCCCATGAACAGACCCCCAACATGTGAATGCTGGGACAAGCCCTCAGAGAGTACTAAGCCAGTAGCTTGAACAAAGCATCCTTCTCTGCCATTTAATAACTGAAGCCCAGAAGGCTTGCCTTGGCTGGTGTATTCAACGGATTCATTATGTTCTGGCTGAGGTGTCCCATTGGGACATCTAGCAGCCAGCCACTGCCTCCAGGGAGACCACTGTTCCTAGGCTGTAGGTATTGTGGAAGTTTCTGGCTCCATATTCCCTATCCCTCTGTAGGACGTGAGCCTAGATCTCTGGGGCCTGGTGGCTATCACTCATTCATCATTCCTCATTGCCGAGTCCCACTCTGGTCCCAAATCCTGGCAAAGATTTGAAATGCCCATCGATTTCTGTGCTGAAAAGAGTATGCCAATTAATCCCACCCTCATAGTTCCTGTTAGAAATAATCCTTGGGCTGTGAATGTGGCTAAGTGGTAGAGTGCTTACCAAGCAAGCATGAAGCCCTGGGTTGGATTCCTCAGTATCACATAAACAGAAACAGCCAAAAGTGTCACTGTGGCTTCAGTGATAGAATGTAGCCTTGAGCAAAAGCAGCTCAGGAACATGCCTAGACCCTGAGATCAAGCCACAACACTGGCAAAAAAAATGTGAGCTTGGTGAGACATACACTTCTGGAACTCAGAGGAGAGCTGAAGTAGGTAAGAGGTAGAGGGCAGGTGGTGGTGGCTCAGCCCTGTAATAATAGCACTCAGGAAGTTGAGATCTGAAGATTATAACTGCAAGCCTGTGCAGGCAGGAAAGTCTATATGAGACTCTTTTCTCCAATTAAGCACCAAAAAAACCAGAGCTGTGTTACAAGTAATAGAATGCTATCCTTGAGCATAAAAACTCAGGGATAACATCAAGGCCATGAATTCTAACCCCAGGACTGGCACCCCCCCACAGGCACACACCAACATAGAGCATTTGACAGTCAGCCTGCACTAGTTCGATTTCTAGCAACTCAGTATTAAAAAAAAGTGAGAGAAAGAAAGGAAAGACTTGCTCCAGGAGGTGATATGACCAGTGCCAAAATTCCACAAGAGTTCTAAGATGTGGAACAGGACAGAGGGCCTAGGGAAGAAGGTGCAGAGCAGGTGCAAAGGTCCTGAGGGTTGGTTTAAAGCAGGTGGTGTGGGTGGAATGAAGGTTCTATGGCCTCAGACAAGTCTGGCAGAACACTGAAGGCTGGGTCAAGGATTGTACTTGAGTCACAGGTAGGGCAGAGTGTGGGGTCCCAGAATGGGGCTCAGGGGAAGATTAACTTGACTTTTTACCAAAGACCCCAGCCAATTTCTGTGGCTGGAAGCCTATTTTACACAGCTCCTGACCTTAAGGCCCCCTTTGCATGGAGGAGTCAAGGCAAATGAAGGGAAGAACTCTTGCTCAAGAGAAGCTTCTACCCAATGCCTCCAGTGGCTCAACCCCTGTAAATCCTAGCTATTCAGAAGTCTGAGATCAGAGATCATTGGTCAAAGCCAGCTCAGTGGAGGAAAATTAGTGACACTCTTCTATCCAATGAACTACCAAAATCCAGAAATCAAGCTGTGGCTCAAGTGGTAGAGTACCAGCCTTGAGGGAAAAAGTTAAAAGACCAGAGCCCAGACCCTGAGTTCAAGCCCCGGTACTGGCACAGAAAAAATAAAGGAAGTTTTCAGGAGATCCCAGTCCACTGTGGTGAAAGGCCATTATCAGTTGGGCGCCTGTGGCTCATGCCTGTCATCCTAGCTATTCAAGCCTGAGACCTGAGGATCAATCAAAATTAAAAGCTAGCTTGGGCCCTCTTATGTCCAATGAATCACCAAAAAGCTGGGAAAAAGCGCTACTGTAGTTCAAGTGGTACAGCACCAACCTTGTGAAAACAAGATAAAGGATAGCACCTAGGCTCTGAGTTCAAGTCCCGGTAAACACACACACACACACACACACACGCACACACACACACACACACACACACACACACACACACACACACACACACACACACACACACACACTAATATCCTTAATAGGTGCCAGTGGCTTATCCCAGCAATCCTACCTACTCAATAGGCTGAGATCTTAGGATGGCAGCGTGAAGTCAGAACAGGCAGGAAAGTCCATGAGATTCTTATCTCCACTAAACTACTAAAAAAAAACATGATAGGTGAGTTCTGGTTTAAGTGGTAGAATGTTAGCTTTGAGCAAAAGAAGCTCGGGGACATTGCCTAGGCCCTGAGCCCCAGCTCTAAGATTTTTTTGGAAAGTCATCCTTTGCCACCCCCAAAGGTCATAAATCTTGATTTTGGTCATCCTAGACCTCACATCCACTCCTGCCACTTCCACAGTACTGCCACAATTGGCCGGTGTGTGGACAACACTGGGTTAAGAAGTGAAAGTACACAAGGGGGTGTATAGCCAGGTCAACACTAATACCCCAAAACAATGAGGTATTGGCCATACCAGCCTCTCATCCCCCAGTTCCCTGGTCCTGGAATCTAAAGTTTGTGCCTCTGTATTCTGAGCATCTGCAATTTTTTAGAATGATCTGTGAGGCCCAGTTGGGACCGGAAGATAGACTGTCCTGTTATAAAGTACATTTACATTTCCTAGACACTGACCTATACTTCCAAGCCTCCTTGACCTCACCTCCCATGTAGCCCTAGATCCTCCTTGCTTGGGCAGCCTTCAGTCAGCTGTCAATCTCGAGTTGGCCAGAGCCACCAGCAATCCCTGATTCCCCACTCCACTGCCAGCCTGATGAGAGGGATGTGCAGTCAGAGGCCTAGCTGAGGAAAAGGATAGGACATCGCATGACTGAGGCTATCCCTCTCAGGCAGAGGAGACCCTATGCCAGCTGGCATCACTAACCCAGAATCCCCTGTAGGCAGCCAAATATTGCGACAGCAAGACTTGTGCCCTAGAGAAAAGTTGGAACACAGGCCTGTGGCAATTTAGGACTCATTGTAGACCCTGATAGGGGGCTAAAAGGAAGGTCGGTGTGAAGGAAGGGCACCATCTGAGGTCAGAAAGAGGCAGACCAGCAACCAGGAAGGGGACAAAAAAAGACGAGGGAAAATTACACACACACACACACACACACACACACACACACACACACACACACACACACACACGGATATTCCAAGCCCTTAGCAGTTCCTGACAACAATACCATGAATTCCCTCTATTAGGATCACATCCAACCCCTGAGAAGATGGCACTATCATACTCAGACTAACTGTAGACACAGCATTGAGCCTCTCATAGCTGGAATGCTCATAACCCAGCATGGAATTTCCTACCATACACATTGCAATGTGGAAAACTCAGCCAACCTCTTTGTTTATTGTTGGTCATGGGGTTTGAACTCTGGGTCAGGGAGCTGTCCTTCAGCTCTTCAGCTGAAGATGAGCACTCTACAATTTGAGCCATAGTGCCGTTTCCTGTTTTCTGGTGGCTCATTGTATATCAAGACCCACAGACTTTCCTGCCCAAGCTGGCTTTGAACCTTGGTCTTTACATCTTAGATTTATGAGTAGCTAGGATGACAATTGTGAGCCACAGCAGGCGCCAGATTCATCCATCTTCATATACCCAGAGGAAACCAAATTCATCAGGCCACAAATTTCTTGCAACTCTTTACTTCAGGCTTTGACACCCAGCATCCAAATCCATCCTTCATTAGGGAGAATACAGAAACAACAATCCCACCCCTGCACCCATTTGCCCACTCCCTGCCTGCCATAGGCTTCGACCACTTGAGTTCTTGGCAAGGCCCCATCCATTCTACTGTGGCTTCAAAGTGGTGCAAACTTGGGGAGTTCTTAGAAATGTCTGTAAAGTGAGGCCAGCACCTGGTCTCTCAATCACAACACCCTCCCACACATACCTCTACATCTTTGCAGCGAAGATGCTTTACTTTCTTTCTTTTTTTCGATTGTGGGCTTGAACGCTGGGCCTGGGTGCTGCCCCTGAGCTCTTCAGCTCAAGGCAAGCACTCTACTACTTGAGCCACAGCACCCCTTTCAGGTTTCTGGTTGTTTGTTGGAGATAAGAGTCTCAGGGTCCTTCTTGCCCAGTCTGGCTTTGAGCCGTGATCCACAGATCTCAACTCCTGAGTACTTAGGATGACAGCCATGAGCAACTGGCACCCAGCAAAACATATTTTTCAATGCCTGTCATCCTATCCTCTCAGGAGACTGAGATCTGAGGACTGCAGTTGGACGCCACCCTTGGAAGCATAGTGCATGAGAACTCTTTATCTCCAATTAAACAAGTTTAGGGTCAAACTGAAAGTAAATCTTCGAATAACAAATCTAGTTAGAATTAGGATGAATGTGAAATAAGAAACTGATAATAATATTAAGATTAGGGTATGATTAATGCAAGGGTTATCCTCAATATTCCAGTTAGGGTTCGGGTTAAAAAAATGGGAAGAGGAGTTCCGGGGAGATGGCAGAGGAGAAGCTGGAATCTGAACAAGCTCTCGCATAGAAAGCAGTTTTAGAGTTCCAGTGAACAGTACTAAGCCAGAGAATCACACCAAGTGTGCCATCACAGGACAGAGAGTTAGACAAGAGAGGGGAAGCCAAGGCAAGGAGACACATCTGAGCACTTGTCAGCAGCTGCCGCGGCGGCGACAGGGTCGCGGCGCTGACCTCAGCCATACCTAAGCCACAGAGTCCGGGACTAAGGAGCCAGACGCAGTGAGCGAGCAGATTCTACTCAACACCAGCAAGAACCGACAAGGAGCGGACATCTTCATCCTGCAGTTTGCAGACCAGAGACAACCCAGGATCCAAGACTCGGCGTGAGTAGAAGCCCGACGTCCTCACTCCTTCTCAGGGAGCAGAGGAGGGAAGGCCACCCCTCCCCCCCAGCACTGGTGATCTCCATCTTGGATATCAACAAAGATCAGAGGAGCTGCCAGCTCCAACTCAGGCCTAGGAATAAAACGAGTCATTTAGCAGGTCACAAGAATTTAACGGTGAAGTGACCTGCCAGACTCAGCTCCATCCAGGCAAAAGTCACCCAGCTCAGGTGCCAGCCATTGGAGTGCCTTGCCTCACTGGGTAACCAGAGCCATAGGCTGCCCCTCCCTCTAGCAGCCTCCACAATCAATTGAAAAACAGAAACCCTGAGAATGGCTCCAGGCTGGGCTCTGTGAGTTTTTCACAAAATAGCCCCAGGGAAAAGCTACTGTTTGTTGAAATGCCTCAACTCTACCCAGAACATAGCCTCATCACTGCATCCCCCTCTTTTGTAATTCTCAAAGCAGATCACCCTCCCATTAAACTAACCTGGGAGCAGGAATCTCAAAATCTTGGGTAAAGAAGACCATTTTTCTGCCTGTTCGAACAAACCAACACAAGAAACCAATCAAGCCACAGGACCTCAAGCTGACCAGAGACTCCAATAAGAGGCAGTTTATAGACAAAAGGGAGATACAGGATTCTTCCCACCCCTCCCAAAAAAATCAAAAAAAAAAATCAAAGAACTTTTTTTTTTCTTTTTTCTTTTTCTCCTTTTCTTTTTTCTTTCTTTCTTTTTTTTTTTTTTGGTACCTTATATATATAAAATTTTTTTTCCTTTTCTAAAACTTTTATTAATCTTTAATTTTTGCCTTTTTTGAAAAAAAATTGTTTTCCAGTAACTTTTTTTCCTCTTATAATTTTTATTTTAGGAATACGTGAATGTGCGTTTTCCTTTCTTTTCTTGTCTTCTCTCTCTATTTCTTTCTTTCTTAATTATCTTTTTGTCTTTTGTCTAGCTCTACTGAACTTCTGATCTTTTTCTCTCCCATTCTTATCTTTTTCACCTTTTCCTCCCTTTTGTTCTTCCTTATGTGACTTAACTCTTGTCCTGCACATCCTCAGATAAACCCGTAGTTAACTAGTAGACCCTATCCCCAATTGTGTACACACTTAATCCACAAATTTATTACTCAATTCAAAACCTCTGAGACTTAAATTCCTTAATAGCAGTACTACCTCTTTATACCTATATAATATTTTAAGCATTTCTTAAGTTTTTCACTTCTCCTCTATGTCCCTACACTTCTATTAATATACTCACATTCCTCTCTAAATAGATGGTCTTTTAATCTCCATAATAATATTAATTTTTACGTTTCTATTTTTTTCTGGTCTTTTTTCATATCCCTTTCCCTTTCTTCTTTTTCTCTCTCTCTCTACATGCATCCTACCCAACCTATTTCCTGCATTGAGATTAGGACATAGTTAACTCTCCCTGTGCCTCCCCACACCAATCTGTTCCTATTTTTTACCCACATCTCTCCCTAACCCTAAAAATTTCTGGTTTTCCAAATTCTTCTCTGTGGTTCGAAGCCCATTAACATATAGTTGTTTGATGTTGAATATATGTATCTGTTGAACTAGATTGTATCTGTAGACTATTGACTGTATAAATGCAAACGTTGGTTGATGGTTGCCTTAAAATAGAGTTCTAGCACAAAACTGGTGCTATTTCATCTCAAATGGACAGAGTAAGCTGGAAAAACACACAAAAAAAGGCAAATCTGGGTATCTCAATTCCCAATCTCGATAATCAGGGGTCAGAACAGATAATGAATAATCCAGAGGAGAGTTCCCAAATAGCTCTACAAACACTGCTGGAAAATATTATAAATGAGAAGTTTGACAACTTTAAAAGGACTCTGTATGAGCGTGATAGGGAGAGACAGGAGGCATCCCAAAAACTTATACAGGAATATCATAAGCGTGAGGAAGCTACTCAAAAACTGATACAGGATTTGCGTGAACAACTTGAGAATACTCAAAGAGAAAGGGAGGAATGGCATGAGCAGTCTGAGAACACATAAAGAGACTGCAGGAATCCCACGAATGGGAAGAAAGAGAACTGCAGGAATCCCACGAACGGGAGGAATCTAATCATAGAGTAATACAGGAATTGAGAGACCAAGGAGAGAATACACAAAGATCACTAAAGGCATTCATGGAATCCATTAACAAAGAGCTGAAGGAAGTCAGGGAGACCACAAAGGGAATGCTGAATGGAACCCAACAGAAGGAATGGGAGTCCAAAGAAACCATAACCAATCAACTAAGTGATTTGAGAACAAACACTGAACACCAAATTAAGGAAGTAAAGAAATTCATACAAGACCTAAAACAGAGCTTCAAGAAAGAACTTGAAGCCATCAAAGCTGACCAATTAGAAGGAAAAGAGATAAAAAACAAAGTAGAGAGTCTTGACAGCAGGTTAGACCATGCAGAAGATCGAATCTCAGGGATTGAAGACAGCCTAGATATTATAGAGAAAGAACATACAACCATCCAAGACAAGTACAAGAAATATGATAGATCTATCCAACACCTGGAAGACACCATCAGAAGGCCTACTCTAAGAATAATATCTGTAGAGGAGCACCTAGAAACAGAAGTTAATGGTCTAGGAAATTTGTTTAACAGGATCCTAGCAGAGAACTTCCCAAACATACAAAAAGATAGGCCTATTCAGATACAAGAATCTTTTAGAATCCCAAATAGACAAGACCAGAATAGTACATCCCACCGTCACATTATAATCCACACAGGATCAACTCAGACCTAGGCAAAGATACTTAAAGCTGACAAGGAGAAAAGTTTAATCACCTATAAAGGGAAACCAATTAGAATCACCTCAGATTTCTCAGCAGAGACAATCAAAGCACGAAGAGCCTGGAATGATGTATGCCATGCCCTAAAAACAAACAACTATCAACCAAGAATACTGTACCGAGATAAACTCTCCTTCATAACTGAAGGCCAAATAAAAACCTTCCATAGCAAAGAAAAATTGAAACAATACATCTCCACCAAACCAGCCCTACAAAAGATTCTTAAAGATGTCCTACAATAGAAAACCAACAAGACCGCAATAAAGTCCCAGAAACTGCA
This sequence comes from Dipodomys merriami, assembly GCF_024711535.1. Taxonomy (NCBI): domain Eukaryota; kingdom Metazoa; phylum Chordata; class Mammalia; order Rodentia; family Heteromyidae; genus Dipodomys; species Dipodomys merriami. The sequence continues at coordinate 90,191 of NW_027206143.1, read as the reverse complement.
CCCAAACGGAGAATCCAAGAACCATAGGAAGAACCCAGGTTTTGCAGCCCCCAAGAAGGCAAAGAACATGGCAGGAACTCCCAAATATCTCTTAATGTTAACAGACTCAACTGTCCAATTAAGCGACATAGACTGTCTGGTTGGATTAAAAAACAAGACCCTTCTATCTGCTGCCTGCAGGAGTCACAACTTGCCCGTAAAAACAAACACATTTTCAATGTTAAAGCCTGGAACAAAATCTACCAAGCAAACGGCCCCCATAAAAAATAAAATACCTAGGAATTAACCAAAGAAGTGAAGGACCTCTATGATGAAAACTTTAAAATCTTGAAAAAGGAAATCAACACAGAACTTAAAAAATGGCAAAACCTCCCATGCTCCTGGATTGGCAAGATCAACATCGTGAAATGGCAATACTTCCCAAGGCTATCTACAACTTCAACGCGATACCTATCAAAATTCCACCCTCATTCTTCAAGGAAATAGAAGAGGCAACACAAAAATTCATATGGAACAATAAAAGACCCCGAATAGCAAAAACGCTCCTCAACGGAAAGAACACTGCTGGAGGAATATAAATATCAAATTTCAAACTCTACTATAAAGCCATAGTAATCAAAACAGCTTGGTATTGGTATAAGAACAGACCTCAGGACCAATGGAATAGAATTGGAAACCCAGAAATGAACCTACAGACCTGTAGCCATCTAATCTTTGATAAGGGAGCTAAAACAATAGAATGGAAGAAAGACAGCCTTTTCAGTAAATGGTGCTGGCAAAATTGGTTAACTACATGTAGAAAACTAAAGCTAGATCCTTATATATCACCCTGCACCAGAAACAACTCCAAATGGATCAAAGACCTTGAACTCAAAGCAGACACTCTGAAAACATTACAGGATGGAAAAGGAGAAACCCTAGGTCTCCTTGGCTCAGGCCGAAACTTTCTGTATAGAAACCCCGAAACACAACAAATCAAAGAAAGGTTGGACAAATGGAATTGCATAAAGTTGCCGGGCTTCTGCAGGGCAAATGACATAGCTAGCAAGATCAATAGAAAGCCCACCGATTGGGAGAAGATCTTTACTAGCCATACAACGGACAAGGGTCTCATATCTAAAATATAGTTGGAACTCAAAAAATTAAACCCCAAAACAACAAATCCTGAAAGAAACAACTGCCCAATAAATAAGTGGGCTAAAAACTTAAAGAGAAGCTTCTCTGAAGAAGAAAGAAGGAATGCCAATAGACACATGAAGAAATGTTCAACATCTCTAGTCATAAAAGCAATGCAAATCAAAACAATATTGAGATATCACTTCACTCCAGTTAGAATGGCAAAAATCAAGAACTCTAACAACAACAGATGCTGGAGGGGATGTGGACAGAAAGGAACCTTAATTCATTGTTGGTGGGAATGTAAACTTGTTCAACCACTTTGGAAAGCAGTGTGGAGGTTCCTCAAAAGACTTCACATAGAACTCCCCTATGACCCAGCAATCCCACTTTGGGCATTTACCCAAATGTTTACAAACAAGACCACACTAAAGCTACCAGCACAACTATGTTTATTGCAGCATTATTTACCAAAGCTAAGGTATGGAACCAACCCAGATGCCCCTCAGTAGATGAATGGATCAAGAAAATGTGATATATATACACAATGGAATTCTATGCCTCCATCAGAAAGAATGACATTGCCCCATTTGTTAGGAAATGGAAAAACTTGGAAAAAACTATATTAAGTGAAATAAGCCAGGCCCAAAAAACATAGGTCCCATGGTTTCCCTTATTTGTAATACCTAGTAGATGTGTGAGTCAAGCGGAAAAGGTCAGATAATGAGATGTCAGGAAAATGAACCCTTAGGTATGTATTTTAATGTTTTTTTTCTTTAATGCATGTGTTTCTAACGCATTTATAAGATTATCTCTTTGTTGCTTTGTATGTCCCTCCCCCACAATATAATGGCTGCTTTTACTATATTTGATGTCAGTATAACTTGTGGAGGAGATGGAGAAAAACCAGTTGTTTAAGGATACAGGTGGACCTGTTGCAACCATGAGAAGTACAAGTTGTCATGTCCAAATCGAGCTTTACAAGGTCGGTGCGGGTGGGGGGGAGGGAAAGGGGGAGGAAGGAGAAGGATTGGGATTGGGGGGAAGGGGGGAGGTTGGGAAGGTATGTGAAGGGTAAACAAAGGAGGAAGCTGCAATGCTTGGTAAGAAATGTACACATTATCCTGCCCATGTTATTGTAACTCCTCTGTACAGTATGTTCACAAATAAAATTAAATTAAATTTAAACAATGGCAAGATACTGAGTAAAACTGCAAACTATTTTTAGAAAAATGAGTTGAATCAAAATTAAGATGAATAAATACTAATGTATTTGTATAGCTTTTAGAATCCAAAGGCTATTAGTTCTAGATTTAGGGTTACTGTTCTAGGTCAGGGTAGACTTAGGCTTAGGGAAGGGTAAGCTCTACGGTAAAACTGAGTTTTCTGCTAATATTTTCAAGTAAAATAAGTTTGAGATTTAACAAAAACTACAGAGTTTTACTTTTTAAGGTTGAATTGGGTTAAATTTAGATTTAGGTTTCTAGTAAGATTTATATATAGTTAGTGTTACGTATTGAAGTATATTTTAAATAAACCTTTAACTCCTTTTTGGAGATATAGGAGTTCTGTAAACGTTAAGATCAGTGGAAACTGAGATAGTTTTCATGATATGAAGATATGAGGTTAATGATTCATCATAGGGAACTATTTCAGGGTCCAAGTCAGGGAATTTGTAGGATTTGGAACAAACTGCAAATCATTTCAAAGACAATGAGTATCTGTTAGATACTCGAGTGTTTTCCATTAATTTTAGGATTAGGTTACTATTATCATCAAGGTTACTCTTAGGGTTCTGTCCAAGATTAGAGTTAGGATTAGGGAAATGGAAGGTTGAGAAATTGAGTGACTTACTTTCTTTGTGTATATATATGCACTATTCTAAGGTTTGAACTCAAGGCTTGGTTTCTGCCCCTGAGCTTTTTGCTGTAGGCTAGCATTCTACCACTTAACTCATGATTCCCCTTCCAGCTTTCTTTGACAGTGAATTGGAGATGAGAGTCTCACAGACGTTCCAATCTAAGATGACATTGAACTGAGATCCCCAGATCTCTGCCTTCTGATATAAGGTACTACTAATGCCCAGGAAAGTGCCCAAATTATACTTATTGTTTTTACTTGTGTTCGAGATTGAGACTTGAATTCATTATCTGACAGCTTTGCTCACTAAGTAGCACTCTGCCACTTGAGCCATATCTTCAAAAGTGATTATTTTAAATAGTTGGAAATCGTTAAATTTTCTTCAGATGATAAGTATCATTAGTGTTGTTCTAAAACTTATCCTAATCAAAAAGATTTATTGACCCTAGAGATTATCTGAGCAGATTCTCCTGCTTTGCTTCTAATTGCATAACATTGTAGGGACATGATTTTTTAATTATTAAGTAGCAAAGCAGTTATCATTAAACAAAACAGTTTATGCGTACAATATACCTTGATCAATGTCAACTCTTTCAACATTCTCATCCATCCCTCCCCTATACACCTCTTCCTTCACTCTTCTTAATTTTGTAGGATATTTACTGGATTCCTCTCTGCATTTTACCCCTTTTCTCCTATTCAATCTTCTACCTTTTCCCACTTCACTCCTCTATTGACTACCCACTTCCATATGATCCAGGAATTCTACTCCTGGGCATTTACCCAAAAGATTACAAACCAGGATATAGTAACGTTTTCAGCACAACCATGCTTACAGAATCAGCCCAAATACTCCTCAAGAGAGAAATGAACCAAGTAAATGTAATACACCCACCCACCCACACACACACACACACTCATACACACACACACACACACACACACACACACACACACACACACACACATAAACACCCTGGAAATTCTACTTACCCATCAGAAGAATACTGTACCATTTGTATCTCTCATTTCTCATTTCATCTGCCTGGTATCTCATTTGCCATTGTATTGTCCCTGTACTGCAGTAACTGACACATGCAAACTGATGTAAAAGATTTTCAGGTTATGGGCTAACCATTGATTCCTGAGTATGAGTTCTCTGCTCATTCTCTTTGTCTATTCATGCCTTTGAGTAGTGATTGTACAGATTCATTTGAACAATTTGCTACACAGAAAAGAGATGAACCATACATATATATGTATGTATATATATATATATATATGATTATATATATACACACACATATATATACATACATGGATATATGCACACATATTGATATATATTAAATACTTGAGTATATTTTATGTTTTCAAGAATTATGGAGTTAACAAACATCACATGCATTTTCCTATCTTTTCAACTTTTTCAAAACCTAAAGAACTTTGTCTCTTTTGAATACCCAATTTTTAAGATATCACCATCTCTGATCTGTCAGTGGCCTTGAAATTAGATGTTCAAATAGGACAAAGTTATTTAGGCTTTTTGGTGGAAGAGAGGAGTATTACTAGGGTTCTATTCAGGTGTTCTCTGCTTGCTAGATAGGACTTTAGTTGTATAGCAACAAGCAGTTCAATTACTTTTGCCATACTTCTGGTCCATTTTATTTACTTGAGGTCTTGAACTTTTTTCCCGGGTTTGATCTCAGATTGACTGAATGATCTTAGATTGCTTCTTTTGTCTCCCACACAATTAGCTATGATTAAAGATGTGAACTAATATGGCCAGCTCATTTGTTGAGATGGCTGTCTTGGCAATTATTTCTTTGGCCTGGCCTGAGAAAAAGATCCTTGTCATTTCTGCTTCCCAATCAGCTGGGATTACAGATGGGGCTACTATACTTGGTGTACATGACAACTTCTGTTTTGTGTGTGTGTGTGTGTCGGTCGCGGGGCTTGAACTCTGGGCACAAGCATTGTCCCTGCACTCTTCAGCTCAAGAGGAGTGCTCTACCGCTTGAGCCACAGCACCAGCATCGGTTTTATAGTGGTTTTATTGGAGATAAGAGTCTCACGGACTTTTTCTCGAACTGTCTTTGAACCGTGATCCTCAGAACTCAGCATCCTGAGTAGCTAGGATTACAGGCCTGAGCCAACGATGCTCGACACAACTTCTATCTTTAAAAAGAGGTTTTCATTGTAAAAATGCTGTGTAGAGGGGTTATAGTTACATGAGCAAGTTAATGAGTACATTTTCTATCAAGCATTGTTACCTCCTCCTTTGTTTTTCCGCTCCCCTTCCCTCCCACCTCCACAAATACACTCCCCTCTACTCCCTTCCCCTCTTCCCCACCTATATTGTAAATATACTTTTTCAACATAGTGTCTTGTGCATCTCATTGTTACAATGCATCAGCCTGTATCACTATTTATCTATTTTGTTTTGTCCCTTCCCCTCCCGAAGCTAGAGAAGGGTGTATACAAGATGCAGGGCACCGACAGTAAATACAGTGAAAACAAAGGTTAAACCATGGGGGAGGAACATATAAAAAACACATGGTAGATTATAAATCCTATCTTGGGGTTCATTTTGCTTAACAGCATCTTATCTGGTCATATGGACAGAGCTTTTGAACTTTTATGCTTGTCCCAGACATATAATAGTTATTGCAAATAAGGGAAAACATAGGACCAATGTTTCTTTGGTTTTGGCTTACTTCACTTGATATAAAGTTTTCTAAGACCTCACTTAGAGCCACCCTATGATCCAGCAGTCCCCATTTTTGCGCATTTACACAAATGATCACAAACAAGACCATACTAAGCTACCGGTACAACTATGTTTATTGCAGCATTATTTACCATAGCTAAGATATGGAACAAACCCAGATGTCCCTCAGTAGATGAATGGATCAAGAAAATGTGATACACACACACACACACACACACACACACACTCACACACACACACTGGAATTCTATGCGTCCAATCAGAAAAAATGGCATCGCCCCATTTGCTAGGAAATGGAAAGACGCAGAAACAATTATATTAAGTGATTAAGGTCCCATGGTTAATCTTACTTGGAGTAAATTGTACATGGTACTGTATAAGAGGATGCTATGTGAAAGGAACCCCAAGATAGGGACACAAATGTTTTTATTACATGAGATTCTTATCTCTATATAATCCCCCAAATAAAGTTGGAAGGGGAGCTGTCATTCAAATACAGAGCACCACCTTTGAGGGAAAAAGCCTAAGTGACAAGGTAAGGTCCTAAGTTTAAACCATAATATCAGCCCTCAAAAAAGTTGATTTCTTTTCCTTGAGGTTTTTATTAAATTGCTCCGGAAAATAATCGACGTTGCATTTATGTTTAGCATTACTATTAAAATCATGTTATATTTATTTATGTTATTCTTTATTTTCTTAAATTTTACTTACACTTTAATATCCAGTAATGATAAGAGATTATTACTGTTTCACAAGTTTTTATGTCAGTTGAATATATGGATGAGAGGTGCACACAAGGAGTTTGGACTGAAAATAGATATTTGCAAGGTCTTCACATAAGAATTGATAGTTGAAGGAACTGTGGGCATGTATGAAATAAACTAAAGAAACCATCAAGGAAAGAATAGGTATGATTCTGGAAAGCAAACAATTTTGAAAGAAAAACAAAGCAAGGAAAATATGTATCTTTTGGTAAGAACTTTGTAACCCACCTACACATTTAATTCCTTATTTCTAGTGGAAGGCATTTCAGTTAACTTTATTTTACAAAGTTAAACATGAATGACATTTAATACTAACTGGCCTCTGTCTCAGGTAAGCAATTATTCTAGCCAGGTGCAAGGGCTCATGCCTATAATCCTAGTTATGCAGAGAGCTGAAACATCTAGATCATAGTTCAAAGCCAGTATGGAGAGGAAAATTGGTGAGACTTTACTGTGGCACTGTGGCTCAAAGTGGCAGCACTAGCCTTTAGTAATAAATATCAGAGACAGAACCCAGGCCCTGAGTTCAAGCTCTCTGAAATTATTCTTAAAATACATGTTCTCAGTATTTCTTCAATTTGTCTAGAAGAATGCTTTAAACTTAGGGATTTTTTATTGCATGTTGTCAGAATTGATTTTTAAGATGTTCAAAGAAAAATTATATATAGTAAGAACTGGTTTGTATTGCTTTGTATTATGTTTTGCTTCTACACCTATAGATCAGCTGGAAAGTAGATGGCCAAACCCTTCCTCCCTCCACCAAAGTTGTAAAGTTCATTTTTAAACATAATGACTTGTATATCTCATTGTTGCAATGTGTCCACCTGTACCCGTCGTTAAACGATTTGTTTATGCCCTTCCCCTACACAAATGGTACCAATATCAAATACAGTGAAAGCAGGGGGAGAGACATAAAAAGTAATATAGAAATCATCTTAAAAATATGTTAGAAACAACTGCATTAAATAAAAAAATTGAATACTTATCTTGGGGTTCATTTCCCTAACATCCATTTATCTGAATTTTTTGCTTGCCTCAGACATATACTAGTTATTGCAAATAAGGGAAGCCATGGGACCTATGTTTCTTTGGGTCTGGCTTACTACACTTAATATAATTTTTCCAAGTCTTTCCATTTCCTAACAAATGGGGCAATGTCATTCTTTCTGATGGAGGCATAGAATTCCATTGTGTATATATACCACATTTTCTTGATCCATTCATCTACTGAGGGGCATCTGGGTTGGTTCCATATCATAGCTATGGTAAATAATTCTACAATAAGCATAGGTGTGCTGATAGGTTTACTATGATCTTGTTTGTGATCATGTGGTTAAATGCCCCACAGTGAGATTGCTGGGTCATAGGGGAGCTCTATGTGGAGTATTTTGATGAACCTACATGCTGCTTTCCAAAGTGTTTGAACAAGTTTACACTCCCACCAACAATGCAGTAAGGTTCCCTTCTCACTACATCCCCTCCAGCATCTGTTGTTATTAGAGTACTTGAGTATAGCCATTCTAATTGGCTGAGGTGGTACCTCAATGTTGTTTTTATTTGTTATTCTTTTTTGGCTAGAGAGGTTGAGTATTACTTCATGTGTTTATTGGCCATCCTTCTTTCCCCTTCAGAGAAGTTTCTCGTTAAGTCTTTAGCCCACTTATTTAATGGGCAGTAGTTTCTCTGAAGATTTGTTGTTGAGGGATTTAATTTTTTGAGTCCCAGGTATATTTTAGATATGAGACCCTTATCCTTTGAATGACTAGTGCATATCTTCTCCCAATCCATGGGCTTTCTAGTGATCTTGCTAGCTATGTCCTTTGCCATGCAGAAGCTCTGCAATTTCATGAAATCCAATTTGTCACATTTGTCTTTGATTTTTTGTTTTTCTGGGTTTCTGTTAAGAAAATTTCGGCCTGTGCCAAGGAGACCTAGGGTTCCTCCTATTCCTTCCTGTAATGTTTTCAGAGTAAGACTTCAAAGTTTAAAGTTTCAAGTATTACAAGAAGATCTTTGATTCATGTTGAATGGATGTGAGTAGCTTGAGCTGTTGCATAATTTGTGTGTGTGTGTGTGTGTGTGTGTGTGTGTTTGTAAGGGGGGTTATGTGTATCATTGACATCAAGGATAAGGAACTTGGTTCCTTTTTCTGAGATATACATTATGATGTTTCTTTGTTGGTGGTAGACTCTGATTGCTTGCCTTTTCCTGATGTGAACATTCTAGCTCAATTTTTCAATTAAAGTTTCTTAATTATTATTGAACATATAATGCTCTAATATTGCTTTGTCTTTAGTCCGACATCTAGGATCTTCTTTTCTTCTTAAATATTAACATTCAATATGAATTTTATCTCCTGACTAATTTTCCCCTTTAATTTGCATTTTGAAATAAGAATTATAATATCTTTGATCTCCGTATTCATGAAGAAAAACCGTTTTGCATTCTCTATTTAATGTAATAACACCTGGACAGATTTGTTAGCACCAAGAACTTAAATTTTCTTTTGTAGTTTTAGTTTAAAATACCATCTTCTATGTTTTTAGAATGGGTAGACAAAGAATTCCCACAATGCCTCACAACTTTTATCTTTCATTTTGTCTGTGCTTCCTTGTCACTGCTAAATTGTTCTGGATACATGTATTAGCTGCCCCAACCCCTGCAAAGCTGTTGCTGCTACCCAATTTACTGACAATACAACTCAGCAATTACAGTCACAATTACCCTTTCCCTGGTATCCTATTTTCTGCTACTCATTTTGCTACCCATAATTCTTAACACCATGGTTCCAGCCACCTGATCTCTGACACCCCTGTCTCTGCTTCCACATTCACAAACAAAGCAAAGCAAGAGTAGGCACAGACAATCGACTTGGGTACTTCTCTTGCAGGCACAATGGGACGTTATTCCTCAGGTATTTAACATGAGGGACTAACTAGTGGTGGAAAGAAAAGACGTTACTCAGAGGGGACTAAAATCTAAGGATATCAACTTATAACTTGTTGCTAGGAAAAGCAGGTCCTAAGGTGAATGTTAATGAGAAAAGAAAATTTCACAAAATATTGGGGATGATATAAATAAAAATTTTAGCTTAATCTCTTCTACCAGTGATCTGAATTATTTTATGACATATATATGTAACTACTTTGCATTTTTAAAAGTATATGAAGATGCACATTTATGTGGTACTTATATTAATTTATGGAATATTTGCATATGACCATGTTAATGATTCTCAATAGTTTATGCTTTATGAACTGCTCATGAGTCTGCCTTTGGCAATATGAATTGAGCTCTCTAATAATTAATGGGATTTCATTGTCAAATCCTACAAGGATATTACTGAAGCAAATACCAAAATGAATGCTGGAACAAGAAAACTGAACAAAGCTACAAGTTTGAAGGGAAGGGATCAGTGGTAAGGGCTATGATAAAAGAGAAATTCTTCACCATGTAATCTTTGTTGAATTACTAGCTTATTAAACATTCTTAGAAAGCAGAACATGATTTTTGAATCTAGACTTTTGGAACCTCTTTAATGAGTGGTTAAACAAAAAATTATCAAAATGACTGAAAATCCACTGTTAGATTAACATTATACTCAAAGTTCCCTTGAGATGCAGGTAGGCTGGATTCCTTTTCTATTAAATTAATTGAATAATCTTCCTTTTGCTTGGTTGGACAGTCCATGACACTTGTTCCAAAACAAGAAAAGATACTGGAGAGAAAAAAAGAGGAAAGAGAGCCAAGGCTGCTGAAATTAGCATATTTCCCATTTGGACTTTAATGCGTTGTGACTACAAAGAATTAGAATTTCATCTTAAGATAATAATTTCAAAATGGATGTGCTAAAGGATAGCGTCGAAATGTAATATTTAATACTTTTGGATTACTTGAAGACAAAGGTTTACAGCAAACTTTAAATTCCAGAAAAACTGTAATGTTCCAATAAACACCTAGGAGAAATATAATTTAAAAATTCATCTGTTCAAAGCAAATCCTGGCATGAAAGTCTGTGAGTCAGTTATCTCCAAACAGAAAGTGGCACTGTAGCTCAATTGGGAGTGGGCTCCCCTTGAGCTAAAGAAATCTGGGATATGTTAATACCCAAGCCCTGAGTTCAAGGCCCATAATTGACAAAAATAAATTTTAAAGAATTAAATCATTAGGGCTGGAAGAAGACTCAGTGGTAGAGTCAGTATATTGCATGCATGAGGTCTTAGGTTCAATTCTTCAGCACCATATAAGCAGAAAAAACTGGAAGTGGCACTGTGGCTAAAGTGGTAGTGCGCTAGCCTTGAGCTGAACAGCTCAGGGACAGCACCCAGACCCAGAGTTCAGGCACCCCTACCAACAACATCAACAACAACAACAACAAATTAAGGCATCAAACAACCTGAAGATGTTATCCAGAATAATGAATGCAGCATTATCCGTTGACATGACTCAGTGACTTGAAACCAAGTTTACCAGGGGAGATGGTGTGCATTTTGTGTGTGTGTCAAAACCTGCAAAATTATTTTCTACTTTCCCAGGGAAGGAGAAAGGAGGAAATGGGGGGGAAGAGTGAGGTGTTTGGTGGACTTGCCTTTTGGTTCACTGATAGATTTCTGGAGTCAAATTCAGAGAAATTCTGCTTGCAATCCTAGTTGCCTGTGTAATGACGAAGGCATGTCCTGGAAGTGGTTTTGTCCTGTCCTTGGCCTGGTTCCAACCACCACTGGATAATCCAAGTCCCACTGGAAGACCAAGATGCCTTGAAGACTACTGATCCATTGTGCAGGTGGACCTAACCACAGCCAGAATAGGCAGAAAATGCAATTCTGAGGGCAGCACTGGAAATCTACTGCAGGCAGAGATTTTTTTAAATATATTTTTATTGTAAAAATACTGTACAGAGGGCTCAGAGTTACAGGACTAGGTAATGAGTACATTTCGTATACAGCATTGTTACCTCCTCCTTTGTTTTTCTCCTACCATCCTTTCCTTCCCCACATCTCCAACTCCTCCCTCCTTGACACCTGCCTGAGATTGTCAATTCATTTTCTGCACAGTGTCCTGTACATCTCACTGTCACAATGGTCAACCTGAATCCCCATTTAAGCATTCTGCTATATCCCTTCCTCTCTCCAAATTACAGATATATATATATATATATATACTTCTTCTTTTTTATTTCATCTTCAAAGAAGTCTCTCTTTAAGTCTTCAGCCAATTTAGATATTGGACAGTTGTTCCTTTGAGGATGTGTTGTTGGGGTATTTATGATTTTGAGTCCTAAGTATATTTTATATATAAGACTTTGTCTGTTTTATGACTCATGAAGAACTTCTCCCAGTAAGTGGGCTTTTTATTGATCTTGCTGTCTATGAACTTTACCTTACAGAAGCTCTGCTGTTTGATGCAATACCATTTGTCCAACCTCTCTTTGATTTGTTTTGTTTGTGGTTCTCTATTAAGATATATATATATATATATATATATATATCACCCTGCATTATATATATGATATATAAATATGTATATGGATCTAGCTTTAGTTTTCAACAGGTGTATAACCAATTTTACTAGCACCATTTACTGAAAAGGCTGTCTTTCTTCCGTTCTATTTTTTTTTTGCTCCCTTGTCAAAGATTAGGTGGCAATATGTCAGTGTGCTTATTTTTGAGTCTTCAGTCCTATTCATTGGTCCTCAGAACTGTTCTTGTGCCACTACCAAGCTCTTCTTATTATTGTGGCTTTTTAGTATAGTTTGAAATTTGGAACTGATATTGCTCCAGTGCTCTTCTTTCTTCTAAGAATTGATGAACCTACAGCCAGCATTATACTTAAAGGTGAAAAGTTAAAGCCATTTCTTATTAATTAAGGAAAGAGATAAGGATGTCTGCTCTCTCCACTCCTCTTCAACTACTTAGTATTAGAATGCTAGCTGGGACAATAAGACAAGATGCAAATTTAAAGGGAATCCAAATAGTGAAAGATGAAGTAAAACATAAAAGGTGACCAACGGAATAGAATTGAAAACACAGAAATGAACCTACAGTCCCATAGCCATCTAATTTTCGATAAGGGAGCTAAAACATAGAATGGAAGAAAGACAGCCTCTTCAGTAAATGGTGCTGGCAAAATTCATCAACTACTTGTAGAAAACTAAAGCTAGATCCTTATTTATCACCCTGCAACAGAATCAACTCCAAATGGATTAAAGACCTCAGAGTCAAAGTAGACAGTCTGAAAATATTACAGGATGGAATAGGAGAAACCCTAGGTGTCCTTGGCACAGGCTGAAATTTTCTTAATAGAGACCCAAAAACACAAAAAATAAAATAAAAAAAAAGGTTGGACAAATGGGATTGCATGCAATTGCAGAGCTTCTGCCTGGCCAAGGACATAGCTAGCCAGATCACTAGAAAGCCCACGGATTGGGAGAAGATATTCACTAGCCATACAATTTACAAGGGTCTCATATCTAAAATATAATTGGCACTCAAAATATTAAATCCCCCAACAACAAATCCTCAAAGAAACAACTGCCCAATAAATAAGTGGGCTAAAGACTTAAAGAGAAACTTCTGTGAAGAAGAAAGAAGGATGGCCAATAGACACATGAAGAAATGCTCAACATCCCTAGCCATAAAAGAAATGCAAATCAAAACAACATTGAGATACCACCTCACTCCAGTTAGAATGGCAAAAATCAAGAACTCTAACAACAACAGATGCTGGAGGGGATATGGACAGAAGGGAACCTTACTTCACTGTTGGTGGGAATGTAAACTTGCTCAACCACTTTGGAAAGAAGTATGGAGGTTCCTCAAAAGACTTCACATAGACCTCCCCTATGACCCAGCAATCCCACTTTTGGGCATTTACCCAAATGTTTACAAAGACCACACTAAAGCTACCAGCACAACTATGTATATTGCAGCATTATTTACCATAGCTAAGATATGGAACCAACCCAGATGCCCTTCAGTAGATGAATGGATCAAGAAAATATGTTATATATACACAATGGAATGCTATGTCTCCATCAGAAAGAATGACATTGCCCCATTTGTTAGGAAATGGAAAAACTTGGAAAAAATTATAGTAAGTGAAGTAAGCCAGGCACAAAGTAACACAGGTCCCATGGTTTCCCTTATTTGTAATATCTAGTATATGTATGAGTCAAGCGGAAAAAGTCAGATAATGTGATGTTAGGAAAATGAATCCTTAGATAGGTATTTTAATGTTTTTTTTTGTTTCATGCATGTGTTTCTAAAGCATTTATAAGATTATTTCTTTGTTGCTTTGTATGTCCCTCCCCCACAGTATAACCCCTACTTTCAATATATTTGATGTCAGTATAACTTGTGGAGGAGATGGGGAAAAACAAGTCGTTTAAGGATTCAGGTGGACCTGTTGCAACAATGAGAAGTACAAATTGTCATGTCAAAAATGAGCTTTACAATGTCGGTGGGGGGGGATGGGAGGAAGGATTGGGTGGGGGGTGAGTGGGAGGCTGTGAAGTGAGGTAAAGGGTAAACAAAGGAGGAGGCTGCAATGCTTGGTAAGAAATGTATGCATTATCTTGCCCATGTAATTGTAACCACTCTGTACAGTATGTTCACAAATAAAATAAAAATTTTAAAAAAACATGGGTACTCCACCACTTTTTGGTTCAATCACTTCTAACCACAAAGATATACTTTGCTAACAAAATGCTTAGAGGAAACCGAAGAATACTTTACTTTTATCTTCTCTCTTAAGACTCTCTTTAGATACCATATCAGGATCAGTGAAGTTATTCTTTCAAAAATTATTTCAATAGATTATCTTTCTCTTGGTCTTGCATTTGCTCAGAAGGATGTATGGAAAAGAATAGAGTTAAATCATCCATACCTTTTATGACAGTGTTTGTTACAAAATGACAATGCTCCTATGTCCTATGTCTCTGTCCTTCTCTTAGCTCTTGCTTGATTTCCAACTAATCACAGATTCTTGGCTTCAAGTCTAGTGAAATTGAAGGACTATAAGTCCTTCCCCACTGCTACATCTTCATGGTTTGTTTCTCTTTTAAAACTCTTTTATTTGGATGTGGAATTTATTTTCATGTCTTCATTCAATCCATTCTAAATTGTAGTGAGCTAAATAGGCTCTGTAAAATCACTTTAGGTAGCAAAAATATTAAGACAATATATCAAAAAGTTTGGTCTCCCTCCACTGCTGAAGCCAATATGCTTAGCTAGGGCTTCTAAGAACGCGTTTTCTTGACTTTTCAATTTGCTCAATTCTTTTCTGATCCCAAAACTTTTTGGCTTATGTAATAAGAGAAGTCTTCACTATCTCAAGTTAATAAGGATATTATATTTTTGAGCTACTAAGAAATGTGAAATCATTGGTTTCAAGTATCCAATCAGGTTTTTTTCTGTAGTTCAGTGCTTCACATGCAAAGACATTGTAGAACGTATTACAAACATTTTTGAGTGCACTTTTTCCCTAAATATTTTGACCCAAATTATCTTTTTCAGAGAATTACTGTTTTGTAATTAAATCAATACACAAATTTTGATTTTTTTTAAGAACATTGAATTTAAATTCCACTACAACCTTGTTTCACACAGTGAGTAGATTTCCTGGGTAAGGACAATTCTCAAGGGAACCTACAGGACTTATAACAAGGGTTCTGAGGTTTGTTTGTTTAGTATGAACATGAGCCATCTTCACCCACTTTGCTCCCTCTCAGTTAAGTCTCCATTGATTATTTTGCATGAAAGCCTATTTTCCCAAGAAATTTTAAATTTTCATAATAGGCTAAGTTGTTAAAAAGTTTGAACAAATTAAAATTTACCTGTCAGTTTTGGGGGGTGTGCAGTCGTGGGGCCTGAACTCTGGGCCTGGGCGCTGTAGCTCAGCTCTTCAGCTCAAGGCTAGCGCTCTACCACCTGAGCCACAGCACCACTTCCGGCTTTTTTTTCTTTTTGCTTATGTGGTGCTGAGGAATCGAACCCAGGGCCTCAGGCATGCAAGGCAAGCGCTCTTACCACTGAGCCACCTTGCCAGCCAAACCTGTCATAATTTTAAAACTCTTTTGAAATTCCTTTATTAGAACCACAAGTTCATCAATCCTAACTCCACCTTTAATATCAAAAACAGTTAACATGTTGTTTTCATGATATAGTGTCCATGAAACTACTATTTTCCAGTGGCTTTGTTATGCATATATATAACCTTATAATCTTATGATAAGCAAAATGAACTCCAAGATATGGAAACAGAGAGTATTATTTGCGATTGTTGTTTTTAATGTACTATGTGATTTCCATTTTCTTTTGGGGTTTTCCCCTATGCTTTTTTCCCTGCTGTATTTGATTTTGGTAGCCTGTGTATTGTGTATATATTTACCTTAATTAGGCAAGGGAAGAGGAACTACAAAATGGTGAGACAAAGGACAAAGGCAAACCAATGCAATAGCAATACTCACAAGACAATATGTTGGAAATGTACATTACAACTTGTGAGGGGTACTGGGGTGAAGGAAAACTGTGAAGAAAATGAGGGAAGGGGTAACAAGTTTGAAAAGCTATGGATTCACTACCTTAAAATTACTGTAACCACACTGTACATCACTTTGACAATAAAATTAAATTTAAAAAATAAGCTGCATGAAATAAAATTTCACTGTATTGGTAAAGTACATAGTACTCTTTATGTAGTAACTTTTTAAAATTTCATACTTTTGGTGTCTAATTTGAATTAATTACCCCTTTTTAATCAGAGGACCATCAACTTGAATGCTATCCGACTAGACAATATTTTCACAATATACTTACCAATATTTTGAAAAAAGAATAAATATAGTACTTTCTCATACTAAAAGCGAAAACAGTTTAATTCTATGGAAACAAATAACTTGTAAAAGTAAATAAGTTGTTAAGAAGACAGAATATATGTGTTCATCAACATTCCAATGACTAGTAATTACTCATTTTCAAATTCTGAAGATTCCATACCTGAGAGATTCAAAACAATACCGGCTTGCATGTTATGTAATTTTGCAATAGATGCATTTTCCAATTGGGTGTTACAGATTGAGAGACAACAGAAAAATAACCATGTTCTGGTAGAGGATAAAACTATGTAGCATCGGTAATAATGAATTCTTCAAGAGTAAGCAATTGTTTATCACAATAAGCTATTATTTTTATGACCACCAATACCAATATTTATGATATAGAGTCATCCTAGCCCAAAATTCTCCAACTTTTAGGGTGCATCTCAAACTTCCCTTAATTCATATGATGAATAGCTTATCTCTATTGTGAAAAAATACAGCTCTGCTAATGTGATGCGATTCATGTTCTGGTAAGAACACCACAATAAACTGGGTTGCATCATTTTCCCCCCACTGGTATTTTTAAGATCAGAACATTTGCAAATATTACTTATATTTATAATTTTTAGCTATCATATAAATTCTGGATGCTAAGATTGGAAGATTATAGTTGAAAGCCCACCCAGGCAAGAATATTCCCTAGATTCTTATCTCCAATAAACTTCTCAGCAAAACCCAGATGCAAGTGGCACTGAGGTTGAAGTGGTAGGGCACGAGCCTTGAGCATAAACAGGCTCAGAGACAGTGTCCAGGCCCAGAGTAAAAGCCCTAGGACAAACCAATAAAACAAAAACAAAAATAAAATCAAACCCCAAACGTAACATTTTTCTCAGTGTATACAGTAGCAAATAATTAAGGAAATTGCTTCCTGTGTTACATACAGGTAGAAGAAAGAAGATGTCACACGATTATGCTCTTCATACCATGTTATACCAAAGACTCCAAAAATTTCCTCTTATTCTAAATTTATAAATTAATGTCATCAATTTGTTGGCAACTCTGTCTACAACATTCACATTATCATTTCATACATGAACTGTTGGAATTATCTATTTACTAAGTTTTTGAAAAAATATTCTAGGCACATAGAATGCAAAATCATTTGTGAATGTCAATTAAACCCTCTACTTAAAAACAATTTTGTAGAATCCTATAGAATATAAAATTACAAACAAAACCAAAATATTTTAAATCTAAATTCTAATTTAGCAAGATCTTCAAAATCCTTCATTAGATGAACTTTGCTATTTTTCCAAGCTTAAGCTTGTGTAATTCTTCATCATTTCTTTGGGTTACAACAGAATGATGATAACTTATTTTTTCAAATTTTGGATGGGAATCATGAGTCATTTTGCATCTAGGAATGTTCTGTAATGAAGAGAGAATTTAAAACACAAGTGAGGATTAAGTATGAGTTGCATTTCAACAGGAAATTTGACTTCTCAAAACATAATGACAAAATTAGCCCAAATGTCCAACTATGTATTCCTTTCTTGTTTGTTTTGTTTTATTAAGACAAAATTATACACCTTGGTCCAGGGAAGGTATCACTATGAAATTCCATTATCTAATCTCCTGTCTTAATCTCAGTGCTAGAATTCTAAGCTTGTATCACATTGCCCTGCCATAGTTTCTTGGTTTATTTAATCTAGATATAGACTACCAATTCTGAACTTCTCCAGTGATATTATACACCAGAGTGACTGCTTAGACTTTATCTACTATTTTCAAAGATGTTCTAACATTTGATAGAGGATATGAACATTTTCAAATGCACCGGCCAGATCTCTGATTCATTCCTCCATGGATCTGATCCCTTTATAATGATTATTGATTTTTACTATCTCTGATCCCTACCAATGTAATATTCTCAAACTTATTTGAAGGAAGTTCATTTGAGGACTTTCAAATATTAAAAATTATCACTTGATTCTAGTCTTGTTCAGGACATATATTTATTGTTTTGTAACTTTTCTACACATTCTGAGAGTTGTTTCATTTGTGTATTTGTGTGTACATATATAAGTGCCTCTGGGTGTATGTGTATGTCTGTATGTATATATGCAAAAGCCTCAAGCTTTTATTCAGCAATCTTGCTCATGACTGATATTCCATCAATTGAGCCATTCTTCCAATCCAGATTTTGACTGCTTAATTTTATATACTGTTGCAAAGAGTGTTCTGCCCAGGCTGGATGCCAATAGAACTTCCCAGACTCCTTTACATTCTTAGGTTTTATTTCTCCAGGAGTATCAACTTTTAAACGACAAACATTTTTGTGAGAGTAATGTCTAAGCTGTAGCCCATATTTTTAACTCAAGAATTCTTTTTTTTTTGTTGTTTTGGTGGGGTGTCTGGTCATGGTGCCTGAACTCTTGTCCTGGGCTCTGTCCCTCAGCAATTCAGCTCACGGCTAGCCCTCTACCACTTGAGTCACAGCGCCAATTTTGTCTTTTTTCTTTTTTGCTTAAGTGGTACTGAGGAATCGAACCAAGGGCCTCATGCATGCGAGGCAAGCTCTGTACCTCTGAGATACCTTTCATCCCTAACTAAAGAATTCTTATAAAGATAGATGAACAGACACATTACACATCTTGAGTGTACACTGTTAGGAATGTGATCGTAAGCTGGGTCATGGTGAGATATGAGGATTGAGGTTCAAAGCCAGCCCCGGTAGGAAACTCCCAGAGACTCTTGTCTCAAATTAACTAAAAGAAAACTGGAATTGGCACTGTGGATCAAGTAGTAGAGCATTAGCTTGAGCTGAATAGCAGAGAGACAGCTCGCAGGCCCAGAGTTCAAGTCCCAAGATCACCGCCAACAAATATATATATATATATATATATATATATATATATATATATATATATATATATATATGTGTGTGTGTGTGTGTGTGTGTATGTGTGTGTGTTTGTGTCTGTGTGTCTGTGTGTCTGTGTGTGTGTGTAAAGAAAAAAAAGAAATGAGATCTTAGGCACCAGTTTATTGCTAGCATAATCCCTGCTCTCACAAGATGGACATTTTTCCAGTTAAATCCATGCTTTTATATCTGACTTGCATTGAAAACAGAATTATTCTTCCATTGTACTTTCTACAAAGTTGCATGATTAGCAAGCATGATTTAGAATGGGAGTGGCCTCATACTTCATGTTCCACATAGGAGTCTTGCTTTCTGTATATCACTCTCATAAATCTACATACTGGACTTGGCTTTATTGTTTCAATGTTGCTTATTTGTAGTCTTCTATACTGTATGGAACCCTTATATTTAAACACAGAACTTCTCTTTCTCCTATTATTGCTATTGTTTCCCTACTGTTAGCTCATGCATACTTGGGAAATAATGAACAGCACGTACAGTCACAAAAAGAATGTTCTGAAAACCTTCTTCCTATTTAAAATTCGCCTTAACTTACAGAGAACTTACAAAGTTTGAACTCAATGTACTCATGTATAATATATTTATAAGCAATATAAATTTCATATTTTCTCTTTACTAAATTTTCTCTGAAATACGTTTTACCTCAGGTCCATAGGTGTTCTAGTCTTCTTGCAGTGAAGCCAGAAAACATTCAGTATACCTCAAGCAGCACCATCGATTGTTACTGGAAGTAACTGTTACTGGATGTGGAAACTGACCCCAGGAGAGGAATGGAACATAGAGGAAAAACAAAGTTCAAGTTACCTTGTGCTTTCCTTTTTACTGTACAAAAAAGTATCCCAAGGCTTGAAGGAAACTCTGTCCCTGGCTTTTTGAGTGTGTTCTTTACTCATATAATTTTTTTCTGTAAACTTCTAGTTCATAGTGTTACAAAAAGAAATAATGTACCATTTGAAGGCCAGTATAAAACAAAAGGAAATAACATTGTTTTAAAAGTGTTCTCCTGCAAAGTAACAAAGACATAGAGGTTTTAAAGTGTCTTATAGATGGATATTTCACCCCTGAGATGATTCTCGATGCAGGAGTCAGTTATCAATTCCTTTGGTCTGGTTCTGAGTTCTCCAGAGCAACAAGGATTCCAAAAAAGCAGGATCCAGTCAATATGATCAGCAAAAGAAGCCTCTACTCTGACCAGTTCACCTTTAAGGAGGGCCCCAAAGATAAATCTGGGATTTTTATTTGCTTGTTTGTTTAGTTTGTGCTAGTCCTGAGCCTTGAACCCAGAGGCTGGATCCTGTCCCTGAACAGTTGTCTTTCCTGCCCACCTGCCCCCAAAGCTAGAAATCTACTGTTTGAGCCAAAACGCCACTTCTGGTTTTTTGGTGTTCAATTTGCGATAAGAGTTTGACATACTCTCCTGCCTGGTTTGGCTTTGAATTAAGATAGTAAGAAAGCTAAGTGACATCAACTGTATAGACTTCTCTTTTGAAACAAAAAATATTAGATGAAGTTTATTGTAAAGCTAGTATTTGACAATTTTTAAAGGAAGAGAATATGTCTAGCAAAGAAGCCATAACTTAAATAACTCAGCAAAAGTAGGTGAACTGAATCCTTTTGAAATTATTTTTTCTGCTTGGGAAGATTATTGATCTTGTCCTTCCTTTTGGGGAAACTTAAGGTAATATTTGCACTTTTTGTTGGTTGTGGGGCTTGAACTCTGATCCTGGGCACACTCGCACAGCTCTTCAGCTCAAATTGAGTGCTCTACCGCTTAAGCTACAGCACCACTTCCGGGTTTCAGGTGGTTAATTGAAGATAAGTGTCTCATGGACATTCCTGACCAGGCTGTCTTTGAACCACAATTCTCTGGTTTCCTGAATAGCTAGGATTCCAGGTGTGATCCACCAGCACCCAGCTCATATTTGCATTTATGTGCACTGAATGACACTATGTAGACAAATAACGGAAATTTGAATCAAATGATGGCATTGCAGCTTTTCAGAAAATTTGAGGTAACAATAAATATGTCCTCCTTTTCCATGTTCTTTCATTAATGACTCATGAGCTATGGGACCCTTAGTTAGCATTCTCTGCAGTCTGTGTAGGTGTATTTAGTATCAGGAAATGTTCATAGAGAAATATAGAAAGACTAAGATTTTTAGAAAGCAAAGAATTTAAGGTAAGAAAAAACAGCACAGAAGGAGATACATGTATTACACAGAGATTAAGAAGTAGCCTAAGAGATTTAGAATGCTAAAGGTAATGCGGAATAAGACTAGTTGATAACTATTTGTTCAATAACCAAAAATGGTTCTCTATAACGTTTCTGGTATACGTTAGTAACTATCATTTAGTCATTAATTCTGGAGTTATTCCTTCTCTTCTGTCACAACTGTTAATTTGCCTCTGCCGTTGTGGTGCCATGAATAACCAAAAAGATTTCCAAATCTCACTTAGACTACCCTTCTCATTGTGATTAGCAGAGGCCATTCAAAAACCTGGAATCTTTGAATTTCCAGAATTAATCTTAACCTGACATCTAAGCACATTCAAGACATTAATTGCTCTGACCTAATGAACAAAACTTTTTTTCAACACAATATCCTAATATAAGAAAAAGTACATGAATTATGGACTATTGTCAGGTGTCAGTATGGCAGGAGCAATTACATATTCCAAGTATGGGTTCTTTATTTTTCATTTACTAATTAAATGTTTTTTGCTTTGGTTTTTTTTTTTTTTGCTTTTTTGCTCAAGGCAATCACTGTACCACTTGAGGCACAGCACCATTTCCAGTGTTTTTCTGTTTATGTGGTACTGAGGAATTGAATTCAGGGTTTCATGCATGCAAGGCAATCATCATATCATGAAGCCACATTCCCAGATCCCTAAATGACTTTCTTAAGTTTACATTTTCATTCAGTAACTATGTACCATAATATTGGCCAGGTGCTAGAAAATAATGTAGAAAAGAATACAATATAATAAATCCAGTAAGGCTAGATGGAAAATGAATAACCCTGACAGTCTTGCAAGGGCTCAGAGGGCTGATCTCATGGAGATGTATCAACATGCTGAACGAGACAGCTCCCTACCCACAGCCCAACTCCAGAATGAGTGGGCCATCTTGGGTTCCAGCTACCTGGGGACGTTGGCCCACCTCCTACAGCACCCATTCTACCCGTTCCTGAGAGCTACAGTGAGAGAGAGAGGAGAGAGAGAGAGAGAGAGAGAGAGAGAGAGAGAGAGAGAGAGAGAGAGAGAGAGAGAGAGAGAGAGAGAGAGAGAGAGAGAGAGGGAGGGAGGGAGGGAGGGAGGGAGGGAGAGTGGGAGATAGGGAGAGAGGGAGAAAGGGAGAGAGGGAGAGAGAGAGAGAAAATCAGAATTACACTTGAATCAGGTGCCAGTGGCATAAAACTCTAATCCTAACTACACTGGAGGCTAAGATATGAGGATCATGGTTCATAGACAGCCCTGGAGGAACGTGTTTGAGAATCTTATCTCCAAAGAACCACCAGAAAACTGGAAGTGGCACTGTGGGATCAAGTGATAAAGCGCTAGCCTTGAGCTGAGGAGCTCGGGAACAATGCCCAATCCTAGAGTTCAAGAACCACGATTGAAAGAAGTGGACTTCCCACCACAAGAAGTGGACTGAATAGCACCCATTGTCCTAGGGAGCATGGTAGAGAAGTCAGGCCGAGCTTCCTGTGAACTTGAGGTCATAAGTAGGTCATCTGGCTTCTCTTTGCCTCGGATTCCCCAGCTGCAAAACTGAACAAAGTGAAGGATCCCCTTCCTTATTGGGATAGGGTAGTAATGAAAGAGAGCCATGTTTCGGTTCATAATCCCACACCTGTTGCACTATTAATAACAGGCCCCACCTGAGCCCTTTCTGGTATCTTCCTGTCATATGCTCACAGAATTGCCAAAACCTTATCTGAAGGCCATTACCTCTCTTTTCCAGAGATCGCTCTGTATAAATCCCTTGTTTCCTCACAACTGTCCTGTGAGGAGACTGAGGTCCAATGGTTGAGGCCCTACCAAGAGCTTCACGTGTGGTCAAGAATCCGCTGCTATGGACTGAGTTTAGGATAATCCATGTTAACCGATGACTGAGCATGACACATGTCTATAATCCCAATTACAGAGGACCAGGCCTGGTGGAGCATACCTTTCACAGGAGGACCGCGATCCAGCCCAGCCTGAGCATATTTGTAGTTTCTATCTCAGAAATCCTCAAGACAGAAAGGTGGCTCATCAGCGCCATGGAGAGGAAACAAGCAGGGGGATCATGGTGCCCCCAGAGGGGTGTTTGACCCAGGGTAGGTTGTTGTTGGGACAGAAACTCACCTGTGCTGCAGGGAGAAGCTGTTGGCAGCTGCTCCAATTGGGGCAGCAGCGATGGCGCCAGCATTGTGGACACATGGGCCCAGAGCAGAAGACTAGGGGCAGGGACCAGGTCTGGGATTTAGGCCGGCTGGCAGCTACACATTGATTGAGGTTTGAAACCTGGCACTGCGTGAAGGGAGGGGAGGGGTCAGGTGGGGTGGGAGCATCAATTATCTACTATACTCCAAAGTCACCTCGAGTTTCTTCCTCAGGACTCAGCCCCTTCTACCTTCCTGAACTGCTGGTAGTGGTGTAAACTAACAGAGGGAATCCCAGTGCTACCTGGCAGCATGGAATGTGGGCATGGCCACCATTCTTGTATCCCATTGGTCAGAAAGAAGCATGAAAGAATGGGGGTGTGGCCAGAATCCTGTGAAGCAAGCAGCATGGGCGGAGTCAAGATGACAGTGGTTCTCCCAGCCTTTTTCCCAGGAAATTCTGTCCAATTCAGTTGGAGAGAATAGGGTGACCTGCTTTAACTGGATGGCTACACAGATTGCTGTATAGTTCTGTTTTTTGCCAGTCCCAGACTTTGAACTTAGGATCTGGGCACAGTTCATGAGCTGCTTTTGCTCAAGGCTGGTCCTCTACACTAGAGCCACAAGGTTTCTGGCTTTGTTGGCACTGAAGTTGGACAGGGGTCTCAAGGATTTTCCTGCTTAGGGTGACTTGACCATGATCCTCTATTCACAGCCTTGTAAGTATCAACAAGGACTGCTGAGATCCACTGGTGCCTGCCTAATCATTGGCCTTGTTGATGTTCTTGGGCAGACTGGTGAGTTCCCGATCCTCGGGTTGAAGTGGTGGGAGCTGGAGCCCACAATTCAAATCCTGGTCGTGCCACCTCCAAATGGTAGGAGATCCTAAGAAACTTGTTCCTATCCATATGATTACCATTGTAATGTGATGTAAGTCATGATTGAACGAACAGTTCTTGAATGATTCTAGGATAAAATTATACACAATTATATTACATGACACTGATTGATTTTAGTTAATAGTTTATTAAGCATTTAATCAATCACAGTCATCAAATGGAGGCATAATGAAATACCTAAGAATTGGGCCTCAAATACTATAAAGGTGAGTTTTTTCTACCAGGACTGGGATTGGAACTCATAGTCTGGGTACCTCTGTTGCACTGTGTGGGAAGAGGAAGCTTGCTTCCTTAAAGTCAAAAAATTCAAGTTTGTTCCTTAGGCTTGAAAACGATCACCAGCACTAGAAAACACCCTATTCATGTACAATTTACATATATGTTTTATATTCTTATACATATGTTGACTCCGTATTGCATTCAGAGTAGTTATTTTATTTTTTGTTTTATTCATGTATTGACCATTTATTGTATTGACTATTATAGCACATAAAACATTGACTACATAGGATATAGGTCTACATATGTATTCCACTTCATACCTGACACACAGAAGATGCACAGTAAAGGAACCCATGTGTCACCATCATCCTCTTACTCCACAATTCATTGTTTGGGAGTACTGACATCTGAACTCATGGCCTACAAGGCCAAATTCATGAATGGGTGAGTGCAAACATGCCATCCTGGGGGAAATTGAGGTGCAGGTTGTTCCAAGGACCTGAGAACCCCTGGGGTTAACCAAAGAAGAACAGATTGACATGTAGATGCCATATGTGTGTGTGTGTGTGTGTATGTGTGTGTGTGTGTGTGTGTGTGTGTTTATAGAGTGCCAGAGATGTTTATACATTATTCAGTTATATAGACTATATTCCTACCAATTCCTGGGTATTTATTATGCATCCATGTAATTAATGTTATTGTTTTCATCCTTAAAATATTAATGAAAGCACTCAGTGTCCTGAAATTATTGTGTTCCTGTAAGTAATAATATTCTTTTAATGCTTCATAAATATTAAATAAAATCAATCAGCCTTCTGAAATGATGCTGTTTAATTTTATAGGATCATCATTCACGATCAACTCATTCAACTGTGACATTGACAAAATTCCAGTGTTATGCCTTTGGATGGGAACCAGTTTCTTAGTACTTCCTGCCATTGGTTGGTGTCAGTATGGGGATTTGAAATGAGGGCCTATGTTGCCACGTGGGCCTATGGCTTCTTTGATTGTCTGCCAGCCTTCAGAAATGCAAGGTGAAGTACCCTTTGCAACAGTGTCATTCAGACCCAGAAGGGTCACTGTGCAAAGGAAGAAAACATAAAAGGCCACATTTTTCTGTGCATTGTTTTCCTTGCAAAACGTGGGGGTGTAGAATCCCAGAAGCACCTGTGTGTCCAGTGGCTGCACCCCATCCTAGTGTGATCAAAGCTGAGGCAGTGTTGCCACGACCTGAGTTCAAGACCCATGCTGAGAAAAAAATTAACTCCCTGGCTTGCAATTCACACAGTTTATTCTTACAGGCTTTGGATTGTAACTCAGGCTCTGGGTAAATCTGCAGCAATGTGCATAAAGGGGAAGATCACCTTACATGAAAATAAAAAAGTCAGGTCTGTTCACTAGTCCTGAATTCAAGACCCAGACCTGGAAATCATACTATTTCTATATATTGTTAAAATAGGATTTATACTTACCTATAGATGTTCAGTCCATACATGTTTGGTGGGGTTGTTCCTAGTATCTTCTGTTTTATTCATTTATGTACTCAATGTGTTTATTACATTGATGACAACCTATCACAGAACATCTAGATTTGTAGAAATGTTCTCTCTCATGCCTTACCCCCAGGATTCTCAGAGAAAAGGAAAAAAAGTTTCACACTCTCCTTCTTACTCCACGAACCACTTGTTGATAGTGCTGGTATCTGAACTCAGGGCAGAGCAAAACAAATTGGCCAATCAGTCAAGGTAATCATATGAACCTGTGAGCAACTAAGGAGTGTGGCCAATCCCAGAATATGACATTGATTCCAAGGGTGGTCCACTATAGTCAGAAATTCATAATTTAACAAAGGATCTATATTGACATATATGTTTGGTTAGCATCTTGGGTTCAGTGCAATTATTCTCCTTATTTTGTCTCTAATTCATGGAGGTATTGTGTATTTTAATAAGTATGGTGACTGCTATGACAGTGCTGACATGGATGAGAACCCATTACCAAGGTGACAGTGTTGTCCATGCATTCTCCATCATATTTGTGACCCAGGACTTTCACAGGAGAGGATAAAAGTCACAACGACTGGCTTCTGACATCAGTATGAATCTTTTGTCAGTGCTGGGATTTTTAGTTTCTGACATCAATATGAATCTTTTGTCAGTGCTGGGATTTTTAGCTCAGGTCTGGATAATTCTGTTGCACTGTGGAAGAAGGGGAAGCTCACCATCTTTGAAGAATAGAATATCAGGCCTGGTGCAGGGCCTGATTTGAAGCCCCAGCACTGGACAAAATAACAAGCCCACCTTTTTAAAACATAAGATTTTTCTTTACTTACAGGTGTGGTATGCATCTTGCATTCAGTGTATTTATTCTTTCTATTTTTTGTCTTTTTCATGTATGTATTGTGTATTTTATTGCGTATGGGGTGACAGATATAACTGTGCTGACATGGATGACAACCTATTCCCATGGCTAAGAGTTACCAATATAGCATTCTCCATCCTCAATGAGACCCAGGACATTCACAGGACAGGAAAACCTGTGCCACCTTAGGCTTCTCACATCAGAATAAATAGTTTGGTAGTGCAGGAATTTGAACTCAAACCTAGCAGGCCCAATTGGTGAATGGGTCATGGTGAGCACACCAGGCTTTGAGCCACTAAGGAACTAGGCCATTCCTGGGACCTGAGATGGAGCTCTGGTGGGGGCCAATATAGTCATAAATTCATAATTAAATAGAGGATCTATATTTCCAAACATGGGTGGGCGGCATCTTGCGTTTGGTGTAGTCATTCTCTTTGTTTTGTGTCTTATTCATTGATGTATTGTGTATTTCCTTGAGTATAGGATGACAAATATAACTGTGGTGAACTGGATGACAACCTATTCCCATGAGTATAGAGTTGCATATACATTCTCCTTCCTAGCTGAGCCCCAGAACTTGCCCAGTACAGGAAAACAAGTGCAACGACTGGTTTCTTACATCAGGGTGAATTTTTGGCAGTGCTGGGACTCAAACTTTTGGCCTAGGAGGCCAAACTGCCCAATGGGTCCACGTGATCACACCAGACTGTGAGCCACTAAGGAGCTGGGCCGTTCCCAGGAACTGAGATCGAGCCCCAGGGAGGCCAAAATAGTCCTCAATGATCATTGAAACATGGGATGTATATTCACATCCGTGTGTGGACTGCATCGTTCATTGAGTGTAGTTATTCTCTTTATTTTGTATGCTATTCATGGGTGTATTGTGTATTTTCTTGAGTATATGATGACAGGAATAACTGGGCTGACATGGATAACAACTTATTCCCATGGCCACAGGGTGGCTCAAGCATTGTCCATCCTAGCTGAGATCCAGGACATGCACAGAAAGAAAACAGGTGCAATGATTGACTTCTGACATCAAGATAAATATTTTGGCAGGGTAGGGAATCTGAACTCGGTGCCTAGCACGACCAAGTGGTGAATTTGTCCACATGAGCACACCAGCCTTTGGAACCTGCGATTGAGCCCCCCTCCCAGGGGAGAGCGGTGAGCACAGCAGTCATCCATTCATAAGCTGAAGGTAGTATGCATGTATAGAGTAGGAGAGATGGTAACCTGTGGTGGAATCCAATCTGTGTGAATACAGATTCTTGGATCTTTACTGATGCCTCCATTTCATGACTGTGATGATTATTGTCATGCTTCATCAACTTCTTTACAAATAATCGATACTCCATGAGTCTTGCCTATCATTTCCTACTTGCATCATGCACAAACTACTCATTCAAGGATGAGATCAATCACATCCATGACTCTTCCCAGGCCAGAAACTAGTACCTCAAGATCTCCCGCCATTCCCTCCGCATAGGGGGACTGAATTCAAGCCTCAGTCATAGAAAAGATTCTCTGTATATAATTTTTTGGGGGGCCACTTTTGGGCCTAAACTCTGGGCTTGGGCGCTGTCCCTCAGTTCATCATCTCAAGGTTAGTGCTCTATCACTTGAGCCACAGCAGCACTGCCGGGGTTTTTTTTCTGCTTATGTGGTGCTGAGGAATTGAGCCCAGGGTCTCATGCATGCAAGGCAGGAGCTCTAGCACTGAGCCACCTTCCCAGCCCTCCTTATGTATATTTCAAAGATAGTATTTATACTTCCTTACAGATGATCAGTCCATATTGTGTTCGGTGTGGTTATTTATTTTATTTCTTGTGTCATTCATTTATTTAGAATTTATTTTATTGACTCTGATGACACCTATAGCATTTATTACATTGTTTACATAAGATCTAGATGTCACATAAGATCTAGATGTTAGATGTGTTCTCAATTATGCCTGGCAGTGCCAGGATCTGAGCTTAGTGCCTAGCAGGCCCAATTCATGATTGGGTGAGTTTGAGCATGGCAGCCTCTAGCCAATGAAGATGTCAAGTGGTTCCTAGGATCTGAGATCGACCCCCAGGTTTAGCCAAAACAGGGATACATGGATAGGCAGACGGAGGTATACAAATAAATATACATATTTGTAAAGAGTTCCATAGCCGTCTATGTATGATAGAATGACACCCACTATGTTCCTACCAACTCTTAGGTATTTATTAAACCGCAATTGAAGGAATATTGCTCTTTTCATGCTTAATAAACTATTAATTAAGCTCAATCAGCATTCTAGGATTATTGCATCCAACTTTACAGTAGACCGATGAATAAACTTCTCTTTCAATCAGTATTCCTATGCATAAGAATGAGTCTCTTGTGATCTCCTGTGATTGATGTCAGAACTACGATTTCACCCAGGGACTATGTTGACAGGTTGGCCTATGGCTTCATTGATAGCCTGCCAGCCACCAGCAATGGCAGGTCAGGTCCACTTTGCAGCTTTGTCATTCAGACCCAGGATGGTCACTGTTCAAAGAAAAAAAATCGTAAAACCCCAGCTCTCTGCAGCTCACCACTTTTTGTGCTTTCCAACGATTTTTTCTTCCTGAAAGCCCTCTTGGCCCAGGATCGGCTATGGGTCCAGATACTGTACCCCAGCTAAGGCATATCCAAGCTGAAGTAGAATTTCCACGACCTGGGTTCAAGCCCCATGCTTGGCCAAAATCAACATACATACATATATATATATATATATATATATATATATATATACACATGTATATATATACATATGTATATATATGTATAATTATTTAACTAATATTAAGTGAAGTAAGCCAGGCCCAAAGAAGCATAGGTCCCAGGGTTTCCCTTATTTGCAATATCTAGTATAGGTATGAGTCAAGCGGAAAAGGTCAGATAATGTGATGTTAGGAAAATGAACCCTTAAATATGTATTTTAATGTTTTTGTTTCTTTCATGCATGTGTTTCTAACGCATTTATAAGATTATTTCTTTGTTGCTTTGTATGTCCCTCCCCCATAGTGTAACCCCCGCTTTCACTATATTTGATGTCAGTATAACATGTGGAGGAGATGGGGACAAACAAGTCGTTTAAGGATTCAGGTGGACCTGTTGCAACAATGAGAAGTACAAAATGTCATGTCAAAACCAGCTTTACAATGTCGGTGTGGGGGGGGGAGGGGGGTATAATTGGGTGGGGGGAGGGGGGTAAAATTGGGTGAGGGAGGGGGGAGGCTGGGAAGGGAAGTGAAGGGTAAACAAAGGAGGAGACTGCAATGATTGGTAAGAAATGTATGCATTATCCTGCCCATGTAATTGTAGCCCCTCTGTACAGTATGTTCTCAAATAAAATAAAATACAATTAAAAAAAAAATAAAGCTCCCTAGTTTGGAATTTCTGCAAGTTTTAATTTAAAGCCTGGGATTTGAACTCAGGGTCTTGGTAAATCTGTAGAAATGTGAGCAAAGAGTTGCCATTACTTGAGTTCAAGCCTTGTGCCAACCAAAAATGAAAAACTAAGTCACTGACCTCAGCAGGGGGATGTAGTTGTGGAGATGGGAGGGAAGGGATGATAGGGGAAAAACACAGGAGGAGTAAACAATGCTCATTAGGAAATGTATTCATTACCTTGCTCCTGGAACTGTAACCACTCTGTAGAACATTTTTACAATAAAAAACATACAAAAAAGGAGAAACAATGTAGTTCTCAGAGAAGCACTTTGGAAGTAAGGGCAGGATGTTTGAATAGCTGTACAAAACTCTACACTATTTTTTAATGCTCAGTATGGAACTGAATAATCATAACTGCTTCCATTAAAAAAATTAAGTCACTGTCTTGGAACTGGGGCCAGTATTTCTGTCATTGCTAGTTTTTGAGCTCACCATCCAGGTAACTCTTTTGTACCATGGGTGAATGTGAAGCTCATTGTCCTTGAGGAAAACAAATTCAGGATAGAGTTCCCAGGGCCTGAATGATGGCCCTGCAATGGAATAAATATTTCTATACATGTGTAATACATGATATATACTTATATATGTATGTTAATTTCAGATTATAATTTTATTATTGATTTTGTATTGTATTTTTCTTTGATTCATTTATTGATTGTTGTATTTAGTATTATTATACACATTATATTTTGCACATCTATTATAAAATTATACACAAAAATTTAGGACATTGACTCATTTTTCATTAACATTATATTAAGTGTTGAAACATGATACATAATTAAATGGAAACATTTGTCACAGTCTTCACATGTTTAGAGTCTCTCCCAAGTATGAGATTTGAGTTCACTCACCAAGACTGGGCAAAAAAAATTGATCCTGGTGAGACATATTCTTCTCGGACTCAGAGGAGGGCCGAGGTTATAGGTAAGAGGTAGGGTAGAGGGCAGTGCTGGTGGCTCACCCCTGTAAGCTACTCAGGAGGAAGGATCCTAATTGCAAGCGGAAAAGTCAATTTAAGAAACTTTTCTCCAATTAAACACCCAAAAATCCAGAAGAAGAGCTATTGTTCAAGTAGTACAGTGCTAGCCTGGAGCACAAAACCTCAGGGATAGGATAGCATCCAGGCCCTGAATTAAAACTCCAGGATTGGCACACACACACACACACACACACACACACACACACACACACACACACACACACACACACACACACACACACACACACACACACCAATATAGAGCATTTGCCAGTCAGCCTGCACAAATTCCATGTCTAGCAACTCAATATTAAAAAAAAAAAGATGGAGAAGGGAAGGAAAGACTTTCTCCAGGATGTGATATACCCAGTGCCAAAATTTCACAGTATTTCTAATATATGGGTACAGGACAGAGAGCCTCAGGCAGAAAGTGTAGAATGGGCAAAGGTCCTGAGGTGTGCTGTAGCACAGGTGGTGTGAATGGTATGAAGGTGTTATGGCTTCAGAAAAGTCTGGCAGGATATTCAAGTCTGGGTCAAAGTTGACTTGAGTCACAGGGCAGAGGGTGGGGTCCCAGAATAGCACACTGGGGGACGATTAGCTTTTCTTTTCACCAAGGACCCAAAGCCATTTCCTGTGGCTGGAAACCTGTTTTCACAACTCCTGACCCTCAGGCCTCCTTTGAATGGAGGAGTCAGGGCAAACACAGGGAAAAACTCCTGCTTTAGAAAAGCTTCTAGCCCAATTCCACCAGTCGCTCAACCCCTGTAAATCCTAGCTACTCAGGAGACTGAGATATAGATCGAGGGTCAAGCGAGCTCAGGAGAGGACGTTAATGAGACACTTCTTGGCAATTAACTACCAAAATCTAGAAATGGAGCTGTGGCACAAATGGTAAAGTGGTAACCTTGAAGGAAAAATTTTAGAGACCAGAGCCCAGACCCTGAGTTCAAGCCCCAAAACTAGCACAGGAAAATTAAAGAAAAGCTTTCAGGGGCTCCTAGTCCACTGTGGTGTAAGGCCAGATCATCCAGGCACAGGTGGCTCACACCTGTCCTCCTAGCTCCTCAGGAGGCTGAGATGTGAGGATCACGTTTCAAATCCAGCCCAGGCAGGAAAGTCTGGGAGATTCCACTATGCTCAGATAAAATACAGAGTATTATGTTGATCCTCTTGTATTTGCTTAAATTCCATGTTTGAACTAAGAAATTATCTATTTTAGAAAAAGTTAGGGGGGTTGCAAGAGGAAGACCCTACTGGTGTGAATACCTTTAATTCTAGCTACTCAGGAGGCTCAGATCTGTGTATTCAAGTTCAAAGCCAGCCCAGGGATTCTCTTCTGGGGTTGCTCAGCACCACACCCTGCTTCAGGTCTAGGGTTGTTCACCACCTTTGCCACCATGGGCTGCTTATGCAAACCAATATGGAGAGGTGCCACACCCACTACCTTTCCAGAGTTGTTTGCTGCCACTCTTGATCCCACTGCTGTTGCCACAGCTGTTGTCACTACCCCAGCTGCTGCCACTGCCCCAGGATCAGTTGGGCCACTTATGCAAGCCAGGCACCCCACTACAAGTCAGGTGTTAACCACTGCTGTTGTCTCAGGTTAGGCTGGGCCACTTATGCAGGCCAGTATGGAGAGGCACAAACTACCACAGGTCTGGACTTGTTCACTGTAGCTGTCCCCACCTCAGCCTCCGCTGCCGCCCCAGGCTGGTCTGGGCAAGTGCCAAGAGGCATTGTGCCCCAATTCTGGGTGTTTTGCCAGCACTGCCAGCTGCTGCTGCTGTTCCAGGTTAGGCTAGGCTATTTACACCAGCAGGACAGAGGTGCCACCCTGAAAGACTAGGGTCATTTGCCACTGTTGACAGCTGCTACTGCTCCTGACTGGGATGGGCTACTTGTACCAGCCAGGCAGAGGCGCTGTACCAGGGAGGGTGAGGGGAGTCTTTGTTCCAGCTCTGCCTTCTGAGATTTCTGTTTGTATATTCTGGGTTGGCCCAGCTCTTGGGAGTCTCCTGGGAGACTTGGGATGCTTGTGGGTGTGTGGTCCTCATAGGGTCCAGTCCCGGGGCACTTAAGCAACTTGGCACAAAACCCCATCACTTAAGCTGCGCAACATGGAGCGCCATCACCAACAAAGGGTGGGGGAAGGGTCTTCCCACTTTACTGTCTCTGTAGGTTTTTCCCTTTTCTTTTTGCACTTCCTTTATCTCTCTGAGTAATTGCCTTTTTTGTGGGTCACTTGGAGAAACAGAGCATTGAAATCCAAACTCAGTATTTGGTTGGAGAGAGCTGTGGTGTTTCCCTGCTGTTCCATCACTTTCTTGGTCCCTCCCCTTCAGTTGGACTTTTTCTTATCCAGCCGTTGGGCCTTAGTTACTAAAGGAGAGGTACATAAAAGAATACGTTGTAAAACCTGCAGTTTGTATTTAGACATTTCTGTTAATATAGCCTTCCTAATTTTAGGAACCCAAGGGGGTGTTCTACACTAAAGTATTTCAAGGGATTGAATCCATTAACATAAGGGCTACATCTTGCTCAAAGGAGAGTGAAGTGGAGGAGGCTTACCTAGACATTGCCAGTTTCTGTACTTTAATTTAGTTAAAGTTTTCTTTAAGGTCATATTCATTCTTTTTAGTGCTTGAACTCTGAGGCTTATAAATGGAATGTAACTGCCAATTTATTCCTAGGGCATTAGTTAATAATTGAGAACTTGGGCCTGATATTTTCCTTTTCACTTTTCTTGGCCTCATCTTCTATGACACAGCACTTCCCCATCTTCTCTGCTAACTACCCTTTCCTTCTTTCTCTTTTGCTTTGAATTTCTGGTGACACACTTCAAAGCTAATAATTGACATGTACTTCAGCCAAATACATTCTTATATGAGGTTCAGCTCCTTTTGCATGGCAATGATTTCTTAATGCAGCATAAGGATCTCTTCTTGGCCTCACTTGTGGTTAGCAAGGATGGCAAAATTGCTGTCCTGTGCTTCTGTTTGCCTCTGACCTGTGGTCCCCTAATTTGCCTCATGCTCACCCAGGCTAATGTACTTGAATTTCATTTGATTTTGAGTGTTTTCTAGGTTCCTTTTGAGGATTTTCTTCTCATTTTTGACTCTCACAAGTTCCTAATTTATATCTTCAAATCTTTTCTTCATGTCAAATAAT
Organism: Dipodomys merriami; assembly: GCF_024711535.1. Lineage (NCBI taxonomy): Eukaryota > Metazoa > Chordata > Mammalia > Rodentia > Heteromyidae > Dipodomys > Dipodomys merriami. Next base: position 55,486 of record NW_027206143.1, on the reverse strand, counting down.
TCTCTCTGTTTTCTCCAATGTGCTTTTCTATGTGCTTTTAATCTCTTGGTGGGTTTTGATTGGCACATATTGGAGACACAGTCTTTTATAAGACTATGTTTTGAGATAGAAGGGTGGAATTTTTTCTTTGCCATATTTCTTAAGTTCAGAGGGCTGCTTTTTATTTATTTATTTATTTTGTCGGTCGTGGGGCTTGAACTCTGGGCCTGGGCGCTGTCCCTCAGCTCTTCAGCTCAAGGCGAGCGCTCTACCACTTGAGCTACAGCACCACTTCTGGTTTTCTGGTGGTTTATTGGAGATAGGAGTCTCACGGTCTCTCCCGCACAGGCTGGCTTTGAACCGTGATCCTCAGATCTCAGCCTCCTGAGTAGCTAGGATTACAGGCGTGAGCCACCAGTGCCCGGCGAGGGCTGTTTTTAAATTGAACATAGTTGGAATTCAGAGCCCCAAGCTCCTTTGCATGTTTCTCCAGAGATATGAAGACATTTTCCAGGTGGTTAATGTGATTAATTAACCTGTCATTTTCTATCTTTCTCCTCCTTGGACATTCCTTTTCCCAATGTCCATTTTGTTTGCAATAAGCACACTGATGTATTCTTAGAGGTTCCCTATTGCCATTTGGAAATGAATTGTACTGTCTTTTCCAAGAGTTTCTTGATCCCTATTCTGGTGCTCCTACCAAAACTCAAACCCTCTTCTTAGACTCTTTTTCCCGGGTATCTCTGTTAACAAACACCCTCTGGGCGACTACTTCCAAATTAGAATAAACTTTTTCCCTCAAAACCTTCTGACTTTTGAAGTTTTATTCTAATATTTGGGGCTGTCTGGGTAACAAATGCCATATTTAGGGCTCTTTCATTTTCCAGGGCTTCAAGATCTATAGGCCTATATGTCCTATAGGCTTCTGGGAGAAGTTTCAGAAAAGCATTAGGGTACTCACTGGGGAACTGTACCATCTCACCCACCTTAGATTGATGATTTGGCTTTTTAGCCACTGCGGTATCCCTGCTAACAGAACCTGGTAATTATAGGTAAGCACCTCCATACCTCAATTGCTGTTAGTCTAAGCTTGGGTAAGTCTATGGAAAGACTTTCTGTATCAATAGTGGGGCTACTCTCTGGTCGAAGACCACCTTCAAGTCACCAAGAAGGATTCACTCCCTTTTCTACCAGGTGAAAAGTGCATGTAAAATTTGCTGACACTCATCCCAGATGTGCTTGTGTGTGAAAATTACTGTCTCTAATGAAGTAATGAACCCCTTTTTTTCTGAAAAGGATGGATTTTGCTGTTTCTACTTATATAGGTCACTAGTTGTAAAGGGAACATATACTAGAAATAGGGCTTGCCCACCTTCTCCTCCATGTTCCTTTCTCAAAGGTAATAAGGGTAACATACCACATTGTACCACCTCAGACTAGTACAAGTAACCACTTTTGGTATGGGAAGACTTAACATTAGAGGTGCTGATGGCAAAGAATAGGAGAGAGAGTACATCAGTGCATCTTCCTCTGAGGAATTCTGTAAGCCTGGGGGAGAATATTTTTTTGGATATGACAACCTAAGGCCTTGTTCTCCCATTCTGAGAAAAGAAGTAAACAGGTGTATGCAGGACACAGATAGAACTATCCGCATATATACAAAGACCAAGAGCCACAGACACTTAACCAATATGTGTCATACCTCTCAATGTTGACCTCTACAAGAGGTCCCAGATGACAGAGAGAATGTCCCAGATTGTGTCTTGAGGAGGCCACAGATGACCTCTGGATGATTTCACATATGTCCTCCCTAGTAGGCCCTAGATGACCTCTCATGGAGGTTCCAAATTGATTCCCAAGGAAGTGTCAGATAATCTCCAAAGGAGTTTCCAGATGTCTTTTCAATGAGGCTGACATTACCTCTCAAGTAGCTCCCAGATGGCCACTCAAATGAGGCCACATATGAACTCCAGAGGAAGTTCCAAATAACCCTCTTGAGAAAGCAACAGATGACCTCCAGGGAAGGTCCTATATAGCTTCTCAAGGAAGTCCCAGATGATGTCCAAAGACGGTTATAGATTTCTCATCATGGTAGCCTGAGATGACCTCCCAAAGAAGCTCCAGATGACCTCAGGAGGTGGTCCTAGATTGCCTGTTAAGAAAGCCCCAATGACTACTTTTGAAGAGGTCTCAGGTGGCCTCCTGAGGAAGCTCCAGATGACTTCTGGAGAAAGTCCAAGATGGCCCCTGGAGAAGGCCCCAGATGACCTCCAGCATAGGTCTCAGATGGCTTCTCAAGGAAGTTGCAGATGTACTATTGATGAGGTTCCCGATGGCTTCCCATGGAAGCCCTACATTATCTCTCAAGTAAGTTCCAGATGGCGTCCCAAGGAAGCCACTAATTGCTTCCAGAGGGGTCCTAAACAAGCTGGCAAGCTTGCCAACATGCACCTCTAGAGGTACATAAATGTCTTTTGTCCATGTTGGACCTCCGGAGACAAACACTCGAGGTAGACTCTCAACCCTGAAGGCTGACACTCACACCTATGGGGATTTTTCCCTGGGGCCAAGGCCTGATGCAATCCAAATGGATTATCTCCATGGAGTCTTCAAAAATTAAGACCTCTGTAGTTCAAGAAAATCCATTGAGACACGTTTTATATAATAAATGTTCTCCAAACCAGCAACCCCCAAAATTATGATATCCAAAGTTCCAAACATTAAAGGGACAGCCTCTTTTCTTCTTCTCTTTATCTCTCCTTTGCTACAGACCTATACTTCGTTCGAGGTCTTTTCCTTTTTCCCTTCTACCAGTTCCTTCTTCTCTTTAGGGCTCTCCACTCTCCACAGACCTGAACTGCTTTGCAGGGCTCGTCAGTTGCCATCCTTTTCACCTTCTACCCTCTCTCAACTTCCTCTCCACCCAGGTCTTTCCCCTTATGCTATCACACCAGTTCTTTCCTTCCAGGACTTTTTCCTTTTTCTCTCACCTATTGCCCTGAACAAGCAGCCTTTGTAAAGTCTGTACCCCTTCTCCACTCCAACTGCCTGTTTTCGACTATCACAACCCAAACTGCCCACAACCCAATCACTTCTTAACAGCTCAACATATGGTGATTAATGCACCAGTCCCTCCCACAGGATGTCTCACCTTCTTTGGTGGCATTCTTTGTCCTCCCCAGCTGGCCAGGAGATGGGCCCATGCTGATTATCAGACCCTATAGATTATCGGGCACTGCTAATTATTACAGTATCCTCCTTGTGAACTAGTAGCAATTGGAATTGGAAATTTGATTGTGGTATTACAAACTCGTTGTGACATCACAAACCCATTTTGACATCATCACCGCCACGACATCACAAAGCCATTGTGACAACATTGTCATTGTTACATGATGATTCTATTGTTACATCTCAAATCTATTATGACCTCTTAGCTCCTTTGAAAATCACATGCCCTTTTCAACATCACAGTCCCTTTGTGTATCCATATCCTTGTTGTTAAGTAATGACAATTGAGATCAGACATGCCATTATAACATCAAAAAGTGTTTGTGACATTCTCAACAGTGTGACATCACATTTTCATTATGAGAGCATCAGCTCATTGTGACATCACCAAACTCAATGACAGAATCGCATTATGACAACAATTCTCATTGTGACATCATAGATACATTGTGAATGCCTATTCTGTGATTTCATTGTATTTCAAATGTGGCATGAGAGTTGATATCAGAAACGCAATTTTGTGCCTACAAACCATTTTGACATCATAATCACTTTGTGACATCACAGTACCATTGTGATATCACTAACACAATGTGACATCACAAAGCTCTCCTGTCCTCATAACTTTTGTGATATGCTGACATTGTGATATCTTAGACCTTTTTGCCCTCATAATTTGTTATCAACCTCATATTTCATGTATGACTTGAGATAACAGAAATCAACTGTGACATCATGACCATTGTTACATCACACTGACAGATGTCATGATCATCTTGTCACATTGTGACATTACAAAAGGTTTTGATGTCACAATTAATTGGTGATGCCATACGGTAAGGGGTCTATGATGTCACAATTGATTAGTGATATCCAAATGGCATAACGGATCTCATTTGTCATGAAATCACAGAGAATATGAGTTCAAAACAGACTGTGGTATCTCCAAAGTCATGTGTTTTCACAAACTTTATGAAGTCAGAGGAGGATTGTGATGTCACTGTGTGACACAATGTTTATGATGTCTGTCAGTGTGATGTCACAATGGTCATGATGCCACAGTGGATTTCTTATAGCATATATCATAACTGCAATATTATAAGGTTGAAAACAGATTACGAGCTCATAAAGGGCCTAAGACATCACAATTGCTCTACATCACAAGACTTATGAGGACAGGGCAGGTTTGTGATATCACAGTGTGTTAGTGATATCACCATGGCACTGTGATGTCACAAAGTGATTGTGATGCCATATATTTATAAGATCACAATATATTTCTGACATCAACCCACATGCCACATTTGAAATAGAATGAAATAAGAGAATAGGCATTTACAATGTGACTATGACATCAAAATGACAATAAATGTCATAATGCTATGAGGTCATTGTAAATTGGTGATGTTGCAAGGAGGTAATTGTGTAATAATGAATATGTGTTGTCCCACTGGTGATGGGGTCACAAAGGTTTGTGATGTTACAATGGCATATATGAATTCAATTGTCAAGTATTCACAATGAAGATATGGGTACACAAAGGGACTATGATGTCACATATGCCATGTGTGTTTTCAAAGGTACATAGGGGTCATGATAGCTTTATTATACACAGTTTTGATGAGGTAACAATGGGTTTTTGATGTCATAATGATTTGTAATATCTAAACACAAGTCCATTTTCAATTGTTACTATTTCACAATGTGCATACAAGTTCACAGAATGAGTTGGAAGTACTAATGGACATGAATTTTTAAAAATGTTAGGAGGTCATTTTAGGTTTGTGAATGAACAATGGGAGAGTGATATCACCATGACAATGTCAACTCATTACATCATGTCAAAATATTGTTTTGGTGTCACTATTAGTTGATGATTCCACATTGGTTGTGAGGTCACAAAATATTGGTGATGTGTTGGGCATATCACAATGACATTATGATTCTCAATTGTCTTAACTTACAATGAGTATATGAGTTCCCAAAGGGACTGTGGTTTCTCTAAAAGTATGTTTTGTCACACATATATTGAAATCCTAAAAGTTTTGTGATGTCAGAATTTGACAAAATGGATATGACATCTGGCAGTATGATGCCAACATGGTCATGATGTCACTGGGAATTTGTGATATCAAATGTCATATATGAAAACTAATGAGGTCAACAACAGATTATGAGGACAATAAGGCCTAAGGTATCAGACTTGCAGCATGTCACAAAAGTTATCATGAGAGGATAGGTTTGTGATATCACGGTGGTTTAGTAATATCACAATGGCAACATGATATACAAAGGGATTGTGATCTCACAATGATTATGAGTTCCTGATTTTTTATGATATCTACCTACATGCCACAATTGAAATAGAATGAAATCACGGAAAAGGCATTCATAATGTGTCTATGATATCACCATGACAATGTGAAGTTATAATTCTATCATTATAGTTTTGTGATTTCTCAATGAGTAGATGGTATAAAAATGATAATGTGATGTCACAATTATGATGATCTCACAAACTGTTTTGGATGTCAAAATGTCATGTCTGATTCTCAATTGTCAATATTTCACAGTGGGGCTTTGGGTACACAAAGGGACTCTGATATCACAAAGCTATGTATTTTTCAAATGTTATAAGACGTTATAATAGATTTGAAATGTCACAATGTGATCTTGGTATCAAAAACAACAATGTGAAGTCACAATGGGTTTGTGATGACACAGTGGTGATGAGGTCACAATGGGTTAGTTATGTCACGAGTTTGTAATATCACAATTATTTGTCCAATTTCAATTGCTACTAGTTGACCATGAGGACACTGTAATAACCAGCAGTGCCCCTATAATCCATGGGAACAGATAGTCATCATGGCCTCCTAATCTGGACCAATTGAAAGCGGGGGTGCATGACACTGGAGGGGGCAGGACATGCTGCTGAAGGAGATAGGATGTCAAGTCCCACATGGTGAGCTGCCAAGAAGTGATTGGGCATGGACATTTGGTAAGTGATAATTGAAAACTTGAAGGCAAGAAATTATTGCAGTTGGCGAAGGGTACTGCCTATATATAAGCTGCATTTTCAGAGCAAGAGAAGGGGAGAGATAAAGGTTAAAGGCCTGGATGGAAAGAAGTGCTGAGACTGCTGGAGGGCAAAGACCTGGGAGGAGAGGAAATTGAGAGAGAGAAGGAGGTGAAGGATGGCAACTGGCCACCTGAACAAGGCAGGGCAGGCCTGTCAAGAGCAGAGTAGCCTGAAGCGAAGAATGGAATGCTGGAAGGAAAAAATGAAAAGAGCTGAAAGTTAGGACAGATCTGTAGAGAAGGAGAATGAAGAGATAGGAAAAAAGCCTTGTCCTTTGAAGTGTGGAGCGTTGGAGATCATTATTTTGGCAGTTGGTTGTTTGCAGACCAGTTAACAAATGGCTGAACTGCTCTTTGGAGGTCTGAAGGTTCATGGTTGAGACTGAATTTAGATCTCCGCATCTAGCCCGGCCAAGGTAGTCGCTTCTTACAAAACTTATGAGGACAAGACAGGTTTGTGATGTTACATTGCATTAATGATATCACAATATAAATATGAGGTCAAAAAGGGATTGTAATGTCACAATGATGGTGTGGTCACAATGGGTTTCTGAAATAAACCTATATCCCACATTTGTGATAGAATGAAATCACAGAATAGGCAATCGCATACTCTCTAGGACCTCACAATGAAAATGTGATGTCATAATGCCATGATGTCATTGTTATCTTGGAATATAACAATGGGCTGATGGTATTATAACAACAATGTGAGCTCACTCTGGAGGTGATGTCACAATGCATTTGTAATGGTAATTTGGCATGTCTGATGTCAGTTGTCTTTGTTCATAATGACATGGTTACCCAAAGGGACCATGATATCACAAACACCATGTGCTTTTTCAAAGGTGCTAAGCGGTCACAACAGTTTTGGGATGTCACACGGTGATCATGATATCACTGTGGCAATATGATGTCACAATGGGTTTGTGATGTCAAGTGATAATAAGGTCACACTTGGATAGTGATGTCACAATGAATGTGTAATATCACCATTACATGTCCAATTTCATTCTACTAGGTCACAATGAAGATACGAGTTCAGGTAAGGAGCTAGAAGTCAGAAAGGCCATGAATTTTGTAAAATATTATGAGGACATAATAGGCTGGTGAAAATGCAATGAGATAGAGATATCCCATTGGCAATGTGATGCTACCATTACATGAGATAGTATGGTTTTGAAGTTACAAATGGTGATGCCATACACGTGATGATGTCACATAGGTTTGTGATTTGACAGTGGGTTGGTGATGTCACAATCTCATGCCAGATCTCTAATTGTCAATGACTATATAAGTTCACAATGGATAATCATGTATCCAAAGGCATATGTTGGCACAAGTGTAATGAGTCTTAACATGTTTGTGTTGTCTCATGTGACTCAGTGTCAAGAAATCTGGCAGTGTGATGTCACAGTGGTCATGATATCACAGTGGATTTTTGATATCACATATCATGCCTGAAGTATTATGAGTTAAACAACTTATGAACTCAGGGAGGCCAAAGAGATCACACTGGCAGCATGTCAAAAAAATTATGTGGATAAGACTGTTTTGTGATGTCACAGTGCATTAGTGATACAATAATGGCAACGTGGTGTCATCAAGGTATGGTGATATTATAATGCTTATGTGGTCACAATGTATTTCTGATATCAACCCACCAGCAATATTTGAAATAGAATGAGATCACACAATAGGCATTCCAATGTATCTGTGACATCACAATTACATGTGATTTGATGTCATTGTTGTTTTATGATGTCATGATGGGCTGATGTTATCATAATGACAATGTGATGTTACACTGGTGATTATGTCACAAAGGTTTTGCGATGTTAATTGGCATGGCTGATCTCAATTGTCATTAGCTCAACATGAGGATAGGAGTATACAAAAGGCCTGTCATGTCACAAAGGACATGCTTTCTTTCAAAGCTTCTGAAGTCATAATAGTTTTGGGATTTCACAATGTGATTATGTTGGTACAATGGCAACGTGATAACACAAAGAGTTTGTGATGTCTCTGAGGTGATGAGGTCACAAAGAGTTAAAGATGTCTCATCAAGTTTGTAATATAACAGTGACATAGACAATTTCAATTTCTTCTAATTCACTATGAGGATACTAAAATAACCAGTGGGGCCAGAATTATCTGTGGGAGCTGATATTCATTGTAAATTCTTGGCTTGGCCCACCGGAGAGTGTGGGGAATGCTGCCAAAGGTGGAGGTGTCAAGCCTCACACGGTGAGCTGTCAAGAAGTGATTGAGCATTGGGCAGTTTTGGAAGTGATGGCTGAAATCTGTTAGTATTGAGATCCGTTGGAGGGAGGAGGGGTACAACCTATATATATGTTGCATTTTCAGGGCATTGTAAGGGGAGATAAAAATGGGAGTTACCTGGATGGAAGAAAGTTGTCAGACAGCAGGAAAGGAAAAACCTGAGAAGGGGGGAAGCTGAGGGAGAGCAGAAGGTTGGCAATTGGTCACTGGGGCAGAGTAGGGCAGGCCTGAGGAGAGTGGAGAGGCCTAAAGAGAAGAAGGAAGTGGTGGAAGGGAAAAAGGGAAAGATGAGGAAGGAATGACACGTCTGTAGAGAAGGAGGGAAGAATGGAAAAGAAAAAAGCCTTGTCCAATGAGCTTTGGAGCTTTGGAGATCATAATTTTGTGGTTGGTGGTTTGCAGAACAATTAAGAAAGGGTGGAGCTGCCCATTGGAGGTCTGAGGTTTGGTGGTCAAAGGCTGCTCTTGAACCTGGGTATCTAGTCCTGGATAAGTTCATCACAGTCCCCTTTCTAGTGAAAAATGGTTTATTATATTAAATGTGACTCGATGGATTTTCTCCTTGCCTTAGAGGTCATATGTACATGAGTACACAGAAAGAGCTTGAAGTCTCAAAGTCCATGAATTTTCTAAGATCTGATGAGGCCATAACAGGTTTGTAAAAACACAATGGGATAGTGATATCACAACAGTAATACCACAATATCATGTCAAAATAATGATTTGATACAACAATTAGTTGTTGATGCTATTCTCGTGATGAGGTCACAATAAGTTTGTGATGTCACAATGGGTTCATGATGTCAGAGTGGCATGGGGGATCTCAACTGTAATTAATTGGCAATGAATATGTGAGTTCAAAAAGGGACTGTAATGTCTCCAAAGGCATGTTTTGTTAGAAATGTGAGGTCACAATATGACAAAATGGTCATGTCATCTGGCAGTTTGATGTCACTGGGGATTTCTTTTTTTTTTTTTTTTGGGTCCGGTCGTGGGGCCTAAAGTCTGGGCCTGGGTGCTGTCCCTCAGCTCTTCAGCTCAAGGCTAGCACTCTACCACTTGAGCCACAGCGCCACTTCCGGCTTTTTTCTTTTTGCTTATGTGGTGCATGCAAGGCAAGTGCTCTACCACTGAGCCACCTTCCCAGCCTGACATGTGTTTTTTCAAAGGTGATAAGAGGTCTTAATAGGTTTGTGATGTCAAAATGTTATAGTGATGTCAAATGGCAATGAAAGCTCACAATGGTTTTGTGATTACACATTGGTGATGATATCAAATAGTCTTGTGAAGTCACATGTCATAATCACATGTCCAATTTCACATGTCCAATGAGGATATGAGTTCACAGAAGAAGACACGTATAAATGGCCATGAATTTTCTAAAATGCTATGAAGACATACTAGGTTTTTGAAAACACAATGGGATAGTGATATCATGATGGCAATGTGATGTTGCAATATGATGACTTAAAAATGTTTTGATATCATAATTTGTGATGCCACACTGATGAGTTCACAAGAAGTGTCTGATGTCCCAATGGGTTGGTGAAATCAAAATGACACATGTGATTTCAATTTTCATTAACTCACAATAAGTACATGAGCTCAAAAAGGGACTCTGATGTCTCCTAAGGCATGTATTTTCACAAAAGTGATGAAGTCTTAACAGGTGTGTGTTGTCAGAATGTGACAAAATGCTCATAACATCTATCAGTGTGATGTCACCATGATCTAGATGTCACACTGGATTCGAGTATCACATTTCATACCTGGATTGGGCTTGAGAGGATTGGAATTTCACAGTGGGCTAGTACTATCACTATGGAAATGTGGGGTCACAAAGGGATTGTGATGTCACAATGACTATTAGATCACAATGTGTTTCTAGTATAATAGGCTTGTGCTGTCACAATTGGTTGGAAATGTCACAATGGCATGCCAGATCTCAAATGTCATTAATTCACAATGAAGATATGAGTTTACAAAGGGACTGTGTTGTCTCTAAAGTCATGTGTTTCACAAATATGATGAAGTCCTAACAGATTTGTGAGTTCATAATGTGCCACTATGATCTTGATGTCTATCAGTGTGATGTCACAATGTTCATGATGTCACAATGTTCATGATGTCAGAGTCAATTTCTGATATCATATGTCATACCTGAATTATTATGTTTCAAAACAGATTATAAGCTTACTAAAAGCCAAAATATCCTAATGGCAGCATTTCACACAATTTATGACTAATTTATGACCTCCTCATCAGTATGGCATCGCGAATTGTGACATCAGAACATTATTATAACATGATGTTGAGACATCACATTCTCATTGTGAAATCACTGTCCCGTTGGGTTTTCACATAGTATGACCTCACACTATGAAGCTTCTTCTATCAAATGGTATCCTCATATTGAATTATGAGTAATTGAAATTGGATCATTCTGATATTACAAACAAACTGTGACATCACAAAGCCATTGTGACCTCATCACCATGGTGACATAAAAACCGAAAGGGACATCTCATTCCATTGTGACATTATGGATCACATTGTGCCATTCCAAAACTATTATGACTTATAATCACCTTTGAAAACACACATGGCCTCTGTGACATCACAGAACATTTTTTGTATCCATAACTTCATGGGGAACTAATGACAACTGACATCACACATACCAAGGAAACATAACAAATCCTTTCTGACATCATAATTGTGACACCATGTTGCCATTATGACACCATCAGCTCATTTTGAACTACAATGACATCATAGCATTTCCACATCACATCGTTATTCTGATGTCATAGACACGTTGTGTTTGCCTATTATGTTATTGATTCTATTTTTAATGTGGCATGTCGGTTATCAGAAACCCATTGTGTGTTGATGACCATTTTGATATCATGATGTCTTAATTCCATCACATTGCCATTGTGATGTTACGTTGCCAAATTAATGTCACAAAGGAATTTTGATGTGACAATGGTTGTGAAATCAGAATGAGTTTCTGATATCAATTCACATGCCACATTTCAAATAAAATGAAATCACAGATTAGGCATTCATAATGTGACTATGATATCACAATGACATAATGGCAAATGTTATAATGTCATTGCCATTTTGTGATGTCACCATAAGCTAAAGATGTCATAACAACAATATGATGTTACACAAGTTATGACGTCACACAGGGTTTATAATGTTACAATGGTTATGAGGTCACAATGTGTTACTGATATCAACTGACATGCCACATTTTAAATAGAATGAAATCACAGGATATACATTCACAATGTGTCTAAGACAGCAAAATGGCAATGTGGTGTCATAATGCTATGAGGTCACTGTAGCTTGTTAATGTCACAATGTGCTGATGGTGTCATAATGACTGATATCACACTGGTGATGATGGCACAAATGGTTTGTGATGTCACAATGGTATGTCAGATCTTAATTGCCATTAGTTTACAGTGAGGACATGAGAATGAAGTCACCATGACATATACAAATGAACTGTGATGACACAAACGCCATGTTTTTTGTCAAAAGTGCTAAAGTTCCTAACAGGTTTTGGTTGTCAAAATGGTAATGATATAAAAATGGGTTAATGATGTCAAAACTAGTTTGTAATATCACATATTATGTCAAATTTCAATTGCTACAAGTTCCCCATGATACAAGTTCACAGAAGGATCTTGATGTTCCAAAGGCCATGCATTTTCTAAGATGTGATTAAGTCATAATAGGTTTGTGAAAGCATGATGGTACAGTAATATCACAATTGCAATATGATGTCAAATTCTAATTAATTGGTGATTCTATAATAATGATGAGTTCAAAATTGTTTTGTGATGTTGCAGTAGATTGATGATGTGACAATGGCATTCCAGACCTCAATTGTAATTAACTCACAATGAATATATAAATTTAGAATGGGCTTGTGAGGCTTCCAAAGCATTTGTTGACACAAATGTAATGAAGTCAAAACAGATTTGTGATGTGACAATATGACACAATGGTCATTACATCTAGCAGTGTGATGTCACTATGCTCATGATGTCAAAGTATATTTCTAATATTTCATGTCATTCCTGAAATAATTTGAGGTCGAAAATAGATTGAGCTATCAATGGGCCTAACATAACACAGTGGCAATATGTCACAAAACTTTTGAGACAGGACATGTTTGAGTTGTCACAGTTGTTTAGAGATATCACAATTTCAATGTTATATCACAAAGGGTTTGTGATGTGACAATGGTTATGAAGTCAAAATGTGTTTTTGATATGAATCCACATGCCACATTGGAAATGTAATGAAATCACCTAATAGGCATTCATAATGTATATATGATGTCACAATGACAATGTGATGTCATAGAGGTATGATGTCATTACAGATTTGTGATGTCACAATGAGCTGATTTCGTCACAATGACAATGTGATGTCACACCTATGATTATATTGTAAATACTTTGTGATATTTCTTTGGCATATCTGATCTCAATTGACATTTCACAATGAGGATATGGGTACACAAAGGGACTGTCATGTCACAAAGGCCATGTGTTTTTTTAAAGGTGCTAAAGACATCATAATGGATTTGGGAGGTCTCAAGGTGATTGTACTGTCACAACAGCAATGTGATATCATAATGGCTTTGTGATGTCACCTTGGTGATGAGGTCACAATGGACAGGACCAGTTTGTGATGTCACAACAGGTTACTATCTCAATGGCACTGTGATGTCACAAAGGGATTTTCACAGCACAATGGCTTTGAGGTCACAATGGATTTCTGAAATCCACCAATATTGCTCACTTGAAATAGAATGAAATCACATTATAGGCATTCACAATATGTCTATAATGTCACTATGACATATGATGTCATAATACTATGATATGTAAGTTTAGTGATGTTAAAATGGCATGTCTTATCTTACTAGTCATTAGATTACCATGAGGATCCCAAAGGTTGCTATTGTGCTGAGTCCATTACACAGGATTCTTTTTGCTATTTTTTAAAATCGTTCTGAGTCCTTGCAAGGTTGATATCCCCAAAAATCACACACACACACACACACACACACACACACACACACACACACACACACAAACATAAAGAGACACCGTGCACCAGCTTGGTGTGTGGGGTGGATGGGGAAGAGTCCTCTGTTGGGCTGAGTGGAGATTCGATCCCTCCCCCCTGGCAGCTGCTGAGGTTGGGGGGAAGCCCTGACCTGAGGTGAGGCTGCTTCTGCCATGGCCTGGTAGACTTAGGGCAGAGTCAGGACAGCACAAAGCCAGGGATGGAGGCATGGCTGAGGGAGGGAGGAGGCGTGACCCAGGGGAGGACAGGGCGTGGCTGAGGGGACACATATCTGCTGCAGCCAGGGGCACACATGGACTGCAGCACTTGTGCAACAGGGGCAGGTCAGCCCTGGAGAGAAGTGGGGGCAGAGAGAGAGCAGAGAGAAGAGCAGGCACATGCACCAGGGGTGGCGGCCTCAAAACCTGCTGCTGTGGGAGCATTGGGCTGGGCCAGGAGTACAGAGCACAGAAAGCCAGCACATCAGGCATATCCCTCACACCATTGCTGCACACTGCACACAGAACTACAGCCTACAGATTCTCCCAGCAGCACAAGTGAGTGGCCGATCGCAGGTCAGCACCTTGCGACCTCCCCCTACCACTCCCACTCCCCCCCCCCGCAAATCCCGCCTTCCTCTTGTGTCCCAACCATGCCTCCCCAGCACCAGGCAGGCCAGCCCTGACTCTGCCACAAATGCGCCCCAGGAGTTGGGGGTTGGGGAGTGAGTGTTGACTCTGGGGACTCACCCCCATCCCTAGTGGCCAGTATCCCTGGAAATGGGGAGATGCAGGAATGGGTGAGAAGGGGTCACCACTGAGCCCCTGGCTGGAGCAGTGGGAGCCACACAGTCCCACATCTGCACCCTTCCTCTCCCTGGTGGGAACCTGGTGGCTTTAGTCAGAGGTGAGGAACATCACCTCTGCACCTGCCTTATTGGGTCTTTTCCTTTTTTTCTGGGAGTGGAGGATGTTGGATGCAGAAGATAGGCCTCCCTTGCTATGTGAGCCCTTGTCCTCTGTGCTCAGTCACCCTTTCATCTGAGGAGGGTCCCAGAAAAGCCCACTAGGGAGTTGAGGGCACGGGGGTCAGATACTAGGTGAATATATGGGAGGAACACACACCCTCAGACACATATAACCGGCCTATCCCCCCACCGCAGCTGTCAACAGTACTCACAGGGTGATCACATTTCCCAGCTCTGCCAGAGTCTGCTGGTGTTCCCTGTCCATCTGGTCTCCTTGTCCTCCCCAAGAATCTGCCCAGTTGCCCAGAAGTATCTAGGCTGGAAGTAGGAGTCTGTGCATGTATGTAGCCTTTAGGACCCCATCCATTTCCTCAACACCGCCCCCACCCTGGGTCAGACACCCCCCTTGGGACTCCATGACCCACTGCTTGTTTCACAGTCCTGCTCTGAGGACCCACCTGTCTGGGGATTCCTTCACCCAGCATCCTGGTGTAGGGTTTTGGTGAATGGGGAGTTAAGGCTGGTTGTTCCCAAGGGGAAGGGTCTGGCCCTGGAGAAGGGGAGAGGTGGGGTCGTGCTGTGTCATTAGAGTGGTGCTCCCCTTGTATGGGAGCTCTTGGTTCTGACAAGGGAACGGAGAATGGGAACCCGCGTGCTCTGATGAGTAATCAACAAACTTAGGAGAAGTACTACTCTGAGTCTGTGTGTGTGTGTGTGTGTGAGAGAGAGAGAGAGAGAGAATCTTTCTCCTTGTACAGCCTGACTGTCCTCAGGTGAGTGATCAGTTGGCAAATTGCAGGTGCTGCATGGAAGTGTCATATGTCACCATTCTGGAGGTGTGTGTGTGTGTGTGTGTGTGTGTGTGTGTGTGTGTGTGTGTGTGTGTGTGTGTGTGTGTGTGTGTGTGTGTTGGGAGAGCAGGGAGATGAGAACAATGAAAATATATTTAAGTCACCAAGTCTAAAAACAGCAAAAACATTTTATTTCTCTCTGTGTGTGTGTATTTGTTGTTGTTGTTCTTCATCAATACCAAGTACAAGCCCAGCCACACTTTTTGTTTTCTCCTTCACAGTTTCATGGCTCCTTTATGGAAGATTTCAGTAGGCATTACTTTCCTCCCCTTTCCACCTCTCTCTTCCCCCTTTCCTGTAGCCCACAGTAGCTGCTGGGCCAGAGTGGGCCTCCTCTAGAACTGTGTGAACCCTGGACTGGAGTGGTCACCTGTCCTTCTATCCCCAGCCAGAAGTTTCATGAGGCGAATGAGATCACAGCCACATTCTTCAAGCCAGACACTCTGCTCTTGTGTGTTTAGTTGGAGGTAATTCAAGGGTTTGGAATGTGTTTGCCCAACATAATTAGGGAACGAGATGAGGGAAATGATAAGGCAGGGGGTGTGAAGCTATGAGGTTTTAGGGACTGGCGTATGGTGTGACATGGCAGATGGTTCACCATGACAATGGATGAGAGGGGAACCATATCTAGGGCATTAACGGTCTCTGTGGGCATTTCTGGCACAGCGTTGTGGGCCCCCACTGTTGGTGAGGATACCCTCCTGGGGCAGTGCTCAGTGTCAATCCTCCCTGGAGTCCTGCAGAATCCAGTCTGTGTCCCACCTGGGCTGTTTCCAGCTGGGCAGTGGTAGGCAAGTCCATTTACCCTGCTGGAGCCCGCTCGGTATCAGGAGGTGGCAGTTAGTTAGGGCTGGCTGAATGCCAGTTTCTGTAACGTGTTATAGGCAGTCTGGAAGGAAAAGGGGACCACTGATTTTGGAACCCTTTAAGTTTGATTGGGACAAATTAAATACCACATTCTCCAGGGTTTTTTTTTTTTTAATTTAAGCTGGCAATTTCCACTAATACCTGGGATTATGGATCAAATTAGATGGATGATTTCAGCCAACAAACAATGATGTTCAAAGCAGCACAGGCAGAGTTCCCAAGCCAGATTGTCTCCTGCTTTGAACGTTGTGCCTTGACTGCCTTTCTCTGGCAGCTGTTGCATCTCACCAGGGTGATGACCCCAATCGAGGACATTGTGGGGAGCAGACATTGTGACCTCACCATCCCCAGCCTGCCAACAATGAGCAGAGATGATTCCCAGCATCTGTACTGGACTCTGGGAGATTCAGAGAACCCAGACTACCTCAAGCATCCTTCATCTGCAACATGAAATTTAAGGGCCACATGTGGTGGACAATCCTGGCCGGCCCCAGGGGGAGAACAGGAGTCCCCTTGAGCCAGCCATTCAGCTCACAGCAAACTCATTCACACCTCTATGGTGAATTGAGTGCCACAGAGCTGGTCAGCTGCTGGACAGAGATCGTTAAGAAGACAGGCATCCCAGAGGCCCTGGAATGTAGCGAGTACCTAGTGGCTCCCACCCTCAGAGCCAAAACAGTTAAGTGTTGTGGCACCAGGAGTGGGTAAGAGGGAGGAGGGAGAACTGTGGGAGAGCTACATCAGGCTTTCTCCCCACTCCCCCACAGAGGATTCTTACCTGAATCAGATGGGATTTTCTGTAGTATTGTCATAGACAGATGCTCATTCATTTAACCAACAAACCATTACAGTGTGCACGAGGCTCTGGGGGGTCATAGACAACGAAAAGTTCCAGGACTGGTTCCACAGCCCATGAAGAAACCTTGGATTGATCTGGATGCCAGTGCTTCAAGCCTGTCATCCTAGTTACTTAGGAGGCTGAGATCAGAGGATTGAGGCTTTTGGCCCGGGCAGGAAAGCCTGTAAGACTCTTGTCTTCAATTAACTACCAAAAATAAAACACCAGAAATGGATGTGTGGCTCAAGCCATAAACTGCTAGCCTTGAGTAAAAAGGCTTAGGGAAAGCACCTAGGCTCCGAGTACAAAGCCCAGAACTGACATAAAGAAAGTAAAGAGAGAAAGGAGGGAAGGGCAGAGGGAGAAAAAAAGGAAAGGAAGGAAGAAGGGAGAACATGCAAGCCATGGTTTGGAGTCTCTGGATCAAGGGAGCCAATTATTCACAATCTATGTGGGGACAGTTTCAGAGCCTAAAGCCAGTATGGAGGACCAAGCCACTGACCCCTCAGAAACTTCATGCCATCCAGGAGCTGTGTGGTCACTGACAATATAGGGAACCAGCCTCAGGTAGAACCTAGGGCTCAGAGTGGGTCACCAGGTTTCAATTATGCCCAGCCTCATTGAGTTTATTTTCTGGTCAGATAAAAAGAAAGTTTCAAAGGGCTAGGGAGGTATTGGAGTGAGAGAGTTTCAAGGGGGGGGGATCAAAGTATAAGTAGGAATTTGAAGAGGGAGAATGATGCTGGGTCACGTGTGTCAGGCCTTTGGAGCCATGACCTCGCCTGACAACATAGACTACCAGCCTTTGATCCAGCCACACTGCTATTAAAAGTCCTGGCACCTTGGATTCATCATTGACAACCTGACTGCCGTTCACTGCAGGATGCCTGTGCAGTACACCCTTAGGGACTAGGACTTTCCAGGGCTCAATCTGACGATACCACTCCCGGTGTTCATTCCTTCACCAAAGACTGAGGTAAGC
Source organism: Dipodomys merriami (assembly GCF_024711535.1). Taxonomy (NCBI): domain Eukaryota; kingdom Metazoa; phylum Chordata; class Mammalia; order Rodentia; family Heteromyidae; genus Dipodomys; species Dipodomys merriami. Next base: position 37,307 of record NW_027206143.1, on the reverse strand, counting down.
ATGCCACTGACACAGGACAGCCTGGGAATGAGGGCAGGAAGTGTGTCCCTTGGCTGGCTCACTCTTTAGTATAGATGGCAGATCTAGGATTCAGAGAGGGCAGGCTGAAGTTGGGGCAGAGCTGGGTAGAGGCTGGTGGAAAAATCAGAGGCACTGTGGTCTGAGCAGGGTTGTTTCTTTGATAATACTCACAACATAGGAAAGTTTCTGGGATAGAGCAGCCCTTTTCACCTCCCAAAGAGGGAACTAGATCCCCCCAGTCTCCGTCCCTTGACCAGGAATCCCTTTGGTTCCCATATCATGTGGTGGATAACTAGATCTTACCTCACTGCCTAGTTTTCATGCAGGACAGCGAGAGATCCTGAGTGATAAGGTCAGGGGATCTTCAGTATGAGGTTGTATTTGAATGTCCCAACTTGGTGCATGGTCAGTCCCATCTAAGACTGCCATGGTCTAGGACATAGAATCTAGAGAATCAGAGCTGGATGGGGTCTGTTTTGCGAGTCCTGAGTATTATGTGTTAGCTTTGAGCTCCCATGTGCCCACTTGCTTCCCTTTCTTGGGTGGGTCTATGCTAGAAAAAGCTTGAAACTAGGGCATGGATCTTATCTTCTTGGCTCCAAGATAGCACTCTACCATTTGAATCACAGCTCCACTTCCAGCTTTTTGGGGTGTTTAATTGGAGATAAAGAGTTCTCACGGGCCTTGCTGCTAAGTGGCATCCAACTGCAGTCCTCAGATTTCATTCTCCTGGGGGGAGAGGATGACAGGAATGGAAGTTTGTTTGGCTGGGTGCCAGTAGCTCATGGCTGTTATCCTAGGTACTCAGGAAGTGAGATCTGAGGATCACAGGTCAAAGCTAGCCAGATCAGGAAAGACCCTGAGACTCTTATCTAAAAGGAATTGGCAGAAAACCAGTAGTTGTGCTGTGGCTCAAGCAATTGAGTGCTTGCCTTAAGCTGAAATGCTCAGGGACAGCACCCAGGCCCAGAGTTCAAGCCCCACAACATAAAAAAAGAAAGAAAGTAAGGCATCTTTGCCTGCAAATGATGGTGGATGTGTGGGGGTGTGGGGAGGGTGCTGTGTTTGGGAGACCAAGTGCTGGACTCACTGTAAAGATATTTGTAAGAACTCCCCAAGTTTGCCCCAGTTTGAAGCCACAGCTTCAAGAGGACGTGTCCTGTGGCAGGCAGGGAGTGGGCGAAGGGGTGCAGATGTGATTGTTTTGTCTTTATTTTCTCCATTGAAGGATAGATTTGGATGCTGGGTATCAAAATCTGAAGTGAAGGGTTGCAAAAAGTTTGTGGACTGACGAGATGGGTTTCCTCTGTGTATATGAAGGTGGCTGAAACCAGAAGCCACCCATGGCTCACAACTCCCATCCTAGCTACTCAGAAGGCTGAGATGTGAGGACCGTGGTTACAAGTCAGCTTGGGCAGAATAGTCTGTGAGACTTGATGATAGACCACTAGAGAATAGGAAGTGTTGCTTTGGCTCAAGTGGGAGAGTGCTCACCTTCAGCTGAATTGCTGAGGGACAACACCTTGGCCCAGAGTTCAAACACCTTGACCAACAACAAAAAAGAGGTGACTAAGTTTTCCACATAGCAGTGTGCATGATAGGAAATGTCATACTGGTCTATGAGACATTCCAGATACATGTGCAGCTCAATGTTTTGTCTACAGTGGGCCTGATGTTGGTACTGCCACCTTCTAGTGGGTGGGATCTGATCCTAATTGAGGGAGTTCATGTTTCTGTTCTCAGGGACTGTAGAATCCTTGGGCTATCTTGTATGTGTGTGTGTGTGTGTGTGTGTGTGTGTCTGTCTGTCTGTCTGACTGTCTGTGTCTGTGATTGTGTGTGTTTGGAGGTAGAAGAACTGGGCCTTGAACTCAAGGCTTAGGTGCTGTCCCTGAGATATCTTGCTCAAAGCTAGAGCTCTGACACTTGAGCCACAGATCCACTTGTGGTTATTTGATGGTTCAGTGTAGATAGGAGCTTCACAAACTTTCCTGAGTGGCTGGCTTTGAACAGTGGTCCTCAGAACTCAGCCTCCTGAATAACTAGGATGACAGACAGGAGCCACCCATGATGGCTCTGTGTGTGTGTGTGTGTGTGTGTGTGTGTGTGTGTGTGTGTGTGTGTGTGTGTGTGTGTGTGTGTGTGTGTGTAGAAGTTGGTTGTTACAAGGAGTGCTGGACCCTTTGGTAACTTCTAACCGCTGTCTTTAGGGGGGTGCATGGACTTTGTGGCTGAGGTCTGGGGGCTTGGAAGGGTGCGACGTTTGAAGGGGACTCAGCACCTTTAAATTATAAAAACAAGGGATCTTTGTGATCTGGAACTGTCTACTCTCATGGGCCTGGTTGGTGGCAGAGGGAGCACGGGAGGACCTGGGGGTGGGGCCCTTAGGGGTTGGCTCCCCAGGGGGACAGAGAGCGTGGTTAGCACTTATTAAGGCTATGAGCCCTGTTAGTATGGACCTTATTGGCATGGGTCAGACTCTGGGTCATCTCATCATGACGTCTGATGGGCAAGGCCAACCCTACTTTAAATCTTGACCTGTGATCTTCAGATCTCAGCATCCTGAGTAGGTAGCAGTATAGACATGAGCGTCTAGCACCAGGTCTCAGATTCTTTTTGGTATATTAAGGTTTTAACTCAAGAGCTTAAGCTTTCCAATCAGGTCTTGTTCCATGGGAGCCAAGCCTTTCTGTCTTGGACATTTCTGAGATAGAGACTCCATATATGTTCAGGCTTGGCTGGATCATGGTACTCCTGTGACAGGCAGGTGTCACCATGCCTGGTCCTCTGTAGTTGGGATGGTAGATATGTAGCGCCATGCTCATTCATCGGTTTAGATTACTGTCCCAAACTCTTAGTCCACAGCAGCCGATTTTTGACCACAGTTGACGCTCTGCGTTCAGCCTGGAACCATTGGTCCTCAGTCTCCTCACAGGACAGTTGTGAGGAAACAAGGGATCAATACAAGGGGAAATCTAGGGCAGGGCCAGGCATAGAGACAACGGTCATCAGATACGTTTCTTGGCAATTCTGTGAGCATATAACAAGAAGAAACCTGGAAAGGATTCAGAAGGGGCCTGCTATTTATTAGGCTACAGGTATGGGATTATGAAACAAAACATGGCTCTCTTTCATGCTTACCCTATCCTCATGAGGAAGGGGATCCTTCACTGTTCAGCTTTGCAGCTGGGGCAAATGAGGCACGGAAAAGCTGGGTGACCTACTCATGACCCCCAGGAGACAGGAAGCTTGGCCTGACTTCTCGGCCATGCTCCCTAGGACAATGGGTGCTATTCAGTCCATTTCATGTGGTGGGAAGTCCACTTATTGTCAGTCGTGGGGCTTGAAATCTGGGCCTGGGCACTGTCCACAAGCTGCTCAGATCAAGCTTAGGGCTCTACCACTTGAGCTATAACACCACTTCTGGTTTTCTGGTGGTTCTTTGGAGATAAGCATCTTACAGACATTCCTGCCTCGGCTGGCTATGAACCATGATCCTCATATCTCAATGTGTAGTTTCCATTGTAGGCCTGTGCCACCGGCAGCCTGATTAAGTGTAATTCTCTCCCTCTCTCTCTCTCTCTCTCTCTCTCTCTCTCTCTCTCTCTCTCTCTCTCTCTCTCTCTCTCTCTCTCTCTCTCTTCTCTCTCTGTCTCTCTCTCAGTAACTTGTTGAATTTGTCCTGGAGGAGTTGGCTCAGCATTCCCATGTGGCTGGGACCCAAGGTGACCCTCTCATTCTGGAGGTAGGCTGTGTGTCAGGATCATTCCCACTTGGACTGTGGAACTAGCTCCCTTAGGTAAGCCCCTCTGTGCCCGGGGTAGACTGTGATGGTTACTCATTGTCAGTCTGTCTGGTGAGTCTTTCCCCACTACCCTCTGCTAAGACAGTTAAAGGAAAGTGGATGAGGAGGCATCGCATTGTCCAAATGCACAGCACTATCCTGAGCCTCTGATCCTCACTGCCACCTATCTGGCCAGACCCTGATTATAAGAAACTGAATTCACTCTGTCTACTTCATGTTGCTGCAGTGTGTCATTTCAAGGAGTAGAGTCAGTGTGCAGAGGAAAGACCCCAGGTCTGACACCTCCTGGGGGACATTTGTTCTATGACAGCGCGAAGTCATTGCTGTGGATAAGGAGGAAGCCGGCATCAGACTGAGCCAGAACAATGCTCAAAGGTAGGTAGGCGGTTGAAGAATCAAACCCACACAGTTCTGCTTCCAACTCACAAAAAGGAGGATGCAGTGCAGGTAGCCCAGCACTGGATCTAGGGGACTATGAATGGATGGTGGCAGTCAGGTACTGTGGAGCACATTGGCAGCAAGGATGGCGCTGAGAGGCGGTTGAGTGGGCAGAGCCTAATTTACTGTAGAGCACATGGGCAGCCAAGATGGCGCTGGGAGAGAGTAGAGTGGGCAGAGCCCAATTGAACTGCCGATCAGTGCCTAACCAGCCCGTGAAGGCTCAGGTGAATGATAGGGTGTGACCTTGACAGTGATTGGTTCCTCTTCCTCCCTTACCATGCCACCAGCCCTTTTTGTCTTTAAAAGGGGCTGCTCTCTGTTAATAAACGAGTTTTTTACCTGCTGGATTTGGCTCCCCGCTGTGTCTGATTGTCTCCTGGGCTGAGGGAGGCTGGGGAACGGGTGAGTGCCACACTTACCTTTCCTTTCCTCGGACCCCGTCCGTCCGTCTTTTGTTCGGACGAAGACCCAACAAGGTGCCAGTGGCTGTTGCCTGTCATCCGGCCTATTCGGGAGGCTGAGTTCTGATGGTCGTGACTCAGAGCCAGCCCAGGCAGGAAGGTCTGCGAGATTCTTATCTCCCATAAACGACCTCCTTCACCCCACCCTGAAAAAAGCCAGTTTTGGTGCTGTGGATCAAGTTCTAGAGCCTCAGCCTTGAGTAAAAGAAGCTCAGGGATGAAACCGAGTCCCTGAATCCAAGACCTGGGACTCACACAAAAAAAATGAATAATGGACATTTGTTTTCTTACTACCAAAAAGGAAGGATACATTCTTTTCTCTGGTACTTGAAGCCAAAGGTAAGGGGCTTCCCTTGATGTTCCTCTAAATCTCTCCTTCTCTCTATTATCTCTCCTGGCTTCAGTTGCAGGATAGAATTCAGATCATCCCACTTGATGTGACCTTAAGTACCCTCCCCTACCCACCTTTCTTGGGGTGGGGATCCTGGATGTACTCACCTCTGGGTGAAAGAAGCACCAGAAAGATGGGGGTAGGTATCCCTGAAACTCATACACACACACACACACACACACACACACACACACACACACACACACACACACACACACATACACACTCACCTAGGCCAACTCTGACTAGCCTTTTCCAAAGATATTTTATCTCCTTGGGTTAACTGACCTAGGAGAGGAACATGATCCTCTATAAATGACTATTTTAACTAGGGCTTGTTAGTTGACACGAGATAAACATAAGCTCAAAGGAAAGGTTCTGGAGCCTGTCTGGCTCAGGCTCACACTTGACATCCTGGCTCCTCAGTAGGCAGAGATCTGAGAATCAAAGATCAAAGCCAGCCATAAGCTGGCAAGGTGATAAGACACTTCTATGCATGGTACCACCAAAAATCCAGACGTGGAGCTGTGGTTCAAGTGGTAGAGTAGCAGCCTTGAACATGAAATCTCAGAGAGACAGCTCCCAGATCCTCAGTTCAAACCCACACAAGACTAAGATCTGGAACCAACCCAGATGCCCCTCAGTAGATGAATGGATCAAGAAAATGTGGTATATATACACAATGGAATTCTATGCCTCCATCAGAAAGAATGACATTGCCCCATTTGTTAGGAAATGGAAAAACTTGGAAAAAATTATATTAAGTGAAGTAAGCCAGGCCCAAAGAAACATAGGTCCCATGATTTCCCTTATTTGCAATATCTAGTATATGTATGAGTCAAGCAGAAAAGGTCAGATAATGTGATGGCAGGAAAATGAACCCTTAGATATGTAATTTAATGTTTTATTTCTTTCATGCATGTGTTTCTAACGCATTTATAAGATTATCTCTTTGTTGCTTTGTATGTCCCTCCCCCACAGTATAACCCCTGCTTTCACTATATTTAATGTCAGTATAACTTGTGGAGGAGATGGGGAAAAACCAGTTGTTTAAGGATACAGGTGGACCTGTTGCAACAATGAGAAGTACAAGTTGTCATGTCCAAAACGAGCTTTACAACGTCGGTGCAGGGGGGGGAAGGGGGGCAGGAGAAGGATTGGGATTGGGGGGGAGGGGGGAGGCTGGGAAGTGATGTGAAGGGTAAACAAAGGAGGAGGCTGCAATGCTTGGTAAGAAATGTACGCATTATCCTGCCCATGCAATTGTAACCCCTCTGTACAGTATGTTCACAAATAAAATTAAATTAAATTTTAAAAAAACCCACACAAGAAATGGCCCCATTTGTTGCCCCTAGACTGCCTGGGCCTCAAGTGCTCTCTCACAGAGTGTGATTCCGCACTGGTCCCTGGGTAGTGTATCAGAGCCTTCAGAAATTGGGTGGTGAAAGCAAGGCCTTCGCCTTTGTCCGCTCTCAACCTCACCAGCTTGAGGCAGAGCATGACAAAGCCAAAAGCCTGCAGAGTGGAGAAGATCCCCCTCTGCCAAGGTGATTAGAGAGGGCTTCTTAGAGGCAGCACTTGAAAGGAGGTCTTGCTTAAGAAGGAGGATGGGACAGGAAGCACAGAGAGAAAAGATGCCATAGATAAAGGACAACATAGCAGAGCGTGTTCTTTTCCAGACAAGGCTGCTGGTTAGATACTCGGTAAAGATGTGCCAGACTGTCCCGAGTCAGGCCTAAGGGGTCACAGAAGAACAGCCATCCAATATTGGGATTTTGTCTTAGCAGTAGTGGGCTCACCTAGCACACAGGAAACCCTGGGTTCGATTCCTAGGTCCCACATACACAGAAAAAGCCAGAAGTGGTACTGTGGCTGTGGTGGAAGAGTGCTCACATCAAGCAAAAGAAGCTCAGGGACAGCGCCTGGACCCTGAGTTCAAGCCCCAGATCTGTCAAGGTAAAACTTCACTCCAAGGGACCTGGGTGACAGGTGGATGGTGTGCACTGTAGCACTTAGTAGATCCATTCATGCTTTGTGTCTCCTTCTTTGACAGAGGGGATCTGGACACTCTTTCTGCCCTGGGCACCCCTGGACCCAGTTATCAGCAACCTTCCAACGTCTTCCACTGGGACATGGAGCAGCTGGCCCCAGAAATTCTCAGATACAGGTTGGGTGTGACGGGGGGGGGGTGTGATACAGGGCAGGCCTAAGAAGTCCTAGTAGGTCTGATCTCGCCAGACATCCAGGCCATCCAGAGGAAGTGGATGGGAGCTTAGAAAGGGTTAGTGATGTGATGGGGCCCCTTTTATGCCCATGGTCCTTCCCAGATTCTGAGCCTCCCTTTGCTGTCCCTGAGGGAGGTAGAGGAGAGTCTAGGTGGTAGTGTCTAGAGGAAGACTAGATGGAAATTGTAAAGAATGAGACATAATAGGCCAAGCACTGATGGCTCACGCCTTTCATCCTGGCTGAGATCCAGAGGGTCTTGTTTCCCCGCACAAGGAGGAAATTCCGATGAGATTCTCATCTCCAATCTCCAACTTGAAGTGGTGCCATGACTCAAGTGGTAGAGCACTGGCTTTGAGCAAATTCATCATCTAGGACAGTACCCAAGCCCTGAGTTCAAGCCCCTTATCCAAAAAAACACGAAAGAAAGACACCCTTTGTTTGCCAGAGATGGTGAAGGCGTGGGGTTGCTGTTGTTGGGACACCAGGTTCTGGCCTCAGTGTACAGCCATTTCTAAGAACTCCCCACGTTTGCCCAAGTGTAAAGTTACAGCAGGCTGGGCGTTGTCTTACCAAGAACTCCAGAGGTTGTGGCCTATCTTAGGCAGGGAGTGGGAGAATGGGAGTAGGGTTGGAGGGCAGTGTCGATTATATTCTCTCCAACAAAGGAAGAATGGCTTTGGATACTAGTTTCAAAGTCTGAAAGTGAAGGGTTGCATGTGCTTTATGGCCTGACATTTTGGATTTCCCCTGGTTTTAAGAAGGTGGCTGAAACCGGGCACTGCCAGTGTCTCACAACTGTCATCCTATCTACTCAGGAGGCTGAGATCTGAGGATCACAGTTCAAAGCCAGCTTGGGTAGGAAAGTCTGTGAGATGTTAACTCAAGGGAAGCACCAGAAAACTGGAATTGGTGCTATGGCTATAGTGGTAGAGCGCACACCTTCAACTGAAGAGCTGAGGGATAGCACGCAGGCACGCAGTTCAAACCTCATGACTGACAACCAAAATGCTGTGGCTGAGTTTTCTTCATAGTGGGGTGTACAGTAGAAAATGCCATGCTGTTTTCTGAGCCATTCCAGATGTGTGAGAGGCTCTGAATTTTGTCAACATTTGGCCTGATGATGGTAGTGCCATCTTCTTGGAGTTTGGGATGTTCAGTTTCTCAGGGACTGCTGAGTTCTGGGGCTACCCGTGTGTGTGTGTGTGTGTGTGTGTGTGTGTGTGTGTGTGTGTGTGTGTGTGTGTGTGTGTGTGTGTGTGTGTGTGTTTCTATGTGTGTGTATTTTTCCCTGATCATTCTCTACCCACTTCCTGGGTGCTTGTCTGCCTCTTCCTAACCTTGGATGGAGCCCTTCCTCAATAGCAACCTTGTGTTTAGTCCCTTATCATGGTCTACAATGAGTCCCAAATTGCCAGAGACCTGCATATTCCATCTTTTCCTTGGGACACAATTCTGGTTGTCCATATCTTTGTCCTCATCCAGGGGATTCTGGGTCTTCACGGCCGGCTGGCATATGTTCTCTCCTGCCTCTGGGGGCCAGGGTGACTCATGCTGTGTCCTGTCTTTTTCTCAGCTGGGACCCTGGCTGCATTTCCCACTCCCAGCAGGCTGGCAGTAGTGTGGGGGAAGGGTGGTTGCCAGTGGCTCTGGCCAACTCGACCTTGATAGCTGACTGAAGGCTCCCCAAACAAGGATAATATGGGGCTACATGAGAGGTGAGGCCAAGGTGGCTTTGATGTATTGTTCGATGTCTAGGAAATGTCAACATACCTTATTGTAGGCAAATCTATCTTCTGGCAACAGCTGGGCCTCTCAGGTACTTCTAGACAATTCTGGATTCCCAGAATACAGAGGCATATACTTTAGATTCCAGGACCAGGGAATTGGGGGATGAGAGACTGGTATAGCCAGTACCTCAATGTTCTGGGGCATAAGTTTTGCACTGGATGAGCTGAGCTACAATTGGAGGGCAGTCCTGAGTCATAGTCACAGTAAACTCTCAAGCCAGATCAAGTGGTTTCTCCCTAAGTCCTTCTTGGGCTGAGGGGTTTGGGCCATGGCAGTAAGTTCTATGGAACCTGCCCCTCGATCTCAACATGGGGCTACAGGATCAAGTGAAGGACACTAGGGTTGCTCTTTGGTAGTCAGCCCATGATTCCAGACCTTCATCTTCCCCTCTTCCGCAAGCACTGATAAGGAAAGCAGGGCAATGAGCCCTCGGACTCCTAGGATAGTGACTGCTACAAGCAGCAGCCAGTTGGCTGTGGATTCCTGAGCCTACAAAACTTTCATGAGCACATCTCAACACCTGCCCAAGGTCTGACTGACAAATTAGCACTCTTGTGATACTCATGTGATTGGCATTATCTGGTGTGACATCTTACAGCTCCTGCCCCTCCTGGCCCAGAACTGTGGTCTGAGATAGTGATTTACTGCTCTCATCCACATTGCACCCATGACAGATGCCATTCTGATGATCTTCATGCCCCACGGCTGGATACTTCTCTGCTACTGTGTCATGCTCTGTAGGCAATGTCCTCCAAACAGGCTGCTATCAAGACTTGTAGGACACTTAGACATTAGGAGACCCTCAGGAACCCACTGGAAAGAACTCTGCCTAGAGCTACAGAGTAAGGTCTAAGCAAGCCAGGTGTTGTTCATGGGGCTTGAACTTTGGGCCTGGGTGCTGTCCCCCAGCTCTTCACCTTACCACTTGAGCCACAGAGCAACTTCCAGTTTTCTGTAGGTTCCTTGGAGATCTGAGTCTCCCAGACTTTCCTGCCTGGGCTGGCTTTGAAACGTGATCCTCACATCTCAGCCTCCTGAGGAGCTAGGAGGACAGGCTGAGCCACCTGTGCCTGGTGACCTGGCCTTACACCACAGTGGACTAGGAGCTCCTGAAAGCTTTTCTTTAATTTTCCTGTGCTAGTATTGGGGTTTGAACTCAGGGTCTTGGCTCTGATCTCTTTTTTCCTTCAAGGTAACCACTTTACCATTTGTGCCACATCTCTATTTCTGGATTTTGGTAGTTAATCGGCAAGAAGAGTCTCATTAACTTTCCTCTCCAGAGCTGGCATGACCCTCGATCTCTATCTCAGTCTCCTGAGTAGTTAGGATTTACAGAGGTTGAGCCACTGGTGGCATTGGGCTAGAAGCTTTTCTAAAGCAAGAGTTCTTCCCTGCATTTGCCCTGACTCCTCTATGCAAAGGAGGCCTGAGGGTCAGGAGCTGGGAAAACAGGTTTCCAACCACAGGAAATGGCTTTGGGTCCCTGGCGAAAAGCCAAGCTAAGCTTCCCCCGGGCACCATTCTAGGACCCCATCTTCTGCCCTATGACTCAAGTCAACGTTGACCCAGCCTTGAATTTCCTGCCAGACTTTTCTGAAGCCATAAAACCTTCATACCACTCACACCACCTGATCTACAGCACATCTCAGGATCTTTGCCCATGCTATACCTTCTGCCTGAGGCTCTCTGTCTTGTACCCACATATTAGAACTACTGTGGAATTTTGGCACTAGCTATATCACTTCCTGGAGCAAATCTTTCCTTCCCTTCTCCATCGTTTTTTTTTTAATATTGAGTTGCTAGAGATGGAACTTGTGCAGGCTGACTGGCAAATGCTCTATATTGGTGTGTGTGTGTTTGTGTTTGTGTGTGTGTGTGTTTGTGTTTGCGCGCGCGCGCGTGTGTGTGTGTGGTGTGTGTGTGTGTGTGTGTGTGTGTGTGTGTGTGTGTGTGTGTGTGTGTGTGTGTGTGTGTGTGTGCCAGTCCTGGGGTTTGAATTCAGGGCCTGGATGCTATCCTATCCTTGAGGTTTTGTGCTCCATGCTAGCACTCTTCTACTTGAACCACAGCTCTACTTCTGGCTTTTGGGGAGTTTAATTGGAGAAAAGTGTCTCATATTGACTTTCCTGCTTGCAGTTGGAATCTTCAGATCTCATCCTCCTGAGTAGATTACAGGGGTGAGCCTCCAGAACCTGCTCTCTATCCTACCTCTTACTATAACCTCGTCCCTCCTCTGAGTTCCAGAATAATATATCTCACCAGGCTCAATTTTTTTTTGCCAGACTTGGGCTTGAACTCAAAGCTCATACTTGGGAGGGACATTAAATATGTGAAGACTGGGACAAATGCTTCCATTCAATTATGTATCATGTTTCAACACTTAATAAAATGTTAATTAAAATGGGTCAATGCCCTAAATTATTATGTATAATTTTATAATAGATGTGCAAAATATAATATTTTGTGTATAATAATACTAAATACCATAATGAATAAATGAATCAAAGAAAATACAATATAAAATCAATAATAAAATTCATAATATGAAATTAACATGCATATATATGTATATATCATGTATTACACATTTTTAGAAATATTTCTTCCATTGCAGGGCCTTCATTCAGGCCCTGGGAACACTATCCTGAATTTCTTTTCCTCAAGGACAATGAGCTTCACATTCACCCATGGTACAAAAGAGTTACCTGGATGGTGAGCTCAAAAACTAGCAAAGGCAGAAATACTGACCCCAGTTCCAAGAGAGTAACTTATTTTTTTTGATGGAAGCAGTTATGTTTATTCAATTCCATACTGGACATTAAAAAAAGCATTGTAGAGTTTTGTACAGCTATTCAAACGTCCTTCCCTTACCTCCAAAGTGCTTCTCTGAGAACCACATTGTTTCTCTTTTTTGTGTATATTTTTTATTGTAAAAATGTTCTACAGAGGGGTTACAGTTCCAGGAGCAAGGTAATGAGTACATTTCTTATTGAGCATTGTTTATTCCTACTGTGTTTTTCCCCTACCATCCCTTCCCTCCCATCTCCACAATTACCTCCCCCTACCGAGGTTAGTGACTTAGTTTTTCATTTTTGGTTGGCACGGGGTTTGAACTCATGTAATGGCAACTCTTCGCTCACATTGCTACAGATTTACCAAGACCCTGAGTTCAAATCGCAGGCTAGAAAAGAAAACTGGCAGAAATTCCAAACCAGAGAGCTTTATTTTTTTAATTTAGTGAAATAATTAATTTATATATAAATTGGTTTTTTTTGACCAAGCATGGGGTTTGAACACAGGTAGTGGAAATTCTACTTCAGGTTGGATCTCCCTTTGCTGGTGTGCAGTCTCTGTTTCCATAGCCCATCTTGGGATCCTGGGCCCAGAGGGCTTTCAGGAAGAAAAAATCATTGGAAAGCACAAAAATTGGTGACCTGCAGAGAGCTGGGGTTTTACGATTTTTTTCTTTGGACAGTGACCATCCTGTGTCTGAATGACAAAGCTGCAATATGGACTTGAGCTGCCATTGCTTGTGGCTGGTGGGCTATCAGTGAAGCCATAGTCTAATTTTTCAACATAGGCCCTGGGTTCAAATCGCATTCCTGACATCAATCACAGGAGAATACAAGGGACTCATTCCTATTCCTATTCATAGGAATACTGATTGAAAGAGTATTTTATACATCGATCTATGCTAAAATTGGATGCAATAATCCTAGAATGCTGATTGAACATAATAATAGTTTATTAAGCATGAAAAGAATAATATTTCTTCAATTGGGGTGTAATAAATACCTAAGAGTTGGTAGGAACATAGTAGGTGTTATTCTATCATAGACGACTATGGAACTCTTTACATATATATATATATATATATATATATATATATATATATTTGTATACCTCTGTATACCTCTGTCTGCCTATCCATGTATCACTGTTTTGGCCAAACCTGGGGGTCGATCTCAGTGTCTGGGGATCACCTGACATCTTCATTGGCTAGAGTCTGCCATGCTCAAACTCACCCAATCATGGATTGGGCCTGCTAGGCACTAAGTTCAGATCCTGGCACTGCCAGGCATGATGGAGAACACATCTTACATCTGGATGTTATGTGACAGGATGTAAACAATGTAATAAATGGTATAGGTGTCATCAGAGTCAATAAAATAAATTCTAAATAAATGAATGAAACAAGAAATAAAATAAATAACCACACCAAACACAATATAGACTGAACATCTGTATGGAAGTATAAATCCTATCTTTAAAATATATATAAAGAGGGCTCGGATGGTGGCTCAATGGTAAGGCGCTTGCCTTGCATGGATGAGGCCCTGGGCTCGATTCTTCAGCACCACATAAGCAGAAAAAAAAAGCCAGCAGTGGTGCCGTGGCTCAAGTGATACAGCGCTAGCCTTGAGGTGTAGAGCTGAAGGTCAGTGCCCAGGCCGAGAGTTCAGGGCCATGAGTGGACTAAAATATGTATATATATATACATAAGGAGTATCTTTTCCAGGCCTGAGGCTTGAATTCAGCCCCTGTATGCAGAAGAAATGGCAGCAGATCCTGAGATACTCATTTCTGGACCTGGGATGAGTCATGGAATGTGATTGATCTCATCCTTGAATAAGTAGTTTGTGCATGATGCAAGTAGGAAATGATAGGCACCACTCATGGGGTATCGATTATTTGTAAAGAACAGTTGATGAAGCATGATAATAATCATCACAGTATGAAATGGAGGCATCAGGAAATATCCAAGAATCGGGAGTCACGCCGATTGGATTCCAACACAGGTTACCATCTCTCCTACTCTATTTTAATGTGTACTTATTTCCATATTACCTTCACCTTGTCAATGGATGACTGTTGTGCTCCCCGCTGTCCCCTCGGGGGCGGAGGCTCAATCGCAGGTCCTTGGAACGGCCTAGCTCCTTCGTGGCTCAAAGGCTGGTGTGCTCATATGACTCCATTCACCGCTTGGTCCTGCTAGGTCCAGAATTCATATTCCCCGCCCTGCCAAAAAATTCATCTTGATGTCAGAAGTCAATCGTTGCACCTGTTTTCTGTCCTGTGCAAGTCCTGGATCTCAGCTAGGTCGGAGAATGCATGGGCCACCCTGTGGCCATGGGAATAAGTTGTTATCCATGTCAGCCCAGTTATTCCTGTCATCATATACTCAGGAAAATACACAATACACCCATGAATAACATACAAAATAAAGAGAATGACTACACTCAATGCATGATGCAGTCCACACACGGATGTGAATATACATCCCATATTTGAATGATCATTGAGGACTATTTTGGCCTCCCTGGGGCTCGATCTCAGTTCCTGGGAACGGCCCAGCTCCTTAGTGGCTCACAGTCTGGTGTGATCACATGGACCCATTGGGCAGTTGGGCCTCCTAGGCCCAAAGTTCGAATCCCAGCACTGCCAAAAATTCACCTGATGTGAGAAGCCAGTCGTTGCACCTGTTTTCCTGTACTGTGCAAGTTCTGGGGCTCAGCCAGGAAGGAGAATGTATATGCAACTCTATACTCATGGGAATAGGTTGTCATCCAGTTCACCGCAGTTATATTTGTCATCCTATACTCAAGGAAATACACAATACATCAATGAATAAGACACAAAACAAAGAGAATGACTACACCAAACGCAAGATGCCACCCATCCATGTTTGGAAATATAGATCCTCTATTTAATTATGAATTTATGACTATATTGGCCCCCACCAGGGCTCCATCTCAGGTCCCAGGAATGGCTTAGTTCCTTAGTGGCTCAAAGCCTGGTGAGCTCACCATGACACATTCACCAATTGGGCCTGCTAGGCTTTGAGTTCAAATTCCTGCACTACCAAAAGATTCATTCTGATGTGAGAAGCCTAAGGTGGCACAGTTTTTCCTGTCCTGTGAATGTCCTGGGTCTCATTGAGGATGGAGAATGCTATAGAGGCAACTCTTAGCCATGGGAATAGGTTGTCATCCATGTCAGCACAGTTATATCTGTCACTCCATATGCAATAAAATACAAAATACATCCTTGAAAAAGACACAAAATAAAAAGAATAACTACACTGAATGCAAGATGCATACCACACCTTCAGTTAAAGAGAAATCCTATGTTTTAAAAAGGTGGGCTTGTTATTTTGTCCAGTGCTGGGGCTTCAAATCAGGCCCTGCACCAGACCTGACATTCTACTCTTCAAAGATGGTGAGCTTCCCCTTCTCCCACAGTGCAACAGAGTTACCCAGACCTGAGCTAAAATCCCAGCCGTGACAAAAGATTCATCCTGATGTCAGAAGCCAGTCATTATGCCTTTTATCCTCTCCTTTGAAAGTCCTGCGTCTCAAATATGATGGAGAATATGATAGACAACCCTGTAACTATCAGAACAGGTTGTCATCTATGTCAGCACAGTTATACTTGTCACCATATTTATTAAAATACACAATACCTCCATGAATTAGAGACAAAAAAAGGAGAATAATTGCACTGAACACAAGATGCTGTCCAAACATGTATGTCAACATAGATCCTATGTTTAAATTATGAATTTATGACTATAGTGGACCACCCTGGGGATCAATGTCAGATTCTGGGAATGGCCATACTCCTTAGTTGCTCACAGGTTCAGATGATCACCTTGACTGATTGGCCAATTTGTTTTGCTCTGCCCTGAATTCAGATCCTAGCACTACCAAGAAGTGGATTGTGGAGTAAGAAGGAGAATGTGAAACTTGTTTTTCTTTTCTCTGAGAATTCTGGGGGTCAGGCGTAATGGAGAACATTTCTCCAAATATGGATGTTCTGTGATAGTTTTTCATCAATGTATTAAACAGAATGTGTTTCATCATAGTAAAATCAATGGTAAATAAATGAATAAAACAAAAGATACAAGGAACAACTACAGCAAACATGTATGGACTGAACATCTATAGGTAAGTATAAATCCTATCTTTACAATACATATAAATAGTATGTTTTCCAGGGCTGTGTCTTGAATTCAGGACTAGTGAACATGCCTGAATTTTTAATCTTCATGTAAGGTGATCTTCCCCTTTATCCACATTGCTGCAGATTTAACCAGATCCTGAGTTCAAATCCAAAGCCTGTAAGTATAAACTGTGTGAATTGCAAGCCAGGGAGCTAATTTTTTTCTCAGCATGGGGCCTGAACTCAGGTCGTAGCAAGTCCGCCTTAGCTTCGATAACCCTAGGATGGGGTGCAGCCACTGGACACCCAGGTGCTGCTGGGGTCCTACACCCCCAGGTGTTGTAGGGAAAATAATGCACAGAAAAATGTGGCCTTATATGTTTTCTTGATTTGCACAGTGACCCTTATGGGTCTGAATGACACTGTTGCAATGGTTACTTCATGTTGCATTTCTGAAGGCTGGCAGACTATCAGGGAAGCCATAAGCCCACGTGGCAACATAGGCCCTCATTGCGAATCCCCGTCCTGACAACAACCAATGACAGGAGGTACTAAGAAACTGGTTCCCATCCAAAGGAATAACACTAGAATTTTGTCAATGTCACTGCTGAATGAGTTGATCGTGAATCATGATCCTATAAAATTAAACAGCATCATTTCAGAAGGCTGGTTGATTTTATTTAATATTTATGAAGCATTAAAAGAATATTATTATTTACAGGAACACAATAATTTCAGGACACTGAGTGCTTTCATTAATATTTTAAGAATGAAAACAATAACATTAATAACATGGACACATAATAAATACCCAGGAATTGGTAGGAATATAGTCTATGTAACCAAATAATGTATAGACATCTCTGGCACTCTATAAATATATATATTTCTTAGCATACTGCCATTTGCATGTCAATCTGTTCTTATTGAGTTAACCCCTGGGGCCCATTCTCAGGTCCTGGGAAAAACCTGTCAGCTCAATTTGCCCCAGGATGGTGTGTTTACACTCACCAATTCATGAATTTGGCCTTGCAGGCCATGAGTTCAGATGCCAGCACTTCCAAACAATGAATCATGGATTAAGAAGCTGATGGTGACACATGTTTTCCTTTACTGTGAATCTTCTGCGTGTCAGGTATGAGGTGGAATACATATGTAGACCTATATCCTATGTAGTCAATGTTCTATTTGCTATAATAGTCATTATAATAAATGGTCAATACATGAATAAAACAAAAAATAAAATAACTACACTGAACACAATATGGAGTCAACATATGTGTATAACTATAAAACATGGATGTAAATTGTACATGAATAGGGTTTTTTCTATTGCTGGGGATCGATTTCAGGCCTAAGGAACAGACTTGAATTTCTTGACTTCAAGGAAGCAAGTTTCCTCTTCCCACACAGTGCAACAGAGTTACCCAGACTATGAGTTCCAATCCCAGTCCTGGTAGAAAAAATGTCACCTTTATAGTATGTGAGGCCCCATTCTTAGGTATGTCGTTATGCCTCCACTTAATGAATGTGATTATTTAAATACTTAATAAAATATTAACTAAAATCAATCAGAGTAGTGTAATATAATTGTGTATAATTTTATCCTAGAATTATTCAAGAATTGTTCAATCATGACTTATATCACATTCCATTGGTAATCGCATGGATAGGAACAAGTTTCTTAGGATCTCCTACCATTTAGAGGTGGCAGGACCAGGACTCGAATAGTGGGCTCCAGCTCCCACCACTTCAACCTGAGGATAGGGAACTCACCAGTCTGTCCAAGAACATAAACAAGACCAGTGATTAGGCAGGCACCAGTGGCTCTCAGCAGACCTCCTTGATACTTACAAGGCTGTGATATTAGGATCATGGTCAAAGTCACCCTAAGCAGGAAAATTCTTGAGACCCCTGTCCAACTTCAGTGCCAACAAAGCCAGAAGCTTTGTGGCTCTAATGTAGAGGACTAGCCTTGAGGAAAAGCAGCTCATGGACTATGCCCAGACCCTGAATTCAAGGTCTGGGACTAGCAACAAACAGAAATACACAACAATCTGTGTAGCCATCCAGTTAAAGCAGGTCACCCTCTTCTCTCCAACTGAATTGGACAGAATTTCCTGGGAAAAGGGCTTGGGAGAACCGTTGTGTTCTTGACTCCACCCATGCTGCATGCTTCACAGGATTCTGGCCACACCACCATTCTTTTATGCTTCTTTCTGACCAATGGAATACAAGAATGGTGGCCACGCAACATTCCATGTTGCCAGGTAGCACTGGGATTCCCTCTGTTAGTTTACACCATTACCAGCAGTTGAGGAAAGTAGCGGTGGCTGAGTGGAGAGGAAGAGACTTGAGGTGACTTTGGAGTATAGTAGAAAATTGATGCTCCCACCCCCACCTGGCCCTTTCACTCCCTTCACATGGTGCCAGGTTTCAAACCTCAGGAAAGGCCGTGCTGCCAGCAGGCCTAAATCCCTGACCTGGTCCCTGCCCCTAGTCTTCTGCTCTGGGCCCATGTGTCCGCGATGCTGCCACCATCGCTGCTGCCCCAATTGGAGCAGTTGCCAACAGCTTCTCCCAGCAGCACAGGTGAGTGGCTGCCCCAACACCAACCTACCTTGGGTCAAACACCCCTCTGGAGGCACCATGTCCCCTTTGGGTGTTTCCTCTCCCTGGCTCTGATGAGCCACCTTTCTGTCTTGAGCATTTCTGAGATAGAAACTAAATATGATCAGGCTGGGCTGGATCACGGTCCTCCTGTGAAAGATATGCTCCACCAGGCCTGGTCCTCTGTAATTGGGATGATAGACATTTGGTGTCATGCTCAGTCATAGGTGTAGATGGATTATCCCAAACTCAGTCCACAGCAACAGATTCTTGACCACACGTGAAGCTCTTTGTAGGGCCTCAATCATTGGACCTGTCTCCTCACAGGACAGTTGTGAGGAAACAAGGGATTTATACAGAGAGATCTCTGTGGAATGGCTAGGCAGAGAGGGAGCGACCTTTAGATAAGGTTTTGGCAATTCTGTGAGCATATGACAGGAAGATACCAGAAAGGGCTCAGGTGGGGCTTGTTATTAATAGTGCAACAGGTGTGGGATTATGAACCGAAACATGGCTCTTTCATTATTACCCTATCCCATGAGGAAGGGGATCTTTCACTTTGTTCAATTTTGCAGCTGGGGAAACCGAGGCACAGAGAAGCCAGGTGACCTACTTATAACCTCAAATTCACAGGAAGCTCGGTCTGACTTCTCTACCATGCTCCCTAGGACAATGGGTGCTATTCAGTCCACTTCTTGTGGTGAGAAGTCCACTTCTTTTCAGTCGTTTGACATCTAGGTTTGGGCACTGTTCCCGAGCTCCTCAGCTCAACGCTAGCGCTCTATCACTTGAGATCACAGTGCCACTTCCAGTTTTCTGGTGGTTCTTTGGAGATAAGATTCTCACAGACGTTCCTGCCTGGGCTGTCTATGAACCATGATCCTCATATCTCAGCCTCCTGTGTAGTTAGGATTAGAGTTTTATGCCACTGGCACCCAATTTAAGTGTAATTCTGATTTCTCTCTCTCTCTTTCTCTCAGGAACTGGTTGAATGGGTGCTGTAGGAGGTGGCACAACGTCCCCAGGTGGCTGGAACCCAAGATGGCCCACTCATTCTGGAGGTAGGCTGTGGGTCAGGAGCTGTCTCATTCAGCGTGTTGATCTCCATGAGGTAAACCCTCTGTGCCATTGAGAGACTGTGAGGGTTATTCATTGTCCATCTTGCCTTACTGGATTTATTTTATTGTATTCTTTTCTACATTATTTTCTATCACCTGGACAATACTATGGTACATAGTTACTGAATGAAAATGTAATGTCAACTTAAGAAAGTCATTCAGGGCTCTGGGAATGTGGCTTCATGATACGGTGATTGCCTAGCATGCATGAAACCATGAGTTCAATTCCTCAGTACCACATAAACAGAAAAACATTGGAAGTGGTGCTGTGCCTCAAGTGGTACAGTGATAGCCTTGAGCAAAAAAAACAAAAAAATCCCAAAGCAAAACCAAACCAAAAAACATATAATTAGTAAATGCAAAATAAAGAACCCATACTTGGAATATATTATTGCTCATGCCTACTGACACCTGACAATAGTCCCTAATTCATGAACTTTAGTTATATTAGGATATTGTGTTGAAAAAAAAGTTTTGTTCATTAGGTCACAGCAATTAATGTCTTGGATGTACTTAGATGTCAGGTGAAGATTAATTCTGGAAATTCAAAGATTCCAGGTTTTTGAATTGTCACTGCTAATCACAATGAGAAGTGTAGACTAAGTGAGATTTGGAAATATTTTTGGTCATTTATTTCACCAAAACAGCAGAGGCAAATTATCAGTTGTGAAAGAAGAGAAGGAATAATTCCAGAGTTAAGTAATAAGTGGTAATAAGTAAGGTATACCAGAAACTGTTTTAGAGAACCATTTTTGGATATTGAACAAATAGTTATCAACTAGCCTTATTCCTCATTACCTTTAACATTCTAAATCTCTTACGCTACCTCTTAATAAATGTATCTCCTTCTGTGCTATTTTTTCTTACTTTATCTTCTTCGCTTTCTAAAAATCTTAGTCTTTCTATGTTTCTCTATGAACATTTCCTGATACTAAATACCTACACAGACCGAAGAGAATGATCATTTAAGGGTCCCATAACTGATGAGTTATTAATGAAACCACATGGACAAGGAGGACATATTTATTGTTACCTCAAATTTTCTGAAAAGCTGCAATGCCATCATTTGATTCAAATTTCCATTATTTGTTTACATAGTGTCGTTCAGCACACATAAACGCAAATATGAGCTGGTCGTTGGTGGTTCATGCCTGTAATCCTAGCTATTCAGGAAACCGGAGGATTGCGGTTCAAAGATAGCCTGGTCAAGAATGTCCATGAGACACTTATCTTCAATTAACCACCAGAAACCCAGAAGTGGTGCTGTAGCTTAAGCGGTAGAGTGCTCAACTTGAGCTGAAGAGGTGAGGGAGTGCACCCAGGATCAGAGTTCAAGCCCCACAACCAACAAAAAGTGCAAATATTACCTTAAGTTTCCCCAAAAGGAAGAACAAGATCAATAATTTTCTCAAGCAGAAAAAGGTAATTTCAAAATGATTCAGTGCACCTACTTTTGCTGAATTATTTACGTTATGGCTTCTTTGCTAGACATATTCTCTTCCTTTAAAATTGTCAAATATTAGCTTTTCAATAAACTTCATCTAATATTTCTTGTTTTAAAAGAGAAGTCTATACAGTTGATGTCACTTAGCTTTCTTACTATCTTAATTCAAAGCCAAACCAGGCAGGAGAGTCTGTCAAACTCTTATCGCAAATTGAACACCAAAAAACCAGAAGTGGGGTTTTGGCTCAAGCAGTAGTGTACTAGCTTTGGGGGCAGGTGGGCAGGAAAGACAACTGTTCACGGGCAAGATCCAGCCTCTGGATTCAAGACCCAGAACCAGCACAAACTAACAAACAAGCAAACAAAAATCCCAGATATTTCTTTGGGACCCTCCTTAAAGGAGTACTGGTCAGAGAAGATGCTCCTTTTGCTGATCAAACTCACTGGATCCTGCTTTTTTGGAATCCTTATTGCTCTGGAGAACTCAGGACTAGACCAAAGGAACTGATAACTGACTCCTGCATCAAGAGAATCATCTCTGGATTGAAATATCCATCCATAAGGCACTTTAAAACCTCCATGTCTTTGTTCCTTTGCTGGAGAACACTTTTAAAACAATGTTTTTTTCTTTTGTTCTATGCTGGCCTTCAAATGGTACATTATTTCTTTTTGTAACACATGAACTAGAAGTTTACAGAAAAATTTTATATGAGTAAAGAACACACTCGAAAAAGCCAGGGGCAGAGTTTCCTTCAAGCCTTGGGATACTTTTCTTGTACAGTAAAAAGGAAAGCACAAAGTAACTTGAACTTTGTTATTCCTCTATGTTCCATTCCTCTCCTGGGGTCAGTTTCCAAATCCAGTAACAGTTACTTCCAGTAACAATCGATGGTGCTGCTTGAGGTATAATGAATGTTTTCTGGCTTCACTGAAATAACACTAGAACACCTATGGACCTGAAAGGTAACACGTGTTTCAGAGACAACTTAGTAAAAGGAAAATATAAAATTTATATTGCTTATACATACATTATACATGAGTACATTGAGTTCAAATTTTGTAAGTTCTCTGTAAATAAAGGTGAATTTTAAATGGGAAGGTTTTCAGAACATTCTTTTTGTGAGTGTATGTGCTGTTCATTGTTTCCCAAGTGTACATGAGCTAACAGTAAGGAAACAATAGCAATAATAGGAGAAAGAGAAGTTCTGTGTTTAAGTATAAGGGTTCAATACAATATAGAAGACTACAAATAAGGCAACATTGAAACAAAAAAGCCAAGTCCAGTATGTAGATTTATCGGAGTGATATACAGAAAGCAAGACTCCTACGTGGAACATGAAGTATGAGGCCAATCCCATTGTAAATCATGTTTGGTAATCATGCAACTTTGTAGAAAGTAGAATGGAAGAATGATTATGTTTTCAATGCAAGTCAAATATAACAACATGGAATTAACTGGAAAAAATGTCCATCTTGTGAGAGCAGGGATTATGCTAGCAATGAACTGGTGGCTAAGATCACATTTCTTTTTTTCTTTACACACATGAACACACACATATATTTGTTGGCGGTGGTCTTGGCACTTGAACTGTGGGTCTGCGAGCTGTCTCTCTTCTATTCAGTTCAAGGCTAATGCTCTACAACTTGATCCACAGTGCCATTTCCAGTTTTCTTTCAGTTAATTTGAGAAAAGAGTCTCTTGGACTTTCCTACCTGGGCTGGCTTTGAACCTCAATCCTCATATCTCAACATGACCCACCTTACGATCACATTCCTAACAGTGTACACTCAGGGTATGTAATGTGTGGGTTCAACTATCTTTATAAGAATTCTTGAGTTAGGGGCTGGGAAGGTGTCTCAGTGGTAGAGCTCTTGCCTTGCCTGCATGAGGCCCTGGGTTCAATTCCTCAGCACCACTTAAGCAAAAACGAAAAATGCTGAAATTGGCAATGTGACTCAAGTGGTAGAGGGCTAGCCGTGATCTGAAGAGCTGAGGAACAGAGCCCAGGCCCAGAGTTCAGGCCCCATGACTGGACCAACCACCAAAACAAACAAAAAATAATTCTTGAGTTAAAAATCTGGGATACAGCTTAGACATTACCCTCAAAAAATGTTTGTAGTTTAAAATTTGATAGCCCTTGAGAAATAAAACCTAAGAATGTAAAGGAATCTTGGAAGTTCAGTTTGCATCCAGCCAGGGCAGAACACTCTTTGCAACTGTATATAAAATTAAGCAGTCAAAAGCTGGATTGGAAGAATGGCTCAGGTGATGGAATACCAGTCATGAGCTGAATAAGAGCTTGAGGCTTTTGCATGCATACATGCAAGCATACACATAGACAAAGAAGCACTTATATATGCACACACAAATACACAAATGAAACAACTCTCAGAATGTGTAGAAAAGTTAGAAAACAATAAATGTATGTCCTGAACAAGACTAGAATCAAGTGATAATTTTTAATATTAGAAGTCCTCAAATGAACTTCCTTCAAATAAGTTTGAGAATATTTCATTGGTAGGGATCAGAGATAGTAAGAGAGTCAATAATCATTATTAAAGGGATCAGATCCATGGCGGAATGAATCAGAGATCCCACAGGTGCATCTGAAAATATTCATATCCTGTGTCAAATATTAGAACATCCTTGAAAATAGAAAACAGTCTAAGCAGTCACTCTGGTGTATAATATCACTGGAGAAGTTCAGAATTGGTAGTCTGTATCTAGATTAAATAAACCAAGAAACTATGGCAGGGCAATGTGATACAAGCTTAGAATTCTAGCACTGAGATTAAGACAGGAGATTAGATAATGGAATTACATAGTGATATGTTCCCTGGACCAGGTAATTTTGTCTTAATAAAACAAAACAAACAAGAAAGGAATACATAGTTGGACGTTTGGGCTAATTTTGTCATTATGTTTTGAGAAGTCAAATTTCCTGTTGAAATGCAACTCATACTTAATCCTCACTTGTGTTTTAAATTCTCTCTTCATTACAGAACATTCCTAGATGTTAAATGACTTATGATTCCCATCCAAAATTTGAAAAATAAGTTATCATCATTCTGTTGTATCCCAAAGAAATGATGCAGGATTACAAAAGATTAAGCCTGGAAAAACAGCAAAGTTCGTCTAATATAGGATTTTGAAGATCTGGCTAAATTAGAATTTAGATTTAAAATAATTTGTTTTTGTTTGAAATTTTATATTCTATAGGATTCTACGAAATTCTTTTTAAGTAGAGAGTTAATGACAAATTCACAAATGATTTTGCATTCTATTTCCCTAGAATATTCTTTCAAGAGAGTTATAATTAGAACTTAATGTGAATGTTGTAGACAGAGTTGGCAAAAAATTGATGATATTAATTTATAAATTTAGAATAAGAGCCATTTTTGGAATCTTTGGTATAACATGGTATGAAGAGAATAATCGTGTGACATCTTGTTTCTTCTACCTGTATGTCACACAGGAAGCAATTTCCTTAATTATTTGCTACTGTATACACTGAGAAAAATGTTAGGTTTGGATTTGTTTTTGTTTTATTGGTTTGTCCTAGGGCTTGAACTCTGGGCCTGGACACTGTCTCTGAGCTTGTTTATGCTCAAGACTCGTGCCCTACCACTTCAACCTCAGTGCCACTTGCATCTGGCTTTTGCTGAAATGTTTATTAGAGATAAGAATCTAGGGAATCTTTCTGCCTGGGTTGGCTTTCAACTGTAATCTTCCAATCTTAGCATCCAGAATTTAAAAGATAGTTTAAAAAGTATAAATATAAATAATATTTACAAGTGTTCCGATCTCAAGAATACCAGTGGCGGGGGGTGGGGGGTGGGATGATGCAACCCAGTTTATTATGGTATTCTTTCCAGAACATGTATGTCATCACATTAGTAGAGTTCTATTTTTTCACAATAGAGATAAGCTATTCATGATGTGAATGAAGGGAAGTTTGAGGTGCACCCTAAAAGTTGGAAACTGTTGGGCTAGGATGACTCTATATCATAAATATTGGGATTGATGGTCATAAAAAAACTAGCTTACTGAGATAAACAATTGCTTACTCTTGAAGAATTAATTATTACCAATGCTACATAGTTTTATCCTCTACCAGAATGTGTTTTTTTTTCTGTTGAACCTCAATCTGTAACATCCCTTTGGAAAATGCATCTATTGCAGAATTACATAACATGCAAGCCGGTACTTTTTTGAATCTCTCAGGTATGGAATCTTCTGAATTTAAAAATGAGTAGTTACTAGTCATTGGAATGTTGAAGAACACATACATTCTGTCTTCTTAACAACTTATTTACTTTTAAAAGTTATAAATTTCCATAGAATTAAACTGTTTTCCCTTTTAGTATGAGAATGGACTATATTTATTCTTTTTTCAAAATATTGGTAAGTATATTGTGAAAATATTGTCTAGTCGGATAACATTCAAGTTGATGGTCCTCCGATTAAAAATGGATAATTAATTCAAATTAGACGCCAAAGAGTATTGTTTTTTTGACTAATCTGTAGTCAACAAGAAAGTTTAAAAATGCCTTAGAATGTGTTCCTAACCACCAGTTTTATAAATGGCTTTGTAAAGTGGTTTGTGATTACTTTATTTTACATGGGATAATATTTTCTACTACTATAAGTTTTGGCAAAAGAAGAAAACTAAAAATTTACTACTGTAGAGGAATATGATAAAAATAGAAGACAGTTTTATGTTTGTCAAATCTGATGAGTACCCATATTCAAGACTTAAAATCATATTTCTTACTATGCTAGACAGATAGGGAAAACATAAAACACCATATGATAAGGCAACAATTCATGACTTTTTAAAATGTACTTATTATGTGATGAAATTTACTTTATTAGCTAATGTTTTGGTTTGAAATATGGGAGGCTGATCTAGTTAACAAATTTTCGAAGGCACCTACTGAAAAGCACAAATGGAGGGGGGTACTATTTCTACACTTTAATGAATGGTTGAACTTGTTTGGCATTAGTGCAGTGTAAATAAATCAACTCTATTGTAACTTGCTCCTTACACATGAAAAACCTGTAACATCACTAAATATCATCTACTTGTAAAGTGTTATTTTGGCAAATGTGATTTTAAAAAGTTTATTTGAAAAAGAATATACTTTCAGGAGATTCAATGTAGGTTATCATTTGCTTGAGAATGACAACATTTTATACTACAGAACCAAGTTTTACTGAAGTACCAGTGTTTTGAAGCACTAAGGATCTTCTCAATTAATGTTTTCCTGAATTATATTTGACCTCTATGTCAAGTATTCCTAGCATTGGTAGACAATTATGAATCTATCGTTCCAGGAACTATTTTTTGGCCTGATGATGTTGGACTGAAATCATTTATTAATCATTAGGAGAAGGGTATTACAAATAATCTTGTGACATTTGTGGTCTTGTTCACTCATATGGGATGGTCATCTGAAAATTGAAAGCTTGAATTACTGTACTTTCACATTTTGTGATTTCATCTTGCATTTTAGGTTGCCTTGCATTTCCCAAATTGCTTACTGCTAATTCCTGCATTTCAAGGAATTGGGGCCCTGAAATATAGGAAATGAGAAATTGAGATGGGTCTTCAATTACTTTCTGCTGGCATGTTGCATGGGCCTAGGTGAGAACTCTTGCCCTAGTTATCTGATGATGCGGATAACTGGGACCTGGGATCCTAGGACCCGTGGATCCTGTAGAAGAACAATAGCTTTTATATATCATATCAATAAAATTTGAGTATAATCAGTAGGAATGCTTCAGAAATATGGAGAAAATCAGTTTGGGACAAGCGAGTTAAAACAATAAACATGAGCAGAGTAAAATCCCTTATAGATTAGAGGAAAACAACATTGTTTTTGTTTTTTTTTTACCATGTGAATTCAGAAACCAAGAACACTTAGAAGGTATCACAAGTTTATACCGAAAACATTGCATTGATACTTTTTATATTCTAATATATATTCTAATCCTGATTATTTATATTCCAATCTATTTATTGGAATAAATATCAATTAATTTGTCAAATTATCAATTAATTCTAGTAAAATTCACTGTGTGAAATATAAAATCAGCACATATAAATATAAAATATATAATTATATATAATATGTGAAAATGTTTTGCATTGTTCTGTTGTGGTTATGGTATCAAAGGCAACTGTTTGAAAGTATTATTCCATTACCTCTACCTCAGTGTTTGGTAGAATTAGAACTAAAGCATTACCATTCAGAGATGTACAGCCTAGAGACAAGAGGAAACACTGTGATGAAAACATTACCAAATTAAGGCCTAATAACGAGGAGAAACGTATGGACTTCTCCTGGAACTATGGAATATATTTGGTGATAGAAAATCAGTGGTGTAAGTTCCTGCCTGGTTGGATGGTAGACAGGCCAGGGCATTAGGGAATCATGCATATGAATAATTTTTCACCTTCTTGGCTTTAGCTACTTTTGAAATAGTAGGGTGTAATAAACAATTATATTTTGAAAAAAGACCTTCTAGTCTGAACATTTCTGTCTGAACTGTTCGTCTCTCTATGATCCCTTGTAACTAAGATTAGTTTTGCTCCAGAAAGACAATCTATGCTATCAGAGTAAGATATTCTGGTTGGTCTGTTCCTACATGGAGCAAGGGTAAAGGGTCAGGGAGACATTTGTGCCAGTAAGCCTTTATTTGGGAAATTTTATGCTGCTGAAGTTTAGAAGTAGCTCTTAAGTAAGGCTTACTTTCAATGCATTAGCTCCACAAAGCTAAATCAGTTGATAAATAAGTATTTGAAAAGCCATCACCTTTGGACCTAGCTATAAAGGCTTCAAAGTATGATCAAATTTCAAATGAAAAAGACTTAAAATAATCATTGACAAAAATTGCAAATGTGAGCAATCGAAGAAACAATATGTTTTTTCCACCATACACAGAATTTTACAGAAATAAGATGAATAGAAATTTTGGGAACAATAAGGTTTCCTTGTTACAAATAGGCAACCAAGGATATATGCCTGTCTTAAGATTGCATCATTAACTATTTAAATTTACAGGATACTACATGCTTCAGCAGCACGTCTACCCAAATTACAATACAGAGTTTTACATGGTTCTTGTACAAGGATAATATGAAAATTTGTGAAGTATTCCATATTTTTCATTCTTCAGATGCAAGAAATTAAACAGTAATTTAAAAATTGAGTACAAATATACAAGTGTAATAATACATGTAATTAATAGAAATAAATGTTAGTTTGACATCAATGTATTCAATCTTCACCTTTTTAGAAAGGCCTTTACATAGCCTAACTTTTATAAAACTTTGAAATATGATAACATTGTCATTTTATCCCAAAGAAAGAAAATTCTATAAGGACCTAGGAATTAAAGGAATCTTAAACTGTTTCTATATGGAATGCAATCTGAAAGGCCACATTTATTAATGAACCTATATATTGTAAAACAATATTGAATTCAAAGTATTGTATCTAGGAGAGAATGAAATAGATTATGGACATTATACAAACAGAATACTAAATATTTTTAAATACACTGTTTCAGAAAAGCACCAGAATTATCTTTAGTTTCTGTACTACTAATTTCAACAGATAACTTAAAATTATTTCTGATTAAAAAATCACAAAAATCATTATAGGTGTATAAAAACAACTCAAATATATTTTTATATCAAAGTCAGGCAGTTCACTTGGAAGAATACCATGGAATCCATGAATTTTTAAAGTAAGATATTGCTGCTGTATTGTAAAAATATTTTGTATGGACACCTAGGATGGACTGGCAATTTTGAAATTTAAGAAACTTACCCAAACCATTAGGATTTAGGAGAACAATTTCTACAGCCTTCTACAACTTCGAAGAGGTAGTGATACATAATTATTCTTTTGGCAATATCAAATGCAGTTTCTTCCAAGTTGTGCTTCAGACCTGGTTTTATATAATGGTTCAACAGGAGGAGATCTAGCATAACTTTGCTATTTCTATTCTCAGCAGAAAGATGCAAGGGGTTCAAGAAGCCTTTAGTTTGGCCATTTGTATCTGCATCATGATGAAATAAAGAAGCCACTCTGGTATTATTCCATGTATAAGTACTGTGCAGGGTTGTCCAGACATTCACGATTATTGCATGAATATCTACCTTGAGCCACCAACTCATGGACAATATCTAAGTGCCCACTGTAGGCTTCTCGATGAAGAGGTGTATATTCATCATTATCCCTAGCGTTCACATGAGTGGCCTTTTTGGAAAGTAGTCTCTACACTGTAGTAAGGCGATTATTTTCGGCAGACCAAAGAAGAAATTTACATGAATACTTCTCCATTTTTCTTTTGCAATTGATACCATTTCTTACTTTTTCATCTTGTTCCTCATCTTCATCAGAATTGCCTAGCCAGAGATTTTGAGTGCCAGTGAGAATGAGGTGTCCATGTATTTCTCCAATAGTTCACATTGGATGAACTGGTCAGAAAAATCCAGTAAATTTTCTGCATCTGTTTTTTTCACTATTATTTATTTTCTCCTTTTTAATTTTTACTATTCTAAATTATTCTAACTGGAGAGTAGGGAATTGGTAGAGAGCAGAGGAAAGATTTTCCTCCGTATTCAAAGGTACAGACTGAAAATGAGGACCAGTGGTGTCTTCATGTGCAGCTTATTCTAGGAATGAGAAAATAGGAAATAATGCTTTCTATGTAAATGAATTGGGAAATGGCAGAGCAGAAAATGAAATGATGCAACCAAAAATATAAAAGCAAAATAAATTAGGATAATTATGGAACAATCATATTACCTATGAGAACCATGAAAGGGAGAGAGGAAGAGAGAGACAGATGTGAAATGATCTAGCTAACTACAAAATCCATCCCTCTGATCAATTTATAAAGCAAATAATTTAATTTTTTAAAAGAGATGGAAATAGAATTTAAGATCAGATGTCTCCATTGTTTTTAATTATATTTTATTATCTTAAATACTTGGACAATGGAATTTCCATTCAACATATCAGTATTTTTTTAAGTATAATGGATCTTTATATAATTTTTCCACACCCTTCCAAACCTCACCCCACTTTAATTTTTTCTAGTTTCATACTATCTGCATTGAATATTACACCTTCACTCTCTTCCTCCATAACTCTCTTTATTCCTTCCTTTTGACTTCCCCTCACATCTTCCAAGTGATAGTTTCCTGATATATATTTTGTTGGATTAAAACTTCAATTTTATAAGAAATTACACCTTTGAAATACTCCTCTGCAAATAGCACGCTTTGGTTAATATATTTGTGTAAACCTGTATAAAGTTCTAGCTTCCAAATATGAGACAAAACATGGGTTCTTTGTGTGTCTGGCTTAGTTCACTTAGTGACTTAGTTCACTTAATATATTTTTAGATCTATCCATTTCGTTGCAAATAATGTAACAGTCTTCAGAATGGATGGGTGCAATCAATTGTGTATATGTGCCACACTTTCTCTAACCATCACTCGGCCAAAGGGTATCTGGGTTGTTTCCGTAACTTGGCTATGGTGAATAGTGCAGCAGTGAACATGGTTGTGAAAGTGATTTTATTGTAATCTTTTGGTAGAATTCATCACTACCTTTATGGGAGCAATCCTCTAGCCAGTTTTCCAGAATAAGAACATCCCTCCCTTCATCTTCATCACAATGTATTGCAAGTCCTCAAAAACACACTTCCCCCTACAGGTCTAAATAAGCTAAAACCACATTGTTCCCATATTTTTTCAATACATTATTTCATAATTGTACATATAATTTAGTGAGAACCATCTATGTACTTTCCTAATGTGGGAATGAGGGACATCACAGAGTAAAAGTAAGAAGTATGCAATTAAATTAGCTATTATCACATTTAATATAATTTCCAGCTCCAATTCATAGCCTCACATAATATTATTTTAATCTTTATTTGATTACTTCATGTAACCTGTAAATTATAACAGGTGAGTTAAAAGCAAAGGCAAAAATTGTGGTTTGATTTTGACACTCATGTGTGAGGTTGCACAACATGGGCAAACAGATGGATTGGAATTAATAGCTCTTATCCATTTTGTTAACGTACAGATAATTTTCCCAAACTGATTTTTGCAATTCGTATTCCATTCAACAACAAGAAACATGTGGTTATTTCCTTTGTTTTGCTCCTTATTAACTTTTGTCTCCATTTTATTTTATAATGGATGATTTCATAAACCTACTGTAGATACAAAAATATGTTAAGATATTTCTATCTGTATGCATTGTTATATACATACACACATATATTACACAGGTTATAATGATAATGAATAACTTCAGTAACTGTATAGTTTACTAAATTATTAAAACTATCGATGGCTCATGCCTGGCATCCTGGTTACTTGGGAGGCTGAGATCTGATGATCATGGTTTGAAGTCATCCTGGGCAGTAATGTCCAGGAGCCTCTTATCACCAAACAATCAACAGAAAATCAGAATTGGAACTGTGGCTCAAAGTAGTAGAGTGGTAGCCTTGAGAGAAAAATTTCAGGGACATCATCAAGGCTCTTAGTTCAAGAAGTACAAACTACCCAAATAAAATCTATTTAATTTACACCTGTGTAAGTAAAGTATGTCCATCACCCAAATGCACAACCATGCTCATTTGCAAGGTAACTTTTTTTTCTGAACTACCAGAAAATATTTTCACTTAAGTTGAAAGCATTGCACCATGGGTTCATTCTATCTCTCTCATGCATTTTCCACTCAAATATTCAAATCTTACAATTATTCCAATTATTTAAAATCATAGCTTTTTACTTTAATGCCCATAATATTAGAGTTTGAATTGAGTGTCTTGTGCCCCATAAATGGGTGTTCTGACCACTTTGTCATGTCTCCAGCCCTAAATTATCTTGATTATTTTTCAGATACTTGTATATGATCTTGAGCTCAGTCCACATTATGTTATTCTTCCTGGAATTTAGAATATCAGGTGCATGGCATTGTGTACACATCTTTGTCCAGTCTGGGCTTTCACCTCTATCCTCACAAGAGTAGACTCCCATGTAGTCAGGATTTTCATAAGCTTGTCATAGCTGATTTTTTTAAGTCTTTGCATTTCCTGCAGGTTCTTCAGTACTTAATTAATTTGTTTTCTTAGGTTGTTTTGTTTCATTTGAATGTATGTGTCGAGTTGTTCCTCACTTTTCCTTTTGTTTCTTTCAATCAAGTTCATACCTAAAGATCTGAGGAACCAATTCTTCTTTTTCACGATAGTCAAGGTGAACATGATTCATTCCAAAGCAATTTCAGTAATATTTAAACACCTTCATATCTATGAATGGTATATAAATGATAAGTGCTGCAAAGGGTCTTTTTATTTTCACAGCAGTCTTTGTCATACACAGACAGATCATGAAATATAAGAAGATATTAAAACTACAGATGCTAGCAAGGAGAAGAAAACCTATTATTAATTGTTTGAAAGAGGCTTCCCGTCTAGTGAAAGAAATACATTGCTTGATGCAGGATTTCACAAAATTATATTGCTTGGACCAAGCTAAACAATCATCTAATTCTACAGAATAGAGGGAGATAAATCGAACTTCTGAATAATTTACATTTGGTTCAAATAAAGCATGCTTCCAAAAAGAGAGTTCACTTTAGAGAAACATGATGAGTTGTATGTAAGTAGGTGCTTAGCTGATTTTGTTAATTTGTAAACTAATACAGGGAAATAGATTACAACACCGTAAAAAAAGAACTTTGCATGAAATACTCATTTGTGTGTGTGTGTGTGTGTGTGTGTGTGTTAGAGAGAGAGTGTGTGTGTACACATGCACGCGTATACATGCACGTGCATTTGCAAGTGCTCATTCATTCATTCATCATTCCTGAGGCTTGAAAGTGACTGGGCACTCTCCCTAATCTTCTGTGACCAAGGATAGTGGTTTACCACTAGAGCCATTGTTCCACTTCTGTTTTTTTTTTTTTTTTTTTTTTTTTGGAGATAATCACATTTATTTTCATGATTGAACTGGCTTTGAATAGTGGTCTTCATATCTCAGCCTCCTGAGTAGCTAGCTAAGCTTATTCAGCCTCTAAGTAGCAAGTTAAAATTGGGCCTGTCCTTTATGTTTCACTGATCTTTTATTCTTATACTGAGGTTTTCACATGACTAAGTCATATATATGTGTAGTTGCTTTAAAAAAATAGTCTTACTGCGTGGCACCAGGGGCTCCCATCTGAACTCTTAATTATTGAGGAGGCTTGAGAACAGAACCCAGGCCAAAAGTTTAGTGGACTTCCTTCTCTATTTATTGCTGGGTGCATTGGATTATTTCCACCATCCTGCACTATCTACAGAATAAAATTGGAAGGACTACAGAATCCAGGCCAACCAAGGTAGGAATCTAGACAAGTTGGTGTGCAACTCTTATGCCATTGATAATGGGAAGGCTAAAAAGACAGATCAGGAGCAAGTTCTTGTGGAAAGGGAACCCTTATCCTAAAATTAACCACTGATATGACACCAATTTAACAAAAATAATACCCCAAGTTGAACACAATTTCCCACAACCAAAATAAGTATAAACATTAACATCCAAAACTTAGTACAATCTGCTCTTTGTTCTAATATCAGCTTCATCTCAGTTTCATATGATGTGACAGAATAGTTTCTTCATTAAACTTACTATATATTTTAAAAGACCTAGAAAATTCCTTCTCACTTATAAAGTGCAAACTAATGGCAAATTGCCTCATTTCTTACATATTTGATTACCACTATAAATTCATCTTTTGATTATTATTTATAGTAATATATTCTGATTTATTACTTTACTTTGTAACATTTTTAAA
Source organism: Dipodomys merriami (assembly GCF_024711535.1). Lineage (NCBI taxonomy): Eukaryota > Metazoa > Chordata > Mammalia > Rodentia > Heteromyidae > Dipodomys > Dipodomys merriami. The sequence continues at coordinate 3,187 of NW_027206143.1, read as the reverse complement.
CTTTTGGCTTCTCTGCTGAAGTTGAAGTATTTAAATAGTATCATCAAATTATATTACTTGGGTAATTAGGGCAGTTTTCTAAAAAGTTTTTAACCAATGGCTTCTAGTAATTCTGGTGGGGTTCTTTTCTTTTTGTTTTTTTGGGGGGGTCCAGTCGTGGAACCTGAACTCTGGGATTGGCCCTGTCCCTCAAGGCTAGCTCAAGGCTAGCATTCGACCACTTGAGCCACAGCGGCACTTCCGGCTTTTTTTCTGTTTATGTGATGCTGAGGAATCAAACCCAGGGCCTCAAGCATGCAAGGCAAGCACACAACCACTGAGCCAACTTCCTAGCTCCCTACGAATTCTTAATTGGTATATTGATTAGTTTATTTTTAATTTCAATTTAATTCTACTGTAAAGGTAATGTACAGAGGGGATACAGTAACATAAGTAAGATAATGAGTACATTTATGATGGAAGGAACATTGTTATCTCTTCCATTGAATTTTTGCACACTCAAAAAAAACTACTGATGTTTTTCCTGTCGCTATTGACAAATGGGTATATTTCTTTCTTTGTTTATGCATTTTTTATTAAAACCTTGATATACAGAGGGTTTACAGTTACTTAAGTCAACTAAAGAGAAAACTTCATTTTATTTTCTAAATTTCAAATTTTGAACTTATTTTGTTTGGTTTCTTTAGGGTAATTCTTTTTTCAGAGATGTAGGATTTGTTAATTTAGTTTTGTATAATTTTAACACATGTAAATTATTCAGATATATATTTTGCTTTCAAAATAGTTAACATGTGAATATGTAAAAATTATTTTCTTAAATTTTATATGGTTTGGGAATTTAAATAAATGTGTTTTCTTATAGTTCTAAACATATTTGTCCATGTAACAAATACTGTATTTTCAAGAAGCACATACTTTATTTAAAAAGGCTTTATTACCTGGTCACATTTTGGAAATATTTGTACTTGAATTAAAAAAAATGTTTGAGCTAGGCATAGTGATTTGTGGTTTCCATTTTCTAACTATTGTGGGAAGTGTAAATAGGGTTTGTAATTCGGAGAGACTGAGAAACTATGAGACCTTATCATAAAATTTCCAGAGTGAAATGATTAGAGATATAGCCATCCCTAGCAAGATATAGAGCACCTGGTTATCATATTATAAATCTTGAGTTAAAGCACTAGTAACATCAATCCTTTGTCAAAATAAAAGGACACATATTTCAAAATGTTCATTACTTAAAACTTTTTTTTACAAATTTCTCATGTCTTTTATTTCTTAATTTTCAATTTACTTAATATATAAGAATCCACTCCCAAATTATTCAAGCTAATTCAAAACTTTGGCAAATTACCAGGGTATAAAATTAAACCCCCAAAATCAATGGCTTTTCTGTATCCCAACAATGAGAAAAGTGTGGCTGAAATTAGGAAAGCAACTCCATTTGTGATAGCCCCACAAAAACTGAAATACCTAGGAATTAGCTTAACCAAAGAAGTGAAGGACCTCTATGATGAAAACTTTAAAAACTTGAAAAAGGAAATCAAAACAGAACTTAGAAAGTGGCAAAAACTCCCATGCTCCTGGATTGGAAAGATTAACATCGTGAAAATGGCAATACTTCCCAAAGCTATCTACAAATTCAATGCGATACGTATCAAAATTCCAACCTCATTCTTCAAGGAAATGGAAGAGGCAATCAAAAAATTCATATGGAACAATAAAAGACCCCGAATAGCAAAAACGCTCCGCAACGGAAAGAACACACCTGGAGGAATAACAATACCAAATTTCAAACTCTAATATAAAGCCATAGAAAAAAAAAAACAGTTCTTTACTGGCACAAGAACAGACCTCAGGACCAATGGAATAGCATTGAAAACCCAGTAATGAAACTACAGACCTATAGCCATCTAATCTTAAATAAGGGAGCTTATAAAATAGAATGGAAGAAAGAGTGCCTCTTCAGTAAATGTTGCTGGAAAAATAGGTTAAGTACTTGTAGAAAACTAAAGCTAGATCCATATATATCACCTTGAAGCAGAATCAACACCAAATGGATCAAAGACCTGGAGTCAAAGCAGACACTCTGAAAACATTACAGGATGGAATAGGAGAAACTCTAGGTCTCCTTGGCGCAGGCCAAAATTTTCTTAATAGAGACCTGGAAACACAACAAATCAAAGGAAGGTTGGACAAATGAGATTGCATGAAGTTGCAGAGCTTCTGCATGGCAAAGGAAGTAGCTAGCAAGATCAATAGAAAGCCCACGGATTGGGAGAAGATCTTCAATAGCCATACAACGGACAAGGGTCTCATATCTAAAATATACTTGGAACTCAAAAAATTAAACCCCCAACAACAAATCCTCAAACAAATAACTGCCCAATAAAGAAGTGGGCTAAAGACTTAAAGAGAAACTTCTCTGAAGAAGAAAAAATGATGGCCAATAGTCACATGAAGAAATGCTCAACCTCCCTAGCCATAAAAGAAATGCAAATCAAAACAACACTGAGATACCACCTCACCCCAGTTAGAATGGCAGACATCAAGAACTCTAATAACAACAGATCCTGGAGGGGATGTGGACAGAAGAGAACCTTACTTCATTGGTGGTGGGAGTGTAAACTTGTTCAACCACTTTGGAAAGTAATATGGAGGTTCCTCAAAAGACTTCACATAGAGCTCCCCTATGACCCAGCAATCCCACTTTTGGGCATTTACCCAAATGTTTACAAACAAGACCACACTAAAGCTACCAGCACAGCTATTTTACTGCAGCATTATTTACCATTGCTAAGATATGAAACCAACCCAGTTGCCCCTCAGTAGATGAATGGATCAAGAAAATGTGGTATATATAAACAACGGAATTCTATGCCTCCTTCAGAAAGAATGATATTGCCCCATTTCTTAGGAAATGGAAAGACTTGGAAAAAATTATATTACGTGAAGTAAGCCAAGCCCAAAAAACATAGGTTCCATTGTTTCCCTTATTTGCAATATCCCATATATGTATGAGTCAAGCAGAAAAGGTCAGGTAAGGTGATGTTAGGAAAATGAACCCTTAGATATGTATTTAATTACTTTTTCTCTCATGCATTGCTTTCTAACGAATTTATAAGATTATTTCTTTGTTTCTTTGTATGTCCCTCCCCCACAGTGCAACCCCTGCTTTCACTGTATT